>NC_083101.1:100784677-101421378 GCF_949774975.1 Lagenorhynchus albirostris
AATACCCAAAGCCTGGAGAGTGATCAGCTGCCCCAGCCAGGGTAAGGGCTGATGATGCTGATGGGAGTAGAAGGAAACAGGAAAGAGCCTGTACTCATTCCTTCTCCAGAATCCCAGTCTCTCTCTCTGCCACCTATTGACAGACTCTAACAGGAAGCCAACTAGCGAAGGAGAAATGTGTGGCAGAGTCCCAGCTGTGGGGGGATTGAGGTTAAGGGGAAAGCTCAAAACCCAGCACAGTTGTCTTCCTGCAACTGGTGTTGCTAGAAGTTTAGAATCTTCTCTGTAACCTTGGTGTTATAAAATTTCACTTAAAGTACCTTTGAGTGGATTTTTCTTTCAATGACTGAGTTAGGCATTGGTGGGTCCTTTCAATCTGGAAACTATATTCAGTTTTAGAAAAATGTCTTACATTACTACTTTGGTCATTTTAGCCCCTCTATTTTCTTTGTCTTTCTAGAATTCATACTGTATATCTCCTTTACCTCTTTGATTGTCTAATTTTCCTACATTCTTGTCTTGTGTTTCTTATCTCTTTTTCTTCTTGTGATGCTCATTGTGAGATTTTTCTCAACTTTCTATTCTAACCCTTTTAAGTTTTAAAATTTCTGCTAATATATTTTTAAATTTCCAAGACCTCTTTTTTAATCATCTTGTCTTCTATTTTAAATGGCACTCTATTCAACAACAAATAGCACTCTTCATAGATCTTGACCTTGTTTCATCCTTTCTTATGTCTCTTATGCTATATTAAATATATTTAAAATTGTTTCTTCTATAGCACTTCTTGTCTTTCTCGGTCTGTCTGTTATGTTATAGGCTTTCCTCAAATCTCAGATACTGATTGGCCATCCTTTTGAAGGACCAAGTACTCAAAGGCTGAATGGAACAGCTGAGTGTGGGGACGGGGCTCTCTGATCGCTAAATCTCACTATAGGATACTCAAGTAAGAACCTGGGTAATTACTTTGTAATCAAACAGCAATATCTATAGGTATTTTTGGTCCGCCTCCCTGCGCCCCCATCCTTGGACCTGTCAGGTTGCATAGAGAGGAGCTTTTTAGTTTCCAGCCGGGCGCTGTATCCTGGTTGCCTTCTCTGAGAGTTAACTAGGGAAGGTGGAGGTGCCCACCATTCATGACTCATCTTCTATCAAAAGCTCCTGTGTTCTATGCAGTGTCTCCCTCCTTCCCATAACCGTGCCTAGTATTCCTGTTTCCAGAGCTTCTTCGTTTACTCTGTTCAGAGAAGAAACCTCCCCTCCTCTTCCAGGATAGGAGATGGCGTGATGTTGGCTGTACACGCTGGGCGAGGCCTGAGAGTCTATCTGTTCCTTGCACAGACTTCCAACCAGTTCTTCTCTTTTCTTGCCTCTGGCCTTTGGAGGCTCCTGCTGCCACCAAGTGCTGAGCTTTTGGAGCTCTCTCTCCCTCAAACAGAGAGACGTGAGAGCTCATCTCTTTTGGACGTGCATACTGCCCTGTCAGGACTGAAAACCGGCAGGCTCAAGCATGTTTCAGTTGGAAAAGATATTGTAGGAAGTTTACTAAATACTTGTTCTACTGCAGTGAGAAGGTTTTATGATATAAGCATTCCAAGGAGACCCATTTTAGCTCCACTTTACACACTCACTCAGGACAACTGGGTGTGGACAGATCTTTGACCAATTATGTGCTGCCCACCACATTCTTCCTGCCTTGCTTTAAGCACCCAGGTGACCCTCCCATCCTCCGTGAAGCCTTCCTGACTATTGCAGTTCACACTTCTGTCTTTCTTTCTGGTTCTAACTATCCAGGGTGCTGATCCCTGGCTTCCCTGGGACATCTTCTCACCTTGCTATCTAGTATGATTTACTCATTGTTTAGGTGTTTACCACCTTTGCCCTGCACGGATGGTGGGTACTTTGGGGGGATGGTGGAGCCGAATTCCGCTTGTTTGTATCCCTCCATTCTGTGCAGAGTGTCTTCTTACACACACACACACACACACACACACACACACACACACACACACAAACCCTCCCTTTACTTCAACCAGCAGTTATTTGATTATGAATAAATAATGACTGAGGGGAATATTAGTATCACACGTATATAGTTCTTTATAAAAAACCTTCGCATGCTTTATGCCACTTAATTTTCATAATTGGGGAGGAGGATGTGTTGTACCTTTTTGTTTTGTTTTGTTTTGTTTTGCGGTATGCGGGCCTCTCACTGTCATGGCCTCTCCCGTTGCGGAGCACGGGCTTCGGACGTGCAGGCTCAGCGGCCATGGCTCACGGGCTCAGCCGCTCCGCGGCACATGGGATCTTCCCGGACCGGGGCACGAACCTGCGTCCCCTGCATCAGCAGGCGGACTCTCAACCACTGCACCACCAGGGAAGCCCTGTGTTGTACCTTTTTGATGGCTGAAAACACAGAGGCTCAGAGAGGTGAGATAACATGCAGGACTGGCAGCCACGTCTTTCCTTATGACAATCAAATACTCTTTATTTTGGACACAAATATTCTTAGCAACATTATTTGTAACAGGCCTAAACCGGAAACAACCAAAATATCTAACCAACTGAAGATGAATGGATGAGCAAATGGTGGCAAATCCATACAATGGAGTACTACCCTGCAATGAAAAGGAATGAATGATTGATACACACGTGGATAAATCTCAAGATAATTATACTGAAAGCAAAAAGCCAGACAAAGAGTGCGTCCTGTAGAGTTCCACTTATATAAAACTCTAGGAAACGCAAAATAACGTATAGCCACAGCAGATCCTGTGGTTGCCTGGGGATGGGAGTGAGAGTCAGACACTCTTTGCCATGCACTACAGCTGACTCTCTCACCGAAGGAGGGCTGGCAGATCCTCACCCCACCCGCTCACAGAGGGGCAGCCTCGGCCCTGGCAGCACACGAGTAGGTAAGTGACCCGACGAGGCTGGCAGAGCCCAGGTGTCTAGTCTCCCAGTCACCTTAGACCCCGCTTCTTCTCAGACCAATGTGGGATTGTTTTGTCATAAAAATACAAGTGTAGTCATAAAACATATCTTTGTGGGAGAAAAAAGTTCCCAGGCCTAGGAATGTGTGTGTGTAAATGTGAGACAAGCTAAGACAGGTGTCACCCCCTTCCCTCCCCTAGCCTGGGGCCAGCGTGGCCAGGTGTGAGCGCGTGCTAACCTACAACACGAGGGAAGCCCTGAAAAGCGGATGGCATCTGATACCTTCTGTATCAGGCTTAGAACAGTTTCCCAAAAGCTTTGCATTCTCTGGGTCAAGAGCTCTGGTTTTTTTTTTCCCCCCAAACACATGTGTATTTCAGCAGAAATTCAATCCCTGGGGTTCCAACTCCTTCACACTTAAGTCAGTTAAAATAGCATTTCTGAAGAGACATGTGATCCTGCAGAAGTCTCTGGAGACTAAGCTCAGCTTGGTAGCCCTTCTCATTTCTTGACCTTAAACCAAAAAAGAGGAAATCACATTTCGTTTTCTAGATCATCTTGACAAAGTCTTTCCTTTGGATTGGCCTGGATTGAATCTTCTGCTCTCATGGATTCTTTTGCCACATTGTCATATCGCTTTGCCTGATGGGAGCAGCTGTCAGACCCCAGGCTGTGGCCAGTGGGCTGTGTCCCTGAGTCCCAACTGCCTGGCTCCTCCATAGAGCTGACCCGAGGGAGACTGGGGCCCTGCACCAGGTCAGGTGAGTTGTAGTTCCCGAAGCATCCTAGAGGTTATCTTTCACTTCCTTGCTCCCCCTTCTAGAGATGAAGAAACTCATGCCCAGGGAGCAAGTGTCTTCCTAGGATCACAGAGATAATGAATAGAGATTCCCATTCTTTTAGGGACCGAAACTGCCAGACATCATGCTAAACGTTCTACATTGACTATCTTATTTATCTTGTTCAGTAATTCATTACTAAGTCACTGTTAGCCCCATTTTACTGATGGGAGAAATGAGGCAACTTGTCTAAAGTCACAGCGCTTCCGTGGCAGGATGGAGATTGGAACCATGTGCCCACGTTTGTGTGTTTCTCTCGACAAATGTGCTATTTGGTTCCTGCAGGACTTGGGGGTGCGAAGAGGAGGCAAGAACCCAAGCCTCTCCACACCTGTCCTCTCATGTGTTTCTTGGTTTTGACATTCAGAATATTTTATGTAACCACTAGACTTCAGTGTGTATGTCTAGTTCCTAAAAACTTGAAGCTATCTTCGCCTGACTTTGGTGTTGTGAGAACTAATACTTGGTGATGTTGTTGATTTAGCTTTCCGCGCAGTTGTTTTCTTTCTAACCAAGTCTAGCCCCTCCATATCTCTTCTGTTCATATCTTCCACCTCTTGTTGGCGCCCAGTTCTCTCTTCCTTTTAGAAAGTTTCAAGGAAGGATCTACTCTTGGTGATCACTCAGTGTAAACTTCAGCCAATCGAGACTTCTGCTGGGGGTATTTGTCTTATTCCTGATGGTGGAATGGAGAGATTTCAAGGAAGAAGGGAAAAAGCAAGGACGTGCCACTCGCTGGGATGTATTTTGTGTCAGCTATTGTGCTAGATTCTGTTACATAACTTTACTTATAAAACACTTCCTTTCCTCCTCCCCGTTTTTAACAGATAAGGACACTGAAGCTTAGAGATGTTAAATAACTTGCCCCCAGTCCTCGAGTAGTGACTTCCATTTGTGGGATTCTTTCCACTGTACCATCAGCTAGAAGGGGAGGATTTTGAGGGTGATCATGTTGGGAGGGAGGGGCTTCTCTGCATCCTTGGATCAACTGTGAGAGGCTGACCTCTACTGGAGCACATAGCACTTGAACATGAAAAGGGAGAAATAATTTTCTGAGCCTCAAGTGATATATTCTCACATTTTGGAGAGGAATCTATTTAACATAGCTATGGCAAATGCCTCCTACCTACGAAATACTGCCCTAACTGAAAAGGTAAAGCAAAAATAAATCAGTGGGCCTGTGTAAGTAACAGTAGGAACAAGCTTCCTACACCTGGTGTGGCCAGCGTCACCAGGGAGGTATTTCCAAATAGTGAAAGACAAGACTCTTCTCGAAGGACTGGAAGACTCTGGTTTAGCCAAAGAGCAGCCCTTCTCTAGGTATATCCTTCTCATATCATACTCCATGTGTTATAATAGGCACATCTGCATTCTGTGTCATTATTTTTGTCCCCTTGTCCATTTTTTTTCATGCAACATTGATTCTTTAAACAGGCATGTTCTCTGAGAATCACATCAAATGAGTTTGAGACACAGAGAGCTGACTCTTATGAATGTTTTATTTACTTATCTGTCATTCTTATCAGAGGCCTTCTCCCCTGTCTCTGGTTACCTTTTTCACTTAGCTGGCCAACTGAGAATTAGATGAAGGATGGAAATAAATTGGCAGGTTGCCTTAGCTGCTAGACAAGGGTTCTTTCTTTCTGTGGTTTAGATTCACAAAGGGTTTTGTAGGCATTGGAAGTTGGTACAAAGCAGCATGGTCTAAAGGTTGCAGCCCAGGAGTATAAACGAAGAAGTCAGGTTCGTTGGCTTCATGCTGCCAGTTTTTGATGTGATGAAATCACTTGTATCTTTTTTTTTTCCATTGAGGTATAGTTGATTTATAATGTGATAGTTTCACGTGTAAAGCAAAGTGATTCAGTTATCTATTATCTATGTATCATCTATCTGTCTGTGTATCCATCTATCTATTTTTTTCAGATTCTTTTCCATTATAGGTTATTGCAAGATAATATAATTCCCTGTGCTATGCAGTAGGTCCTTGTTGCTTATCTATTTTATATATAGTCGTGTGTATCTGTCGGTCCCGTACTCCTAATTTATCCCTCACACCCTTTTTCCTTTGGTAACCATAAGTTTGTTTTCTGTCTGTGAGTGTAGTCATTTATACTTCTTGTCCCTTTCCGGCACTTGGAAAAATTATTTGGAATTATAGTTGATTATTATTATTATTTTCCATTTTATTTGGAAGTTAGTGCTAACTGACCAGAGAATGTGTCCACTGCAGTCGTGTAGCACTCAGCCTGAATGGCATCATTTAGCAGCTGGGGATCATGTACAAAATCACTCTGCATATAAAGGAAGCACTTCTCTATTAATTTCTAATGTTTTATTGTGCTTGTCTTATTACAAAAGTATTTCACGCAGAAAATTTGAAAAGTACAGATAAGCAACAAATAAATACATAAAAACCACTTGAATCCTTTCACCCAAAGATATCCACTGACAACATTTTATATTATTTTTTATGCTTTTTAAATGCATCTTTTAACATAAGCAATACTATGCTATTCACAATATTTTTTGAATTCCTTTTTCTTTCAGCAATATATCTGAATATCATTCCATGTCATAAAAATCTTCTAGAATATCGTATTTCATGGTTCCTAAGTATGTGGTTCCTATAGGAATATCATAATTTATTTAACTATTTTTTAGGAATATTTAATTTATATCCAACATTTTGTCATTTTGTCACATTTTTGCTCTAAACATCTTTGTTGCTAAGACTTTGTGAACATCCATGCTTTATTCTTTAGATCAAAGTCTAAGGGTGTAAAAAATTTAAGGGTTTTGATATTTGTTGCCCAGCTGATCCCAAGAAAGTTGTATCAGTGTGTACTGCTACCCGTCGAATCATACTTGGGAAAATAGTAGGTGATCGATTATTTTAAAATTTTGCCAATTTGATAGACTAAAGTAGTGTCACATATGTATCTAAATTTCTTTGGTTATTACTGAAATCTAACAGTTTTTGGATTTTTACAATATACTACTGATTTTTTAACCTTTAAAAGCTCTTTATTTTAATTTGTATATATTAACATTAAGAATACATAAAGCATGGTTCTGAAGACAAACTGACTGGGGTCCAGCCCAAGCTCTGCCATTGCTAGTCATGCTTAGAAAGACCTACATTCAAGACCATATTAATATTAACTCCTATTTTTTCCAGGTACTTTGGAGTTCAATTTTCTACACTTCTACATTTAAAAAAAACTATGTTAAAAGGGCTTCCCTGGTGGCGCAGTGGTTAAGAATCTGCCTGCCAGTTCAGGGGACACGGGTTTGAGCCCTGGTCTGGGAATCTCCCCCATGCCATGGAGCAACTAAGCCTGTGCGCCACAACTACTGAGCCTGTGTGCCTAGAGCCCGTGCTCCACAACAAGAGAAGCCACTGCAATGAGAAGCCCGCGCACCGCAAGGAAGAGTAACCCCTGCTCTCCACAACTAGAGAAAGCGCGAGCACAGCAAACAAAGACCCAATGCAGCCAAAAATAAATAAATAGCAATAAGTAACTTTAAAAAAAGAAAAAAACTATGTTAGTGGCTTGGTTGCTTATTCTCCAGCACCCCCCTCCAGATCCATTTCCTATCCTTTTCCAGCTGCTCTGTGCCACAGGGGCTGCAGGAATGGGTTGCACCAGTGGGCTGTCTTGCCTTCTGGCTTTGGTTGGGTCCAGCTAACGGCTGGCGGTGAACGGAAAGGGAGAGGCTGGAATATTTCTATTGCAGAGAACAGCATGTGTTAGGCTGAGGACTTTGGATTTAAAACTATACCTAGAGGGAAACTGAGAAGGCTTTTAGGTAGAGGAGGAAGAGGATCAAAAATCAAAGTGGTTGGGCTCCCCTGGTGGCGCAGTGGTTGAGAGTCCGCCTGCCGATGCAGGGGACACGGGTTCGTGCCCCGGTCCGGGAGGCCGCAACAGTGAGAGGCCAGCGTACTGCAAAAAAAAAAAAAAATCAAAGTGGCAAGTTAAGACAATTTGGTGGCACTGGGCAGGCTCGCGGAAGGCTGAAGTCATAAAGCGCCACGGGAATGTTAGAAGTACAGTAATGAGGCTCAACTTGTATAGGTTGACCACGGGGGAGGAAAATCATAAAGAACTGATTTAAAAGACACTTCTAAAGAAAATGGACTGGTCTTAGGGGGTGTAAGGAATTGAAGAGTAGCACTGTTGCCTTTCTAGTGTGACATCCCACTTGGATCTTTGCAGGGAGAACCTACCCAGTGACTAATAAGGAGAACAGCTTCCTTTATCATCTTGTTACTAAAGCCAAACAATGTTTGTGTATTTCTCTTTTGTTTGATTTCCAGGCTTTAGAATATTTTAATTTCCTGAGAACATATACTTAAAATAACAACGACTAACTTTTTTTTCCTTAGTACTTACCTATTATCTCATTTAATATTTTTATTCCTAGTTGGCCTAAATGTTATTGCATAATCAGTTGAAAATCCTAATTGGGAGGCCGCCTGGAATAGAGAAGAACATGGGCTGGGAGGCGATCAGAGTGGGTGCCAAGCAAAGTGGGGCATCTATGTGTGTCTTTCCTCTTAAAGACTCTCCAGCTGCTCGTGTGCAGTCCTTTGGTAACTTCTTTATCCTCTAAATACTTTACTTGAAAATACGATTTCATCTGGGTGTAAAGTATGTGAAAACGTGGGAAGGAGAGAGAATTTAGTTATAATACTTTGAGATATATGGTAGATCTGGACTCCGTCGCCATTGGCGCTACTTTCTCTTAGGCATTTACCAAGTTACTAGTTTTGGTCTAATCATTGAGCAATGGTCATTGTATCGACTAGTCACATCGAAAGTGATTTTAGATATCGTGTAATCCAATCTCTTCATTTTGCCCCCAAGGAAACCAAAATTCAAATCCCCCGTCTTTATCCCTTGTTCTCCTCACACTGGAAATCTTTCACTTTCTCTGAATCAGCTCCATTAAATGCTATTGATGTCTGGATAACTTGGAGGTCCCTGGCAAAAGGTGATGACCCTCATCACGAGCCCTTGGTCTCTCCTCCAGCTCATTGGTGATTTCTTCATGTTGTCAGCTCCTATTCAGATTTTATATTTGCTTTTACTTCTGAGGGTGTTGATTTTGGTGACGACTAGAGCACCTTGGGGCTGGGTAAGGAGCAAGTGACCTTTACTCAGCAGGGTTCAATAGAAGAAATGGAGAAAGAGGTACACCTGTGACTTGTTGGGCAAAAAGGCAAGGTTGTGTCTGGACAGGACCCTCCACGTAGCAGAAATTCTGTGGAATGAACTCGTTTTCAATAGAAAAACCCCTGTGGGACTGGAATGCTATTCTCTTTTCCATGTTTTTAGATTTTCCTCTTTGTATATTTCTTCATTCTCCAAATTCTCTGTCATGAGTGTCTAACTTTGGTATGCAGAGAAATTAATTTTATTTGTATGTATCTATATCACAATTTCTAAAGGAAATAAAACGCTTGGGGGAAGCAGCTTTGAAAACTTTGTGGACAGTTTTCAAGAAGATTGAAATGGAAGCCCTAAACAGCATTTCCTAAAGTGTTTTGTGGGAAGCGGTCTTGGAAAAAACGTTGCCTGGCCAAATACACTTGGAGCGATTGTGGTTCAGCCTTTTCTCGGAGAATTGTAATGCCCATTAAGGGCGCTGGAACTTTCTGCAGGAAAAATGAAACAAAACACGAAATTCTGTTTCAATTCTTTTAACTCAGTGTTTCAAAACATATCTGACTTAAGACTACTTTTTGTGCCTTAACATTCCAGCAAAACCAATATTTTTTGAAACGCGCTTTGGGAGGGCACCCTTAAGAGAGTTCCACAGAAACTCTTTTCGAAGCCCCGTGGGTCTCAGAATAAGCCTTTTGGAGTCTGAGGCAACCAAATCATGATGTCTCTTCTTTCCTCTGTTGTTGTCTGAGTGTCTATCAGTTAAAGTGGATATTAGAGCTTGCCTTGAAGGGGAAAAGAAGCCCTAAAACCACAAAGCTTGGAGTAGGAGGGGGAGTGTCTTAATGGGGGAAGGTCAGACTTAAGGCCTATTGGCAGGGATACCCTTGCATCAGTGTAGCTGGAAGGGTCTCCCCTTCTCATTGGCCGCTAACTTCCTAAGTCACAGCCCAGGAGTCTGGTTGCAGCCACTTCCCCAGCCAGGAGGGGGCGCCTCTCTTCTCTGCTGGAGGCCCCAGGGAGGTGACATCTGCATGTATTGTACTGGGTCCATCCTATGTGTACAGCAGCCTTCTAGGCACCCTGGGGTGGCCAAAGGAGACAGCTTCACTCCTACCTTACAAAGCTAACAATCTAAGTTGAGAAGATGAGGCACATCCGTATAAAGTGTCAGAAAATATAAGGTTATCATATTGTGCTTTGTCATGTGATACAGATTTTAAGGTATTGTAGACATTTAGAGAAGAAGAGGACATCAGTGAGCTTGGGGTGATTAGACAGACTCTCCCAGGATGTGGCAAGTAGGGACAGAGGAATTAATAGAATTTGAAAAGGTAGAGATGAGAGGGGAAGGCAATCATGCAGGGGAAAAGCCTGGAAGAAGCACATGATTTGTCCAGGGGCAGCATTACCATGTCCCATTAGGAAGCCCCCAGGCCACTCTGAAAGGTGCTATACTCAGCAGAATTTTTCAATTGGATTCTAGGCGTGGCTGGAGGCCTGAGCACCTCCTCCACGCCTTCTTCCCTGGCCACCCTAGTCTCTTCTCTGCTGTGGCAGTTGTGGTTGAGTAGCTGGTCCACACTTCACAGTTCTGGGCTTGCGTTTACGTCCTGTGAATGTATCTTGTTTCCTCGTTAGGCCTAAGAGCATTTTGAAGGCGTGAGCACAATGGTGTTATTCTCTGCTTCCCCTTTCCCTCCTACCCATTGGCCTAAAGCATGTCACACGATGCTCAGAATAGATCATGCACTTAGTAAATGTCTGTGGATGGATCTGCTGGATTCTGAATAAAACCTGTGGCTTAGACGCCCATCTACGACCTCATTACGTCATCAGTGACTGCTGGTGTCTCCATTGCACTGGGGGTCGAAAAGGGGATGGGGGAACCCCACACACTCCAAGGTGGTTAGAGAACCTCATCTAAAATCTCTTTTGAGGCTTAAGAGGCCTTTGCTGGCTCAATTCAGTGTAACAGTAAGCATTTGCTGAGTCCTAGCCTCAGTCTAGTTTGGTGTGTGGATGTGTGTGTGTAGCAGTGGGAGTAGAAGGGGAAGAATAAAGTGCAAAGACGATGTGGCTGTCCTCCTACCCTCAAGAGGCTTACACTCTGGTAAGAAGAACCAGGGTCAGCACCATCACCTAGAAAGGAGCTGCCAGCCAGCCTTTAAGGCTGTAGGGGTAAGAGGTGCCCCTTCAGTTACCTGTAGATTGTTACTTACTGTTCAAGAAAGATGGGTCAGGGGTCTCTTCTGTTGCTTTCTGCAGAGCCTCTTTTCTCATTGATGCTGACTAGCCTGCCAGCACCCTGGCCGTATCCCTCCTCTCCTCGTGCCCTGGGGCAATGACAGGAGGGTGCTGCAGCTTCTTGGCAATTCCAGAGCAGCCCCTGTACCTCCAGGCACAGTCCACCAGAGGGTGCAAAACAAATGAAACACCCTTCATCGTGGTCTATTCAGCTTATCAAACCCGAAATTGGACAGCTGAGGAGAGAACTTCGTTTCCGGGAATTTTCCAGTTCTGAGTTCAGCCAGAAGGGTGTGAAACTGCACCCTTGAGACCCGAATAGAACATTTGGAGTAGATTTAGAAATTAAAAACGTGTGTGCGTGTGTGTGTGTGTAAAGAGGTCTTCTTTGTAGGCAGAAAGGAAGCACTTGCCTACATGTGGAGTCTGGGAGACCTCCTGCCCTCACCCCAGATATTCTTCCACCTCCTGGCTCAGTGCTAAACTTTCATGCCACAGAATCGTAAAGGTGTTCAGGTATTAATACCCTAGGGAGGAGTAATAATGCCTCATATTTATTTAGAGCCTTGCATGTACTTTCATACCTATGATTTCGTTACACCTTTATAACAACCCCGTGAAGCTGGTGATGTTATTATAGTTGTTTTATGGATGAGGAAACCTAGGGTCAGAGATAGTAAGAGTCCCGAGGTTACACACTTGGTCAATGATAGAGCTGCTGTAGATCAAATGGACATCTTCAAGGGTCAAATCTCTTGCTCTTTTTCACGCCACTGGGCTGAATTCTCTCTTTAAATGATTGGAATCCAATTTTTTTGAAAAGTAGGCGGTGAGAGGGAGAAGGAAGGGGAGAGTGGAGAGAGCTGAACTCTTGACAGAGCAGAGAACGGGCAGTCTAAGGGAAGACTGGGCACCCAGAGACAAGATGTGCTTCTTCAAGTTTTCTTGGGCCAGTTGTGTGTGTGTGTGTGTGTGTGTGTGTGTGAGAGAGAGAGAGAGAGAGAGAGAGAGAGAAAGAGGCATACTCACATATACATACATGAACACAGAGTAAGTATCACCTTATAGAGATGATGCCCTGGACTCTTGTGGTTGTAGTGAAACAGATGAGAAAATCAAGTCGTAGGGGCTTCCCTGGTGGCGCAGTGGTTGAGAGTCCGCCTGCCGATGCAGGGGACACGGGTTCGTGCCCCGGCCCAGGAAGATCCCGCATGCCGCGGAGCAGCTGGGCCTGTGAGCCATGGCTGCTGAGCCTACGCGTCCAGAGCCTGTGTTCCACAACGGGAGAGGCCACAACAGTGAGAGGCCCACGTACAGCAAAAAAAAAAAAAAAAAAAAAAAAAAAAAAAAAATCAAGTTGTAAACAAGAAGTAATAGAAAATAAGCAGATGAAAGCTGTTTCCCTGTTAAATCAAGGTTGCACCAATACCCCAGTACAGCAGCCCATGCCAACCGAGGAAACGTGGTTTCCACGCCCTTGCCTGACCTCCTCTCTGAGCTGCCTGTGCACTTGCCCTTCTGGGCCACATAAGCAGCATGTTGTGAGCCCATCATCATACCTGCTCTGCATCTCTCATTCTTGTCTTTCCCCCAGCCCCCGACAGAACCTGCGAGACTGTCACAGCCCTTAGAGCCTGCCAAGTGAGCACAGATCCTTGAGAATCATCTGTGCTAAATATATTAGTGAATGCTAATGAGTTAATGGGTTGCTTAGCTAAGATTTTATTTTATTCAAAGCATTATACACAATTTAAAACAAAGCAATATGGAGGTTTTAGGCACTGATGCTGGTCAGGTCTTCAGGGTTGCCAAGACTCCTCAGGATCTTGCACACCACACCGTTTGTCTGTGCAGTCAGCCCATGGAGTCAGCTTTGTCGCCTGCCCTTAGAAATGTTTTCTGTTAAGGGGTTATATCTAACCAGGCAAAGTCATTCCTATCTTCTCTCTTCTTTCCCACTTTAGTGCTCCTGGTCTAGTTAAGATTCCTAGGACATCCAACCAGATTATTGCAATAATCTCCTATGGCCCATTTCACCTCCAGCTTCCTTGTACTTTCATCCTAGAGGGTGGCTGCTGGAAGATTTTTTTTTTTTAATTTATTTTTGGCTGTCTTGAGTCTTTGTTGTGGTGCGCGGGCTTCTCATTGCAGTGGCTTCTCTTGCTGGGGAGCACGGGCTCTAGGTGTGTGAGCTTCAGTAGTTGTGGCGTGCAGGCTCAGTAGTTGTGGCGCACGGGCTTAGTTGCTCCACGGCATGTGGGAGCTTCCCGGACCAGGGCTCGAACCCATGTCCCCTGCATTGGCAGGCAGACTCTTAACCACTGTGCCACCAGGGAAGCCCCTGGAAGATGTTTTATACAACTTAGGTGGATCGTTTTACTTTTCTTCTTGAAAATCTTAAATACCTCCCCCTATTTCTTTTTTTTTAACAATGGCTTTATTGAGATATCATTCACATACTATAAAATTTACCCATTTAAGCTGCATGAATCAATGGTTTTTAGTATATTCACAGAGTTTTGCAAGTATCACCACTGTAATGGACTGAATTGTGTACCCCTAAAACTCATATGTTGAAGTCCTAACCCTAGTACCTCAGAATGTGACTGTATTTGGAGATAGGGCCTTTAAAAGCTAAGTAGCATAAAATGAATTCATGTGGATGAGCCCTAATCTGATATGACTTGTGTCCTTATAAGAGGAGGAAATTAGAACACAGACAACCTGAGGGGCTAACACATGAGGACACAGAAGTCAAAGAGAGAGGCTTCATAAGAAACCAAACTTGTTGACACCTTGATCTTGAACTTCCAGCCTCCAGACTGTGAGAAATAAATTTTTGTTGTTCAAGCCCTCCAGTCTGTGTATTTTGGTTTTGTTGATTTTTTCCTATAGTTTTTCTATTCTCTACATCATTTGTTTCCACTCATATTATTTCTTTCCTTCCTTTTGCTTTGAGCGTAGTTTACTCCTATTTTCTCATTTCTTATATCAAAGGTTAAGCTACTGAATGGAGCTCTTACTTTTTAAAAAAACAATATATGTATTTACAAACACAAATTTTTTTCTAAACATTCCTTTAGTTATATCCCATAAGTTGTGGTACGTTGTATTTTTGTTTTCATTTGTCTCAAAGTATTTTGTTTCCCTGTGATTTCTGCCTTGACTCATTGGTTGTTTAGGAGTGTGTTGTTTAATAGCCATATGTTTGTACAATTCCCAAATTCCCTGTTACTGGTTTCTAATTTCATTCCACTGTGGTCAGAGAACATACTTTGTATGTTTGTATGATTTCAATACTTTTAAGTTTGTTGCCGCTTGTTTTATAGCCTATCATATGTTCTATTCAGGAGAATGTCCTGTCTGTGCTTAAGAAGAATGTGTATTCTGCTGTTGTTGGGTGGAGTGTTCTAAAGCTGTCTTTAGGTCTAGTTAGTTTATAGCGTGTCCACATTTTCTACACTCTTGTTGATCTTCTGTGTAGTTGTTTTAACCATTATTCAGACTGGGGTATTGAAGTCTCCAGCTGTTATTGTTGAATTGCATATTTCTCCTTTAATTCTATCCATTTTTGCTTCATGTATTTTGGGGGCTCTGTTGTTAGATGCATATATAATTGTTATGTATTCCTGATCACTTAAGTCTTTTACAGTTATACAATATTCTTCTTTATTTCTAGTAACTTTTTTGTTTTAAAGTCTATTTTGTCTCAGAGGCGTTATGTCTTATAGACACAATACTGGCAATCTAGCTTTCTTAGAGTTGCAATTTGCATGATATATTTTTTTCTATCCCTTTTCTTTCAAACTATTTGTATATTTGAATCAAAATTTTGTCTCCTGTAAACAGCATACAGTTGGCACTTGTCTTCTTATCCATTCTACCAATCTTTGCCTTTTAATTGTATTAATTCATTCATGTTTAATGTTCTTATTGACATGGTTTGAATTATGTCTGCCATTTTGCTTTTGTTTTCTGTATTTGTATTGAATGGATATTTTCTAGTGTAACTTTGTAATAACTTTGATAATTTTTAAAACTATATTTTTTGAGCTAATCTCTCAGTGGTTACTCTAGTATATATATTAACTTATCAGAAAATATATTTTAAACAATCAGAATCAGATTTATACTAACATAATTCCAATGAGATAGAGAAAATTTACTCATATAGCTCTATTCCCCCCTCACATTTTAGCTATTATTTTTATACATATCACATCTATAAATGTTACAAACCCAACTATACCTTATTGATAGTACTACTTTATATATTTTAGTCTTACTTTTAAATGAGCTAAGACAGAAGGGTAAATACATATTTATAGCTTTTTTTGTTTTAAACATTTACCTTCTTATTTACCATTTCTGGTTTTAAAAATTTCTTCCTGTGAATTTGAGTTACCATCTTCTATCATTTCCTTACCTGAATATAGCTTTGTTTCTGCAAATATTCATCAAATGTGTTACATTTCTATATTTATTTTGTAGGCTTAACAATAAATTATATATATATACATATGTATATAGTTTTATGCAATTGCTTTTAAAATCCGCTTTGAGGAGAAATAAAATTAGTCTTTTATAATTAACGATATGATAACCTTTACCGGCACCCTGTGTTTGCACCTGTGGATTTGAATCACTGTCTGGTGTCACTTCTTTTTTGCTTAAAGAACTTCCTTTAGTATTTTTTGAAAGACAGGTCTGCTAACAATGAATTCTCTCAGTTTTTGTTATCTTGGAATGTCTTTATTTTGCCTTAATTTTTTTTTTAACCAGCACTTTGAATTAGTTACCTGTTTATTTTTAAATATTTATTTATTTGGCTGCGCCGGGTCTTAATTGTGGCACGCAGGAGCTTCTTTGCCACGTACAGGATCTTCCTTGCGGTATGCGGGATCTTTTTAGTTGCAGCATGCAGGATCTTTAGTTACAGCATGTGAACTCTTAGTTGCAGCATGTGGGTTCTAGTTCCCTGACCAGAGATCGAACCTGGGTCCCCTGCATTGGGAGTGTGGAGTCTTAGCCACTAGACCACCAGGGAAGTCTCTAAACCAGCACTTTGAACATGTAATCCCACTGACTTCTTGCCTCTGTTGTTATTTTATGAGAAGTCAGCTGTTAATCTTACTGGGGTTTCTTTCCTTATACTGAATTAATGTTCTATGCTCCTTTCAAAATTTTATCTTTGTCTTTCAACATTTGATTATGATGTGTTTCGGTATAGATCTCTTTGCATCTGTCCTACATCGAGTCCTTTGAGAATTTTGGATGGGTAGATTAACGTTCTTCATCAAATTTTAAAAATTTGCAGCAGTGATTACTTAACATTTTTTAACGCTCCTCTCTCTCTCCTCCCTTTTCAGTACTTCCATTTAGTGTATACTTGAGTGCTTAAATATTGTCTCACATTTGTCAGAGGCTTTGATCATTTTACTCTATTTTTTTATCACTCTGTTTTCAGATTGCATAATCTCCATAAATCTATTTTAAAGTTAGCTGATTCTTCCTTCTGCCAGCTTATATCTACTGTTTAGCTCTGCTAGAAAAATGTTCATTTCTGTTATTGTAATTTTCAACTCTAGCATTTCCACTGGGTTATTTTAAAAATAATTTGTATCTCATATTGATATTCTCTATCATTGTTCCTTTCTTTAATTTTTTAGGTGTGGCTTTCTTTAGTTCTTTGAACATATGTGCAGTTGACCTTTGAACAATGTAGGCATTAGGGGTGCCAACCTCCCGCATGGTCAAAATTCTGTGTGTAACTTTTGACCCTCCCAAAACTTAATTATTATTAGTTGAATGGAAGTCTTACTGAAACATAATCAATTAACATATTTTTAATGTTATATGCATATATGTATATCTATAAAATATATCTACATGTATTTTATGCATTTATGACATACCTTTCTCTTAATTTTTTGGTATTTCTAGGCTATGTGGTTCATCTGTGAGTTTTTTCAAATTTTTGCAAATCTTAACATTTTTCCAGTATATTTACTGAAAAAAAAATCCCATATAAGTGGACCCATGCTGTTCATATCTCTGCTGCTCAAGGGTCAACTCTACTGGCTGTTAAGTTAGTAACAATCAGGCCCTATCCTAAGTACTTTCTGTTGCTTGCTTTTTTTCTATGTATGGGTCACACCACTGTTGCTTTGCATGTCTCATAAATTTTTTGTTTAAAGCTGACATTTTCTATAATACACTGTAGCATTTCTGGATGTTGATCTCCTATCCTGAAATGTGAAAATGGGCGGTAAAAAGGATATACTGTTCGATATGACTTCTAACCTATTCCCTTGTCTCAATTCTCTCAGAAAAGATCCATAGTAGATGTTAAAGACAAATGTAAGAAAGAGAAATAGAGAGGTATCCAGGAAAGAAAACGTTGAGAAGAGGTATAAACATTCTCTATTCTAGAGGATAAGATAGATACCTTTTTCCTACCTCCCCAGGTTGAATACTATGGGATGGATGGGGTAAGAGGACAGCTGGAAGGAGAGCCAAAGCAAAGAGAAATAACTTCTCTATATACTCTTTTTGGGAGTAGTGTTTTGATTTTACACTGATCTACTTTAAAAAAAAAAAAATAAAGGGCTTCCCTGGTGGCACAGTGGTTGAGGGTCCGCCTGTCGATGCAGGGGACACGGGTTTGTGCCCCGGTCCGGGAAGATCCCACATGCCGCCGAGCGGCTGGGCCCGTGAGCCATGGCCGCTGGGCCTGTGTGTCCGGAGCCTGTGCTCCGCAGCGGGAGAGGCCACAACAGTGAGAGGCCCGTGTACCGCAAAAAAAAAAAAAAAAAAAAAAAAAGCCAAGTGAGAGTAGGACAAATCCAAAGGAGAAAAAAGGAGAGATGACTATTTAGCATTGTCTTTGAAAATGAGAGATGAGCCCTTTGAGTTTTCTGTCTAAATCATCTAGTGTAAGTGGCTAGAAGGGAAACAAAGGCACTTTTTAAGGAGTAAAATCTCAAATAATTAGAAAGAGTTTGAATTTGAGTGGATTGTGTCCCTGTGTTGTTATGGTCTGCCAGCCTCTGTTCCCTTATTTCCTAGTAACATCACCCCCTTTAATTTGGGGGGAACATCTCTTCCTCCGTTTCTCATTCAAGAGGAGCAGTTGATTCCAGTGCTTAACCCCCTATCCTTCAATTCTTCCTGCACATTCTGTGAACTTTACTGTATTCATGTGATAAATATCTTTTCCCCTTCCTTAGGTCAGTCAAAGTTTGTTTCTGTTGATTGCAGTAAAAGAATCCCTCAACACCCAGACCCATGTGGTAGATGTCTCTCTAGAACTTTATTGAAGTTGATGAGATCCCGTAACACATGATACTATTACTAACCCAATAACACTGATAGCAAAGCAAACATCTATTTCAAATTCAAAGACAGTAAAAAAGAGAGTGATTATAAAATGAAGAATTTGTTTAAGAGAGCTTGATACTACTGATCCTTGAAATGCTAGTCCAGAGGAAAGATTGAAAGCGTAGTTGGATGCCAGAATGACTAAATTCAGAATTTGAACAGGGGACTGGAAGGAACCTGGAAAGAGGCCAAGCTATTGCTTTGAACTACTTGAAAGAGGAAAACAAAGAGCTAACTGTAATGCAGAAACTAGTATGAGAAAATCCTGCACACACCACCAAAGCAAGTTCTGTGCCCTGGCTGTTTCCTCCTTACGCCCTACCCCTCTGGGACTTCTGTGCATGAGCTGCACTCTGCATGTTAGAGCACTTGGTCTGCCAGCTAGAGCACTTCCTCCTGGAGGGGCCGTAGCTGCTGCTGGGAGTGCAGCGTTGCCGGCAGGTTCCCTAGGGCTGCCCCCTCCCCAGGGGTCATCTGTCACCCATCTTCCTTGCTGAACCTCTCTCCCACCTCTGCTTTTGCCCTCTGTTCTCTGTTGCTGGGCCCTCTGATGACCTCACGCCCGGGCTCTTGTATGACTGTCCCCTTTCTGTTCTGCCCCTGCTCTAGTCTCTTCCAGACATGGCAGGACTCTGCCTTCCCTTCTGGCAGAAAAAGTAAATTCTTCAACACCTCTTTCCACGACCCTCCCTCCAGACACAAGCGAACACACTGACCCTGGCTCATAAACATGCGCTCTGTTGGTTAGCTGTCAGTGTTCCCCAGGGCTCAGAAAACAGAGGATCTCTGGGTCAACAACAGGTTCCGATTCCATAAAATCAAGCTTTCACCTTGCTCTTTCCCCAGGATGAGAAGGGACAGACTGAGCAATCGGACCTTCCAGGCAGAAGCACTGGATGCCGTCCTGTACTCTTCTTGATTCCCAGGTTTCTCCATGGGGGATTACAATCAACTTCCTATGCCTAGAGCTCCATGAGGTCCCGTCACAGCTAACGCCTGCTCTCTTCTTCATCTTCTTTCCCCATTCATTTTACCCCAACAGTCCCATCTGTCTTTAGGGGGAAAATCCTCCTTCCTCCTTCAGTCACCTTGCTTTATGGCTCCAGCAGCCCTGCCCCTCCCCGCTCCTTCCCACCAGACACATGCAGTTACCTGACGCCACATCGTCATGGACTTTCTCATTAGGAGAGATTTTAGACCATCAGCCTTTCAGGTGAGAGTATAGTTTTGGGGATTTCACAAGTTGAGAAGATGCAGGGACCTTTTTGTGCAGAGCAAGGTTGACACATGGCCAACAAATACATCTATCTCAGCAGACTCCTTCCACACGAAAGGTAGGGGCGTGTGCCAACGTGTGGGCGAGTCACATCACCCCTCCTCTGGAAATCTAGTGTTTGAGCATTGGAGAACGGTAAACTTAACTCTTCTTCTGTGTTTCAGAGACATTCATTGACTTGCACTCGATGGTCTGTGCACTTCACAAGTTCTTTAGAGAAAAGGGGAGGGAGAGAAAGTTCACACAAGTATGAGAGAGTTGAGAGAGGCATTTCAGGTGTTCGGAAATGATTCCTAGTCCTTTGTTTCTTTACTTTTTTTTTTTTTTTTTTTTTTGTGGTATGCGGGCCTCTCACTGTTGTGGCCTCTCCCGTTGCGGAGCACCGGCTCCGGACGCACAGGCTCAGCGGCCATGGCTCACGAGCCCAGCCGCTCCACGACATGTGGGATCTTCCCGGACCGGGGCACGAACCCGTGTCCCCTGCATCAGCAGGCGGACTCTCAACCACTGCGCCACCAGGGAAGCCCTGTTTCTTTACTTTTAAACAAAAATTAAATTCAAGAAAATGGGGGCAAAGATGACAATGGAAGATGGACAAAATATGGCAGGTTTTAGGAAAGCATTTTTAACACTGTAAGGCTGAATAAAACGTTCTGAGGAGACATAGTACCTTTTTGATAGTGTGGAGAAGATTAAAAGAAATAAACCTTGAAAAAGCAACATTTCTTAAAAGATGTTTTTTATCAGAATTAATTACACATTTATCTCACATAAAACAAACAAAATCCTGATTGGAAAGATTCAAAATACTTCAGATTGAGGTTCAGTGGGTAGTTATTGAAAGCTTATTACATGTAAAGATTTATATCTGGGGCTTTCATGTATGTAATCTCATTGAACACCTAAAGTAATCTTATAAAATTGTCATCATTATTCCCATTTTACAGATGAGAAAACTGAAGCTTGAGCCAATTAAATTCTTTCCCTAGTGTCAAAGCGAGAGTCAGATGAAATTCTTTCCTCCCATCTCCTCCCCATCTTTACTGAGGTATAATTGGCAAGTATAATTGTAAGATATTTAAAGTGTACAATGTGGTGATTTGATGTACGTATACATCGTGAAGGATACTCCCATCGAGTTATTTAACACATCCATCACCTCACATATTTACATTATTATTTGTATTATTTTTGGTGAGAACATTTAAGTTCTACTCTCAGTAAATTTCAGTTACAAATACAAAATACAATACAGTGTTTTCCACTATAGTCACATTAGATCCCCAGATCTTATAACTGAAATGTGTACCATTTTATCAATCTCTCCCTTATTTCTCCCAGCTTCTGGCCCCTGACCATCACTTTTCTACTCTCTGTTTCTATGAGTTGGACTTTTTTTTTTTTTAAGATTCCACATATAAGTGATACCGTCTTCCTAATGTTCTTGAACTGTTGCAAAACCAGTACAATTACTGAGACCTAACAGAAGCCAAAGGAAAATGACTGACAATGAGAAATGAGCAGAACCCTTTCTCCAGCCAGGAGGAGAACTTGCAGGCAGGCAGTTATCCTGTTGCCTAGTGCAAAACAGAAATTTTCTCCAGGGATGGTGCAGAGCCCTCGACTACCAAAGCTGGGGTTTCAGAGGGGCTCCTAATCCAGGCCTGAGTTCATAAATATCCATCAGGCAGAAGCGATGGCATTGGGAGAAGGGCACATGCCTACCACCTCGCAGAGGACAGTATCCACAACTGTTGGAAATGTGACAGGTCTATGAAAAACAGGGGAGCTCAGTCTCATAAATTGTCATGAATCTTTTGAGCCACTGTAAAAGGCGCACATTTTTCATCATGGTGGGAAATGAAAGCAAAGTACAACTATGAACACTGGTAGAACTCGTGCATCAATGGCAGGAGGGCTTGGCCTACCCACAGCCCAAGATGATGTGTTCAGCTCACCCTGACTGGTAGGCAGGGGTCTTACTCCTTTGGAGTGGTCTTCCCTGCCTAGTAAAGTCACGTCTTGGAGAGACGCCCACACCCTACTCCTTACCATGTTAAACTACTCTGCATGCAATCCTGCCCTGAAGCAAACATTTCATTCATGCTCTGCTCATGCCTCTCTTGGGCGTCTGTGGGGCTGAATCCCTTTATTTCAAAATGAGAGACGCTGTTTTAAAACAATTCTCTTACAGAACTCAGGCAGCCTGATATCTCAAGTAAGAGTAAAAATAACTGATGCTCGAGCTCTTTTGGAGGGCTTATTTGGAGGTTTGGGTAGAGCCAAGGAAGAATCATGGTGGTGGTTTAGTATAAGAACTCTACCAGCCTAGGAGTCAGAAGCCCTTGAGGCCAGGGCTGGCGTTCAAGGTTAAGGGGTGATTTTATTTTTATTAAAAAAGTCTTTTATTGAAGTATAAAAGTATAAAATAAAAGTATAAACGATTGCTGTGTGATATTATATAAGTTACAGGGGTACAATATAGTGATTCAAAATTTTTAAGGGTTAAGCTCCATTTGTAGTTATAAAATATTGGCTATATTCCCTGTGTTGTACAATATATCCTTGTAGCTTATTTTACACAGAATAGTTTGTACCTTCTAATGCGCTACACTTATCTTGCCCCTCCCCGCTTACCTCTCCCTACTGGTAACCACTGGTTTGTTCTCTCTATCCATGAGCCTGTTTCTTTTTTGTTATATTCACTAGTTTCTTGTATTTTTTAGATTCCACATATAAGTGAAATTACACAGTATTTGTCTTTCTCTGACATTTCACTTAGCACAATGCCCTCCAAGTCCATCCATGTTGCTGCAAATGGCAAAATTTCATTCTTTTTTATGGCTGAGTAGTATTCCATTGTATATAATACCACATATTCTTTATCCATTCATCTGTCGATGGACACTGAGGTTGCTTCTGTGTCTGGGTTATTGTAAATAGTGCTGCTATGAACATAGGGGTGCATGTATCTTTTTGAATTAATGTTTTTGGGTTTTTTTCGGATATATATATACCCAAGAGTTGCTGGGTGATAAGGTAGTTCTATTTTTAGTTTTTTGAGAAATCTCCATACTGTTTTCCACAGTGCTTGTACCAATTTACATTCCCACCAACAGTGTACAAGGGTTCTAAGGGGTGATTTTAAATGAGAGGCTTCTATAAAGTGGATCTGTTCTATAGTATTTAATGAGGACATAGGTAAGATAAAGTATATGAAAGCATTAGGTATGATTCCTGGAACATAAAGATCTGAAGACATTGGTGAACTGAAGATGGGCTTGGAAGTGGCAGAAAGGGAGAAACAGGCTGAAGGGGAAGCTAGATATTTGAAGACCCATTCCCCTGCTTGGTGGGTTTTTCAAGGGTAACCTCTAGGGGGCTCAGAGGTAGAGGTTCTCAATATGTGCTAGTTTCCTTGCTGTTCTTTTCTCAGTGGAGTGGGCTTGAGGGCCATGGATGATACTGATTGCTCCAATGACACAAATGCTTCAGTTTTTCCAAGTGAAAAAACGGATAAAAACTGGTTCCTTGCCAAAGTCCACCTGATAATGAAAGAGGACTATGTTGTTTCCTTTCCAGGTATGTGGGCTTTCCCCCCAGCCCCCTGGAATACTGCAGAGTACCCTAGTCTAATTGTCACAAATGCAGACTTATGAAAATGAGGTCGCTCTTGAGATAGCCAAAGTGAAGTTTTGAACATCTGGGAACATCAGGTCAACGGCTATCTCTGGCTCCACTGTCACTTTTCCTTCTTTGGGATGATCCAGAGGAAGAGAACTGAGTTGTTGAGGAAGGGAATTGCCCAATTGCAAATTCCTTTGATATCAGGCTGGTGGGTAGAGTTTTAGAGAAGGAAAGCCTTTGTTGTTGTTGTTGTTCCCTATGACATTACTCTGGAAAGTTCAGATTGCTGAGACCATGCATAATTGACTTTTGAGACAGTCATTGGTTTTATGATTACAGATGAGCTCTTGGACTTTAAGTTTGGCTGGGCAAGAGTGTACAAGAAGAGGCAGTATTGATTCTAGAATTTCTACATTGGAGAGGCCTTGGGTAGCAACCTGCTTGCAAGTATGGGTCGGCGTAGGACAGAGTGTGGTGGGCTGGGTCAGGGGTTCGTTGAGTGTAGTAGGTACACTGCTTTTAGAGAATATACTGCCCTGGGGTGGGTTGGAGAGCATGCTGGTTCTGATTATGGGAGAGGGCACCTAAGCCCTGTCAGCAACTCCATGGTGTCAGCTCTTAAGAGGAGATGAGTTGGAGAAGCCAGGGCAGTTGCTCACTGAAGTATAACGGACAGTACTTGACCGAGGAAGTTGGTTCGTAGATCTGAGTTCCAGCCCTGGCTCTGCTAGCAGTCTCATTGTAGGCAAATCAGACTCTCCTCTTTTTTAGGTATTAGGTTAGTTATGTTTAAAATGAGGGAAGTCATCTAGATAAGCACAGTCATGTAGAAATATAATGTGAGAAACATATGGATTTTAAAATTTTCTAGCAACCACATTTTAAGAAGTCCAAAGAAACAAGTAAAATTATAATGGTCTGTTCAACCCCATATATCTAAATTATTACCATTTCAACAGGTAATCAGTGTAAAATTTACAAATGAGATGTTTTACATCCCTTTTTGTATTAACTCTGCAAAGACCAGTGCTTAGTTGACATAGCACATCTCAACTGGACCAGCACATTTGAAGTGCTCTGTGGTCCCACGTGGTCAGTGGCTGCCATATTGGACAGCACGAATCAGGATGATGTCTGAAGGCACTTCCAGCTCTAACATTCTATGATTCCATGACAGGCCATCCGTGGATGGCTTTGCCTTTTTCTTAGTCATCCTTCTTCTTCTGGGTTCTCAAGTTTCAAGGACCCCTGTGTCAATGCGAGTACAGGAAGAAATAATTTGTGACTAGACCCTCCTGTCCCAGATAGGCTAGAGACCTCCCAGGAATAAAGCAATTAACTCCCCTACTTACCTTGGGAAATTGCCTTGAGATCCCGTGTGAAAGGAGATGATATATACACATACAAAGTAATTAGTCTGTGAGCATGTCTTCTTACACAGTCACCTACCTAAGTGCAGTCTGCCATGCATATTCCTGCCTGAAGCCTCAGGAAGCCTAATTAACTATCTCCTGTAAAGTGCAGGAGATGCTCCAGATGAAAGGTGGCCAGTGGGAGCCACGCTTCATCCAGAGGAACATTTGAACGTGCCCATCCCCAGGCTGCACCATTACAAGCCCGGACAGAAGTCAGTCACTTTCTGCAGGTAGCAGCTCTTCTGCCTGGGGAAAGATGTAATAGGAGTGTTCAGGCCTCACCAGATGACCCATTAAAAGAAAAAAAAAAAAAAAGAAACACCCCCAGACTTTTGCTCCAGCGACCTTGCTTTGTCATAGATTCCAAGAAGCAGATCCCATTTCCCCTAAATTGCACACTTATTGCCTGAGTGCTCTTCTCCTAAAGCGGAAGTCACTTCAGGTAGTAAATGCTTTGAATACAGTTTTTCTCATTTTCTTTCTGCTAAGTTGAGTCGGCGTTCAAGGCAAATGTGAAGAAAGTGGGGTTTATCTCCAGCACATGTGTATTTTCTCTTCCCAAGGCCCATTGCTCTTCCTAAGGACCCAGCCATCTAGCAGCCCACCCAAGCCCTTGCTTCTGTTCCTCATCCCCTCCTGCCCTGCCATCTGCCATCTGCCATCTCCAAACCAGGCCCTGGACTCATTTACTCCCCTCTCATCTTTTTTTTTTTTTTTTTAAGTCTTTATTGAATTTGTTACAATATTGCTTCTGTTTTATGTTTTGGTTTCTTTGGCCCCAAGGCTTGTGGGATCTTAGCTCCCCGACCGGGGATCGAACCCACACCCCCTGCATTGGAAGGCGAAGTCTTAACCACTGGACCACCAGGGAAGTCCCTTACTCGCCTCTCATCTTTACGACTGCTTTCTCACCATCGGCATCTCATAACAATTTTACCACATTCATTCTCCCAGATGGGAAGCCTCAGTGGTTTGTCTCATTTGCTCCTTCCTGCATCATCCGTTCATTAACTCAGCATCTGTGTGTACCAGTCGGTGTGCTTGGTAGGCAATGAACCAGGCTTCAGAGGTAAATTGTGCCCCTTTTGATGTTTCATTTTTTCTGTCTGTCCTGCACATTCTGATGTTCCCCTGGTTTCCAGCCTCCTCATTCATTCACAGAACGTTCTCCTCATTTCCTGTGCTCTCCTGAGGCCCGCTGCCCTTGGCAGTGAATATTGTGAACTGTGCAACTCCAGGGAATAGTGGGATGGAGTTGAGTTCTACAACAGTTGGTCCTGCTTTTCCTGAGAAGTCTCAACTCTCCCAAGGACCTCCAAATCTGTATCTCCAGGCCTCTTCTCACTCTCGAATCCTAGGCCTAGATTTACTTTTCTCCCCCTTTTTTAAAAAATTGAGTTAACACATACCTAACCAGTGTGCCTAAGGTGCTATCTTAGATTAAGACACTTTAACAAAAAACCCACACACTGGGTGGCTTAAAAAACAGACATTTACTCTCATAGTTGTGGAAGCTGGGAAGCCCAAGAGCAAGGTGCAGTTGGTTGCTGATGAGGACCCTTTTCCTGGTTTGTAGATTGTGTTCTTGTACCCTCACATGGGGGAGAGGGAAAGAGAGAGAGAGAGAGAGAGAAAGAGAGAGAGAAAGAGAGAGAGAGGGAGGGAGAGGGCATACCTCTTCTTATAAGGGCACTAATCCTATCGTGAGGGCTCCACCCTCATGACCTAATCACCTCTCAAAGGCCCCCACCTCCAAATATAATCACATTGAGAATTAGAGTTTCAACACACGAATTTCGAGGGGGCACAACCATTCAGTCCTTAACAGGTGCTCATCTTAAGTGTACAGTTGCTGTGTTGCTACATATGTGTGTTCTCTATCTGGTTCAAAATATAAAATCAGTCCAGCTTCCTAGAAGGTTCCTTCATTCTCCTCTTCAGTCAGGCAGGACCATCCTTTGGAAGGAACCATTTTAAAAACTTTTTGACCATAGATCAGTTTTGCTTGTCCTTCAATTTCAGATACGTAGAATAGAGTGTGTATACTTTTTTGGTCTGGCTTCTTTCATGCAACACAGTATCTGAGAGATTTAGCCTTGCTATTGCCTATATCAACACTCAGGCCCGTATTTCTAGTAGTATATCTATCTACCTCTATACCCTGCTGAGAAATCCAGTGCTATATATCCATAACCGAACACATTATTTCTATATTTTGAAATCTGATGGAGGGTCACCCTATCATCAAAAGAATTAATACTGACCTGAAATAAAGTTAACATGTCAAAGAGATAATGTACGTAGGACACTTAGCAAAATTCTCAAGTAGTTAATGTCAAAAAAGTTATTCAGAGTTGAGGGAGGAGTGCCATTCTCATAGGTCCACATTAATCTTAGCTGCTTACTTTCTGTTTGTGGAAAGTGGGCTCTGAGCTATCTGGTGGTCATGCTTTTATCTTAAATAAAATTTTAGTCTTTAATAAGACTAAATAAAATGATTTTTTTGCTCCGGGAATTTAGCAATACATTGGGGTCTACTGATTTGTACATTTGAATGGGAGTTAATTTCTTAGGATATACTATCAGGTTTGGAAGTGACTTAGTTGACAATTCAGTGTTAGAAAAACAGTCTAGATCTTTTGTTACCTTTCAGCATAGAGTGACACTTTTAATCACAGAGCGAGTCTTAATACAAATAAATTAAAAAATCAATATGAAATATTAACACCCTTATAGGCAGCCTCCATTCCAAGTAAACATTCTAGTAAATATCAGACTAACTCTATTGCTAGAATGGTGAGTTATTCACTTTGCATTACCTTAAGCTTTAGACATAACGTGAATCTATGGTTCTTACTGACGCTCTACCAAACATTATAAATATCTAGACAAAGGAAAGAAGGAAACAAAATTCCAGTTCTGGAAATTTAGAGTAGAGAGTCAGGGAATCTCCCACTATAGGAACAAATACTAGGATCTAGGAAAGCAGATGAGGATGAACTGCAGATGTCCGGAGTCAGGAAAGAGCTGGGAGTTACTAGAAATTCTACAAAGGAAAAGTTAGCCTCTGAACAGGAATCAAAGTTTCACAAATCTCTGATGCTGTAGCTTTAGTCATTGCGACGCTCCTACTGTAGTACACAGCTAACATGCCATATCATTGGCAAAATTCTAACCCCTTCCACACCGAACATTGTCAGTGTAGCCTAATGTGAAACTTTGGTCGTCATAACACACTTTAAAAATAGAAACAATAGGGAAATAAGATTTACTTTATACAGATATACTTCTCACCTCATTCTGTGGTCATGAATTTATTCTATAATATAATGGATTCTTTAGTGAAAGGAAAACATTCGTCATTTTTTTTCCCCAAAGTCTCCTACTTCTCAATCTCTTTGTGTTAGTGCAGTAAAGAGAATATAGGAGCGACATCATGATGGAAATGGAGAGTCTTCTAGTGGCCAAGTGCGTCTGTTGGCTACTGAGAATTTGGGGTAGCAACAGACCAGCTGAAAGGGTAGCCACAAATGGGGGGGTAGGGCTCCTTCTGAGCGAGGCTGTGAGGACCCTCATGTCAAAGAGACAGAGTTCCCTCCCAGCAAGGCAGTGACAAAGTGTGGAGTTAGCAATTGCCCTAACCTCTCTGTCCCTTTGTTCTCTCTGAGTTGACGATACTAATGGCGTTCATTGAATATTTATTATACTGACTCAGTATAGGATATTGTGTTAGGTATAGAGCAGCACAGATATGAGAAACACACGGAAACTCCTGCATTATTGCTGCTCCTTCTTTACCATGAAGATGACCTATTTCGTGAGAAGAGCTGTTGGCTTGGAGATGGAAGAACCAGACATAAGAACTTCGGGTCATGGCTTTGTGGGCAAAGGTCAAGGAGAAAGAATGTGTGATGGGAGAAACACAGCATGGTGTAATCCTAGAAGTGTGACTAGTAAATCAGGGTTGAAATCTCACTTCTCTGCCTTCCTTGTGTGTGACCGTGGACAAGTTACTCTACTCTTGGAACTTCCTTTGTAGAATGGAGATGATAGGACCTTCTCAGGGCTGAGGTGAGGATCAATGAGGTAACATGGGAAAGGTGGAGGAGAGGAAAGAAAGTGATAACAATGTTTCTTCATCTTTTTATTAAGAAACTACTCTTTCAGTGATTCCTTTTTTCACTTACCAGGTGCTAGGGCCCAGTGATCTAGCAGAGAGCAGGACAGCCCTTGCAGCATGGAGAAGGTCAAGTCTGCGGCAGCACACATTAGGGTGAAACACAGCTCTTCTGGGGCTTGGATTGCAGCTTGGGGCCAGATCTGTGTTGGATGGCAGGTTAGGAAACATGGGCCATACCAAGAGTTATCTTCACTTGATTCACTTAAGTTGGCATATGTATTTCATCATATATTTGCTTTACTGTCAAGAGTATTCTGGGGGTGAGTGGTATAAAACAGGGATGGAGGGAATAACTAATATTTCAGTTTGTGGATATCTGTTTAATTAGCCCAGATACTCCTACAAGACTGTCATTTGCCTTCAGGGAAGTTCATCTCTGAATTAAACTGCCAGGGTGCAGAGAGGCCTTATTTTGCACAGCAGTTGGTTTCCTAAGAAGTAACATGTAAAAAAAAAAAGAACCTTATTAAACCCACTAGGGCAGTTGTGGATTATATATGCTTAGGTAGTTCTAAACATAGATAAGTAATCAGTCCCTAATTTTATTAATCTTGTAAAGTTAGATGACTGAGTCTTGGGTTTTCTCAAAATGAGAGATATCCTTATATTTAGTAACAAAAATGAACAGCCACCACGTGGGCTTCCTGGGGGCAGTTAAGAGCAGGTTATTCAGCTCCTGCTTTAGATAAACAGTGGATAAGAATGTCAAGTCTCTAACCACCCCTCCCCCCCTTTTCCGGCTCCCCACACACTCCCCCCAGCTCTCCCAGATGTTTTAGATTCCAAGAATGTTTGCATTGATTAAACATTCTATTTTTTTACTTATTTCCCCATCCCAGACCTTGAAAATGTTATCTTTACTTTATTGCTGGAGATCACGGCTATTTCTGGAAGCTGTGGGGTTCAGGGGGAAAAAAAATCACATTTTGTGCTCTTCTCTCCCCTGTTTTTTTTTCTTTTGTACAGGTGGGAGCTAACAGGGCTTCAAGGGCAGCTCTTGGAGGAGGAGAGACTATCTAAAGTCCATCAGTGAAGGATTCTGCTGGACTGTTCCCTGAGCAATAGATAAAGGAGCGTCCAGGGTCTTGTTATGTGTCAATGATTAAGGCGTCTTCTTTAGAACCCCGCAGTCCTGGCTTAGTAGTTTGAGCATGGATGAATCTCTGTATGTGTGTGTGTGTGGAGGGGTGGGTTGGGTTATATAGGGGAGGGTGAGGATAGTCATATCCCCATATCCTGGGGAAGGAAGTCAAGGGCAGCAAGACTGAGTGACTGCACTTTGGAAAATAAGTCGCAATCTCTGGGGTTGGCCTGTCAGTCATCTAGCAGTCTAATTTTAACTCTAATTCACTTCAGTGATTTGGTACCTAGGTCACTGCCTTCAAGCTATGCCTGGGCCAGTGATCAGAGGCAGCCACGGGATAAAATACAACACATTGGAGACTTCAAGTTAGGAGCCTTGGAATAAAACTGGATGCTGCCACTTCCTAACGCCATAGCCTTGGGCAAGCCAGTGAACCCCTCTGAACCTCAGTATCTTTATCTACTAAAACAGGGGTGACAACATCTGCCTTATAGGATTGGCATTTCAGTGTTATTGTAAGAATGAAAGGGAATAATGTATGAGGAGATTCCAATCCAGCGTTTGGCGCACAGTAGGTGATTTGAACTTTCAGGAATTCTGAAGTTCATAGGGTACCCTTTTCTGGGAAGGTCCCTTCCTGGGGACTTCTATGCTCCAAAATCACTTTGAAATGATCTTCACTTGTCTAACAGTAAAAGTGATTTGGAGAATTCTGGGCCCAGTCTCTATCAAAAGGGACATTTTTAAATTTTATTTTATTTTTTTGCGGTACGCGGGCCTCTCACCGTTGTGGCCTCTCCCGTTACGGAGCACAGACTCCGGACGCGCAGGCTTAGCGGCCATGGCTCACGGGCCCAGCCGCTCCGCGGCATGTGGGATCTTCCCGGACCGGGGCACGAACCCGTGTCCCCTGCATCGGCAGGCGGACTCTCAACCACTGTGCCACCAGGGAAGCCCAAAAGGGACATTTTAATTCATATTTCATCAGTGGCTGTTCTTTGTAAAGTTTCCCTCACTTGCTATTGTGTTAAATAGGGGGCTTTTGCCGAGACTGAGGGGGTTATGGTTTTGGGAATGATGGGGAGGCTTCATTTCCTCCAGTCTGGAGCTTTAGTTGGGGTCCATGGAATTGCCTAGGGAAGGTGCCAATGCTCGGGCCCACGACAGACCTGTTGCATCAGAAAATCTAAGGGTGGTGCCTGGAATTCTGCATTAAAAAATCAAGTCCCCTTGATGAGTCCTGTGCACAGAAAAACTGAAAGCCACTGCTTTAAACTGTTATTTTGACTTGTGTGGCTGGAAATCAGGGAAGGAAAGTCGGCCCAGCTTAGGGTGAGAGCTGGGAAGTCAAGGTAGGAATAACCAAGGACCAGTTCTGCTGCCTTCATTGATTTCCCTGCCACATCAGAAAACATCATGTTCTATGGAGGGAGAGGAGGACTGATGATTCCCAAGCACTTGAGTCTAGAGTGAATCAATAAATTAACTCGCATTTTTTTAAATTGATTTATTTTATTTATTTTTGGTTTTGGCTGCATTGGGTCTTTGTTGCTGCGCACAGGCTTTCTCTAGTTGTGGCGAGCAGGGGCTACCCTTCACTGCGGTGCGCAGGCTTCTCATTGCAGTGGCTTCTCTTGTTGCGGAGCACGGGCTCTAGGCATGTGGGCTTCAGTAGTTGTGGCACGCGGGCTCCAGAGCACAGGCTCAGTTGTTGTGGTGCACGGGCTTAGTTGCTCTGCTGCATGTGGGATCTTCCCAGACCAGGGCTCGAACCCGAGTCCCCTGCATTGGCAGGCAGATTCTTAACCACTGCACCACCAGGGAAACCCCTAACTTGCATTTTTTTCCCCTGGAGTTTTGGTTTTGCACAAGGTTCTGACAAAGCTCGGTGTTGGGCTTGTGGATACACGATAGGAGGCTTAGAAAATGTACTTTGACTGTGGATTGGGCCGGTGGGAACTTTTTTTCCTCTCCAGTAACCTTTTTGAACCTAAATCACATATTTGCTGGCAGCGTTAAAAACAGGCATGAATTAAGTTATTGCATTTCCTCAATTTAACTCTTTGTACTACTCAGCCCACAGGAATAGGGATATGTTTTCTTCCCAGTGACACATCTGCGGTTTCTCCTCTTATCTTCCACCCAAACTTCAAGAAAGGGAAGAGAGCTTTAATACCAAGCACAAGGAGGTTTCAGATAATTCAGCAGGTTGTTGTGAAGTTCCTGGAATGGAGCAGAAAGCTCAAAATAGATATCAGCAAAAAAGAGGAAATGGTGACAAAGAACTTACTTTAAAACGGCAAGACCCTCCTTTTATTGCCACAGTTGAGTCATGTAAATTTTTAGTCTCTGCCATGGAGAGGGGTGTTCCCATAGATTGATTCATGTTCTTTGTTTCCTCCTTGAAGAGAAAAAAGAAAAAAAAAAAAGGAAACTACTCTGCCGATCTGAGTAATTCCAGCCATCAAAGTAGTGAGGACTCATTGATCTCAGGTTCACGCAGAAATCTCAGTGAAATAAGGCAGGGCTTAGAGATTCTGTTCCTGTGAAAATTCATTCACTCAACAAATGTCAATTGGGTGCCTACTATATGCCAGATGCTGGGATACAGAAACTAATACGAGATTGCCCCTTCCATTAAGGACCTCTTTGTCTGTGGGAGAAGACACAAAGTAAATGAGGAATGCTATGAAATACGAACCTAAAGGACCACTCTGACTTTTTCTGTGGCCCTTCAGGGGCTACTGCCCAGTGAAATCCAGCTAAAAGAAGAGTTTCACAGTTTAGTTGCTGTAGTGGGTTGTATGGCGTTCTCTCAACATTCATGTCCACCCGGAATCTCAGAACGTGACATTATTTGGAAGTAGGGTCTTTGGAGATGGAATTAAGATGATGTCATATCAGGTTAAGGCGGGTTCTAAATCCAGGGATTGATGTCCCCATGAAAAAAGTAGAGGGTACACAGAAATACACAGGGAGAAAGGCCGTGTGAAGATGGATGCAGAGATTGGCATGATGCCGCCATAAGCCTAGGAACGCCAAAGGCTGTCAGTAACCAGAAGAGGCTAGGAGAGAGGCATGGAACAGACTCTCCCCTGAGCCCCCAGAAGGAACCAACCTTACCAAAATCTTGATTTCAGACTCTGCTCTCCAGAGCTCTGAGACGATTCATTTTTGTTGTTTCAAGCCACCCAGTTTCTGACGGTTCGTCACGGCAGTTCAGCAATGCAGAAGTTTCCATGGTTACTTTCTTCTTTGCCTTACACTTTGGTATTTTTTAATCAGTTTATTCTGCCTGGTTCTTAATCCCTCAATACTGGTAATTCCCTTGGCTGTCGCTGTCTTTCTCTCCATTCTTACCTGCTGTCCTCCTCCACTTGAGTTATTTCCAACATCCTTTTTAGAAAAGACTTTGATCCTTGTAACATTCTCTTGTATCTATCCACATGGAACTGCTAATTCATGGTTCAGTTGTGATTCCTTGGCAAAGAAGGTAATGACTGTGTGAGTAAGCCAGAGTTTTAGCTCTATATGCTTTCAGTTTTACTTACAGATGTAAGAATGTTAACGCAGGGAGAGGCAAACCGAATAACATTTTCTATCATATTGATACAGAAGTTGACACAGAAGTTGAGGCTGGTTTTCTAATATTTCAAAATGATCAGCGCCAGAGTTGAGATTGAATCAAAGATCCTTCCCTCTACCTCCCTGCCGGCTGTGTCGGGCAGGAATGGCATGGTCATTATTCCCCAGATTCCAGCAGCACAGATGCCAGAGATAAGGCTTTCTCTATCAGGTTGGTTTGTCTGGGAAATTTTAAAAAATTCGACTTCTCTTCCCTTCCCCCAGACTCATTTATGAAGCAGATGCCAGATGGTGAATTTCAGATTGTATTTCAGTTTCTCCATTCACTCAGAAATTTTATGACCTTGGTTTCGTATCCACAGGGGGAAAAGTGTTTCCAAAGAAGCTTGAAAATTATTGAGGGGGTTGAATGTCTCCCCAGTTGCCCCCTGGGACACATCTAGGGGTAAATGTATCTTTTTAATCTATTCATTTTTCTTGTCTATGGGGGCTACCGGATACATCATTTAGAAAGAAAAAGTAGGTTAATTTAATCAAAGAAATGGCCCTACTCTCTCCCTTTGCTATTCCTAACGATGATTGGTTATGAAACTTGTTCTAGAAGGGGAACTCAGGATTGTTACTGGGCCAACCACCCACCATACTTCCGCTTTACAACATTGGCACCCAGATCCCTCTACCAGCCAAGGAATAGGCCAGCCATACTGAAAATCATCACAGCAGCCGTAAGCACCCATTCCCACTTCCAAGTACGTACCTGAGTGAAAGGACTGGCTTCTGAGTGGCGCTAGTACTTATCAGAGGTGTCACTTTGGGAAAGTTGCTGAACCTCTCTGGCCTCGGTTTCCTATCTGTAAAATGATGATCATGCTACCCACTTCTCAGGACTACTATGAGGATAAGAGATAAGGTACCTAAAGCAATGCAGAGAGTCAGTACTCCATAGCTAGGAACCACGCTTATCATTTTTAAAATTACAGGGATCATCTGTGTATCTTTATCTATAGGCTTGATCATGATGGAATCTTCAATGGGAGGAAACTTCCCTTAGGCTTATTCATTTACTTAAGAGGTAAGACATCTTTGAGTCACCTTCAGTCACATTTTGGCTGCAGTTCATCTGCTTATTAACGTGTCTGGACTTTCTCGAGGCTCCTGGCCAGCTGAAGGTCCCATGACCTCTGCCCAGTCTCAGGTGCCCAGATGCACGGACTGGGTAGAGGGCAGTAGGAAGAGGCAGTGAGTCCCCCTTGGAGTCCCCCTCCAAGGTTTCCTGCACACTTGGCTGAGTTGCTCCAGCCCCAAAAGACTCGTGCCTTAAAGGGGACATCTCAGAGGTTTCAGATAAGAGCAATTCACATTAGGGGGACATCTCATTGTGCTGTCTGGCCCCTCCGGGAGAGACAGATTCTCTGCCCTGCAACCATCACATCAGTTCTTTCCATAACCGTTTTGCATTCTGTTTGGTCTCCTCTCCTCCATTTTTTTTTGCATATTTCTAACAAGATAGGGCACTATTTCCCTTATCATCTAACAGGAATTATAGTTGCTGCTTCTCAGTGCTTAAAGGAAAGATTATGGCTGGTGTGTTATTAGGTTTGCTAAAAGATCTGAACAAATCTAAGATTAAAAAAGCACCTACCTAATATCTTCCTTAAAAGGTGAAAATTTATACGATCTGAAGAGAAACCAGAGTATCCTAATATCTTCCTTAAGGTATCAATTTGGACAAAACATTAAGTATCTAAATACTATCCAAAATTGGGACCAGGGGGGAAGATGGAGGGAGTTACAGATAAACAAATGAAGAATTATAAACGAAATGGTGACATTGTCTGTAGGCATAGGAGTTTCAGTCTGAACCTCTGGGCAGCTGTGTTAGACTGGAAAGGGCACTGCATTTGACATCAGAAAATTTGAGTTGTTTCCGCTCTGCCTTATACCCGTGCTCTTACGTCGGGCAAGACTTGAGCCTTAGTGTCCTGGTCTATCAATGGGGATAATAACGCCTGTCCTACCTGACAGACTGGTTGTGTCAATCAAATGAATTTAACATCTGTTAAAATGCCCTATAAATTACAAAATGCCCCAGAAATATTATTATCTGGTTATGGCCCAATAAAAAGGGGCTCCACATCTGTTTTTATATACTCGGTGCAGAGCCGATCTTGATCTCCAAGGAAATTGGGATCGGCTAATGACTTCAGATGGAAAAGCTAAAGGAACGTGTCTGCACAGCCCAAGTTACCATCTATGGCAGCTTCTTGTCATTTCCAAATGAATCCAGGAAGAATTCAGCAGCTGAAGCAGTTTCACTGCTTCATTTGCTTTCAAAACCTCAAGTCATCTGGAAAATTACAGGGTTGGAGTTGTTGAGAATGTAAAGTCACTGAGGAAGGCATTTCTGGAGGGCCCTGTGGCCTGGTGCTGCTGGGTTGTACTGCATACACCATGGAGAAGTTGGCTGTTTTCAAGAGAGATGGGGTTGAAGAAACTGAACTAACTGGGAGAGGCTTTCTGTGTTCAGTCCCAAAAGCTGAGGAGGAAGTTAATTTGCTCAGGCTTTTGCTCAGGACCTTTCTGGTGCAGTGGAGAAAAGACCAAAAAAAAAAAAAAAAATCCTTCATGAATAGGAGGATGTGGAAAGCTCTGGACACCCTGTCTGAATTGCTGGGGCAAGAAGAATCCAGCACAGGGCATGGAGAATCAAGTGTGCCCCTCCCTCGATTCCTTACCTTGATCTCTTTCCTGGTGGGCTAGGCAGAATTTGCTTCACTAATAGAGCTCTTGAAAGATTTCAGCCAGCATGTGGGCTCATGTAGGAAACACTTTTGAGTGGTTTTCCTTCACACCACGATAGTGGTGGACTTATGTTAGGACCATGAGGTATGTCTTTCATAGCGTGCCCAGCTGAGGGATTAATGCTAACATCAGTTTTTAAGTTCATAATGGTTCCCATCTCTGGGCCTTGGTGTTAGAGAGCCATAAATGTTCCCAGTCCCTAAAATTCTTTAGGATTAGACCTACCTCTAATGGGGGGAGGGGGAAGGGAGGTGACTGGCTCATGGTGAATAAGCAACACGCCCCAAATGCTAATAGCTTCATTTATTCACTGGGTTCTGTGCTTTACTTACTGTGTTTTCCATGTACTTATTCTCATCTAATCATTAAAACAAACTTATGAGGGAGGTATTATTACCCCATTTTTCAGAGGAGAAAACTAGTGCTGACAGAGGTTACATAACTAGCCCCTCATAGCCACACGGTACTAGATGTCAGAGCCAGGATTTGAACACAAGTCTGTCTATAGTTGACTGTACTGTTTCAACTAAACAAAGATTTATTGAGAATTCCTCATTCCACACTCTTGAAGATGCTGTGCTGTCTTACTCTATGCCTTCAATGGGTTTTCTATCTTATAGGACAAGAAAAGAACACAGATACCTGTAACATAAGACCCTACATGGTAGATGTCTGAAGGATGGGTTAAATTCACCAGATTGTAACAATAAGTAACTGACCAATCAGAACAGGTTCTGACATGAAACAGTTGTCCTGCTGTATCAGTGGGTACAAGCTGATTGGCACTCCCAGTATTGGATAAACGGTTTGAAAGCCATATTCACTACCAACAGTCAAGGAGGGATAAGGTGAATCATGGTTACGAGCTTACAACTAGAACACAGTTAAAACTTTTGTAAGTCAAGTTATAATTCAACAAACACTTATTGCACTGTTGTGGGAAATTAGCTCCCCATCCTACCCCAAGTGTCCCCCAGTTACTTCTGGGAGTTTGCCCCATTGTTTGTGTAACATTCCATGGGGTCTTTATCTGTGGACTGCTGGTCTCCTAGGCACAGCCGTGGTTTTTTTTGTTTTTTTTTTAATTTTCTTCCAGATTTGTTAGAGTAATGGTGTGTTGCTTCATGGTTCCATCCCATCTCCTTTATTTAAAAAAAATTATTTTATTGAAGTAAAGCTGGTTTACAATGTTGTTGTGTTAATTTCTGCTGTACAGCAAAGTGATTCAGTTACACATACATATATATTCTTTTCCATATTCCTTTCCATTATGGTTCATCACAGGATATTGAATGTAGTTCCCTGTGCTGTACAGTAGGACCTTGTTGTTTATCCATCCTAAATATAATAGTTTGCGCCTGCTAACCCCAACTCTCAGTCCGTCCCTTCCCCACCCCCTCCCCCTTGGCAACCACAATTTTGCTCTCTAGGTCACAGCTGTGTTTTGGTGACTGCCATCATGACCCCCGCCATGGACTCTACAGAGGGGCTGCTGCTCTCCTTTACCCTGTGATAGACTCATCATCTTAGGGGTAGTTTTACTCGCAAACCATTTTGCTGTTTAGAGTCTATTTTTTTTAATTCTCAGGGATCTTTATTCTCCCTTACCTGTCTCGGAGAGTGATAGCAACATGGTTTAACTCGGGCACCATCCTCTTTAACTCATTTTATAGCTGGGCTAAATGAAAATGTGTCCTTCAGCACCTAAGTCACAGAATACACATTGAGCTCTTACTGTATACCCTGCTAGGTGCCCTGTCAGAGACAAAAAAGACAAGGCACATTTTAACTCTTGAAGGGATTTTTACCTTTTCTAGAGAAACAAGACCATTGAACACATGTGCTGTGATGGGGACGGAGCATTGAAGAGGGAGCTTGGAGAATCAGCTCTGCCTTTTGATCCTGGTGTGACCTTATTCAAGTCACTCAGCCTCATATGGAGTCTTCATGTTCCCATCTGAAAAGAATTGGCCTAGATGATATTTCATTGCCATTCCAGCTCTTGTTTTCTAATTCCATGAAACACAAGACAGCAATGCTGAATGGTTTATAACCTGCTGTGAGGATAAGACATGGACCGTATGTGTTCCAAGAAAGGGAAGAATCATGATGTGCTGGGGGTGTCCCTGGAAGACTTAATGTATGAGAGGGGACTCATTTGAGTATTAAAGAGTAATAAGGTTTGGATTAGCAATAGAGAGGAAGAATTTGGTCCATTTCTATCCTGGGTGTAAATGAATTGGGTTAAGGGAGTTACTATCAAAAGTGAAATTTTAGTTACTAGGGGTGGTATACGGGTGGGTGGATTAAGTGTGCACTTTTGATGAATTTGTTGTAGTTCTGTCCCCAGTTTGTTTTCCTAAAACCCAATTCCATTTCTTGTGCTTTCGTCCCTGCCCTTTAATCAAAAAATCACATTTTGGGGGTGCATTTCACCACTTCTTGTTCCTGAATTCTGAGGGGAAGAAAAGTTTATGCGTGTATTTTTTTTTTTTTTTTTTTTTTTGCGTCACGCGGGCCTCTCACTGTTGTGGCCTCTCCCGTTGCGGAGCACAGGCTCCGGACGTACAGGCTCAGCGGCCATGGCTCACGGGCCCAGCCGTTCCGCGGCATGTGGGATCTTCCTGGACCAGGGCACGAACCCGTGTCCCCTGCATCGGCAGGCAGACTCTCAACCACTGCACCACCAGGGAAGCCCTATGTGTGTATTAATAACTGTCCATTGTTGTTCTTTCTGTAACTCCCTTCCCAAAATCTTCAAATCATCCTAAGGGCTCTCCCCCATGTATAAAGACTACAGTGGTAGTTAGTCTTCAAAAACACCCTCCCACCCTCAGAGAATCATGCCTCACCTTAATCATACTCTTGTATAGACCGCTCTTTCTGAATCTGGACTAACCTTGAAACTCATTCAACAGAGAAGTGATACTGCATGACTCCCAGGCATAAGTCATAAAAAGCTTTCATGATTCTTCCTGAATCTCTTGGAAGTTTCAGTCTTGGAAAACTCCCCATTGGAAACTAGCACCATGTAAAGAGGATAGCCACTAGGCTATTCTGAGGACCATCCTGCTGGGAGATACCCAAGTCATGTGGAGAAGCCCAGGAAAGTGAGATGTCATGTGGGGAGGAAGGTCAACGGACACCAAGATGGCTGACATGTAGGTGGTTAAAGTCACCTTGAAAGTAGATTCCCCCAGCCTGGCTGATGCCACATGAATCAGAGACAAACCTACCAGATCTTTCCCAAATTCCTGACCCATAGAATCATGATCAAACAAAAGTAGTTATTTAAGTCACTAAGTTTTGGGGGGCAGTGTTTAAGCTGCAGTGGATAACTGGAGTGAGCACCACCAAGCCACAATACTATTCCAGAAGTGTTTGCTGCAGGAGATTGGAAGATACGAAAAATGGCAGTGGACTGTGAGGCTGGAAAGAGAATTCAGGCCAGACTATTATTCTAAGACACTTGGGTTTTTTCCATTAATAATGGAAAACTATTAGAGTTTTTGATTAAGAGAATGACCTATTTGAATAAAAAATTACCTAGAAATCTGGCTGGTGCATCAGAGAGGAAAAAAACGGAGCCAGAAAAATCACTTAAGAAACCTAGGAAAAGAGTAAGGAGGGTGTAAAGTAGGAAAATGGCAATGGCAGTGGAGAAAGGGGACTGGGCAAAGTATGTTGGCAGGATTACTATAAACAGAACTTAACAACTAACTAGATTGGGGGTGCAAGGAAGGACAGAGGAGAACCTACGAGAAACCTGAGTTTGTAAGCCCTCACGACTTGAAACACTGTCTATTAATAGAACCAGGGGACTTCGGAGGGGGGTTTAGTTGGGAAGTGAGGGAGGGGATGGGAGAGGATGGATGATAATGAATTCAGTGTTGAGATGTTTTATTGGTTATCTAGTGTTGTGTTACAAAGTACCCTAAGGCTTAGTGACTTAAAACGAACATTTATTATATCACAGTTTCTCAGGGTCAGGAATCGAGGAGTGGCTTAGCTTGATGGTTCTGGCTCAGGGTGTCTGCTGAGGTTTCAGTCGAGCTGTCAGCACGGGCTGCTGTTATCTAAAGATGTGACTGGGTCTGGAGGATCCCCTTCCAGGCGCACTCACGGGGCTGTTGGCACGAGGTGGTAGTTTCTTGCCATGTGAACTTCTCCCAGTATGGCTTCCTCCAGGGCAAGTGATGAAAGAGAAAGAGGTGAGAGGAGGAAGGAAAGGGAGGGGAAAAGGTGAGGAAGAGGGAAGGAGGGAGGGAGGTAGAGCCTGAACCCAAAGGAAGGCATAGTCTTTGCTATGGTCCTAGTGTGTCCCCCCCAGATTCTTATGTTGAAACGTAACCCCCAAGGTGATGCTATTAGGAGGTGGGTCCTCTGGGAGGTGATTATCTCTCATGAATGGGATTAGTGTCGTTATAAAAGAGGCTCCAGAGAGATCCCATACTCCTTTGCACCCCTACTTATCCTGCAGGGAGGATACTGTGGGAAATCCACGACACGGAAGAGGGCCTTCCATGGACCATGGCCCTCTGATCTTGGACTTCCAGGCTCCAGAATTGTGAAAAATAAATTTCTGTTGTTCATAAACTTCCCAGTCTGTGGTGCTTTGTTACAGCAGCTTGAAGGAACTATCAATAAGACAGCCTTCCTATAATCTAATCTTGGAGTGGATACACATTCGCCCACTTCCTTCTGTTGCTAGAAGCAAGTCACAAAATCCAGCCTCTACCACAAGGTAGGGAAGTTAAGCTCTACCTCTCTAGGAGACAGAATTTGTGGACATATTTCCGTTTAACTTTTAATTTTATATTGGAGTATAGTTGATTAACAATGTTGCGTTAGTTTCAGGTGTACGAGGAAGTGATTCAGTTACCTATACATGTATCGATTCTTTTTCAAATCCTTTTCCCAGTTAGGTTGTTACATAATATTGAGCAGAGTTCCCTGTGCTATACAGTAGGTCCTTGTTGGTTATACATTTTAAATATGGCAGTGTGTACATGTCAGTCCCAAACTTCCTCACTATCCCTCCCTGCCACCCTTCCCCCCCCAACCATAAGTTGGTTCTCTAAGTCTGTGAGTCTGTTTCTGTCTTGTAGATAAGCTCATTTGTATCATTTTTTGATTCCGCATATAAGCAATGTATGATATTTCTCTTTCTCTGTCTGACTTACTTCACTCAGTCTGACAGTCTGTAGATCCATCCATGGTGCTGCAAATGGCATTATTTCATTCTTTTTAATGGCTGAGTAATATTCCACTGTATATATGTACCACATCTTCTTTATCCATTCTTCTGTCAATGGACATTTAGGTTGGTTCCATGTCTTGGCTATTGTAAACAGTGTTGCAATGAACATTGGGGTGCATGCATCCTTTTGGACCATGTTTTTCTCTGGACGTATGCCCAGGAGTGGGATTGCAGGATCATATGGTAGCTGTATTTTTAGTTTCTTAAGGAAACTCCATACTGTTCTCCATAGTGGCTGCACCAGCAGTGTAGGAGGGTTCCCTTCTCTCCACACCCTCTCCAGCATTTATCGTTTGTGGATTTTTTTGATGATGGCCATTCTGACTGGTGTGAGGTGATTTTTAAAATCACTGCAGATGTAAGTTTCAGCTGCTGAGAGTCTATCTAGGTGAAGACAGTTGGTGGACCTTAGGAAATGTGTGTATGGAATTCAGGATTGAGGTTAGAGTGTAAACCAGGGGTTGACGAGTTCTTTTTTGGTTTATTTTAGAATTTTATTCTGAGCATCTCCAATGTCCCAAGCACTCTGCAGAGTGAGGGGTATTCGGGGGTGAATAAGACAAACAAGGTGCCTGTCTTTATCCTGCTTACAGCCGAGAGAAAAATTCAATTAAGTCAACAGGAAGTTAAAACTAGAAAATTGTAATACCCTAGGAAATGAGGAGCCAGGGGTAAAGTTTAAGATGAGATTTGGAGGATGTGTAAGAATTAACTGGATGAAAATGGGGTTAGAAGAGAGACATAGAGGCCAGTGTAGGGATAACATGGAAGTTGGGAAAAAAGGATGCTGCCTAGGAGCTGGGCCATTGTTTTCAACCCGGCTGCTCATCAACAGAATCTGGCCCATGGACTTATTTTATTTGGCCTGAATTCTGTTTTTTTTTGTTTTTTTGTTTTTTTTTAATGAAATAGTTGCCAGTGTTTAAAAGTCCTGGATTTCTATTTTCTGTAAAACTTTGCATTCTCACATGGCACACCCTGCTGGTGCTGCCTTCTTCTGAAGGGTCTTTGCTCTCGTTTATCCCCCTCCCTGACACTTTCAGTTAACTCCACTGCCGTCGTTGCTACTTGTCTCATTTACGCTGTCCGATTGGCTTGCTTTGCTCAACCACACTTTCTGCCTTGTTCTTGTTGCCATGTAAGTTTGCATCCTAGATTTGACATTTGGATGTATTGGGTTGGCCAGAAAGTTGTTCGGGTTTTTCCATAAATTGTTCTGTAAGATGTTTTGGCCAATGCAATACTATGGTTCATAGAGATGTTTATGTCCTCCAAGATGATGGCAGATGTGGGATTGGGAGAAAAATGATCCCACAGAAGAAGAATTTTAGAGGGCATGGCAGAAAGTTCTGGAAAGGAAGGGAGGCTTGGCAGCATGGTCAGACGAGCAGGAATACTTGGCTGTATTGGATGAAGTGCTGGAGAGGACAGTGTGTGGGATTATAATCAGGGCTGTGAGACATTGTGAGTGCAGCGGGGCCACAATCTTTGAAAGAATAAGTCCTGGCAGTCCCCTGAAAGATGATGAAAATAAGAATAGCCAATTGTTACTGAGCACTTTATATGCCACGCCCTCCTCTGGGTCCCTCATAGGACTGACCTCAGTTTGCTCTCACGACAGCTCTATGAGGAGGTACTAGGATGACGTCATCTTTTTTTTTTGGCACATGGGGAAACTGAGGCAGAAATGAATTGTGCTATTACAGTTAGCCACAGGCAGAACGGGATTTTACCCCGGACCGTGCGACTCTAGAGTCTGAGGTCTCAACCCCCAAACCGTGGGAGAGAAAATTTGAAACTAGCTTCAGAATGAGCCAGTTAAGACCTGCATTAATTGCATTTATAAGGGATTCCTCCTCTCTGGTAGATGTAGAGAAGCCAGTCTCTCTGAAAGGAGGTAACTTCACTCTGGATTAATTGTGTATTCTCAGTTTTAGTTTATTATTTATTTGTTTTTAAAAAAATGTTTTTGGCTGTGCTGCACGGCATATGGGATCCTTGTTCCCTGAGCAGGGATCAAACCCGCGTCTGCCAGAAGTGGAAGCACGGAGTCTTAACCACTGGACCACCAGGGAAGTCGCAGTTTTAGTTTATTTGTAATTTTTGGGCAGGCTCCAGGGAGAAGTGGTCTGTCTTGACGCTATTGGCAACAGATTCCCCAGACAGGATGAAGGGGACCGATCTTGCCTGTGAAGATAGTCTCAGACGGCACATTGGTGGTCAGATGCCTGGTTTCTCAAGGCTGACCTAAGCGCACAATCCAATCCAAGATTTCTGGAAATCCATATTTGTTACTAGTCACAAGCCCTTCTCAGTGGTGGGTCCATTCTTGAGCTCCGTCTGTTGGGATCTTGTGTAGTCAAACATGGCTCAGGGTATGCAGCCACCAGTGGGGTGCTGGAGGGCTGTACCTAAGCCTCAGAGAGTGCCCTGGCCTCACCAACACAACTGGAAATGTTCAGTCCTGACGGCCTACTGTTCTTTGCTTCCAGCTCTATCTTAATGATAACTTCACTCTAGAATGGAAATCTTGAAATTCTGATGGCTAAAGCCGCCTCTTTTTTAGACCAGGTTTCTCACAGAGGGACCAGTCAAATTCACAGATGAAGATAACTTTAACTTGAAACGTAGTTTATCAATATGGATCTTTGCAATATGGTTTGGTTTATCTCTTGGCCCTTCTTGAGTCCTGGGGACACTCTGAAGAAAACATGAACCCTTCTGGCTCCTGATTTGGGTAATTACCCTTAGCACTGGCTGCGAAGATTGCTTCCTAGCTGTATGATGCCAGTTTTCTTTCTCGTTTTTCCTTCTTTTGCTGAATCAGAAAAAACCTCAGAACAGAAACTTTCTCTACAGCAACATTTGCCCAACATAGGCATCTCGGACTGACAGCAATATTGCTGTGGCAGTTTGGACTTCCTGGAAATATTTTTTTCACAGTTGGAGACATGCTTAAATAATAAAACTAGGCTGTCATCCCTGGGTTAAGGGTGAAGGAGCTATTTATAGATGAACCAAAAAATCTATGTGATAACTCACATTATTGTACAAGGACAATGGAAAATTCTCCAGGAGACAGATAGCATAAAAAGAATTTGAAATTAACCTCATCACATTTTATTCATCAGGACCTTAAGTGGACTTTTTTTTTTTATGAAGGCCATGTAATTTTGATTCCTTTTAGTTCTTTTTTAAAAAAAAATAAAGCAGCAAGCCATTTAAATAATTATGCCAGGTCACAAACTGTGATCCTATGGGCCTGTCTTGCCTCGAGACCTACTTGTTTTGCTCAATAAATATTTAATATTTTAGAAATTTCTGTTTAAGTCCTGAAGCTGGGCTCAGGCCCTCGAGTTCACTATAGTCTACGCTACTCTTGCCTGCAGTGCCCGTGGGCATCCAAGTGTGTGATTCCTGCTCTGGGTCTTCTCATGCCCTGTGCAGCCCAGATACGTTCTAAGCCCTATGGCTTTGCCTCGTGTATTGCAGCCCCAACTAGTGTATCTTCCCTTTCTTCCAATCCGAATCTTACATATCTCATACACTGCCGCCAAGAAGCCTTCTCAGGCTATTTTGGCCCATGGTGATCTCTCCCCTTCCTGTCTTCCCAACGCACGTAGTTCCTGAAGACTAGGGGAAACAGAGGAAATGTGATCATTAAAAGGTGTTATAACAGTGTTATGACAAGATTTAAGGTCCCTGAGGGCAGTTATCATGCCATCTAATTGAAAATGTGCACCTCAGTGTCAGGCACAAATCTTACACCTTGGAGTTCATTTAAGCATGTTGCATTTCAGGTTTACCTGGCTCATTTGTTGTAAAACTTCAAATAACGAAAACTGCGGGGTAGGAGGGAGAGGGGGGTAGGGGGAGAGAGAGAGAGAGAGGGAGAGAGAGATATTAATTGTGAAGAAGGAAGGAGGGAAAGAAGGAAAGGAGAGAGGGAGGAAGGAAAGACAAAAAGAAAGAGAAAGAATAGAAAGAGAAGGAGGGAGAAGGAAGACACGAATTTGGAGTAATATAATGCGTAAAGAATTACCGAGATTAAAATTGGATCAGACCTTAAAGAACATCTAGTGATCCTCCCTCATTTTAGCGCAGGAAGTTGGTGTGACTAATTCAAGGTCATACTGCTAGTTAATGGAAGGGTGGAGCTAGTAATGTAGTCTGCAAATTCCTGTTACAATGTCATTTCTCTCTCTCTCTCTCCCTCCCTCCGTTCCTCCCTCCCTCCTTCTCCCAAAGCCTGAGTATGAGTATGTGTGTACAAACAGGTGAGGGTGTGCACGTGTGTGTGCAAGCATGTGTACCACGGTATACATAGAGGATGCTTTGGAAGCCTGTCTATAACAAAAGCCCACTGATACACCAGAAATCTTTTCATGCTAATGGGTAATGGATGAATTGAAGGTGTAATATTAGGGATATATGGTTAATTTGAATTGAGAAAGGGAATCCAGGGATACCTTTTAGAAAATTTTTCATCTGTAATGGTGAAAACAAAAAGTTGGTGCTTAAATGTGTCAAAACCCTTCAACCAACTAGAAAGTTTGACTGTCCTGACTGGCTCCTGCCCAGTTTACAGATGGTTAAGCTTTTACTGCATTTCCATTAGTTAGCAAATGTGATGCCTCAGCCTGTCTGAATCTTGGGAGCCACGGAGGGAGGCTCCAGGTGGAAGGGGTGCCCTTGCGGGCGGCTCCTCTTGCCTTCCTGCTCTGTGTGTTTCGGGGATTGATATGCAGCTGTTCTCCAGATGCCGGCTCTTCCCCAGAAGCAGCTGCGTCTCAGCAGGGGCCCCTTCTATCAATGTGACAACCTGCTGAGGGCTTTGGAACTCTTCCAGATGTAAGGCATGTTGGGGCTATAAAACATAATCATTAGCATTATCTCCATTTTCGTTTTAGAGTCTCAGCTGTTAAAGTTTCTTGTACAGATTTAGGGCTTAATTGTTCTCATTTTTCTTCATAGGTAGCTTCTTTTAGACAGCATGGGATCTTCCCTTGGAGCTGCTTTCCAAAAAAGAAAGAAAGAATAGCTTATGAGAAATGTTCCTTCATTCTGGCAGGCTGAGAAGGCTGAGATTAGGGAGCAGTATTTTCCCAGCTGCGGTTATATGTGTGTCTACGAGCTAAACAAAATCGTCTATGGCTTTTTTTGCTGAATCACAGGGCTTTCTTTTGCTGAATTCACTTGGAATCAATTTCTCCTTTCTTTTTTCTTTTCTCCCTCCCCACCCTTTGTCAACACACCCCCTGGCTTCCATATTGCCTGGAGAGAATCTCTTGTTACTTCATTTTTCTTGAGATCTATGCCTTACTCAAAAGGGAGTATATATATATATATATATATATACACACACACACACACACACATATATATACACATATACATATATATATACACATATACATATACATATATATATATTTGGGGGGGCTGCTACTTGAAGATTAAAAAGCTAATGTTTCTTTACAAGACTGTAAAAAGGCATTTCATAGTGAAGGTGAAGAAAATTGGAAACATGGAGTTTGAAGGTCTGTGGAAACATTAACCAAAGACACAGAAAAAACAATGACCTCGATAAATTTGCCCGTAGAAATTCATCTTGTTGGTTTATGCTCTAGCTGTTTTGTCTTGGAAATGGCATTTCTCAGTGCACAGCCTCATAATCACACTGAGTTTTGATGACAGGATTAGAAGTATTCGCAGAACTCCACGCTGATCTTCGCAGGCAGGCGTCTATGGCATCAGCTCCAGGCGACTCGTGCCAGGAACTGCTGAGAAGCATTTGTTCACATAGGGAGCTCAGTAACTGGCCAGAAGACAGAGACTTATGCATACTGATGTCTAAATTTCCTGCAATGGTTTACAGGTCTTGAATTTGACATTTAGAATGTTCTTGTCAGTTTCCCAGACAGTTTACAAGATGCTGGACAGGCTTTAGCTACAGACCTCTCCTGAGTTTGGGTCCTGGGCTAGGTGGCCTTGAGATCCACTGTAAGCCTGGCTTCTCCAAGGAGCCAGAGTCTCTGCAGAGAAAGACATGTAGGCTGGACAGTGGGTGCTGAACTTCAAGTCAGAAACTCCTTATTTCACCTAACAGCATAAAACAGTATGCATAGTAAGATCCTATTTTTAAAAAAAGTACATACATACCTATCTATCTATCTATAAAATATTTGTTTAAAGGAAGGTTGTAAGACACAAAGCTAATACTGGTTTTGTCTGGGTGATAGGATTGTGGATTATTTTTTTCTTACAGAGAAATAATATTTTGAATTTATAAAGTAGCCATTTGTATTCATTTTTTAGATTTTTGTATTTTCTGATTTTTTTTTACAATAACCATGAGCTACCTTTATCATCAGAAAATATCTACCGATGTGTACAAATTTCTTAAATATTTGAACCCCAAATTGGCTTCAGAATTGGACAGTATCAGCGTCGAGAGTCTTTTCTCTACAAACCTACTCGAATCTCATTGACTCGGGAAATCCACTCTGTGTGCCATAAAAGCTAATTCAGACAAAGGCTGCGGAAAACCCAGATTGACCATTTTGTCATCAGTGTTGCAATGGGTTTCTCTAATACCCATAATTTTACATATCCTTTCAGCTGGTTATTGTGGTGAATTCACTTGTCAAAACTCTAAAATCTCTTATGATCTGTGTATTTTACTGTTTTTTAATTATATACCAATAAAAAAGAAATAAAAATTAAAAGTCAATATAAGGAGGAATGCACTTTTTCCAGACCTTTGTAATGTCTGTGAGATTATGCCACAAATTGAACGACCTGGTCAGACCAAAAAAAAAAAAAAAAAAAGTGCCTGATGGAAACAGAGTATTAGTCTGTTATTTATGTAGTACCAGAACCAAAGTATGAGATGTGGTTAATTTCCCTAGGTTGGAAACTGGGATAAATATAATATTAGGAAAAGCCATTAGGCCATCCCTTCCCTAAGAAATGGAAGCTTAAGATATGCTGTCTTTCCTGTTGGAAGACATCAGTATCAGGGGAGGAAGGTCCTGAGCAAAGGCCTTTAGGTGTCGTATTGGGAGACTGACACATGAGAATAGAATAAGAGGCCCAGTGACATGAACACGTTTGCTGGTTACAAAGCATCATCTGTAATTAAGACTCTAACGAGGATATTAGACAAGATAATTTACATGGGATATCTTTCATTTTATAAGTAATAAGGTAACCTTCAAATTGTAATTTTTCTCCCTCAGTGTTTGATGTGAAAGATACTCAGCCTGAGGGTTCAGGTCTGAGCCCAATAGAGGGGAGATGTGCTAGCAGAGCTGAGGGAATTTTGGGGGGGCATTTCAATAATGAGTAACTGGCCTTAAACGCCTGATAAGACCAAGAGATTATTTCTTAGGACTTCTTTTAAATTTCAGTGATGCAAGGTGAATTGGATGATTAATCAACTATGTTTTGTTATTTAGCTAACGAGGTAAATGTAACTAGTGGTAAATATTTACCTAATGAGGTAAAATTAGAAAAATTCCAATGAGTGTCTCAATCTTAGGTTATACATATAGAAACTTTTTTTTTCTTTTGTTTTGTTTTTATTTTTCAGCCGTGCCATGGGGCATGTGGGATCCTAGTACCCAGACCAGGGGTCGAACCCGTGCCCCCTGCATTGGAAATGCAGAGTATTAAGCACTGGACCACCAGGGAAGTCCCCTAGAAACATTATTATACGAATAACAATATTTTAAGTTTATAGTGCGTTATAGTTTGAAATGCATTTTCACCTACATGCTCTCAGTTATTTACCCCGACAACCCTCCAAGAAGTCAGACTAGAAATTACTATCTTTTTATTTTAAGGAAAATTAAAGCTCAGTGAGGTCAGATGACTTTCCCAATTCCACTGCTAGAAATTGGATCTGACCCCCACTTTGACTCCTGATATCCCCGATTCAAAAGGGACCCATGCTACTTATTTCTACTTTTGAAAAATCCGGTTAACCAGAATCCACTATATTAATGGTCTCAGACACTCCAGATAAGTGAGTATCTTGTGCCTTTTGTTTACTGAGTCTGCATCAGCTGCAGGCTCCTCACGCCATCACTGGTCTGTGCACTCAAATCAGGTCACTGTGACAGTCATAATTTAAATTTCTCCAGATCAGGCTAACCCCTTGAACAAGGTAGGAACTTCAACCCTCAGTTCCCCACTACCCACCACGTTATTTCCTTCTCGGCGTGTTCTGTGAGTTCTCATGAACAATCTCATTTCTTCCCATGAAATAAGGGCCCATGGGCTTGGTGGTACTTGGAGGGCAGCCCCAGACCACTGCTATTGCCATCATGGCCTCCTGGGATGCTGTGTCTGACAAGGGTGTCCTTGCTCAGGCCCTGCATTACCAACCCTGCAGATACCAGACTAGCAGAGGTGGGGCGAAGCTGGTACAAATGATTGGACTTGGAGATTCAGACAGGAGTCAGCCCAACTATGTCAACTGTCAAAATAAACTGGTAGTAAACAGCTTAGCCCATGTGTCATTGAAAGGGGCCTGCAATTCTTTTTTTAAATGGGACCCAAATCTGCTTTTGGTAGCCCTAACCTTCCCTAAATCTCCCTGCTAGGCTGAAACCCTGAGAAGCAGGCAGTATGCTTCTCTTTATCACATGGGCATCAAAGTAGAAGAGCTTAGGGGCTTCCCTGGTGGTGCAGTGGTTGGGGGTCCGCCTGCTGATGCAGGGGACACGGGTTCGTGCCCTGGTCCGGGAAGATCCCACATGCCGCAGAGCGGCTGGGCCCGTGAGCCATGGCCGCTGACCCTGCGCGTCTGGAGCCTGTGCTCCACAATGGGGGAGGCCACAACAGTGAGAGGCCCGCGAACCGCAAAATAAATAAATAAATAAATAAAAATAGTAGAAGATCTTAGCTCCCTTGCCTCAAGGGAAAAAAAAAAAATCCCTCAGCTCTGCTAGCAAATCTCCCCTCTATTGGGCTCAGACCTGCACCCTCAGGCTGAGCACGGAACTGATATCTGAAGTCAGATACCTGACTCTCCCCAGCTGCTGGTCTTCCCCTCCACCACTTGGGGATGCACACAACCTAGGTGCTCAAAACCTTCAGCAAAGACCTCCTATGCAAATAACTTACGATGGCCACAACTATGAGTCATCACACAGGCCAGACTGCTCAGACATATCTGGATCCCACTTTTGGCTCAAGCCAAACCTCTGCCTCATTATCCACTTGGAGCAGCAAGATTAACGCCTGTGAAAAGATCAGCGCACGATCCAAGATAGAGTGTAATCAAATGCTAGACAAAATATATGGCCTCTAAGTTCTCTAGGGTTTCAGGGCCAGAAGAGGTTAGTGTTGTTAAGAAAGACCACAGGTGAGGACAGCAGTGTGCTGAGCCCTAAAGCAATGGCAGGATTTTGATGAGCGACCCTGTGTCATTAACTCTACTTGAGGGGTATTGAACATGCACATCCTTATAGAGGACACTCCATGAGTTTTCTAATTTCAGGGTTTTAATTGAAACCAAGTTACTGGCTTATTTTTTCCCCCATCTTCTGGCACTAGAGAGATAAGCATTTGAGTTCCAATTCCATGCTTTAATGTACTGAAGTGATCAGGCAAGAGATGCAGTGTCTCAGATCAAAGTAGAAACTGCAGAGACCGGAAGTTATTAGATTCTAGTGTTTGCTGATGGATTGGATGTGAAGGTGAGGAAAAGAAAGGAGTTAAAAATGACTGCAAGAATTCTGGCCTGATAAGTTGGGAGGGTGAAGGCCCCACCAGCTGGGATAAGGAAGGCTGCAGGTTGAAGATGTGTTTGAGGGGAGATTAGGAGTCCAGTTCTGGATACTTTCCATTTGGTATCCACGTGGAGATACCGAGCAGCCAGTTAGATGCATGAGTCCGGAGGGCAGTAGAAAGCTTTGGGGCGGAGATACAACACTGAAGTCATTGGCATTGAGATGGGCTTTAAAAACCACCTAAAAATGGGAGGAGATGGAAAAAGAGGCAAAGTCCCACGTCTGAGCCCCTTGAGTTAAGGGGGCAATCCAACATATCCAACATTCTCAATAATTAATTTGTATTCAGATCCTTGGGCTTCCCTTCCCTGCAGGCTACTTCCAGTGCAGCTTCCGGAATCAATGAGCTGCCATGCGGTGTCTGCTGGACGCTGAGCAATTTTCTTCTGCCGTGCAGGACATTCGCAGACGCCACTACCTGAGCCAGGCACCACTGCCATCTGCTGGGCACTCATGAGGCTTCTCCTGGTGCAGCTGCACCCCTGGATGCCAGGATGCTGTCTCCTGCCGAGCTGTTGCTGTCTGGGGTACGTGAGGTCTCAGAAGTGGGTGGAATGGTGGTGGTGTGTATGTAGGGGCATACAGGTTTACCAAAGCAGTACGGCTCACAGCCCCAAATTTAATAGCTGAAAACTCCAAATTCTCCCTCCTGCAGCCGTCTACCCCCATCACATTCACAGAATTCAAAGCCTAGTGACAAATACCATGCCCACATGAGGATTGTCCCTTCCCTGACCCCACTGGACATGCTTATCTGTTTGACCTTCTCTTCCCTTGGAATGAATTCTCCCCTGGGAGGTTTCTTCATCCTTCATTCAAATAGACATTTGGCAAGTGTAGCACATCGGTTTGCCAGACATGCCTAGATATGCATCAGTCCAAACAGTGGGGCTTTTAGGCGTATCATGGGGCCCAAGTTCAAACTTTTTCATATGAGAATGCATCTCGCATATTAGTTACTGGGAAGTCTACTGGTTTAGCTTGCCACATATCTGATTCATAGTAACATGCAAAAAGATGGGATCTGCTGATGGGTAGGTTTGTTTTCTGAAACGTCTTTGATCATTAGTCTGAAGGAAACAGAATTTCAACTGGCATCAGCTAAGACAAAGCACTTATGTGGCAGTCGCGAGCCATTTGCTATTTAGCTGGTTTGGAGGTGAAAATATGCAGAAGTCTCCTGGACAGTCATCATGCTTTTACATAGTGAACAACGCTTAAAAGTATGTGGAAATGTGACTTTTTTTTTTTTAAACTCATTACTTTTAAACGTTTTTTCCAAAGACTGTTTGCTTTTAGTTTAATTTAACTTTTTATTTTTGGCTGCGTTGGGTCTTCCTTGCTGCGGGCGGGCCTTCTCTAGTTGCCGCGAGCGGGGGCTACTCTTCGTTGCAGCGCGCGGGCTTCTCATTGCGGTGGCTTCTCTTGTTGCGGAGCACGGGCTCTAGGCACGCGGGCTTCAGTAGTTGTGGCTCGCGAGCTCTAGAGCGCAGCCTCAGCGGTTGTGGTGCACGCGCTTAGTCGCTCTGCGGCATGTGGGATCTTCCCGGACCGGGGCTCGAACCCGTGTCCCCTGCACTGGCAGGCGGATTCTTAACCACTGAGCCACCAGGGAAGTCCTGAAATGTGACTATTGAAATCGCATTTTTATTCATCTTGTTAGTTTTTATTATGCTCATGCTTTAAAAAATTTAAAAAAAAATTATATTACCATTAGGAACCTACATAGGCCTTAATATATACTTGTTTTTGAAGGGGGCAGGCCCCACAGAAGGCTTTGTCCATGTACGTATCTTACTGGTTATACCACTTCCCCTACTATATTATCTGTAGATCTGCTGAGACAAGGCTGACATTCTGCTGGTCAGTGTTTATTCTGACGGCTAGGAGTCCCCTTTGATGAGTCCATGCCAATGTCACATCAGTCAATAAATATTTTGAGTAGCATCCCCGGTTTTAGATAGAGCTGTTAACCTATTGAATAGTAATTTACATTTTATAGAATGATTTTACATACTTATTACCTTGGAAAATTATAACAACCCGATGAGGTAGATGGGGGAGGTGTATCGATAATAGTCATTACTTTCATTTGGAAGATAAGAAAACTCAAAGTCACAGTGACTATGCCCCAAATTATACCATAAGAAAATATCAATGTCATCTTTAGAACTCAGGACCCCTGATCCCCAGGAAAATGTTCTCTTCATTAGGCAACGCTCCCTTCTCAAGGTTCTTCTGCCTTTTGTGTCATTATCCACATGCACTCTGACTTCTCTTCAGAGTTACTATAAAGGAGAAAAGGTACAGAGTGAAGTAAGTCAGAAAGAGAAAAACAGATACCATATGTTAACACATATATGTGGAATCTAAAAAAAAAAAGAAAGAAAGAAAATGGTCAGAAGAACCTAGGGGCAAGACAGGAATAAAGATGCAGACCTACTAGAGAATGGACTGGAGGATATGGGGAGGGGGAAGGGTAAGCTGGGACAAAGTGAGAGAGTGGCATGGACATATATACACTACCAAACGTAAAATAGATAGCTAGTGGGAAGCAGCCGCATAGCACAGGGAGATCAGCTCAGTGCTTTGTGACCACCTAGAGAGGTGGGATAGGGAGGGTGGGAGGGAGACGCAAGAGGGAGGGGATATGGGGAGATATGTATATGTATAGCTGATTCACTTTGTTATAAAGCAGAAACTAACACACCATTGTAAAGCAATTATACTCTAATAAAGATGTTAAAAAATAAAAAGAATTTAAAAATTAAAAAAAATAGGAGAAAAGGTAGAAACTTTTGCTTTGACATACTTCCCACAATTCCTTTTGTTTACAAAGTGACATCGCCTCCTCATTCTGGGTTTGCATGTTTGGGAGGAATGTCCTATCTACATGAAAAAATGAAGATGTGAATTTATAGGCTGATGTATAGGCTAGAGGAGAGGAGTGTTTGGTGGGTGATGACAGGTGTGTGAGGGATGTGAGGTTGTGAGCAGGTGGGTGAGAGGGTGTGATGGAGCACAGTGATGTCAGGCTGAGTAACATTTCCTCTCCACAGGGTAATTTACTATGGGACACTTGACACAGCAGGAAATGGAGGAGTAGATAGTGTAAGAACAGCTGGAACACCTGGAGAAACTTTATACTTGGAGGGAACTGTGGATTCAACGTCTTCATTTCATTTGCTACCTGGTATTGTTTGTTATCTTTCTTTGGATGTATTAGCTGTTGTTTTGGGGTTTTTTCCCCCCCTAACTGCGTGCCAAGCTTCCAGATGGAAGGAATGGTATTTTGCCTCATTTTCTCCCTGCAGTGTCTGGCCAGCAGACATTGCATGTGTTTAGAACCCATTGTTAATTGATTGATTCCTGCCATTCCCAGTGGTCGTATATCTTATTGCTCTGCAAGCTGTAGTTAAAAAAATCCATGAGCCCCAATAAGGAAAATCAGTTCACAGTTGCTGCTTCCCTTAACTCTTAAGGAGTCCAAGCACAGCAATGCTGTCATTTTAGCCTGTAAATAGACTTTTTAGTCAAAAATTTAACCAAAAAACCTGAATAAACATTTTGGAAAGTCTGGATAAAATAGTTCTCTCAGAAAGGTTTTGTTTACCTAACTTTAATAATTTTACACCCTTAATCATTTCTTTTCCAAGTTTTGCCCCATGATCCATCTCATCCCAGATTTTCCTATTTATCATTTGCTAGCAGTAGAAATTTAGTGGCAGAAAGGATAAAATGTGAGCTCCATGAAGGTTAAGATGTGGCACAAAAAAGGTGATTGTAGTAGATTGCAAACATGGCCACCAATGATTCTTCTCCCTCTTCTACAGCCCCTTGTAATTGATTGTATAGGTCTTGTCACATTTGGAGTCTCTTTCTCCACTCCTTAAACGTGGGCTGAACTTGATTTTTGTCAATGGGACATTAATTAATGTGATGCAAGCAGAGACTCGAAGAGTACATCTTCACAGGGACTTTGCCCTCCTGCTACTCTTGCAATCTGGAGCTGCCATGTGAACAAGTCCAGGCTAACTGACCACACGAGAGCCACGCAGCTCAGTTGCCTCTGTTGCTCCAGCTGATAGCCAGCCAAACCCCAGAAGCAGAGACACCTTAGCTGACTGACAGCTGACCAAAGACACAGGAAAGACCCCCAATGGAGACTAGCAGAAGAACCACACAGCTGAGCCCTGACCAAATTGCCACTTTGACAGATTGTGAGCTAAATAAATGGTTGGTGTTTTAAAGTACTAAATTTGGGGTGGTTATAAAGCAAAAGCCAACTAATACAGTGCTCACTAAAAATTTCTTGAATAGATAAATAAAATGAATGAATGAATGAATGAAATGAAATAGGTGATTATTTTATGCAGTCTCTCCATTCCACAAGTAAAGAAACTGAAGTCAAAATAGTTAAATAACTTGGCTAATATTAGACAGCCAGTTAGTGGAGGGGCCAGTATAAAATACCGATTGTCCTTTTCTTTTAAAATAATGTTCTGGCTCCCTAATAATATTGTAAGTTTCTTGGGACCAGGAATCTTCACTTCTTTAGATCAGCAGTGTCTAACAAAGTATTTTATGCATTTTCTCTATAAAAATTACTTTTGAACATAGAATACATGCACACAGCTCACAGGTGAAAAGTTACAGAAGCTTCAGTGAAAAGCAAATCTCTCTCCCATCCCTTTTACTGAGCTCCCCAATTTTCTTCCCTAGAGGCATTTACCGTCAAAAATATTTTTGTTTGCTTGGTGGTTTTGTTTTGTGTACAGTATATAGTATACATCATACTGATGTATACTGATGGTCTGTCCTACATGTATACTGATGGTCTGTCCTACATTTGGTATAGAAGATGGTGACTAAAACTTCGGGCTTGTTTCCAAAATTCAGGGAAAAGAAAGTAGGGGCAACATAGAAAAGCCAGCCTCCTGCTTTCCTCCCAGCCACCCATTACGCTATTGACAAAGCCACACTATTTGTGGAGACAAAGTTGAGACAGAAAAGAATCAGGGCTGATCAGAGTAAATTTATCTTTTAGGTTTTGGTGATCTATATCTGTCCTGGTAAAGCTAAGGAAAACAACAGCAATGTGGAAACGTAGGAGTTTCCCAGGACACTGACCTAGATCCGTGTCCTTAAATGTTTTGTCTGGGTCAGAAACAACTGAAATGTATCTCCAAAGCATAAGGCTCTGAGGAACGGCCTTGGTTTGCTCTACAGTTGGCCAGTGAACAACACAAGGGTTGGGGCCTCCACCCTCTGCTTAGCGACAATCCGCGTATTAATTATGATCGGCCCCTCCTTTTTTTTTTTTTTTTTTTTTGCGGTACGTGAGCCTCTCACCGATGTGACCTCTCCCGTTGCGGAGCACAGGCTCCGGACGCGCAGGCCCAGCGGCCATGGCTCACGGGCCCAGCCGCTCCACGGCACGCGGGATCCTCCCGGACCGGGACACGAACCCGCGTCCCCTGCATCGGCAGGCGGACTCCCAACCACTGTGCCACCAGGGAAGCCCGGGCCCCTTCTTGTAAGTGGTTTCTCCATATCTGCGGTTCTGCATCTGCAGATTCAACAATCCCCCATCCCTGTCACACACAACTGTAGTTATTTATGACCGAAAAAAAAAAAAATCCGTGTAGTACTGGCAACAAAGGAGAAAGGGAAGAATTGGATCCCAGGACAAATCAAGAAGGGTGGGGCTTTCAACAGTTGAAAATGTGGTAGAGAAACTAAAAAAAACGAAGGCTGAAAAAGAGTGTGGGGTTAGTTGGAAGGAGGCCACTACCCCATGGAAGTTCAATATAAATACAGTTAAGTAGCAGCTGGGAGGGAAAAGCCAGATTGCTGGGGATTAGGAAATGAGGGAAAGAAGGAAGGAGGACTTACAGAGAAACTGAAGGTAGCACATGATGACCATGTGTGCGACGCTTTTTTGGCTCTGCTAGGAGAGTGAAAGATGAGGTGGTAGAAAAGGAGGAGACACTAAAATAAAGCTTTTTATATTTTTTGAGGTCATTTTTAATATAGGGAAGTTCAGAACATGTTTGAAAATGGAAAGAAGCTCCCAAAAAAAGGGTTAAAAAAAAAGAAAAATTTAAAGTAAGGGGGACACATTCAGTTGTATTAATAACATATGTAACATTTTGTCAAAGTGCTTCAAAGTACTTGATTTCACAGGTATTTCCTATTCTAAATATACTTACATGCCCTACAAATTTGTAGGTCTTTCCCTCTGTCCAGCAAGGCAAAAATTTTTACCATTACATTTTAGGTTCTTATCAAAATTTTAAAAATACACATTTTCTTTTCTCACCTCTTCTTCCTCTCTTTCCCCTAATACCTTCTCCTGTTACAGTTCCTATTCTACACGTGCCTATTTGTTTCAGCATCTGTCCTGTCAGAGATCATGAATGTCATCCCCCTGACCCTGTCGGTCATTTTCTTTCAACACAGCTCCACAAAATTGTTCGAGCCTAAAATGTTGCTCTGTTTCTCCAAATTTTTCACTGTCAAAATTTTATAGCTCACCTCTTCTCTACAAGAGGACTTTAGGCAGGGACTTTTCTCCTTCTCCAGAGTGACGTAAGCTCTCACCAGCCATCTGATGCATAATACACTCCCCACACCATCTAGCCTTCCATTGTGGTGACCATCGCATGAGGCAGGCACTCAGCAGAGTGTTTTTTCTACCACGATGACATCTCAGTTTTGCGGGGTGAGCGTTTTTTAGGTCCTCGAGGCCTTTTTCATGTGTGCCGGGGTTTCCTGCAAATGGGAGAGCTAACTTTCTTTCTGCAGGTGCCCATGGAAACAGGTCCTTCTCAACATTGCCCTGCACTTGCTTCTTCTCACCCACTCCCCTTGCCTTGCATTAGGTATGTCTTCTTTTTGGAGGCTAACTGGAAGCATGGCCTAAGAAAGTTTTCACAAGAGAATTGTACAGTTGCACAAAATCAGATCGCCTTGATGTTTCATTCTGGAAATTTCATGGCCCTGGGAAATCAGGGAGTGGGTGGTTTGTTGTCAGTACTCCCAACATCTGTTTCTGAGATTCTGTTGGACCTCTTTCCACTTCTCTCCCCAAAGGGCTCTTGCTGTTAAAACTGGGGCAAAGGGCTTCCCTGGTGGCACAGTGGTTGAGAGTCCGCCTGCCGATGCAGGGGACTCGTGCGCGGGTTCGTGCCTGGGTCTGGGAAGATTCCACATGCCGCGGAGCGGCTGGGCCCGTGAGCCATGGCCGCTGAGCCTGCGCGTCTGGAGCCTGTGCTCCGCAACAGGAGAGGCCACAGCAGTGAGAGGCCCGTGTACCGCAAAAAAACAAAAACAAAAACAAACTGGGGCAAAGACATTCTTGAGAAGGCATCAGTAACTTTGTAGGGAGAAGGCAGTGATGGATGTGGTCCTCCCATGATGATTTCTTAGACACCATGAAACTCCAAGGAAGAGATATGTTTGGGCCAGGGCAGGGTTTCCTAGGTGTTCTCCAGGCCCTCACATTCTCACCTTCTCTGCTTGCTCATAAGATGGCTCTGACGGTAATTTTCAGTACTTGTGCATAGTCTTGAGGCTGCCTTTTAGCCAGTGCCTCCATTTACCCCATCACCACCTCAAAGCTCCATCCTGCTCTGCCAGGCTGGCCCCCTGCACATAAAGGTTGTATCTTCCCTGTCTTGTCTCTGGCAACTTTGGTGTTCAACTTCCCTGAACTGGAAGAAGAGGAAAGAAGAAGAACTGAAGAACCCTCCTGGTTGAGAATTCATTCCAGCACAGTTACCCAGCACCGAGCGGTGCCTCCCACACACAGCCCACGGCTCCCAGCGTGGTGTCTGCACAGCCTGGCCCCTGTATCAGCTTTGATAAGAGCCCGGGTGTAATCAGCGCAGCCGCAGTTCTCTGGCTCTGATTTTCCCCTTGTGGCTTCTTCATTCCTGTGGATAATTAAAGGAAGCTTTTCTTGCCATGCTGAAGGCTATATAAAATAAGTTAATAAGTAATAAAAGAAATGGCTTGGAGCCAGGAACTGCTTCTGGGATCTTTCCCATCCTTGTGGTGTCGTTACTGAGGGGAAGCTTGGCTCAAAACAAAACTCAGCCTTTGGAATCGGATCGCTGGGAGAGCAGGCTCAGCTTGGCACTCTGCTGAAAATGTAAGACGCATAGAGAACATTCTGTGAGAGTGTTTATATGGGCCTTGGCCTTTGAAGGAGATGGACCAGTGGTATTTCTTCCTATCTTCCCGTCTAGGATTTGCTTTTCTTAAACCCTAGATTTCTTAATTCTCTTTGTCATCTGTAACACTTGAGGGCTCATCCTATTGTATTAAGTTTGAAATAAATGCAGAGGAGACTTGATCTCCAAAGAGTATGTATACTCAAACATCAATTCCTTTTCCACCTTTTCAAAGTTTTATGTGGACCCAACATTAAAGATGAGTGCCTTGGGGCGTCCCTGGTGGCGCAGTGGTTGGGAGTCCGCCTGCCGATGCAGGGGACACAGGTTCATGCCCCGGTCCGGGAAGATCCCACATGCCGCGGAATGGCTGGGCCCGTGAGCCATGGCCGCTGAGCCTGCACGTCCGGAGCCTGTGCTCCGCGGCGGGAGAGGCCGCAGCAGTGAGAGGCCCGCGTACCGCAAAAAAAAAAAAAAAAAAAAAAAAAAAGATGACTGCCTTGAAAGAGTGCTGTTTATTTGGGGTTTACTCTCTGTCCACTTAGCTCTCTTGAAGTGGCCATGGGTCATTTTCCTCTTCCTGGAGGCCTTGGATAAACCCTCTGTAATGAGGTTTAGGCTCCATCACCTGTTTTGATTAGTCACAGATGCTTTTCTTGCATTCAGTCTGCCTTTGGCACAAAGGGAGAGAAAAAGTTGAGGCCATTCTTCAAGTTATTTGGGTTAAAAAAAAAATCCCCATAGTCAACTTCCCTGTCAAAAAAGAAGGTGATTTTGGATGTGAATGACCCAAGATGTCTGTTTCAATGAATGAGTATAATTGATGCCCAAGACACATATTTGCTTTTATCAGCTGCCCACGTTGTTCTCTGGCATCGAAAAGGCACAACGCTGTAAAGGACTGGAAGGACAGTTCCAGGAGCACCTCGCAGCAAAGCCTCTAATGCAACCCCTCTGAGGCCTCACAGCCCCCAGTCCACGGGCTTGTAAGTACAGCACTAACAAAATTAACTAAGGTCTATTCTGGAATTACATGCAGTTCATCTCTGGTTTCTGTGTTTGACATTCAGCTTCCGGTTTCATATATTTCTCCCCATCCATCCCTTGTACTGACTTCATAGTTGCATTCAAAACCTTAACGTGAACTCTCTTTCCTTCCGGAATGCTGATGCATCATTTCTTATCTGCTTCACATGTACTGTCCCAGGGTTAGTCTTGGTTGATTCCAGATTTTCTACCCTAAGTTGGCCCCTGACTCCAGCTCTTCTGAAGGTTACTCACTGTGAAACTTGACTTCAGGGCAGGTGATGAAACAGTTACTGCAGTACATCTATTTGCTGACTCATCCTGGAATCCCAAAGATATACTTATGATAACTTCCGCTGAAATTAATCAACCACATTCTAAGACCAGGGCTGCCACAATGCACAACTGCAGGGCATTCAGTTCACAAAGGGTGCAATGTGAATGGTGCTTCCCAGAGTTGTGCTGTGTGAAGACTTAGATGAAAGCTTTGTCCATGTCAACAAACTCTGTCTTCAACCTCAATGTGCAAAACCATATTTTAGAAGAATCTGAAAACTGACATGTTTAGTGATTGCAAAAATTTTAAGATCAGACTTGCCATACAGTTAACTGATTTATTATTGTCTTCTGTGTCTACACCCTAGGTACAGGTGAAACAGCCACATTCAAGCTGGTCATCTACCATATTATAAAAACAGAAAGTGGATTATATATACCTACAAAAGACACTTTCTTTCACAGCCACTCTTAACACACTTAAGCATCTTTATCCCTAGTTTTCTCAACTGTTTTCAACCTGGGACATTTCCTACTATTCAGGGTCTTTGTTCTATTTTGGGTTAGCCAATATCCTTCCTCACACATACTGAATCCTGACCTCCTCCTCCTTTTTACCTGTAAAAGATGGGTTTTGGCAATTTTGTTTGGCAATTATACTTTCTCATGTACCTTCTGGAATTCTTTGTTGGAAGGTTGGGAGAGATGGGTTCTTTTGTTGCCAGGAGGACCAGGAATTGGACTAAGCTATAGACATATCCTTTCTGTGTGTGTGTGTGTGTGTGTGTGTGTGTGTGTGTGTGTGTGTGTGTATGAATATGACTCTGGTGTCGGCTTTGTATTTATTTATTTATTTATTTATTTACTGTTACTGTAAGAGGATTGGATGATATAGCTCCAGTGATATCACTGGTTATTGAACATGTCACCTCTGATGATTTAGTACTTTTTGAATGTCTACTGTGTGCAGAGTTCTGTGCTAGAACTAAAGTAGCAAATAAGAGAAACATGGATCTGATGTTATATCAATGGAGACAAATATTTCACAATTTGTTACAGAATATTTCATTCTAGTTCCTTTAAGTTACCTTGAGAGAGAAGATAGTAGGCTAGAGGATGATAAAGGGCAACTAACATGTCTTGGGGGAAAGGAAAGACTTCTTTGAGCTGGAGTTGAGATTTGAATACAGAGTAAGAATAGATAAGGCAAAGAGGTGAAGTTATGGTGAAAAAAGAACTGGGCAATAGATGTGAGTTGGCATTAAATGTTCCAGGTAGGGCCTAAGACATAGGAAGATCCCAAGCCAGGAAGAAAAATGCCATATTCAAGGAACTGAAAGAAAGACAGGATGGCAGGAGTATAGAGAGCTTGGGGAAGCATGTGATAGGAGTCAGCAGAGGTCAGGTGATATATGACCTTCTAGATCATGTAAGGATACTATCACAAGTCAGACTCTCCAGGAAGCAGACTCTGAGATGCAGATTAGCAGGTAGGAAGTCTAAGGATCTGTATCCATGGCCAGGTGAAGAAAGTAAGACTGTCTGGGCAGAGAGATAAGTTGGACTATAATACAGTCACAAGAAACTTATCAGTCCATCCTAGAGGGAGCTGCGAGAGCCCTTCAGAGTTGTTACAAGTTTAGGTAAGAAGGCTAGGTCTTTATAATTTCTCAAGTGCCAGTTGACCACTGGTTGAATGGTCACTTCCCTGAGAAAGGGTGTGTGATCATGGTTGAGGTAGCTTTCTTTCTCTGAGGGCAAATCCTGGAGAGGGATTCAGCTGAGAGCTATCAGCTGCTACATACCAGAAGCTGGGGGAATGCACACCTTGGTCCTGAGTGGGAAAACCTTGGTGCACACAATGGCATTCACTACAGGTATTATTCTAAGTCTGGTTAGAAAGCAGTGGCAGGTTTTCAACCTGTAAGTAATATCATATTTGTGTAAAAAGGTTATATTGGCTGCTGCGTAGAGGATAGATTGGAAGGTGGCAGGTTTGGCTCCAGAAATACCAGCTACAAGGCTATGGCAGCAATTCAGGTAAAAGATAAAAATAGATTGACTGTACGATGGCAGAAGAGATGAAAGTGTGCATCGGGTTAGTTATGGAAAAGAGGATCTGACAACAGATTGGTTGTGGGAGACTGAATGATAGAGAGATTCAAGTATAATCACAGAGTTCCTGGCTTATAGTACTGGGAGGATGGTAAGGTCATTCACTGAGCTTCTTTTATTTTGAGAAGAGTAGATTTTAGTTCAATTTAGGGTAAGTTAAACTGAAGTGCTTGTGAGGCATGCAAACAGTGGAGCTAGTTGGATGTGTGATTTTCAAGCTCAGAAAAGATGTCTGGGCCGCAGAGGTAAATTTTAGAAAGGTCATGGTGTATGAGACCATGGGCTTAGGTAAAAGGTGGCCTAGAAAGTAGTGTGGAGTAAAAATGAATTTAAAATTGACCCTAGAGGAACTCCCACTTTTCAAGATCAAGTGGATGAAGAGCTCCTAACTAAAACAGAAGAGGAATAACCTAGAGGGGTAGGAGGAAAGCTAAGAGAGTGTAACGTCACAGAAAACAAGAAGTGCATCAAGATGAAGTTTCAAATGCTGCTCCTGTAATTGGTAAAACTATAGCCATGCTTTAGACACTTTTTATATTGTTATAAAATACTATCATCGAAAAACGATGTAAATGTATGTAAAAATAAGGTTATGGAGTTTTCTGTTTCTTTTTCGGTCAGAGCTACTTTAGCCAAGGTTTTAAATAATCGATGGTTGTTCACAATATCCGAATTAAAGAAATACTTTCCCCGGATGCAAAGAAGGGAACATTCCTTTTACCACATAAAAAAATAACCGGTGAAGATCTACTGAGTGCCTACTCTGTTCCAGCACTCAGCTAAGTACTGTTGGATGCATGGAGGCCAAGGTCAGGTCTGTGCTCTTAAGAAGCTTAAAACCTACTTGAAGAAATAAGACCTTCTACTTCATTAGATATGCCTTAATACCCAAATAAATGATGCTACAGGATATAAGAGCAAAAATTATGGGACAGGGAGATCAGGAAGGGGTTAGGTGGAGATACTGAAATTTTTCACTTGGCTCTGAAGGTTGGGTAGGATCTGGGTGGGAGGGAAGATACTTCAGGTGAAGGGTAGGATTTATGAAAAGGTGGAGAGGGTGAAATAGGCAAGATACATTTAGGAGATTTTAATAATGGAAAAATGCATAAACGTGGTGGTACGTGAACGCTGTTTAAAATAACTGTCATATTCTAAATTCTTATCTAGTTGAGAGGCCTTTGAGTATCCTGATATTCAGTTTGTAATATCTTTTGATGTTTTGAAATTTTCTGATGAAATATTTGCTTTTCTTTTGAATTTTAATTGGTGTGTGCCTTGCTTTGTGGTTTCAAATTTCAGATTGGCTAACTTAGCCATCAAGCCCAGAGAGGTTTCCTCTGAAATGCAGTCCAGTGAATCCTACATTGTACTTCATTCTTTTATCCCTACCCCACACAAAGAGATCATAGCATACGCTTTTACTAGTGAATTATAGATAACAGTTTGGGTGATGTTTTAAAATCCAGAATGGGTAATTCTTTGAAGCATCTAAAACCTTTGCTTACACACTCTTTCCACATTTATTTAGAATTGATAGACTGTAAAAAGGGGAAAATATGATCAGCACATATATGTTGAAATAGTCAGCAGGCATAGATCCACAGCATTATGTTTATGATAATTGAACTTATTTATTAAGTGGCAGATTGCCGTCTGGCTCTTTCCCAAACGTATGATACTGAATATCATTTAGCAGGCTTGTGCAAACCTAAACTGCTACGTGCTTATCTTTTCATGTTTGCTGTGATTGCAACCAGTTCCCAAACTGAACAGCTCCGGAGAGTATCATTGACATCCTGCTTTATGTAAATTCCATCTTCTATATAAACAAAGAGATTAAAAAACAGAAGCTCAAAAACTATGAAAGTTGAAGGATCAGTATGTTCAATATCCAAATACGTTGGTACCCAGAAAGAAGAATTAATTTATTAGTAATACAAAATATTCACAAAACTAGAGATCGTGACTTTCCAGATTGAAAGGGCCTACCAAGCATTCAACATAATAAATACCTTTTAAAACAGTCACCCCTTAGCATCTCATTATGAAATTCAAGAATTCCCAGGATAAAAAGAACCAAAACATTTTCCAAGGGAAAATACGAAGGAATCACATCAAGGAATAGAAATCAGAATAACAATGGCCTTCTCAGTGGCAACTCTGGAAGTGATGAGGCCATGAATCAATTCCTTCAAAATTCTGAGAGAAAATAATTTTTACCTAGAATTCTATACCTAGCCAAAATACCAAACTAGGAACTAAAATAAAGATATTTTCGGACATGAAGTATGTTGGGTAATTTACCTCCCAAGCTGCTGAGTAATGCCATCTGCCAAAATAAAGGAGTACCCCAAGAGAGAGGATAACTCAGAATCTAGAAAATTTAATAGCGTCAGGAACAAAGATCCTAAAACTATCTAAAAAGTTAAAACTTATACAAAGAATCAAAATACACCAGTCTTTTAGAGAGCAATCCTGCATGCTAGAAGGAAATGGAACACAGCCTTTAAACTTCTTGGGGAAAATCAGTTTCAACCAAGACTTCTTTATTCAACCAAACAATCAAGTGCTGGAGTAGGTGAAGATTGGTTTGTGCCCATGCTACATAGGGTTAGATATGGGGCCTATCCCTTCCTCCTGTGGCTGTGGGGAAGCTAGTGGCTTCCATAAGGCGATAGCCCGGACTTCACCTCTACCTACTTACACCATTTTCAGGCAGAGCTACCAGTGGCACAGACTGTACATCGCACAATTAATCATAATTGAAAAACTTTTTTTCTTCTCTTTCCTTCAGGACCTTTTGTTTGTTTTGGTCTCTGGCTTTCCTCAAATATCTGATGATCCATGGCAGTATTTAATATTTGGGAGTGAAATTTTAAAAGGTAACCTCTGTGCAAGGCTTGTCAACTGGTGTGTTCACTGTAGGATGACTGGGGCAGGCTGTTTCACCGGGCTGGTCAATTTGTCCAGAAAAGAGTCGTTTCATCTTCTGTTGGGGGCTTATAAGCTGACTGTTTTTATTCTAGGAGTCAAATAAGGGACGGAACAGTGAGTCTCGCTGTTCAGTATGTTTACTTTCCTGTAATCCCTACGTAGGACTCTGGTCCTCAGCTGAGCCTGGTGTTCCTTTAAGACATTCTTATGCCACTGCCTGAGAAGCAGCCAGTCTTCTGGTTTCTTTTGGGGGCATGGGGAGGAGAATTATATATTTCTATTTTTTTGTCCTTGTAGATTTATGCCTTTAAAAAAACCCTTTTCCTTGTTTTTCATAGAGATTTGAAAGGCATTGAAAGTTGATCTTTGTTTTTAATCTCCTCTGTTTAACCTGTGGCCAGAGGCATCCTCTTTGGAGCCCAGGGTTTCCTGTCCCTTTAGACACTTTGTAGGGCCGTGATGTGAATCTCAGACCTCCATATCACTGCAGCCACAGTGAATTCTAGAAGGTGATGGTCCATGAAGCTATATCCACTAGCTGTGCAGAGTCTGCCTTCATGCGTGGTGGTTTCTCGCTCTCACTACAATCTCCAGTGTCCCTCCTTAGGGCCACCAAAATAACGCCTCACCAGGGTTTTGAATGGATTCCAGAACAAATAAAATGTGTTGTCTATTAGCCGGGCCACACTCTATGAATTCATTATGCCTCTTGTCCTCTGGAAGACTCTGCCTGCCACCAATGAACACTTGAGTCCTGCCAGCCCCAACATTGGTTCTCATCTCTGTAATCATGTCACCTACAATGCAGCCTCTCCAGGCCCCTATCTTCCCACTTCCTACTCTTCTCACCCCCAAGCTAACTCCTACATCCCTCTTCTCTTTGCTGCTCTCTTGCTCACCATTCCTGGTAGAACGACATGATTAACAAGCTTTTCTTTGTCTTTACATCTTTACAGAATTCTTCCTAACATCTTTGTTTAACTTGGCTTAACCTGGCTACATTTTAAAACTTATGAGCCCCCTTTAAAATATTTCATAATTCTTTTGGTTCTTTTTCATCATCTTTTAAAAAAAATTTTTTTAATTGGAGTATAGTTGATTTAAAATGTTACGTTAGCTTCTTTGGTACAGCAAAGTGAATCAATTATACGTACACATATATCCACTCTTTTTTAGATTCTTTTCCCATATAGGCCATTGCAGAGTATTGAGTAGTGTTCCCTGTGCTATACAGTAGGTCCTTATTAGTTATCTATTTTATATATAGTCGTGTGTAATGTCAATCCCAGTCTCTCAATTTATTCCTGTCCCCTCCCCACACTTCCCCCCGGTAACCATAAGTTTGTCTTCTACGTCTGTGACTCTGTTTCTGTTTTGCAAAGAAGTTCATTTTTTGAGTTTAGAATTTGCTTATTTTTGAACGGTATGGGATAAAGAGATGCCTTCAAGTAAAATGTTTTGCTTGTGTCAGCGTACTTTTAAAGTTCATATTATAAATTTCATTAAAATACAATTTTACATTGGATTCTCCAGCCAAGAAAGAGAAAAAACAGAAATTTACATACGTATATTAATAATAGAGATTATTCATTATTATCTCTACATATTTAAATATTTTATCATATGTACATTTTAACTGTTCCCATTGAAAAAAATGAAGCATACTTTTTATTTTACTGTGAATTAAAACACATCTATTTTAGAAACTAAGTTGACATTTAATCATATATTGCTTCATCAAGAAAACACTTTATGGTCTGATGTTCAGGATTACTTCACTTTCCATTTTAACTGAAACTTAGCTCTTCTCATAAGGATGCTGTCTTCCTGCAGCTCTCTTGAGTAGAACAGCTGTCCCCTCATCTCACAGGGCACAAATATGCCATCAACAATTTCTTCCCTCCCTTTGCCAAGCTGACCACAATTGTCTCAATTTCGGGAATTCTCCTTTATTAGTTAAGGGCGTTGTCACCTGGCTCACTGTCCTCTCCCATCTTCCACAGGATTGTGTGCTATAATGGTTGCTTGCCCTCTTCAGGCTGCGGAGGGGAGCAATGTGTCTTACATGTTTGACAACACTAGCCTGGAGCAGCTCTGCATTGCCTCTGAAATCGTAAACTCCAATAACTGTCCTCTACCCACAACTCTCTATGCCTGTAGTCCTTCCACTTACCCCAAGTACACTGGGATCGGACCTCACTATGATCTCGAATATCTCATTTCCTTTTACTCTCTTGGTCCATAAGCCTCCTTCATGGTTTGACTTCTTCCCCATCTAGCCTAGACCTCCATCGCATTATTTAACTAGTATTTTTTTCTATCATTCTCAATACTTTATTAATAGTATCAAAAGATGACATTTATTAGCATGTTTAGGTGGTAGGTATGTTACTGACCACTTTACACAGATGATATGTCATTCTTTAAATAAAAAGCTCTATGGTTAGATACTTCCATTATCTTTAATTTATAGATGAAGAAACTATGACTGAGAAAGGTAAGATACCTTGCCTCTGGTGACATGGCTGGAAAGAGTTATACTGACTTTCTGTTTAGCTCCAGAACCACTACTCTTTTAAATCATTGTGCTCACATCTCAGCTGTTTCCTCTTATCTGCCTTGCAATTGCCCCTTGGATCATTTTTGTCATCCCCTTTTTCTACACTTATATCAGGACTTCTGATTGCTGCTGGAGAAAGATCACCACAGTGCTTGGTACCATGACAGAATCATGGTCTGCAGAATCACCTGGGCTTTTCTGTTACTCCAGTTTACATGCACCTTATCAGAAAACTCTTTCCCTTTCTGCAGTGGCAATTCCAAACTTTCTTTACAATCCTCAAGTCCTTTACCTTCCTCCTATCTTGTTTGCTCTTAGCAAATGACTTTAACTCCTACTTCACTAAGAAAATCATGACTATAAGGTATAAATTAATGTTCTGCCCACACTGACAAATAGACTTATATCTGCAACTACTGTAGCCTCTTTTCCTGCAGTCCAAGAAGATGATGACTCTGCTCAAGACTAATTCTTATGTCTGGATTCTGGACTCATACTCTTCTATCTAGTCCAAGATAAGGATCACAGCACACATTTCTCGCTTTGTCTTCCATACTTTCTGTCTTCCCATCTCCACTCGTTCCTTCTCCTCACTGTGATCCATAGCGTCTGTTAGCAGGCTTGAGATATGCATTAGCCATGTTCCTAGCAGAAGCAGACAGGGCAATTTGAAGAGAGTTTAATTAAGAGAGTACAGTGGACCTTTGAACGACCTAGGGAGGTCAGGAGCACCTACCCTCTGCACAGTCAAAAATTCACCTGCCACTTTAAAGTTGGCCCTCCAGATTCCAGGTTCTGCGTCCATAGATTCAACCAACCATGGACCTCATAGTACTGTAGTACACATTTATTGAAAAAAATCTGCATATAAGTGGACCTGTGCAGTTAAAACCTGTGTTGCTCAAGGGTCAACTGTATTTGCAAAGCTAGGAGCAGACTGCAGGGAAACTACAAGCCCAGTAGACACATAGGGCTGAGGGGCGAGGGAACTGGAAGTTACTGGAGTTACTGGAACCCAGAAAAGAGTTATATGGGTAGGGTCAACTTAAGAGGAGTTGGTCAAGGGACAGAGCTAGTCCTAGTTGACTCTATAGGAAGATTTCTAAGCAATAAATATCCCAACCTTGTTCTTCTCCCTCCGGTTTCCTGCCAGAGACTTCCATAGGCCAGACACAACCAGAAGCCAATGGACAAAAGATTCCAAATTATAATTAGACCCCTTAGAGACCAGTGTTTTAGGGCACAGAGTAGAAGAAAGAAGGATAAAAAGTGGATCTGGATGGGGCAAACAGAAGATAGAAATAGTGTATGGATTTTTTTTTTTCTGGAACATCTTTATTTTAATTTTCATTGGAATGTTAATTTTAAAGAAGATATGTCCTTTTAAAAGTTTTAGTTGTCATTATTTGATTTCTAGGTGGTAGAATAAATTTCAAAAAATACATAATTGAGAAAAGGTCCTAATTGGTATATTTTTTTGGTTCCATCATTCTAAGTGTCCATTTATTGTGTGCCTTGAATGTAGGAGTTGCCAAATCAATGATTGATTGGATTCGTTTTAGCTTCACTACACACCATTCTCTATTTGCTTGCATTTCTGTTGCCTTGGTAACTTTCAAAGGCTTCATTCTATAAACAACAAAGGTGAGAGAAAAAGCAAAAAAATCCCCCAAAACAAAAAAACCTCAGTTTTCTTTTTTCTCCAAGTATCGCAAAGTAAGAAACAAACTAAACAAAACATGGAACAATGTTACAAACAGTGGGGAAATCTTAATTTTAAGGTAACGAAGTAGGCTTCCCCACCATGCCTGTTTTTGGCTAAGCCATGGTGCATCAAGGCCAAACTGTATGTGGCCAGGGTGGGCCCAAGGGAAGTCCCCCTTTCAGAACTGGCTGACCTCACACCTGCACAAACACCCTTTAAGAAAGGGGCAGTTGTATTTGGCGGCCAGTTCCCCATTGCTATTTCATCAGGGCTTTCTCTTGCTTTTCTCCATTTATTCACCATGGACCTTGGCTAGCATGTTCCCGACATGGATCTGTCTGTGGTTTTCCTGGGAGCACGATGTCGAAGAGGGTGGGTGTTGGCTTCCTGGGGTTGATTAAAGAGTGTCCTGGTTTGCTCGGAAACACTGAAGCCCTGAGTGTCCCTTGGGTCTGTCTGAAGGTTTGCACAGCTGTCTCATGCTCAGGATAGGGTGCATCACCACCAATTATTTTGTCAGCATTATATCTTGAAACGGTAACACTTTGCCACATGGGCGTATAAAGAAAATATGGGAATACACTGGTGGTTATGGCCTGGGGAGAGTGTGACATGCAAAGCTCAGCTTTATCTTGAAACCAGGCAGATCCTTAAGAAAACTCCATTGTTTTCTGAGGAAATTTGAATCATTTGTGCTTACCTCTATTTTCCCCTTCAATTTCCTATTTCCCTTTATTATCTACTTAAAAAACGTCTCCTACCAACAGGCATGAAATAGGACAGGCACATGTCTCGTCACCATCCTTTGATACCTGGACATCTGTTCCAGTCTGTACACTAAGCAGGTTTCAAATGGCCAGACAATCTTACAGAAGCTCTTCCTTGTTACAAGAAATTATAGCTACACTTTGGTTATACGCCACCAGGTGAACAGTGGAGCTGGAACAGGTTAAATGCACACTGACTGAAAAATTGAAAAAGACAGGGATGTTATTCTTAAGAGTCTCACTCATTTCCATATAATTGAAAACCTCATACCGTACATACATTTGAATTAAGATAAGCCACAACTACTGAGCCTGTGTGCCACAACTACTGAAGCCCCCGTGCCTAGAGCCCACGCTCTGCAACAAGAGAAGCCACCGCAACGAGAAGCCCGTGCACCGCAACGAAGAGTAACCCCCTCTCGCCGCAACTAGAGAAAGCCCACGTGCAGCAACGAAGACCCAACACAGCCAAAAATAAATAAGGCTTTATTCCTTCTTATTACTTTATAGTCATCTTCCCCTCTGTGAACACTCCTCACAAATGTTTATTGAGGGCCTTTTATTTTTTATTATTTTTTGTTTTGTTTTGTTCTTTTTTGTTTTAGTTTTGGTTTTCTGTTTTTGTTTTTTTTTAATTTTCTTGAAGTATAGTTGATGTACTATATTATATAAGTTACAGGGGTACAATGTAGTGATTCAAAATTTTTTAAGGTTATACTTCACTTATAACTATTATTAAATATATTATAAAATATTCGCTATATTCCCCAAGTTGTACAAAAATAAATAAATAATTTTTTAAAAAGAAGGGATAGATATACTTTATCTATCTGTGATGGTTAATTTAATATATCAAGTTGACTGGCCATCTGGTGCCCAGATGAAACCTTATTTCTGGGTGTGTCAGTGAGGTTGTTTCCGGAGAGATTAGCATTTGAATTGATGGGCTCAGGAAAGTAGATTACCCTCCCAAATGTGGGTGGCGTCCTCATCCAGTCCACTGAGGGCATGAATAGAACAAAAGGAGGAGGAAGGAAGAATTCACCCCTTTTTTCCTGCTTCACTGTTTAAGCTGGGACATTTTTTCTCATGTTCTCCTACTCTCCCAACTGAGATTTACACCGGTGACTCCCCTGGTTCTCAAGGGAGACTTAGACTGAATTACACCACTAGCTGTCCTGGGTCTCCAGATTGCAGACAGCAGATCTTGGGACTTCTCAGCCTCCATAATCAATCACATTAGCCATTTTCTCATAATAAATCTCCTTTATATATATACATATATATATACACACACACACACACACATATACACACATATAAATGTTCTGTTTCCCTGGAGAGCACTAATACTTTATCTATCTACCTATGTATGTCTCTATCTAGCTAATCTATCTGTCTATTTATCTATTGTCTATCTATCTATCCCTCTGCCCCATATCATCTATCATCTACATATCTCTATATCCTATCATCTATCTATCTATCAATCAAAAGTATATTGCTATATTTTTTGAGTTTCTGCCTGTTTGAATGCTTGGTGAGCTGGATGGCCATTCAGCCCAGATGATGGTGCAAATATAATATATTCATAGGATTTATTGAATCATCCTCCCGAGAGTCAGGAATGCTCAGAAGCAGGAACCAGGAACTGAGAAGCTTCAGCAGCCAAGGAATAGGAGAACGTTACTCACTGAGCCTGAGCTGGTTTTGTTTGAATGGCTACAAGTGGTCAAGTTCCATGGGTCAGTAGTGCTCAGAGCTTTCTTGGAAGCAGAATATGTTTCATTCACAAGCCCAGTAGGATTGGGCTTGTGAATCTTCAACAGGCCCTGCACTTGGGTGGCTGGCAGTCTGTGTTGGCTCTGTGAGATGCACTCGATAATAGAGGTGGGGAGGTGAGGGGATGTCTGGAAGCATCAGTAGACCAGTTTGACTGGAACAGAGGTTTTGAAGAGAAGAGTGAGAGAAAGTATTAGGAATGCAGGTTAAATTGTGGAAGGCCTTAAACAGTGCTTTAAGCAAGTCTTCATGGATGAGTAAGCCTTAGTTACCTCATCTCTAAAATGGGAATAATAATACACATCTCATGAGGTGAACATGAAATGACTTAATACATAGAAAATTTCTAGCATTAATTGGACACATATTAAGTGCTTAATAAAGAATAACTGCTACTATGATAATGAAAATGGTGTTTAAGGATGATTAATGCGGCAATAGTGTGTAGGGTTAGTTGGAGGAGGGAAGTAGTGGAATAGAGAGCCCAGTTACAAGGTTGTTTGAACAGTCTAGGCATAAATGTAGTACTAACGAGGCTGGGAAAGAAGAAACCAATGAGAAATAACGTGAAAGAAGAATTAAGAGGCTTTGGAGACTGCCCGGGAATATGCCATAGAGGAGATGGAGAACTTAAAGATAACTGGGATTTGGGCCTGAGTGATGGGCAATTCCAAGTATGGAACTGGTATTGACTAGGGTTGTTAAATGACAAACCCACCAAGCAGGGGTGGGCTGGGAGAGAGCTCATGCCAAGAACAGGTGTCACACTGGAGAAAGGAAGATGGAGAGGCCAAATAAAGCTGAAGGATGAAAACAGACCAGCCCAGAGGAGAAATGTCCAATGGCAAGGCCTGATGATCAGGGAGAGAAGAACAGTGTCGAGGATGAACTGCCTAGTCAGCCATGGTAAGTGGAGGAGAGAGTCCAGGAACTAAATCAGATTCCTTCCTCCTTCTATTCTTTCTTTCTTTCCTTCCTTCCTGTTTCCTGTTTTTCTGCCTTCCCTCCCTTCTACACTTTCTTCTTTGCCTCCCTTCTTCCTTTCTTCTCTCCCTCCCTCTTCCCCCCACCTCCTTTCCCTGCTTCCTTCCCTGCTTCCTTCCTTCGTTCCTTCTTCCTTTCCTTCCTTCCTTCCTTTCCTCTTTTCTTTCTTCCTTCCTTCTTCAGTTACAGATTGGGCTACATCCTGTGCCTGCTACTGGGTGGATAACGTTAAATAAATGAGATCCTTGCTCTCAAGAAATTCACTATCCAAAGTGAGTTAGACAAAAAGGCTGAGTAAAAATGTGAGAAATAGTTCAGTAAATTAGATCTGGTTATACTGAATTGGGAGAAAAAGAATTAACCAACAAAGTAGAGATCTTTTCATTTCTTTCTGGAGATCCAGGAAGTGTGAGATAAGGAGATTTAGGTGCAATTTATTTGTTTTATTTTTTTAGTTTATAGGTGATATGAGTACATTTTTATCTGTAGGTAATATGAGTGGCTTTTCATCTGTATGTGATATGAGTGGATTTCTTTTCCAGCCCTTCTCTCTAAAGTGAAAATTATGTGAACTCTGATGAACAAAGTCGATTTTGATGTTCATTTCAAGAATGTTGAGCTTACTAAGTTTGAAATGGATCCATCTCACCATCATGATTTATGGCAAAAATTTTTCTTTACCTTTCTTTCTGAATTAAAAATGCACCTCCGGGGCTTCCCTGGTGGCGCAGCGGTTGAGAGTCCGCCTGCCGATGCAGGGGACACGGGTTCGTGCCCCGGTCCGGGAGGATCCCACATGCCGCGGAGCAGCTGGGCCCGTGAGCCATGGCCGCTGAGCCTGTGCGTCCGGAGTCTGTGCTCCGCAACGGGAGAGGCCACGACAGTGAGAGGCCCGCGTACCACAAAAAAAAAAAAAAAAAAAAAAAAATGCACCTCCGCTGATGATGAGCCATTAGGTCCATCATTCTCAAGTATGGTTCGTGGACCTGCAGCAGCAGCAGCAGCACCTGGGAACTGGTTAGGAATCATTATTCTCAGGTCCCAACCCAGACCTACTGAAACAGGAGTTCTGGAGGTGGGACCCAGCCATCTGTGTTTTCACAAGACCTCCGAGTGATTCTGAGGCCAGCTAAAGTTTGAGAACTGCTGCTTTAGAACCCAGTATACAGCCTTGCATTTAGTGGGTAAACAATAACATCTGTTGAATCAAGTTAGTCATATCTGATGCTTTTTTCCACATCTACCCAAGAGGTGGTAACAAACTCTCGGGTGAAATGCTGTATAAAGTTCTCTTAGAAAGTGGAAGAAGCAGAGATTTCTTGTCCTTTTCTTTCCTGGCTCGATTTTCCTTTTGCACTTAACCTCGGCAGTTGTCATAGTAAGCTTTCTGTTCTGCGTGAGACCCAGGTTCCATCTTGGGGACAGCTTCATCCTCTGCTCATTATGCTACAGTGAGTGACCCAAGGAAAGAGAGTCACGGGTGGCCATTTTTAGTGCGTTCTTCAGTCTCTAGGCTTTATATGGAATCAGAGAAACAAGCACAGGTGCTGGGTTTAGCCTCACCTCCTGGCCATGTGACAGTACTCGATCCTGTTGATTAATGCTGCCTTTTTGAAATTTGCCCTCTCTTAGCTTCCGCCCTGACCTCTGCTCTCTGTCCTTCGCGAGCTTCTTTTCCTGTTCTCTTTTCCTGCCCTTGACTGTTTCTCTGTTCTCTCTGTTTTGGTGATTTCAACCACATCCAGGGCTCCAACTACTATATCTAAGGGAATTTCTCTCACGTGTATCTCTCAAGCACAGGTCTTCATCAGAGCACCCAGTCTCTATTTCTAACTGTCCTCTGGAATCTCCACCTGGACGTCCCACTTGTACCTTAAACTTAACCTGCTTGAAAAAAAATTCCTCAATTTTTCCATCATTCGACCCTTCCTCCCAACTTCTCCATTTCTGTTCAGGGTGCCACACTTGAAATACCAGAATCACCTTTCATACACGGGATCAAGGCGAGGGCAGGATTAAGGCAGTGCCAGCACTGAGGATGCTTCCCCGCTGGTTCCCTGTCGGTTATGCCCCTGTGCTGGCTCACTCCCTCCTTTCTAGTTTAGCTCTTCACTGACTCTCACCTATGCTGCAGCAGTAGCTTCCTCCTGACTTACTTTCCTCTCTGTGTGAGACTCAAGGATACTGTGAGAAATCGCCCTTAACTTTCCTTTCTCATTTTCAAATTTCCAAGTCATTATTAAATATGTGGGGAAAATCATCTTGCTCTGCAGTTGTATAATAAAGCTCTTGGTGGTAGCTTGTTCAGCGTGGGCTTGAGATCGTAAACAAACGGAGGTCGTTTTGCCTCCTGGGGGCTTAGTTTTCATATCCAAGATTTTTCAGTTCCTGCTCATTTCCCCTGCTTCTTGCTTCAGAAGTGCCTCACAGCTAAATCCATTGATGGCTTCCACAAAACATAAATCCCAGAAAAGAATGCATAATTTATTCATTGAGGAGACCCTCAGACCTTCAATCTAAACGTAGGTGATAATGTATGAGACACATTCTCACGTGCGTTATTACCTGGCTTTGCACACCGCATTGGAAACAGCAAATTAGATTTCTGAAAGGAGAGGGGATGGCTCATAATGCCAGGATTGGCTGACATTAGAAGTGACCTTTCAAAACAAGCAAGGGAAAGAAAGGAAATGAATCGATATTTTTTTAAGTATTTTCCTTCAATTGTTCAGTCAATCCTGATGACATCTCTTATTTAATAGATGAGGAAACTGAGACTCAGAAATGTTTAATAACTCACTCAAGGTCATATTTCTGCAAGAACTAGAGATTCTAACTTGAGTACCTTGGACCTCCAAAGCCAATTTTCTCTTTATCACACCAGTATCTTCCAAAATGATTCAGTGGAATATGAGTTTGTTGGAATGGTGACCTGTATTCTATGTAAAAGTTTGAGCAAGTTACAGAACAGTCTCAATACTGCTGTTTTATAGTCAACTTCTCTCCCTACCCAGATCCTGGCAAACATTGATCTCTTCTCTGTCCCTATAGCTTTGGCTTTTCCAGATGTCATATAAAGGGAATCATGCAGTATGCAGCCTTTTGGTTTATCCCTGCTTCTTTCACTTAGAAAAATGCATATGAAACTTATCATGTTGTATCAACAGTTTGTTCCTTTTTATTGTTAAATAGTCTTCCATTGTTTGGGTGTTGAAAAACATCCCGGTTGTTTCTAGTTTTCGGCAATTGAGAATAAACTTGCTATAAACAATCTCATATAGATAGGGCGGTAAACATAAGTTTCTATTTCTTTTGGATGGGATTGCTGGACAGTGGAGAAGAGCTTGGAATTTAAAGTAAATATTATATCTTCAGCCCCCACTGATTCTATATTTTCTTGATATCTCACACTTGACCTTAACATTGAAAACTTTGTCTGAATTTTTCTTAAGTATGTCTGGCTACATCTGCCCTAGGTAAGTAGGGCTACAGTTCTGTGGCTCCCTGCAAATGCCTTTTAAGTGCCTGCCTTTCTTTAGATTTCTTGTTAATTGTTGTCCTAAAACCTTAGCTCTGTGATGGACTTATGAAAAGTTTGCTTGTTCTTTTTGTTTTTTTTTGGTTGTCATTGTTGTAAGGGTGAAAGCAATTATATCTCAAGCTGAAACAAATCCCAAGCTAGAATTCTATTTGCTCATGTTTTAAAAAAAACCCAAATACAAGTAATTATTTTGAATAGATCCAAGAGATTCCAAAAACTGGTGCAGTTTACTACCAGTATTGTTGATAGATGGCTTTATATGCATGGTGGAAAATTTCTTCGAATATAACATTCTCATTTGTAAATATGAAAGGTTAATTTCCATGGACTCCAAATTGTTATGTATTTCTAATATTATGTGCTTGTATGTCCTATAAAGAGGCTTGACATCTAGCAATAGGACTCTCTAGCTGATTCCATTCCGAAGTAAGGTTTCTTAGATCTATTAAGTCTTAAATCTATCTCATGTCTGTCTATGGATGTGTGCATGTGTGTCTTTGTGTGTGAGAGAGAGAGAGAAAGAGACAGAGATCCATATATAGAGGTTAGCATTTTTCGGTCTACTTCAAGCTCATGAAAAGAAAATACAAATACTTTTGGATGCCCATTCCTTCTGCTATATATACTTTCCAGACTCCCTTGACTTTGCCGTCATCATCTACCAACTTCTTGATCACTATAGCATGTCCACTGGGACCTTGGAGTGTACAATCTTTCTATAAATCCCAAATTTTACCATCATCTAAACCATCCAATACCCTAGCCCCTCAGAATTGCTGGAGATAAATTACCAAAATGGTGCTTCTACAAATACATGTTTCCAACCTGACTCCAGGTCTCAGACTTCACTTCAAAATCCTTTTATGTGCCCCTAGCCTACTTATTCTACCATCTACTCAGAGGACATCCCAACATATTAACCCCTCTTTAAAAATTTCAGGCTACTGTCCAATTGCTTATTCAGCTGATGACCTCACTGCCTACAGCCATCATGTGGGATTCATGACTAATTTTTTCCGTGCTCCACAGTTTATTTTTGTGCATTTGTCCTAATCTCCTCTTTTTGTTTTAGTTAATAACATTTTCTCTTCTAATCTAAGGTTAATATTTTCCTCAGAACCCAGAAATTTCCATCTAAAATTTTGAGCCAGCTGTCAATTTTGACAAAAAACCCATTGAGATTTTGGATGGGAATTAGTGAATCTATAGAGAGATTCACATTAGTCATTAAAATAATAATTTTTGACATACCTGGTAATATTTCCTGCTTTAAGTTTACTTTTTTGATATTAATGTAGTCATTGCAGTTTTTTTTAAGTTTTGTTTGTTTTTTTTAAAACGTGGACCATTGTTAAAGTCTTTATTGAATTTGTTACAATATTGCTTCTGTTTATGTTTTGGTTTTTTGGCCGTGAGGCATGTGGGTTCCTGGCTCGCCGACCAGGGATCAAACCTGCACACTCCGCATTGGACAGAGAAGTCTTAACCACTAGACCGCTAGAGAAGTCCCCAGCTTTCTTTTGATTAGTATTTGCGTCCCCTTTCTCTCCCTTTATTCGTAATCGATCTGTTTTTATATTTAAAGTGAGATGCTTCTAGACACGTATAGTTGGGTTTTCCTTTTTTCTCCGGTCTGAAAATCCCTGTATTTAAATTGGAGTGTTTAGGATATTTATATTAACATAATTACTGATATGGTTTGGTTTTTATTTAACATCTTACTATTTGTTTTCTATTTGTTTCATCTGCTCTCTGTCCCATTTTCCTTTTTCCCCCCTTCTTTTGGACTAATTCAGTATTTGAAAAAATTTCATTTTATCTCCACTCATCGTCTTTTAGTGATATGTCTTGTTTTATTTTTTGAGCATTTGTTCTAAAGTTTACAATGAATCTTTAACTTATCACAGACTACCATTTCATGGATGATTTAAGACTCTTACAACATAAATTTCCATTTCCTTTATTCTGTTCTTTGTCTTGTACAAAAGTTTAAATCAAAATTTGTTTCTAGCTTCAGGGTCATCACCAGTATACCATTTGGAAAGGCATACTGTGATGGATACCAGCAATACTAAGACATAGACCCCTTCCCTAAGACGTTTACTTGAGAATATGGGACATATTTAAATAAAAAGTAATTGTAAGAGGGCAAAGAAATATATGTGGTAAAAGTCTAATGGCCAGAACAGATACCAAGTATAAAATAAACTAAGAGGAAATCAGCATGGATTGGAGTGACCAAGAAAGGCTCCATGAAGAGGATGGAACTCAAAGGAAGGATTTACCAAAAGAATTGTATTAACTAAACAAGAGTGAGCGAGATGGCAACTCTGGGATTTGGTAAAAGTAGTCTCGTGAAAATGAGCTTGACTAGAATGAGGAACTTGAGTTACAAATGTTAGAATACAGATTTGGAGAGGTTGGCATAATACTTTTGTAAAATTAAGCACAATGTTTTTTGCAGAACACTGCCTCATTATTTTACAAATTGTATTTCTACAGCTTTGTCCTTTTATGCTATTCCATCCCATTCTTTTAGTTAACAGTGATTTGTTACACAGCGTTCCAAAAGCAGCTCTGCTTTCATAAACCTTGCATCTAATAACTGTTAATGAATTACTGGAGTGAGGAAAGCAGAGCTGGGAGGCAGAGAATTTAATAAGTTATTGAGAAAGTAATAATGAGTCTAGTGGAGAATATCACTTTTAGACTTGAGAAAAATTTGCTTGAAAAAGAAGAACAAATATTTCCTTTTTTTGTTGTTAAAGTATAGTTGATTTACAGTGTTATGTTCATTTCTGCTGTACAGCAAAGTGATTCAGTTATACATATACATACATTCTTTTTATATATTCTTTTCCATTATGATTTATCACAGGATATTGAATATAGTTCCCTGTGCTGTACAGTAGGACTTTGTTGTTTATCCATCCTATATATAATAGTTTACATCTGCTAATACCAAACTCCCACTCCCTTCCTCCCCCAAAACCCCTGCCCCTTGGCCACCACCTGTCTGTTGTCTATGTCTGTGATTCTGTTTCCCTTTCATAGATGGGTTCATTTGTGTTATATTTTAGATTCCACATATGAGTGATATCATATGGTATTTGTCTTTCTCTTACTTCACTTAGTATGAGAATCTCTAGTTGCATCCATGTTGCTGTAAATGGCATTATTTCGAAGAATAAATATTTCTTAGTTTCATGCTCTCTTCTTTCATTCCCTCTACTGCACTGCATATCAGATTTCTCTCTCGTTTAAATATATCTCTAATTCATCCCTCATGTCACAACTTGTGCTGCTTCTTAAGCCTTAATTAATACTTCCATGACCTGCTCAGTGACCTCACTCCATAGGGGTTGCTTGATAGAAATGGTCTATCACCTCTTTGATGGAACGGTCTGAGTGGCTGTGCAGGTTATTCTCCTCTTCCTTTACTATTTCATGGCATTTCTCAAGGAGAACATTTTATTGATAGGATGATTCTCATTGATATAGGGAGACTACTCTTCAGTCAATAGTTTATTACTTCTACATAGTCAATGATATGTAAACAGATGCTCTGTATGGTTGCTAACATGGCATTATGACACTTCCACTGCCAGCACCTCTCGCAGTGCACAACCACTGCTACCAACCACTGCCACCAACCACTGCCACCACCACCACTACTTCCGTTTCCATTACTGCTCTCACTCTTGGCTGTTATGATCAGTACTGTGCTGGATTTCGTCTCTACATCTTTTCCAATCATCCAAGACTCCTGCATTATTGTCCTCTTGCTGCACGAGTACACTGATCATCACGAAGATTAGAGAATGTGTCTAAAGTTAGTGATCAGTAAAGCCGGGGAGTAAGCCTAAGTGTGTCTGATTCTAAACCTAAAGTTCTTTCAACCATCACAAACAGCCTATCCCCAAACCTCCATTAGCTTTACAATTCACTTTCCGAAGCCTACACTGGATGCCTACAGTGCTTATGCGGATAAACCTATTGTTGATATGTTCCCAAATGTCGTTCTGATTATCTTAATGGTTTTATTTGTTTTCATTTTCTTTCTTGTTCTTTTTGCTTCTTTCTTTTTTGCTCCAAGTTAAATGTCTGATCCATGGTTTGGAGCCTCTGTGGCAGTTGGTGATCACTCTAGTGAATGTCAATTTTATTTAAAAAATGCTGTTTAAGTGCCGTTTAGCACCGTTTTCAATGTAAAGGCATCTCATAGTAATGAAAATTGGCACTAAGTATCATAATGTTCTTAGAAGTGGTGGCACATGGAAAATCTAGTTTGAGTCTTTTCTGAGGGAGTGGAGAGGGACGTGTGATGGTCCATGAAGGTGTATGTTGTTAACTTATTTAAACACAGTCACATGGTAACATTTCCACACTAGTAAATTGCCAATAGTATCTGGTCTCAGGTTAGCCATATCTGTGTTTCCTATATAACCTTAAAAAACTGCTGCAGCTGCTGGCTTTAATTATTTCATACTTTGCCATTTTAACTCCAATTCCATATTTCACATCTTACCCATTTTCTGTGATTCCTAATCTCTTGGATTTTCATCTTGTTTTGCTCTTTGGAGTTTTTATCCTGCCTTCATCAAATGAGCAGATGCTATTGGTTGTTCTTTTCATTCCTTTGAACACAGGCAGGGTTGCAAGCTTGGCTTTATCACAGCAAGGAAGGGATGTATTTTGATGGGTTTTAACCAATCATAGGTAATTTCATTGTCCTTGACTGTGACTGATTTAAACATTGACATTTAATGTAATTTTGGCAAATGAGATGTGAGAGGAAGTCTGTTGAAGGATTATTTTGCAAGCTTTTTCTCATTGGTAAATATTGACAGTGGAGGAACTATTTTTCTTCTATCGCTCAATATTTTTGCGACTCCTGTGATGCATGGAACTGCAGCAGCTAACTTGTGATGATGAGGAACAAGCATAAAGTTGAAAGAAAACAGATCAAAGATGCAATGCCAGAAGATGGGAAGAAGCTGTGTGCCTGGAAACATTTTTGAACCTAGTTAATAAATTCCGCTGAAATTTAATATTTATGTGAGAAAAAAAAACATCAGGTGTGAAATTTGTTGGTGTTACTAAATATCTCAAACTTTGAGAAGAGGCCTTTTTTTTCTCTCTCTCTCTTTCCTTTTTTTCTTTTCCACAGCAGCACTTGTCAGAGACTGAAAACCAATGGATATGTGAGGAAGAAGCTCATCAAATGGGAGGAGGTGGAGAAATTATTTTATAATTATTAAGATATAAATATCAGCTATCATTCACACTATATTGAGTTTCTAATGCATGCATTACTATTAAATGTGATCTAATTATTCTGGCCTTTATTATTCTCAAGAGTATAGAAAGCTTTAGAAAAGAAACATGGTGATAAAGTTTTCTGCTGACCTCAAAGTCTTCCATGAAGTGCTTTAGACTTCCAGCCACATCAACTCAGCTATATCTGCTTTTTCAAAGGAAAAAGGCACAGCTGAAGAGTTGGCTTATATGAACTTCTGTGACAGAATGCCACATTCAGACTTAAGTTTTTTAGGCGATAATAAACAGGAATGGCATGTGTAAGGCTCATTGACTTACAGAATTTTAAGAAATAAACTGATTTGCCAAGTCCTACAATCGTGCAAGTGACTAATGTTCAATAATAATAATAGCTAAATAAATAACTAAAACAATTAGTAGATGTGTTTTATTCCTTCTGCTTGGAACACGCTAGCTGATTTTCTTATTCTCCTCTATTATTGTCTTCAACAGGATCTAACTTTTCTGAGAACCCTAGATGTATTTCTTCTTCTTTCTTTGGAGCCATATCTATTTTATTTCTCATTCTGTCAAATGCTAGAGTTTTCTGACAAATTGAAAGTAATCTGATAAAAATACAAGATCATCTTAATGGAAGTCAGAAGACCTGGTTTCCTGATTCAGGGCCATCATTGACTAACTGCATAACTGTGGACCTGTTAAGTACATTTGCTTTATCCATTTTCTAAATGACATAATCCAAAGCCAAATTGAACTGATTCTTGGATAATCACAGCAGGCTCTGGTTGTCATGAATCATTGGAGTTGACTATAGACTCAAACTTGTCTTGCTTATCATATTATGCAAACCCAGTACTATTTTCTCACTGTAGATTATGAAGGCCCCTGACCTTCAATGCTAATAATACACAGGCATAGCTGGTCAAGATATGGTCTGGATCTCTGGGGCCAAGTAAAGCTCTTTGTCTCACATGAACACATTTCATGTACTTGTTATCCCTAAACCTCCACCAGCTGTGTTTATTGGCCTTGCTGCATTATCAACTTATTATGGATATCCATGCCAGAAACTGTTGAGATGGGTGCAAGATACTGAACAGATGCACAAATCCCATTAATGGAACTCTAATGATAGTGAGCTATAGAGCTGATTATGTGCTGCTTGTCATTCTAAGCTGAATGTTGACTTTGAAGATGGCATCAGATCCAAGCCTCTCCTCTGCTTCTCCATAGTTGATTTATAACCTATTGTCAAGTGATAATTTGATGAGATTAACTCATGTTTTCTAGCGAAATAAGCCTGCATTGCTCACACTTGAGAAAGTTTTAGGTCACACCTGTATTCTGGATACTTCACATAAAATTCAAACTTGCCTGTGCTGAGCTTTTATTATTTATTGACAAGACCTCTGTTGGTCCTCTTCAGACAGCTCACAAACAAGGGTTTTGTGTCAAGTTCAGACCAGCACAATAAGATGTGTGTTTTAAAGGATAATGCAGACCTGCTTATTTATCAAGAATGGAGGAACTTGGAAAACCAAGGAGGAGAGAGAAGAATGATGGATGGGGGAAGGGCAGAGCAAATATAACCACTAAGAAAATTCATCCTGCAGAAAGTGATAGGGAGGAATTTTCTTTTTAAGGGTTAGAAGATAATGGTGTTCTACACTTTTTTTGGTGTGCTTCTTATTTATTCTGGTCCTACTATTAGGTTTGCAAGGCCAGATAAGTTCATGTGCTGAATTCAAGTATCTCAAGGTCAAGGAAACACTAAAATATTGAAGTTTTTGAGTCAGAATGCAGCATTTTTGTTTGTTTTTTTGTTAGTTTTGCACCTGTGTTTGCACCTGTGTTTGAGGCTCTATTCCTAGAGATTCAGTATTACTTAGAAATGCTGTAAAGATGAAGTGAGGTGATGGGCATGGAGAGAAGAGATTGTTCATCATATTGTTGTTCAAGCCAAATTGTGTGTGACAGTTTGAATGGGCAGAGCTTTATAGAGAGGTTGTGATTAGAGGTATCTTCATTGAACCATAGAATGACAGAGCAAGAGTGTGGGCCTTGATGATCAGCCTGTCCTTCTCCTTTTATAGAGAGGACAACTGAGGATGAAAGAGATGAGACAATTGTTTCAAGACCACACAAAAAGTTAGTGTCAGAGCCAGTAGGCTATTAGGGACACCAAATACCAAAGGGTATAGGTATGTGGATTTTGGAGCTGGACTCTTCGGTTCTACCACCCATTAGCTATATATTCTTGAATAATTTGCCTAATCTTCCTGGAACTCATCTTCCTCATGTACAACATGGAGATATTACCTACTCTAAAGGTTTGCTTTTCTTACCATATAAAGTGATTACATATGATAATATATGTAAATTATCAATAAATGTGAAGTAAATAAATATATTCTTGGGCAATACCTAATAAGTGCTCAATAAATGTTAGCTACTATTAGTTATTGTTACATCAACTAGCATTTCTTTGGTGAATATTTTTGCACATATTTACTCAAATGTTGATAGCAATAAAGATGACTCAAGGTCATAAAGACATCATTCCTGACTGTAAGAAGCTTAGGGTCTGATTCAGGGGTCAAGAAATAATGCCTGAATAGTTAAATAGCAGGGAAAGGTAGTAATATAAGCTGGTTATCCATAACAGCTGGCTTGCAAGATTAGGCAAATGGGAGCATTTGGGGTGGTGCAGGCATAGAAGTGCAAGTGACCTCTCGAGGGATTTTCTTGCAAAGTTGGAGTCTTTAGCAAAAGGTCCTAGGAACAGCTAGCTATTGAGGATAAGCATTGAGGGTATCACCAAAAAAAAACCCCAAACAAACTTGGAAGCCTCATAGGAAAAAGACTCAGATTTAACTATTTTTTGGCCAGAAGGCAGCTTATGATGATGCTAGTCAAGTAACATTGTTTTTGTTCACATTACTTCTTTTATCTTCCTTTCCTCCAACCTCAGAAGAGGGGATCAGAATTAGCAGCTGGTGTGTAAAGGATAGAGATGAGGGAGAAAAAGTTACCTGCAATCCCTTTCCTAAAGGCAGATACCCTGATTTCAATAAGGCTTAGCTTGGGAAGGATATGGAGATAAGTCCTACTTTTAATCAGTATAAAATATTAGGCTGGATAACTTTGATTACTGAATTGAGAGAGTGTTTATGACTCAAACTGATGGTAAACCTTTTTATTACCATAAAGAATCTAGAGGAGCTAACTGAATTTTCATCCAAGGGCAGAAAAAAACCCGTAACATTACTGAATACCATTAAAGAAACAGTGGAAGAAAAAATAAAGTTACTTTATGATTATCTCCATAAGTCTTTTATCTTTGAAAAATCATGTAGCATTTTGACCCAACTTTGCTGTCAGCTGCCAAATTATTCCAGCCAGTTTTGTCAGTGGAAGGCATAATGATAAAATAAATTTTATTCTTTTAAATCGTTTTTTAGAACAAAGAAAGGAAAGCATACCTACCTACATATATATGTGTGTGTGTGTGTGTGTATTTACGTACAAACTCAGCAGAATTCTCTAGACTTTTTTATACTCACTTTTTCAGTGGTCCTTTACAATGTATAGCATTTGTCAGGCATGCACTATGGGTGAAAGAAATAGCACAGAGAGAAAATCTGCCTTAGTTGGTCAAACAGTACAACAAAACAAAAATTTTTAACAGTTGAAAGAAAAATGCACTAGTGAGTGAACTTCTGAAATGGCAGAGTAAAGATCTCAGTGAATTTTCTCTTCCTAGAAAACCACAGAATTATGGCAAAAACAACTAAAATCAATAATCCAAAATCAAATGAAGAAATCTGGTAATAATCAAAGCCATAGGACAAACTGGAAATCATCTATCCAAGGGAAACTATTGAAACTCAATGATACAGTGGGGTCTGTGACATTTGAACTCGGAGCTATTTCTTTTCCCTCACCTTCCCCAGCTCAGCAGTATGGTAACAAAAAGTTGGTAGCATTGCAAATAATGGAAAAATCTGACTGCTTTTTGAGATTTGCTAAAAGCACCATCCCCAGAGCACAGTCAATATTTTGTCCAAACATCAACCATGGGAAACTTCTGTTCTCAGAGTATAGTGGTTATTTGCTTTGACTAGAACTCAACTCAGTGTGTATTTGTGTGTGTGTGTGTGTGTGTGTGTGTATGTGTGTGTGTGTAGATAGAAGCCTACCTCAGGCCTTTATCGAAACAATAGCAAGCTGCTGGCAAAGTGTCAGTTGCCTAAGTTTGTGATTTCAGTTGGGCAAACAAGAGCCTGACTTGTTTTAAAAGCAAATCCTGCAGAACTTGACAATCACAACAAACATTGAAAAGCTCAGACATAGTCCTAGAAATCTAGAAGGCTGCACATGTGCAAATGCCCAGGAAAGACCTGGGAAAGGAGAAGGGACCAGTCACTCACTTCTGGATGACCTTGAAGCCCTAAGCAAGCAGGACGTAAAAGTAAGACTGTTTTGTAGACTGCCTCAAATTTTAAAGCTTGAAGTTTTACACAGACCCCCTTGAAAAAGGTTGGAGGTTTTAAATGCAAAAGAGTTAATAAAACTTTCTGACCAACTGTTTGTTGACCACAAAATTATACTGAACCAGGTGTGACACCTAGGAAGTCAGACTTAAAAATAAAAACAAGAGCTTAAAAAAAAAAAAAAGAAAGAAAAACTAGCAGAGAACTCAGAGGCCACACACTTCAGGGAATACAGAATCTAGGAAAGTTGCTAAACAATAATCAGAAAGAAGAAAAAAAAAGAGTAACAACAAGAAAACTTGGGGTTGGGCGAGTGGAGGAAACTGATATCACAGTTGTTACAATATATTATTTAGGAAATCCAATTTAAACAAAAAATGAAGTCTTTGTCTAGTAAGTCCCTGAGGAAACCAGATGTTGGACTTACTAGACAAAGACTTTAAATCAGCTATTTTTAATATGCTCAAAGAACTAAAGGAAACTATGTTTCAAAACTTAAAGGAAAAGATGACAATAATGTCACATTAAATGGAAGATATTATTAAAGCGTTAAACATTATAAAAATAGCTCAATAGAAATCCTGGCATTGAAAATACAATAACAAGAAATTTTTAAAAATTACTGTAGGGCAATAGCAGATCTGAACTGGCAGAAGAAAGGAGCAATGAACTTCACAAACTTTCAGTAGAGATTATCTAGTTTGAGGAACAGAAAGAAAAAAGAATAAGGAAAAATAAACAGTCTCAGAGATGTGAGAAACCATAAAGATACACATAATGGGAATCCCAAAACAGTAAGAGAAAGAAATGGCAGAAAAATATTAAATAAATGAAGAAATAATGACCAAATATTTCTCAAACTTGATGAAAAATATTAATCTACACATTCAAGAAGCTCGATAAACTTAAACATATCTATCTACACATAGACATATCAATCATAGTCAAATTGATGAAAGTCAAAGATTGTCAACAAAGAATCCTGAATCTGGATAATTTCTTCTTTTTTGTTTTTTCTAAAGAAAAATTAAGATATTTTTAAACCAGAAGAAATAGAGAGGGAGAGAGAGAGAAAAAATGTTGCTTACAGACCTGACCTACAGGGATACTAAAGAAAATCCTTCAGGCTGAAGTAAAAGTACACTAGACAGTAACTCAAATCCATATAAAGAAGTAAAGAGCACCAGTAAAGGTAAATGACAGATGTCATAAAGGACGGTATAAATATGTTTTTGATTGCAACTATTTATTCTTCCACATGTTTTCTGCATAAAGTAATAAGTATAAAAGTATTTTTTATAAGCCCATCAATGTATAAAGACATAATTTCTTTGACAATAATAGCACAACAGAGGGGATGGAGCTATAGAAGAGCAAAGGTTTTGTGTAATATTGAAATTTTGTTGGTATTAATTTGACTAAATTGTTGTAAGTTAAGATGTAAGTAGTTATCCCCAAGGCAATCACTAAGAAAACAATTTTTTAAAGTATGCAGTAAAAGAACTGACAAGGGAATTAAAATGATACATTAGACAATATCTATTTAACACAAAAATAGAATTGAGGAATAGAGAAAAAAGAAATGACATACGCAGAAAAAAGCAAAATAACAGCCTTAAATTCTACTTTATCAGCAATTATATTAAATGTGAATGGATTACATACACCAGTCAAAAGATAGAGACTGGAAAATGGATTTAAGAAAGAAAACATGATGCAACTTTATGCTATCTACAAGCAACACACTTTAGATTCAAAAACATAAGTTGTAAATAAAAGGATGGAAAAAGACATAACATGCAGATAGTACCCCAAAAAAGAGGTGAAGTGGCTATAGTGATAGCACTCAAAATAAACTTTAAGACAAAAAGTGTTATTATAGACAAAAAATGGTATTTTATAAGAATTTCAGTCCTTCATGAAGATGTAATTATTATAAACATATACACCTAAAACATAGCCCCTAAATACAGGAAGAAAAAGCTGATGAAAATTTAACAATAATATTTAGATATTTCAATATGGGTAGAACAACTAAGCAGAAAGTCAACATGGAAATGAAAGATTTGAAGAACTAGACCTAACAGACACCTATAGAAAATGTCACCTTACAATGGCAGAATGCACATTCTTCTCAAGTATACATGGAACTTTCTCTGTGATAGATTCTATTCTGGTCAATAAAACAAGCCTGAATGTACTTAAAGGGTTTGGAATCATACAAAATATGTTTTCCAACCAAAATAGAACTAAATTAGAAAATAATTATAGAAAAACATTTGGGAAATTAAACAAAATATGTTGAAATTAAGTAATACTCTTCTAAATAAATAATGGGTCAAGAAGACATTGAAATAGAAATTAGAAAATACTTTGAGACAAATGAAAACAAAAACACAACATACCAAAGCACATGGAGTGCAGCTAAAGCAGTGTTTAGAGGGAAGGTTATGGTTGTTAACAAACATTTTAAAAAAGAAGTTCTTCAGACAATAAATGAACCATTTATCTTAAGAAACTAAAAAGGCAGACATAAAAATGAACTCAAAGGAAGCAGGAAGAAGGAAATAATAAATAGTACATCAGAAATAAATGAAATAGAGAATAGAAAAACGATAGAGAAAATCAATAAAATCAACAGTTGGTTTTTTGTAAAGGTCAACAAAATTGATAAACTTTTAAATAGACTGAATGAAAGAAGAAAAAAGACTGAAATTATTAAACCAGGAATGAAGGAGAGGGCATCACTACTGACCTTTTAAAAATAAAGTGATTTATAAGGGAATACTGTAAGTAACAGTATGCCAACAAACTGAATAATTTAGAGAAATAGATAAATTCCTAAAATAACAGAAACTACTGAAACTGACTTAATAAATAAAAATCTGAATTGACCTATAACAAGCAAACTTGAATTAGTAATTAATTGCCCTTCCAACAAAGAAAAGACCAGGCACAAGATGGCTTCACTTGTGAATTCTACCAAACATTTAAAGAAGAATTAATACTAATCCCTTACAGACCCTTCCAAGAAAATATGAGGAGGTAATATTTCCCAACTATAAGGCCAGTATTACCCTTTTACCAAAACTAGACAAGGCTATCACAATAAAATCATACACCAATATTCATTATGAATGTCGATGCAAAAACTCTCAAAAAAATGCTGGCAAACCAAATCCAGCAACATATAAAAAAGATTATACACCATGACCATGTAGTATTTATCCTAGAAATGCAAGAGTGGTTCAACATTTGAAAATTAATCAATGCAATAAACTAAATCAATAGAATAAAAGACAAACACATGGTCATCTTAATAGATGCAGAAAAAGCATTTAATAAAATCTAAAACTCTTTCATGATAAAAATATCTGACAAGTAAGAATCACTCAACTTGACAAGGGGCGTCTATGTAAGAATCACAGGTAACATCATACTTAATGGTGAAAGATGGAATACCTTTCTCCTAAGATCAAGAATAAGACAAGGATGCTGCTTTTGCCATTTCTATTAAAACTTGTACTAATAGTTTTAGCCAGGGCAATAGTTTTAGCCAGGGCAATTAGCCAGGGCTTTTGCCATTTCTATTAAAACTTGTACTAATAGTTTTAGCCAGTGAAGAAAAAGAAATAAAAGTCATTCAATTTGAAAAGGAGGAAGCACAAGGATCTCTATTTCCAAATGATTTTGTATATAATTTCATATATAGAAATTCATAAGGAACCACTAAAAATATTTGAACTAATAAACAAGTTCAGCAATGTAGCAGGATACAGGATCAATATACAAGAAATTGTGTTTCTGTACACCGATGAGGAACAATTTAAAAATAAAATTTAAAAACAATTCCATTTACAATAGCATCAAAAAGGGAAATATTTAGAAATAAGTTCAACAAAATATGTACAAGACTTGTACAATGAAAAGTACATTGCTAGAAATAAGGAAGATCTAAATAAAAAAGCAAAAATAAATGAATAAAAGGGAGACATCTGTGTTCATGAATTTGAAGACTTAAAATTGTTAGGATGATGACAGTCCCCAATCTGATCTACAGATTCAACACAATCTTATCAAAATCCAAGTTTTGTTTTGCTTTTGGGGTTTTTTTTTTTTTTCTTACAGATATTGGCAAGCTGATCCTAAATTTCATATGGAAATGAAAGGGACCAAGAATAGTCAAATCAGTCTTGAAAAAGAATGAAGTTGGAGAACTCACTCTTTGCTCCTTCAAAACCTACCACAAAACTATAGTAATCATGTGCAACAATAAGAATTCTGGTTAGGTTGAGTTAGAGCTTCAGGTGTGGTGGAGCCAAAGGGTTCTGCCTTGGAGTCAGGAGACCTGAGTGCTGGCCCCAGCTCTGCCACCTAAGACAACCTCTCCAAGGTCCAAGGGCCTTCTCTGTAAAATGAAGCTGACAATCCTTTCCAACTTGTTCATACTATAGGGCTTTGAGTACACCCAAGTGGAACACCTCATAAAGTTTAAAAAGTTACCTTTACAACTCCAGATTGGGAACTGTTTGAAGGAAGGGATTCACTTTATACCCCTTGTGTTCAAAGCCTGGCATACCATAGTATCTCAATTTTTGAGTGAATTTTTGTTTAGAGGTTAGAATGTGTCATTAGTTGTTAGAATTATTTCTGGAGAGCTGTCAACTGCACCTCTTTGCCTTTTTTAGAACTTAGGAAGCAGCAGGAGCCTTACCCCACAAATCCACATCTGCCCTATGACTTGGACAGATCATAGGAGACCTTAAAAGCCTAAAGGCTAAAGCAGATGGGAAGAGAGGAACCTAAGATCAAAGACCAACCCAGAGCAGAGTTCCTGATTACTGACAGTGACCATGACTCACTGAATCAAGATTTGTGGGGATAGGGAAGGAAACCCCAAAGAATAGTTCAAAATATCCTGCTTCCTCATTGACACATATACACTACCAAATGTAAGGTAGATAGCTAGTGGGAAGCAGCAGGATAGCACAGGGAGATCAGCTTGGTGCTTTGTGACCACCTAGAGGGCTGGGATAGGGAGGGTGAGAGGGAGATGCAAGAGGGAGGGGATATAAGGATATATGTATACATATAGCTGATTCACTTTGTTATACAGCAGAAACTAACACACCACTGTAAAGCAATTATACTACAATAAAGATGTTAAAAAAAACCCAAACCTAGAGTAATCAAGACAGTGTGGTACTGGCATAAGGATATATGTATTCACCAATGGAAGAGTATTGAAAGTCCAGAAATAAACCCTTACGTTTATGGTCAGTAGGTTTTTGACAAGTGTGTCTAGAAAATGAATGGGGAACAGAATATTCTTTTCAACAAATGGTGCTTGGATAACTGGATAGTCACATGCAAAAGAATGAATTTGGTTCCCTACATCACACTAAACACAAATATTATTCAAAATGTATCATAGATCTAAATGTAAGAGCTAAAACTATAAAACTCCTAGGAGAAAACATAGGTGTAAGTCTTTGTGACCTTCAGTTAGACAATGATTTCATAGATATGAAACCATAAGCACAAGTCACAAAAGAAAAAACGATACATCTGACTTCATCAAAATTGAAATTTTGGGGCTTCAGCCCAATAGAAACTTGGGGCTTCTATTAACAAGGAAGTGAAATACCCAAAATAGGAAAAATATTCAGAAATCATATATCTAATAAGGAATTTGTATCCAGAATATATAAAGAACTCTTATAACGCAACAATAGAAACACACATCACCAAATTGAAAAGTAGGTAAAGGATTTGAATAAACACTTAGCCAAAGAAGATATGCAAATTGCCGAAAGATACGTGCACTCTTAGTCATTAGGGAAATGCAAATCAAATCACAGTGAGATACCACTTCATACCCAATGATGATTGTTAAAATAAAAAGAGATGGAAAAGAATGTGTTGGCAAGAATGTGGAGAAATTGCAACACTCATACACTGCTGGTGGGAATGTAAAATGGTGAAGCCACTTTGGAAAATAGTTTGACAGTTCTTCAAAATGCTAAATATAGAGTTTTTATATGATCCAGCAATTCCACTCCCAGGTATACATTCAAAAGGAATGAAAATATATGTCCTTAAAAAGTTGTATATAAACATTCACAGCAGATTTATCCATGATAGCCCAAAAGTAGAAACACCTAAACATCCATGCACTGATAAATGGATAAACAAAATTAGTATATTCATACAATGGAGTTTTTTCAGCATTAAAAAAAGGATATTGATATGTTACAACATAAATGAACCTTGACATCATCTTGCTAAGTGAAAGAAGTCAGTCACGGAAGATCCCTTAGTATATGATTCCATTAATGTGAAATGTGTAAAATAGGCAAATACATGGAGACAGGAAGTAGATTTAGGGTCGTCTTGGGTTGGAATGGGGCTGGGGAGCAGGAATACAGTGTGATTGCTAATGTGCATGAGGTTTCTTTTTGACCTATTGAAAATATTCTGAAATTAGCATGTGGTTATAGTTGCATAACTCTGTTAATATAGCAAAAACTACTCAACTGTACATGTTAAGTGGGTGAATTTTACAATACGTGAAATATATCTCAGTAAAGTTACAAGAAAAGACCTAGAATTCCAGCTTCTACAAACACCTCTTTTCATTTGTATAGTGAGCCTTTGTGAAATTAAACGGCTTGTTTAGTGTTATATATGTAGGATGTGGCAGATTCAAGACAGAAACTAGCTTGGTCTAACATTGGGATTTGTGTTCTTAACCCTACCTAGCTCTTTACTAAGTAAACAGATCTCACCTGAGATAACCATTTCATGCAGAATTGCAAAACACTGGGTGATTTAGAAATAGCCTTTGATATTTATCACATTGTATGCTAATGAAATGAGAAACTGATATAATTATAAATCGTCTGCTTAAAGAAGAATATAAGTATGCATTTTTCCCACCTATATGATTTAGATTGTCTTAGTACAACATTCTTTTCTATGTGATAATGGGAGTTTGATTCAAAAATTTTGAAGAAGTCAAAAAGACTGTATAATAAAGATTCTCCAGTAGATAGATGTTTGTGAGGATGTGTGCATACATGGGGTGTGAAACATAGGTTTATATCTGTTTAGACCCCTATAACATTCAGGAGAGTGTTATGTACATGAGGAACCATCAGCAACCCCTCTTGCTTATACAATCAAGACCACCTTTGATGGTCCAGTATTTCAGGCTTTCTATTCATCAGCCATTTCATCCATATCTCCTATAAACATCCTCCATATAGCATATGTTACAGCCAAAGTACCCATATGTGGTTCCTTGGTCACTGCTTGACCTTAAAAGGTTCTGACCAAGGACACAGTCTTGGGAATTGTTTCCACAAGGATGGGGATACAGTAAAGGATGTCTGTATGATGAGAGAAATAGCCTCAGAGGCAGGAGCCTTCTCATAGCCAGACTACGGGTACTTACTGAGTATTTACAATGTGCTCACCTTGGCAGTGTAATCAAAAAGAAAAATATCAGGAAAACAGGGGTAGGCAGGCATTTTAATATGGAAAGATACTTCAATTTGGCGATTAGTGGGGGACTTCCTCATCAGGAGAGGTGAGAAAAATAGACCGATTATGATGGATTGTGAGCACAATGAATCTATGAATCTGACTGTGAAAGGAAATAAAATTCACAACTATAAGAGGGACAGAATATTTTGTGAAGGGCTTTATAGGCTAGAAATGCAAAGTGTGTTTAAGCCAAGTGGAGGGAAGAAATAAAAAGATAAGGATTGCAGATTTTGGTTGCAGCCCCTTTGAAGGATATTTTAACAAAGCCATGGTCAAGGGTTCAGGTGTCATTCGGTCCAGTTAGCCTTCCATAATAAATGCTTTGGTATTTATTTTTGGACACAGCTGCATCCCTGGCCTTGGACTACCACTTGACATTGCATAACTTTTGACACAAGGAAAGTCAGGCAAGCCAGAGCTGTGAATGTTTTGATACAGATTCATCTCAATACCTGAAAAGGAAACTTGGATCTATACAAAATTAGTAATGGTGAAGTGCAGTAAAAATCCCACTAGGCTTGGATTTAGAAAATCTGGATTGCAATCCCTCTCTGTACTGTTCCCTTAATACTCTCAGAACACTTCAGAATATTTCAGTGCTCTGGTTACCTGACATGACTGGAAGTAGCATAAAAGTCTTCATTAAGATAATTTACCTGTCTTTTAATAAAAATATAGTTACTTCATAATCATGGCATGACAGGGAAGAAGGAGTATACTGGTTCAATCATTTGTTTATTCATTTAACAAATATTTATTGAGTATCTATCAATCTGTCAGGCACTGAACTAGGTAAGGGGACACAGAAGTTGAGAAGATAGACAAAGTCTCAGGGAAACAAGTAGAAAACACGTAAACAAAAAACAGATAAGACTTTTAGAGATCGTGATAAGCTTTGAAAGAAATAAAGTAGGTAATGAATTTGAGTAACTGAGGGTAACCTCTGTAGAGAGAGTGGCCATGAAAAGCCAGTTTGGTTATTCCAGAAACAGACTCTGAGATAAGAATTTGAGCACAAGTAGTTTATTTGGGAGGTAATGCCAAGAATCACTGGAAAGACAGTGGGTGAGACAGAGGGAAAAGAGCCAATCAAGGATGATTTATTGATCATGTTATCACTTGGGCAACTGCAGCTGAATCTCCCCGGGAACTCTTGGAAATGATGTTGAACATGGTCTCTGAGTTATCCCATTCCAGGAGAGCGAGAGTTGGGATATTTACAAAATAATTACTGTCAGTTATTGGTTGAGAATGGCTGGGGGTGGAGGACACTAACGAGGGCATTCCTTGGCATTTCCATCCTGCTACACATGTGGCCAGGGGAAAACCCTCAGCTAAAGAAATGCAAGTGCAAGCAGTTGGAAGTCAGGCCTGCAAGGTAGAAGTGAGAGGACATGGATGGGAATGACAAAGTCTGTCACAGCTTCCGGAAGATGGGGTTTGAGTAGATATGTGAAGAATGAAAATGATACCACCATATGAAGAGCTATAAGAGGTGCATTCCTGACAGAGGAAACTGCAAGTGGAAATTCCAGGATGTAGGAAAGAATTGGTGTGTTTGGACTGAAAGACAGGCCAATGTAGCTACGTATTGAGAGTTAGGAGAACGTTGTATATGATGTTCATAGGTATGATAATCCAGATCAGGTAGAGACTCAAAGAACAGGGAGAGGGTTAGGCAGCTATTCCAAGAACAAAGGGGACTAATGAAAGAATGTTAAGCAAGAGAATGTTATTACAAAAAATCACTCTGGCTTCTATGGGCTGAATGAATTAGAAGAGAGGCAAGAGTGGACAAGGATGGTGGCAATGGGGATGGAAATGAGTTTGATATTTGAAAAAAGAAGTCTAGAAATGGAACCCAAGGATCATGATTTGATAAGAAGGTGAAAGAAATGGAGGACAAAAGGCTGATTTAGATACTTGGTGTGAGCAGCCAGGCAGATGGTCATGCCGTTTCCTGAGACAGTGAAGACCGGAGGAGAAAGAGTTTGGACAAACTGAGTTTGTTGGTGATGTCTGTTAGACATCCAGCTAGAGGTACTAAGTAGCATTTGGCGGATGAGTCTAGAATTCATGAGAGAACTAAATTTGACAAATGACTTTAGGAATTACCAACATGTAGTTGACCTTTAGAATTATGAAGCTAGATTAGCTCACCTAGGAAGAGGGTAGAGAAAAAAAGGAGGAGAGGTTTGTGCACTAATACTCAACAAACACAGGCATTTAATGATCAGTTTGAAAAGGAGGAATCAGCTGTGGAGACAGAAAGAAGGGCTTGAGGGGTAGGAAAAAATTGGGGTGTGTCCTGTCGTGGAGACTATATTGATAAATGCATTTTGGAGGCAAGTGATGACTAAAATAAATCTTAGCTCGCTTAAGTAAAAGAAAGAATTTATTGAACTGTGAAATCGAAAGCTCTAAGATTATCCAGTTTCAGGCATGGTTAGATCCAAGGGCTCAAATGATGTCATTTATTATTTTTTGGCTTTATTTTCCTCTTTTTTCACCTTATTCTTAGGCAGACTCATGCATGGTCACAATATGTTCCTCTGACTTACAAATTCCAATGGCAAGAGAGTTTCTCTTTCCCACTGCCCATCCTGAATCAAGGACTGTGGTCAAAGAATGTGAGAAACAGAATAGTACAGTGATTCAGAGTATCAGATTCAACTCAGCACCACCATTTATAAGCTGAGCGAACTTGGACTATTCAACTATTCTGTGGTTCAATTTTGTTATTGCTAGAATTGGCTAATGTATTTATCTCATTAAATTATGATAAATATTAAGTGAATTAATATTCCTAATATGTTTAGAACAATACATGTCTTGCACACAGTAAATACAATGCGCTATTATTATTTGATTGTCTGGGGCGGAGATAGAGGGTCATCCCTAGCTGATATGATATGACCAATGGAAAAAGAGGACAAAATAATGTTGTCACCAGGAGGAAAAGTAGGTCCCAGTGGAAGAAATTCAGTAGACATCCACTTCAGAAGAAGAAAACCGAAGAATGTTTCAAGAGGCAAGCATAGTAAACAGGATTATATACTGGCAAAGAAGAAGTCAGATGAGAACAGAAAAGTATTCATTGGATGTGGAAACATGAGGTCACCAGACAACAGAGGCCAGAATGAAATAGTGTAAAAGGAGACTTGAGGACGTGGGCAGAGATAATAAGACAACTGTTAACTTTGGCTATGAATTCATTGAAGAAACTGAGCAACCAATGGTAGGAGATGTGAGGGTTAAGGGTTTTTTAATTGTTGCTGTGTTTTTTAGTGACAGATATTAAAACATATTGTATCCAATGGTAATGGCCCAATAGAGAGGGAGACACTGATTACACAGGGTGTGGAGAAGAGATAAAGGAAGAGGCTGAGGCTTTGAGAAAGCAAGAGATGATGGTTTCCAGATCTCAGGTGGAAAAAGATGCCTTCAATCAGAGCAGGACCTTTCTTCCAACGTAATAACAGAGAAGGAGGGGAAGAAGGGGCTGTGTGCACGCATGTTTATATTTTTGGTTAAGAGAACTGGGTGCAGTTTTCCTTCATTACCTTCTTCAACAGGAGTAAAAAGTGAGGTCAGGGCTTCCCTGGTGGCGCAGTGGTTGAGAGTCTGCCTGCCAATGCAGGGGAACACGGGTTCGAGCCCTGGTCTGGGAGGATCCCACATGCCGCGGAGCAACTAGGCCCGTGAGCCACAGCTACTGAGCCTGCGCGTCTGGAGCCTGTGCTCCGCAACAAGAGAGGCCACGATAGTGAGAGGCCCGCGCATCGCGATGAAGAGTGGCCCCCGCTTGCCGCAACTAGAGAAAGCCCTCGCACAGAAACGAAGACCCAACACAGACAAAAATAAATAATAAAGAAATAAAAAAAAAAACACTGAGGTCATCATCTGAGAGTAAGTGTACGTTGTGGGGAAGGATTCTGGAAAGTTTGAGGAGAGAGAGAAGTTCTGATATAACCTTAGTGGGCCCATGTGAGAGAGTAGGTCATCATGATGAGATAGTAGACCTGTTAGTGGGGAGGGATGATGAAGCCCTTTCGAGGTTTGGTGCCCCACTGTGGAGGAGTCCTGGTATTCAGGGACTCTCATAACATGGAGCAAGTTAAGAATATTTCTGATCTCATTTTTCTAATTTCTACATTTATTTTCAATCACTCAAGTAACACGTCAGTATTCTAACTTCTGTCTCAACTCTGAGGAATCTTGCGCTGACAGTTCAGCACTGTCACCTCCCCACCACTGCCTCCTGTACCAAGTGAGAAGTTTCTCCTTTACTCTGGAGGATGCTCAGTGTCTCACTCTCCATCTGTGGATTTACAGATGTTGCAAGGTGGGATTTTTCTTTATGTGGTCAGAGCATGAACCATTTGTATTAGTTAAGGTTCTTCAGAGAACTAGGACCAGTGGGAGAACCAGAAGAGCTGATGGTGTAATTCAGCCTGAGTCTGAAGGCCTGAGAATGAGAGTCTGATTGTACAAGTCCTGCTTGGCGTCCAAAGGCATGAGAACCAAGGGTGCCGATGTCCGAGGCAGGAGAAGATGAATGTCTCAGAGTAAGCAGAAAGAGCAAATTCTCCCTTCCTCTGCCACTTTTGTTCTATTTGGGCATTTAATGGATTGGATGATGTCCACCTGCATTGATAAGAGCGATCTTTACTCAGTCCACTGATTTAAATGCTCATCTTTTCCAGAAACACTCCCACAAACACACCTCAAAATAATGTTTTACCAGCTATCTGGGCATCACTTAGCCCAGTCAGGCTGACACGTAAAATTAATCAGCATACTGTTTCTGGGCTCTCTTGGTCAATTTCTGGATTTCTGTAGAAGGGAAAGCCTCACTGAGTTCCCATGGGAAAGGCTGGAGTAGCTTCTGGTCATGGAAGATGAGCCACCTTCATTCCCATCATGACTGAGGTGATACAGAACAGGAACTCAGCTGTTCAGCATAATTCATAAGTAATATACATGTATGACTGTCTTGATCATCTTTGAAAAATATATTCAAAGATAAAAATTTAAATAAAGTGTGAGATAAAGATGAAAACATTAAAATGTATTTAACTATAATTTATTAATGATAGTAGAAGCATTTTTGCTTTCATTAAAGTATTACTAATAATTGTTATTAATAATGATATATTTAGTGAGACTAAGGTCATTGAATATTGTGTTTCGAATTAAATGGAGTGATTTGGGTCCTGAGAATAGTTTTTTATGAGCCTAACTCTTCTCTTTTTTTTTTTAGCCTTGAATAGCCCCAGGCTAGTCCTGGAACATGTTTAACTTGGCTTTAGCAAAACTTCACCTTGAAGCCATAATCAATTATTCCTGAAAGTGCGAAGCAGATTGGTTCAAAACAGAAAATTGGCAAATTGGGCATGGGGCTTTTAATTCCAAGTTTCTGATTTTATTTGACCCATACTTTTGTTATTCCACCATTTTCTCATTGCCAAAGTTAATTATTTCCTTAGTTAAAGAATCTCCTCATTAACAAGCACCACACAGTATGTTGGGGCCATTTGAGGTAAAATGTGTTGCTTTCCCACCTTTTATTGAGACTATAATTACAAAGACAAAGTAAGAATAAAAAAAAAGTCTTGGGGCTTCCCTGGTGGCGCAGTGGTTGAGAGTCCGCCTGCCGATGCAGGGGACACGGGTTCGTGCCCCGGTCCGGGAAGATCCCACATGCCGCGGAGCAGCTGGGCCCGTGAGCCATGGCCGCTGAGCCTGCGCGTCCGGAGCCTGTGCTCCGCAATGGGAGAGGCCACAACAGTGGGAGGCCCGCGTACCGCAGGAAAAAAAAAAAAAAAAGTCTTTATGATCCCTTTCCTCTCCCCACCTTTTTTTTAACTAGGTAGTAACAAAGCATTGATAAAAAGACATCAGGATAATTGGTGACTTTTTTCATTTTTTAATCATTGATCATGCTAGATTGACCTAATTAGCAGTCTGGAGAGAACATTCCAGGCTGTGGAACTGATCACCTACATTCTATCTGCATCTTTAGTTAAAGGGATACCATTAAGGCATGACTATGAATGAAGGGCCTTTGCTTTCTCACAATAAACGAATATGCTGTGTGAGTGCATGCAGTCTCTTTTAAGGGAGACCCCTTCAAATGCAATACAGTTATACCAGTAATACTGTCATTGCTCAGGACAATCTTTATAAATTCTACTATTTAATTGTCCTTAGAATTCATCACTAGTTACCCAGTGAAACTAGTGCTAGCATATTAAAAGTCCACTTAATTTTTAACTGAGTTCGATTGCATAAAACATTAGAAAATTCAGCCTTGAATGGGTTTAGACTGTTTCTGAACATCGCGATGATACAATAACATATGACAAGTTCTGAGCATAGTTCCAAATGAAAGCTAAGTTTGGAAATGGAATTTGAGAGTTAGGGGGAAAGGGTCTGAGTTATTTTCAGGACTAAATAGTTAATACATATGAGAGCCAATCCTAGCAGAGTCTGGCATTATTAGGTACATGGCAAATGCCATGTTGTTATGGTGACAAAGTAAGATCACATTTACTTCTTTTCCCTTTCCCATCCCTCCCCACTCTCGTGCAACTCCCTAAAGGCTTCTGTGTGTTTTTTGTACTGTTATTCACACTGCCCACTCTCCACTGGACTCTGGCCACTAGAGCTACTTAGCTTTCCTGCCACCCAGAGAGCCCAAAAGTACCTGGAATTTAATGTCCCACCCGAGGTGGCCATATGTAGGGATTATGAAAGCCCAGCTTCTTTTTCTCTTTCAGACCTAAGTCATGCTCAGTGGCGACTGGGCCTGAAACCATCCCTATCCTGCTTCCTTCCTTCTCTTCGTGGTTTCTCCATAGAGGCACGTCTTCAATGAATTACTTGCACGTGAACGCTCCCCCTCCAGGATCTGTTATTTTTGGTTTAAAAAATTATTTTTTATTTTCAGCCATGCTGTGGCTTGCGGGATCTTAGTTCCTTGACCAGGGATGGAACCCGGGGCCCCTGCAGTGGAAGCACGAAGTCCTAACCACTGGACAACCAGGGAATTCCCTAGGATCTCTTTTTGCACACACTGTTCTCCTGGTCTTGACATTTTTGTTTAAATCAGTGGCAGTGTTCAACTATTGCTACCATGTAAATATTCTCTGCAGAGATAACTAGTAGGCCATAATTTTATTTCCTTTTTAGATTTTAATTTTTTCTTAGTTTTTTTATTATGTCATATAGCGTCATCATAACCTGAACATTTTTCAAATACATCGTTTTGTTGATCATCCTATTGAAGCCTCTTTAAGATACTTCCTTCCCAGAGCCCTTCATCCTCCTTAATCTGGTATTCTGTAGGTTTTTGTACTCGTTCCCTCTGCTTAAATGTTCTTTGCCCAGATCATTACTTTTTATTTTTGAGATTTCAGCTAAATGCAAGTTCCTCAGAGAGGTCTTCCCTGACCATCATAGGTTAGTAGCTGACCCACCTCCAAAGCTCCTCCCTAATTTCTTGTCTATACTGTCATTTTGTTTTCTTTTCTTTATCCTAATTTGAAACTGCTTCATGTGATTAGTGTGTTTTGTTTGTTTGCTTGTATTCAGCCGCATACCTGCCAGTGGAATATAAGCTCTGTGAGTGATTGTTTTTGCTTTTTTGCCATTCTTTCTCAAATATGTAGAACAATGGCTAGTAGGGAGAATGTACTCAAAGCATATTGGTTAAGTGAATGAGTGAACTGAAAGTGTAATGAAAAGTGAAAAGGTCGGGCAGGAAATAGCTCCAAGCAGCATAAGGGCACTGGAAAAGAATGAACAAACCAAAATGAAAATACCCAATATTATTTCAAAACAATTTATATAACACAAATCATTCTGTGCCTAATGCCCTTCACTGGCTTTTCTTTTTTTTTTCTTTTTTATAAATTTATTTATTTTTGGCTGCGTTGGATCTTCATTGCTGCACGCAGGATTTCTCTAGTTGCAGCAAGCGGGGGCTACTCTTCGTTGCGGTGCGTGGGCTTCTCATTGCGGTGGTTTCTCTTGTTGCAGAGCATGGGCTCTAGGCACGGGGGCTTCAGTAGTTGTGGCACACGGACTCAGTAGTTGTTGCTCGCGGGCTCTAGAGCGCAGGCTCAGTAGTTGTGGCGCATGGGCTTTGTTGCTCCGCGGCATGTGGGATATTCCCAGACAAGGGCTCGAGCCCATGTCCCCTGCATTGGCAGGCGGATTCTTAACCACTGTGCCACCAGGGAAGTCCCCTACTGGCTTTTCTTACTCTGAAGTCCAAACGCCTTCATACAGCCTACAAGGCTCTCCAGGAGGTGATCCCTGCCCACTTCTCCTGACTGCACCAGCTCCCAAAACACTAGCATTTCCTTGGTCATCAGTAATTTAGTATCTCCTTTTCCTTCTGGTGTTTATTAAATAAACTCTTCTGAAGACAGCCCTGATCAAGATCATTTGTGATTTTTTACTAAAAAATAATTTAGATCCTCAAACTCCACCTTCAAAAGTACTGTACTGGGATCTGAAGATGAAATAGCATCTTTTTTAAAATTTTTAGCTAGCTCCACAGGTGCTGCTTTTGCCCTGCATGTTGGAGAACCTCTGCCTTACTCTGTAACATCTAGGGTCTGTAAATATCTTCGTCCCTATGTATCACTGGCGTCCATTATATTGCCTGTAGATGCCAATAAGTATTGAAGAAGTAAGTTCCTTTGTCATCGTATCTAAGTCACAGAGAATATAAGACAGAGCCTAGGTCTAAATAGTGGTGGAGGAATAAGATCAGAATACATGAGAAGAGGTCAGAGTTCTTACTGGTGCTTGATAAAGGAACCAGAGAGGGCTCTTCACTTCCAAATGACAGAAACTTACAGGCTACACCTGGAGAAGAATTTGTTGAATCATGCAGCTAAAAATTCAGGTGTATGCCTGTCTTTAGATATGAATGGATTCAAAGGTTCAAATGATGTCACCATTAGAACTCAGTCATTCACTTTTCTCACTGAGAGCAAAGCTCTATTTCTTTTTTTTAATTAATTAATTAATTAATTTTTACATCTTTATTGGAGTATAATTGCTTTACAATGGTGTGTTAGTTTCTGCTTTATAACAAAGTGAATCAGTTATACATATACATATGTTCCCATATCTCTTCCCTCTTGCGTCTCCCTCCCTCCCACCCTCCCTATCCCACCCCTCCAGGCAGTCAAAAAGCACGGAACTGATCCCCCTGTGCTATGCAGCTGCTTCCCACTAGCTATCAACCTTACGTTTGGTAGTGTATATATGTCCATGCCTCTCTCTCGCTTTCTCACAGCTTACCCTTCCCCCTCCCCATATCCTCAAGTCCATTCTCTAGTAGGTCTGTGTCTTTATTCCTGTCTTACCCCTAGGTTCTTCATGACATTTTTTTTTCTTAAATTCCATATATATGTGTTAGCATATGGTATTTGTCTTTCTCTTTCTGACTTACTTCACTCTGTATGACAGACTCTGGGTCTATCCATCTCATTACAAATAGCTCAATTTCGTTTCTTTTTATGGCTGAGTAATATTCCATTGTATATACGAGCCACATCTTCTTTATCCATTCATCCAATGATGGACACTTAGGTTGTTTCCATTTCTGGGCTATTGTAAATAGAGCTGCAATGAACATTTTGGTACATGACTCTTTTTGAATTATGGTTATCTCAGGGTATATGCCCAGTAGGGGAATTGCTGGGTCATATGGTAGTTCTATTTGTAGTTTTTTAAGGAACCTCCATACTGTTCTCCATAGTGGCTGTATCAATTTACATTCCCACCGGCAGCGCAAGAGTGTTCCCTTTTCTCCACACCCTCTCCAGCATTTATTGTTTCTACATTTTTTGATGATGGCCATTCTGACCAGTGTGAGATGATATCTCATTGTAGTTTTGATTTGCATTTCTCTAATGATTAATGAAGTTGAGCATTCTTTCATGTGTTTGTTGGCAGTCTGTATATCTTCTTTGGAGAAATGTCTATTTAGGTCATCTGCCCATTTTTGGATTGGGTTGTTTGTTTTTTTGTTATTGAGCTGCATGAGCTGCTTATAAATTTTGGAGATTAATCCTTTGTCAGTTGCTTCATTTGCAAATATTTTCTCCCATTCTGAGGGTTTTCTTTTCATCTTGTTTATGGTTTCCTTTGCTGTGCAAAAGCTTTGAAGTTTCATTAGGTCCCATTTGTTTCTTTTTGTTTTTATTTCCATTTCTCTAGGAGGTGGGTCAAAAAGGATCTTGCTGTGATTTATGTCATAGAGTGTTCTGCCTATGCTTTCCTCTAAGAGTTTGATAGTTTCTGGCCTAACATTTAGGTCTTTAATCCACTTTGAGCTTATTTTTGTTTATGGTGTTAGAGAGTGATCTAATCTCATACTTTTACATGTACCTGTCCCCAGTTTTCCCAGCACCACTTATTGAAGAGGCTGCCCTTTCTCCACTGTACATTCCTGCCTCCTTTATCAAAGATAAGGTGACCATATGTGCGTGGGTTTATCTCTGAGCTTTCTATCTTGTTCCATTGACCTATTTTTCTGTTTTTGTGCCAGTACCATACTGTCTTGATTACTGTAGCTTTGTAGTATAGTCTGGAGTCAGCGAGCCTGATTCCTCCAGCTCCGTTTTTCGTTCTGAAGATTGCTTTGGCTATTCGGGGTCTTTTGTGTTTCCATACAAATTGTGAAATTTTTTGTTCTAGTTCTGTGAAAAATACCAGTGGTAGTTTGATAGGGATTGCATTGAACCTGTAGATTGCTTTGGGTAGTAGAGTCATTTTCACAATGTTGATTCTTCCAATCCAAGAACATGGTATATCTCTCCATCTATTTGTATCATCTTTAATTTCTTTCATCAGTGTCTTATAATTTTCTGCATACAGGTCTTTTGTCTCCTTAGGTAGGTTTATTCCAGATATTTTACTCTTTTTGTTGCAATGGTAAATGGGAGTGTTTTCTTGATTTCACTTTCAGATTTTTCATCATTAGTGTATAGGAATGCCAGAGATTTCTGTGCATTAATTTTGTATCCTGCTACTTTACCAAATTCATTGATTAGCTCTAGTAGTTTTCTGGTAGCATCTTTAGGATTCTCTATGTATAGTATCATGTCATCTGCAAACAGTGACAGCTTTACTTCTTCTTTTCCAATTTGGATTCCTTTTATTTCCTTTTCTTCTCTGATTGCTGTGGCTAAAACTTCCAACACTATGTTGAATAAGAGTGGTGAGAGTGGGCAACCTTGTCTTGTTCCTGATCTTAGTGGAAATGCTTTCAGTTTTTCACCATTGAGGACGATGTTGGCTGTGAGTTTGTCATATATGGCCTTTATTATGTTGAGGAAAGTTCCCTCTATGCCTACTTTCTTCAGGGTTTTTATCATAAATGGGTGTTGAATTTTGTCGAAAGCTTTCTCTGCATCTATTGAGATCATATGGTTTTTCTCCTTCAATTTGTTAATATGGTTTATCACATTGATTGTTTTGCGTATACTGAAGAATCCTTGCATTCCTGGAATAAACCCCACTTGATCATGGTGTATGATCCTTTTAATGGGCTGTTGGATTCTGTTTGCTAGTATTTTGTTGAGGATTTTTGCACCTATGGTCATCAGTGATATTGGCCTGTAGTTTTCTTTCTTTGTGACATCCTTGTCTGGTTTTGGTATCAAGGTGATGGTGGCCTCATAGAATGAGTTTGGGAGTGTTCCTCCCTGTGCTATATTTTGGAAGAGTTTTAGAAGGATAGGTGTTAGCTCTTCTCTAAATGTTTGATAGAATTCACCTGTGAAGCCATCTGGTCCTGGGCTTTTGTTTGTTGGAAGATTTTTAATCACAGTTTCAATTTCAGTGCTTGTGATTGGTCTGTTCATCTTTTCTATTTCTTCCTGATTCAGTCTGGGCAGGTTGTGCATTTCTAAGAATTTGTCCATTTCTTCCAGGTTGTCCATTTTATTGGCATAGAGTTGCTTGTAGTAATCTCTCACGATCTTTTGTAGTTCTGAAGTGTCAGTTGTTACTTCTCCTTTTTCATTTCTAATTCTATTGATTTGAGTCTTCTCCCTTTTTTTCTTGATGAGTCTGGCTAATGGTTTATCAATTTTGTTCATCTTCTCAAAGAACCAGCTTTTAGTGTTATTGATCTTTGCTATCGTTTCCTTCATTTCTTTTTCATTTATTTCTGATCTGATTTTTATGATTTCTTTCCTTCTGCTAACTTTGGGTTTTTTTTGTTGTTGTTGTTGTTCTTCTTTCTCTAATTGCTTTAGGTGCAAGGTTAGGTTGTTTATTCGAGATGTTTCCTGTTTCTTATGGTAGGATTGTATTGCTATAAACTTCCCTCTTAGAACTGCTTTTGCTGCATCCCATAGATTTTGGGTCGTCGTGTCTCCATTGTCATTTGTTTCTAGGTATTTTTTTATTTCCTCTTTGATTTCTTCAGTGATCACTTCGTTATTAAGTAGTGTATTGTTTAGCCTCCATGTGTTTGTATTTTTTACAGGTCTTTTCCTGTAATTGGAAAAGATACTTGAAACAATTCCAATTTTCTTAAATTTACCAAGGCTTGACTTGTGACCCAATATATGATCTATCCTGGAGAATGTTCCTTGAGCACTTGAGAAAAATGTGTATTCTGTTGTTTTTGGATGGAATGTCCTATAAATATCAATTAAGTCCATCTTGTTTAATGTATCATATAAAGCGTGTGTTTCCTTATTTATTTTCATTTTGGATGATCTGTCCATTGGTGAAAGTGGGGTGTTAAAGTCCCCTACTATGAATGTGTTACTGTTGATTTCCCCTTTTATGGCTGTTAGTATTTGCCTTATGCACTTAGGTGCTCCTATGTTGGGTGCATAAATATTTACAATTCTTATATCTTCTTCTTGGATCAATCCCTTGATCATTATGTAGTGTCCTTCTTTGTCTCTTCTAATAGTCTTTATTTTAAAGTCTATTTTGTCTGATATGAGAATTGCTACTTCAGCTTTCTTTTGATTTCCATTTGCATGAAATATCTTTTTCCATCCCCTTACTTTCAGTCTGTATGTGTCTCTAGGTCTGAAGTGGGTCTCTTGTAGACAGCAAATATAGGGTCTTGTTTTTGTATCCATTCAGCCAATCTGTATCTTTTGGTGGGAGCATTTAGTCCATTTACATTTAAGGTAATTATCAATATGTATGTTCCTATTCCCATTTTCTTAATTGCTTTGGATTCGTTATTGTAGGTCTTTTCCTTCTCTTGTGCTTCTTGCCTAGAGAAGTTCCTTTAGCAGTTGTTTTAAAGCTTGTTTGGTGGTGCTGAGCTCTCTCAGCTTTTCCTTGTTTGTAAAGGTTTTAATTTCTCCATCAAATCTGAATGAGATCCTTGCTGGGTAGAGTAATCTTGGTTGCAGGTTTTTCTCCTTCATCACTTTAAATATGTCCTGTCAGTCCCTTCTGGGTTGCAGAGTTTGTGCTGGAAGATCAGCTGGTAACCTTATGGGGATTCCCTTGTGTGTTGTTTTTCCCTTGCTGCTTTTAATATGTTTTCTTTGTATTTAATTTTTGACAGTTTGATTAATGTGTGTCTTAGCATATTTCTCCTTGGATTTATCCTGTATGGGACTCTCTGTGCTTCCTGTACTTAATTAACTATTTCCTTTCCCATATTAGGGAAGTTTTCAACTATAATCTCTTCAAATATCTTCTCAGTCCCTTTCTTTTTCTCTTCTTCTTCTGGAACCCCTATAATTCAAATGTTGGTGTGTTTAATGTTGTCCCAGAGGTCTCTGAGACTGTCCTCAGTTCTTTTCATTCTTTTTTCTTTATTCTGCTCTGCAGTAGTTATTTCCACTATATTATCTTCCAGGTCACTTACCCGTTCTTCTGCCTCAGTTATTCTGCTATTGATCCCATCTAGAGTATTTTTAATTTCATTTATTGTGTTGTTCATCGTTGTTTGTTTCATCTTTAGTTCTTCTAGGTCCTTGTTAAATGTTTCTTGCATTTTGTCCATTCTATTTCCAAGATTTTGGATCATATTTACCATCATTATTCTGAATTCTTTTTCAGGTAGACTGCCTATTTCCTCTTCATTTGTTAGATCTGGTGGGTTTTTATCTTGCTCCTTCATCTGCTGTGTGTTTCTCTGTCTTCTCATTTTGCTTATCTTAGTGTGTTTTGGGTCTCCCTTTTGCAGGCTGCAGGTTCATAGTTCCCCTTGTTTTTGGTGTCTATCCCCAGTGGCTAAGGTTGGTTCAGTGGGCTGTGTAGGCTTCCTGGTGGAGGAGACTAGTGCCTGTGTTCTGGTGGATGAGGCTGGATCTTGTCTTTCTGCTGGGCAGCTCCATGTCTGGTGGTGTGTTTTGGGGTGTCTGTGGAGTTATTATGATTTTAGGCAGCCTCTCTGCTAATGGGTGGGGTCGTGTTCCTGTCTTGCTAGTTGTTTGGCATAGGATGTCCAGCACTGTATCTTGCTGGTTGAGTGAAGCTGGGTGCTGGTGTTGAGATGGAGATCTCTGGGAGATTTTCGCAGTTTGATATTATGTGGAGCTGGGAGGTCTCTTGAATGTATCTCTTCAGTGTCCTGAAGTTCGCTGTCCCACCTCAGAGACACAGCACTGACTCCTGGCTGCAGCACCAAGAGCCTTTCATCCACATGGCTCAGTATAAAAGGGAGAAAAAGTAGAAAGAAAGAATTAGTAGAAGTAGAAAGAAAGAAAGAAAGAAAGAAAGAAAGAAAGAAAGAAAGAAAGAAAGGAGGGAGCGAGGGAGGGAGGAAGGAGGAAGGAAGGAGGGAAGGAAGGAAAAAAGAAAGAAAGAAGATAAAGTAAAATAAAGATTAAAATATAATAAAGTTATTAAAATAAAAGAATAATTATTAAGAAAAGAAAATTAAAAAAAAAAAGGACGAATAGAACCCCCTAGGACAAATGGTGGAAGGAAAGCTATACAGCATAAATCTTGCTCTGAAAGTCCACCTCCTCAATTTGGGTTGATTCGTTGTGTATTCATGTATTCCACAGACATCAAGTTGATTGTGGAGCTTTAATCCGTTGCTTCTGAGGCTGCTGGGAGAGATTTCTCTTTCTCTTCTTTGTTCTCACAACTCCCAGGGGCTCAGCTTTGGATTTGGCCCCGCCTCTGCGTGTAGGTCGCCGGAGGGCGTCTGTTCTTTGCTCAGACAGGATGGGGTTAAAGGAGCCGCTGATTCGGCGGCTCTGGCTCACTCAGGCTGGGGGGCGGGGCGGGCACTGCGTGCGGGGCGGGCACTGCGTGCGGGGCGGGCCTGCGGCGGCAGAGGCCGGCGTGACGTTGCACCAGCCTGAGCCGCGCTGTGCGTTCTTCCGGGGGAGTTCTCCCTGGATCCTGGGACCCTGGCAGTGGCGGGCTGCACAGGGTCCCTGGAAGGCGGTTGTGGAGAGTGACCTGTGCTCGCACACAGGCTTCTTGGTGGCGGCAGCAGCAGCCTTAGCGTCTCATGTCCGTCTCTGGGGTCCGCGCTTTTAGCCGAGGCTCACGCCCTTCTCTGGAGCTCCTTTAAGCAGCGCTCTGAATCCCCTCTCCTCGCGTACCAGGAAACAAAGAGGGAAGAAAAAGTCTCTTGCCACTTCGGCAGGTCCAGACTTTTCCCCGGACTCCCTCCCGGCCAGCCGTGGCGCACTAACCCCTGCAGGCTGTGTTCACGCCGCCAACCCCAGCTCTCTCCCGGCGCTCCGACCGAAGCCCGAGCCTCGACTCCAGGCCCCGCCCGCCCCGGCGGGTGAGCAGAGAAGCCTCTCAAGCTGGTGAGTGTCGGTCGGCCCTGATCCTCTGTGTGGGAATCTCCCCTCTTTGCCCCCCACACCCCTGTTGCTGTGCTCTCCGCGGCTCCGAAGCTTTCCCTCTCTGCCACCCGCAGTCTCCGCCCGCGAAGGGGCTTCCTAGTGTTTGGAAACCTTTCCTCCTTCACGGCTCCCTCCCACTGGTGCAGGTCCCGTCCCTATCCTTTTGTTTCTGTTTATTCTTTTTTCTTTTGCCCTACCCAGGTACGTGAGGGGTTTGTTGACTTTTGGGAGGTCTGAGGTCTTCTGCCAGCATTCAGTAGGTGTTCTGTAGGAGTTGTTCCACGTGTAGATGTATTTCTGGTGTATCTGGGGGGAGGAAGGTGATCTCCACGTCTTACTCTTCCGCCATCTTCCCAGAAGCCCCTGCTCTATTTCTTATTTGGTGCAGATTCTACACTCTTGGTGGCAAAATAGTTGTCATCAGCTCCAGGATTACATCTTTCAGCTCAGCAATCTCAGCAGAAGAACATCTCTCAAGTATTAACTCAGAGGAAGTCCCGAGATTGAGTCCATTTGAGCCAATGTGGTTATTTGATCATTCCCACATTAATCAGGATGATGGAATTGATTGGCCACACCTGAAAATGTATGTGCTCCTTCAGTGGTGAGCAGGAGAGTCAGATATACCCGATCCATATGGATTGAGTGTAAGAGTGAGTTTTCAAAGCAAAATTGAGAATGCATCAGATCTCTGTTACTAGAAATTCATTTGACTAATCATTATTTTTTGATCCCCATGCTGTGTGCCACATTGCTTTATGCACTAAGCATACAGCACGGAACAAGACAAATCAAAGTTTTAAAGTTTGTGTTCATATGCAGCTTACTGTCTGTCCAGGCAGGTGGACAATTCCATTATAATTACAATAATATTAAGTAAGTGTTGCAATACAGGATTAACATGAAGTATTTACAGAGAGAGTTTATTTGGGCCAGAGAATGAAGGAAGGTGTCCTGGAAAGAGTGAACGTTGAGTTGAGCAGACTCCTGAAGATTGATTAGGAGTTAGCCAGAACTGTCAGAGGGTGGAAGAGTTCTAGGCAGAGAAACGGTTCCAGAGAATAGAGATCATAACACGTCTGAGGACTTGAAGTAAGTACAGCTTGAGGGAAGGAGTAGTCCTCTCCATCTCTGTGGTCTGAGCTATTACCAGGCAGTTTTCTTGTGATACCACTTTCCCAAGGCAGCCCCGGCTTATCGGTTATGGTAATACTATCTCTGCCCTGAGTCCCTCCGATCCTAAGGGTGGTTACAACGGTTGACTGGGTTACAATGTCTTCATTATGTCACCATCCCTCCTTTGGCTTTTCAACTCTTCCATCATTATGCAACCAATTTCGTGAATTAAATGCTCTCAGTTTGAGGTACCTAGAGTCGCTTTTATTTTCCCTTTTGGACTATGGTAGAACTTAAAGCCATGAATGATTAGCTTGTTTCAGTCTTTGATTTTCAGAGTTCTGTTTCTGGTTTGCTTAGTTTTCATTTCTCATTTTTCAAAGTTGATGTACTAGAGTTCTTTACTTAATCTTGTGACCATTATTTATGTTGCAGATATTTTTTCAAGATGATGTTGAGTTTTCACTCCTCATTCACATTTTTTGATGTCCTGAATTTTAAAAAAACTCAAAAAATCTAAACAAACATGTTATTTTATGTAATCAAATCAAAACCACTGAGTATATATTCACTTATATTTTTTCAATTCTTCTTTCTCTCTCTTGAAGTTTAATCTTTTATACATCTAGAATGTTTATGTTATATTGGGTGAAATAAAGAGCTAGCTTACCTTGTTTTCCCCTAAATGATGAGTTAGAATTATTTATTGTCACTCTATTCTCATTCTGCTGTCACACATTTGAATCATGTTTCTTTATCCAGGTACCATAAGGTTTGCACTGTAATGCATTTTTGTGTCATTGACATTTATTGAAGGACAGTATAAGAATATTTTATTGAATGGTTTGGGTATATTTTGAAAAACTAGCTGAAGCTATTGTACATGACATAGGTACCAAGACATTCAGGGGATAAGTATTTTCTTGAATTTAATTTAAAAAGTTTATTATCTCATTATATTTTCTGCAGATTGGAAAGAATTCCTTTCTCAGGATATAAAAACTGTGTAGTGAAATATACCATTTAACCAAAAAGTGAACATATTTAGCTCTGTATTAACTAACATCTAACTATTTAAGCCTTTCCCTTTTGGAGTCTAAAAAACACGCTTCCTTCTGTTTCCTTAAACACTTCATTCAGGTTACTCTTAGTTGTTATGATTGATCTGCAAACTTACCTCAAATGAAGTGAATTTGGAAGACACAAATAACAACAGTAACTAAGTTCTTCAAGATGCCAGTTTCTCTATAAGACTAGGTATGAAAGCGAAGGTTTTTTTTTTTTTTAGATTTGTCCTTTATTTAAAGAATTCAATGCTGAGAAGCTCATATGGGAATAATCCATGAGCTCAATCTCATTCAAGTCAAATTAACAAGTCTAAACATCTAGAATGCATTAATTCATTCAATCAACAAATCAATCAACAAATTTTATGCTAAAAATATCAGTTAGGTGCTAGGGATTCACGGGTGAACAAGATACATGTTCCTTGCCTCCAAGTAATTTCCAGTCTGGTGGGCGAAATGGTATATTATCTATGTGATGTAGGTAGTTAGTAGTTGTTCTTTAGCACACATGGGGACCATGTTCAATCTAGTTTTTGTAGGTCAGGGAATACATCTCGGAGGAAGCTCACCTGGAAATCTAAAGAACACAGGAGTGGTGGATGAGATATGTATGACTTTAAGGCAAAGAAACAGCATATATAAGGGCCCCATAAGAAGTCCATGGGGTATTAAGAAAAGTTCAAGTAGTGAGTATGATTTAATGACAGAGGGTGATGACCATGAAGTCCTTTAAGTCAAATTAAGATATTTGTCCTGAGGGGAGTAGGGAGTCACCTCAGGACTGTAAGCACAGGGGAGGGCATAATCAGATCTGCTTTTAATAAGCCTCATTTAGCTTCAGCTGAAGCATGGACTGGGGAGAGAAGGCCAGAAGGGAGGCAGGATGACCAATTAGGGGTTGCAGCATGGCCAAATGAGGGGAAGTGGACAAATACGAGAAAGCTTGAAGAAGTAGAATCTACAGGAAGTGGTGATACATTGGAGATGGGGCAGAGAGAAGAATTCAGGATGACTTTAGGTTTCAGTGTTGGTACAGTGAGTGAATAATGGTACAGTTTATCGGCATGGTGACCCCAGGAGAAAGGACAGATCAGAAAAGAAGGTGCTGAGTTCAGTTTGGGGCAGGTTAAATTCAAGGTTCCTGTGGGACACCCAAGTGGAGGTGTCTAGTAAAGATTAGGGTACATGGATGTAGAACTCAAGGATCCAGGTGGAGATTTAGAAATCACCAGTCTGTGAATGGAGAATGGCATCATGAAAATAATTGAGAAGATCGGTTATTGCTCACCTGATTCTGTCCACTACTATGGGCAGGAATGACTACCGAGCAAGTGGAAAGAAGCCTCCCTGCCATTTGCCTGGGTTATAAGCACAGGGAAGTTAGCGGTATTCCCACCTGAACAATTCCATCTGTGATTTTTTAAGACAAGTACAAAGCTGCAATCTTGACACATTTGCAAAAATATAAATTGAAATATATTATTAAGGAAAGAAACAAAAACATTAAAAGTCTTTGTTGGTCAGTGATGTTCCCCAAAGCTTAGAAGATTCCTTGGCATGTAGTAGGCCCTTAATGAATATTTGATGACTATGTGAATAAATTACAAATTCTCTAAAAAGAAATATAGTATTGATCTGACAGCCCATAATGGTCTCCAGGCTTTTTATTAAAATTCAGTTAATGGCTCATTGAGTGTTTCTTTTATTATAGTTTTTAAATATCCAAAATTCATACCTAAAAGTTGAATTTTAAATAAAAACGTTCAGAGCCTAAGGCACAAAGCCCCAAATTGCAGAACCGATTCTGAACCAGGTCTTGCACTGGTCCCCAGTATTCCTTCTATTTCTGTGACTCTAAGATCAAGAGAAAGGGGGAAACAGATTACTTTGTTTTCTCACAAACTCATCCTGTGTTCCCAATCTGTATCTCCCCACGTAGCCAGCCCTCCAGTTCGATCCTTTGTAATCTCTGTTGCCACCTCTCTGTCCTCATGTGCGGAGAAAATAGTTATTTTTCATGTAAACCTTAGAATATGACCTGTACATGAGATATCCTAGTGAAAATGTTTTCCCAACCTGTTGTAGCTTCCTGCCCTTTGTTTGAAAAGAGTGAAACAACACGGACTTTACTTTTTGACCTTTGAGCATTCATGAGGGAGACAGAGGAGCGAGGCAGCAAGGAGGCCTGGGAGAACGCAGGCCCATAAACCGCTGTCATCATTTGAGCCTCTAAAAGGGCAAGCCTGTTGCTAAGGAAACTGCTGCTCTGGGAGGGCTAAACACACAGTGAAATCGCAGGGAAAGAAAGGCACAAACAAGTCAGATGCTTGGGGGAGGGGTAGCACGAAGCAGCCTGAGAACTTCTAAACCTTTATTGCTGGGAGCACATCAAAGGCTTGGGGGAAGGGAGGTTGACAGGATAGGAGGGGTTCAAGCATCCGTATGCCTTCCTAGAATATAACTAGCTGGAATTTAAAGGGATCCTAGACTCTTCTGTGAATTTAATTTTGCCCAGCGCACAAGCAGGAAGACAAAGTGGCTGTTAACTTTCCATTAACCTTCAGGAAGTTTATAGCAGTTTTTCAAGTTTAATCACCTTCATTTGTAATATGCCAGATCATTAGAACAGATTTACAATGCTCAAAAGCATCTTGTGATTTATTTTGTGCTTGATGCTTACTATTAATGGGGTTAAACAACTATAGATGCAGTCATTTTGGAAATTATGTGGTGTGCTTTTTAAAAAATTGCATAACTCTCTACCTTTCTTGAAATAAAAATTATGTTCTTAGTTAGAGAATATGTTTGACACTATTTTCTGTTACTCATATGTAACCAAATGAGCCTTGAGTTGCTTAAGTGAAGAAATCAGCTAAATTAAGAATATTGGAAATATAATTTTTAACTTTCTACTTAAAAATTAAGGACTATAACTTCAAAGACATTTTCTCTTGTTATAAAATGTCTCCTTTTTACACCAATGAAAAGTTAAATTTTTTATATAGAATGAGTTGGCACAGCATCTAACATGGACAATCTTTGGTCTTTCCATTGCCCTGGCTTGTAAAAAGATCTGCTTGCATCAATAAACATTTCCTTCCCTTCCATACTCTCTTCCAGAATAAAATAAGTCATCAGTTCACAGCTATGCTATCTAGACTGGTACATTATTGAAGTTGGATTGTTGCTTAGAGATCATGTAATCCAAGCTTCTCATTTAGCATGTGATGATATCTACATGCAACTTTTGTTTCTTCTTTCTGGGGTCATTTCCAAACCCATTTATGAATAGGTATCCGTAAAACTCTAAGATTAAATTCATGTGGATATACCACCAACACACCTAAAATTTTGGCTTTGAAAATATCCACCTCCTTGTTAACATCAGCAGTATCCACAAAGATTTTTTTTTATCTCAAGGGGTATTTTACCAAAATAAGCATGTGCAATAGTGCCATAGAAACTTTAAAATAAGGATAATTCTTTGTAAGTAACAGAAAGCTAAGTTGAGCTGCACAGCATTAAATGAGAAGTCAGGGACTTCCCTGATGTCCCAGTGGTTAAGAGTTCGCCTGCCAGTGCAGGGGACACAGATTTGGGACCTGGTCTGGGAAGATCCCACATGCCACAGAACAGCCAAGCCTGTGTGCCACAACTACTGAACCTGTGCTCTAGAGCCCGTGAGCCACAACTACTGAGCCTGTGTACCACAACTACTGAAGCCTGTACACCTAGAGCCCGTGCTTCGCAACAAGAGAAGCCACCGCAATGAGAAGCCCTCACACGGCAATGAGGAGTAGCCCCCACTTGCCACAACTAGAGAAAGCCCACGTGTGGCCATGAAGACCCAATGCAGCCAAAAATAAATAAATAAAATAAGTAGACTTATTTTAAAAAAATGAGAGGGCAGCAGAAAAGTCAAGAAGCATTCACCCACCTTGTGCCCAGCATCATATGTATAGATACACAAAGTAGAGTATGTGTATCTGCAGGTGTGTGTGGGCATGTGGAGGAGAATGAAAGAGAAATCAAAGATGTAAGCCTAGTCTGTTGGAACCTGTAATCCAACCAGGTTACTTGAAGGAAGCCAGCTCATCACTAATAAGTGTTTTGGTTCAATAGGTGTTTACTTCAAGAGATATTAAAGTGAATCTCAAGTGTGTACTTTGATGAACTCAACATACTATTACCAAATGCAAGGTCATGTGCCTGATGCACAGTCAGGCCAAACAAACCAAGATGTTGGAGTTTGGAGCAGAGAAAGGGTTATTGCAGGGCCATACAAGGAGATGGGTGGCTAGTGCCCCCAAACTCCCAGACTCCTCGAAGGGTTTCAGCAAGGCATTTTTAAAGGCAAGGTGAGGAAAGGATGTAGTTAGTTGTTGCAAACTTCTTGGTGTTGGAATCCTATGTTCTTACAGCTGCTTTTGTAGGTAAGGTCACGATGTTCCTGTAAACCTCCAACAAGACAAATATTATTCTCTGTTCTGCAACTTATCTCTATATGAATGGACTCTTAAACGTCAGAGCCCTGAGAATAGGCTATCCTCTATATTTCAGGCTACAGGCAGAATTCTTTTACAAAAGGTGCAGACCAGCCATGACTAGGCACAGGCAACAAAGTACAAAGGTTGAAGTAGAAGGAACAGATCCAATATGGAGTCAGATTCATTCTTCCTTACCAGACCCTAAACCCTTACCCAGACTGGCCTTACCAGACTTCATTGTTCATTGTTCAGTGTTTGACTTCATAACATAAACGAAGGATAATTTTATGGGAAAAAGCTAAGGATAATTTTATGGGAAAAAGCTAAGTTTGTTTTCTTTTAAATTGGTGCTGAATTTCTAACTCAGTATTTTTATGGAGATATTTTGAAAGAAGCTCTTGAAGTCTTAGTGATATTGCTAAGCAGTCTTAAGAAAAATTAAACAGACAAGCATCCTAAATGGTCCTAGCTGATTTAAGTTAATTGTGAAAATGAGAAGGGCAAGAGTGCCTTAAAGAAAAAGGAAGATAGAGTAAAAAGTAATTTGAAAAATAAAGGTGGAGTTAGAAAGATATCTGAGAACATGTAGATTAATTAAAAGTCAAAGGCAGATAGAAGTGGTTCATTCATTTTTACAAATTCTTTTATTCATCATCCAACAATTAACTGAGGTCTGATTGAATTCCAGGCACTGTGTTAGGTATTTTGGGAAATATAATATTAATAAAATACAGTTTCTTTCCTCAAATAGCTCACACTTTAATATGTGGACTAAAGACAGAATTTATGCCAGTAATAATATATGACTTTATATGGGGCTTATTTCCTGCTTTATAACATTTAAATACGGAGAAGTATTAGAAATCACCTGTTATAATTCCTTTAAAGAAAGACTAAGATAACATTTCATGTTGAAAACCAGAATCTGTTTTACTGCTCTGCTTGTTTGGTCAGTGGTGAACTTCCGAAATGCATAAGCAACAACAAAAATATATGTTAATAAGGTTTTAGAATATACAAAACACTGCCATACCCATTATCCTGCCTGATTTGCACAATGTCAGTGCTAGATTTATTACCTCACTGCATAGGTATAGAAGTTAGGACAAAGAGAAGTGAGTGGCTTTCTCAAAGTCACTTGGCTGCTAAGAACTAATTCTGCAGTCCATATCTTTGGAACACAAATGTTCTTTTTATAATCCTGGAGCTATGTGTGCAGTTTAATTTTCTAAGGAATATTTATTTTGATTTTAAGAGTATTATATGCATTTTAAAATGAAAATAATAATATTATTTCATTATTGATTATTCTTTTTATTAGTCTAAAATATACACAACATAGTGTATAAAATACACAAATCTTAAGTGTACAGATCAAGGAAAAAATTTTCATATATCCTGTAACCATCATCCAAATTAAAGTACAGAATACTTCCACAGTCCAGAAAGCTGCATCATATAGCTTTTGAGTTGATATCCCCTTTCCTTCTCCCACACTGACCCTCACAAAAGTAACCACTATTCTGACTTTTATCACCAGAGGTTAGTTTTGGATGTCCTTGAACTTTGTATAGAGTCTTACTATATATTGACATTTGTGCCTGGATTTCTTACTCAGCATTATATCGGTGAGATTTGTCCACATGGTTGCTTGAATTCATAGTTTTTTTTCCTATTTTATTGTTCCATAATATTTCATTATACTCTATAGTATGAATATATTATAATTTTAAAATGCGTGCTATTGATGAATATTTCAGTTGTTTCAAGTTTTTGGCTATTATAAACAAAACTTCTATGAACATGTCTTTTGGTGAACATACTAATTTCTCTTGTGTATATATGAGCAGAATTGCCAGGTCATAGGGTATACATGCTTCTGGCTTTAGTTGGTGCTGTCAAACAATTGTTCTAATTGTTCTACTTTCTCATCATCTTATGCGGTTGTCAGTCTTTTTAAATTTGGGGCACTCTGTTTGTAGAGGTATCTCATTGTGGTTTAAATGTGCACTTTCCTGATCAGTACCAATATTGAGTACCTTTTCATACACCCATTGGCCAGTTAGAAATTCTCTTTTGTGCTTATGTTTAAACATTTTTATGTTGAGTTATTTGTCTTTTCCTTGTTAATTCATGGGAGTTCTTTTATGTCGTGGCTATAAATACTGTGTTAGAATATGTATTACAAATATCTTCTCCCAGCCTGTGGCTTACCTGTTTTTCTCACTTAATCATATTTTTGATGAATGAACGTTCTTAAGTTTAATGAATCTCAATTTATCAATTTTTCTTATATGGTTAGTACTTTATCTTTGTTTCTCTCAGGTTCATGAAGATATTCTACAATGTTTCTTCTAGAAACTATGTTGTTTTATACTTAAACTTCGTGTCTATGATACATCTCATATTTATTTTCTATATATTGTGAAGGAAAGGTAATTGGATGGGAGAAAATACCTCATTTTTAAAACTTGTTTTTTCCCCTAGCTTACAAATAATGTGGACAATTCTTTCCACTGCTTCCATTTACTTCTCATTTTTTTAAACCATTATTAGTTGCCCATCCTGTGCTAACACCAGAAATACAGCAGTAAGCAAAACAGACAAACATATCTTGTCCACTTGTATTTCTCCTGTGAGTGTTCTTGGTCATATTCTTTTTCATTTTTTTACTTGGCTGTTTGCAATTGTTTTTTATTTGTATGAGTGCTTTTATATATTTTTAGGTTCTTAAGCTTGTGTTGGTTGTTGATTATTTTTTTTCTCAGACTTTTCACTCATCTTTTGACTTTATGGCGTCTTCTGATATTCAGAAAGTTTAAATTCTTTTGAGGGTACAATCCATCACTCTGACGTTTTACCTTTTAGGTTTTACCGGGCTCAGTGCATCACTTAGAAAGTTTTTCTGTGATAAGAGAAAATCTGACAAAGACTGACTTAAACAAGTAGACCCTTGCTCTGCTATATCACAGGATGTTTGGGAATAGATAGTCTGGGGCTGGTGGTGGAACTCCAGGGTCCTTTCCACTTTTTCTGTCCTATGATTTTTAACACAAGGGCTGTTGTTTTTATGCTAATTTATGGTTGCCAGATGACTGCTGTAGTTTCCTATCCTGGGTTCATACTTCAGGCAGGAAAAAAAGGAAGCAGAAGAGGTAGCGCCAGCAGATGTCTGTGTACATCTCATTAGCCAGAATTGTGTCTCATGTACACAGAAAGGCTGGAAATGGAGTTTTCGTTTTTATAGTCTGTATAATAGAAGAAGACAGGAAATAAGCTAGAAATGAAAGATGGATAACTCAGTATACAGATGCTAAATTTAGGAAAAACTCTGTGGTGGATTGTCAAATCATTACTAGTTGCCTTTAATAATTAACTGTTAATTGTCCTATTATATCTGGAATTTTCTCCAACCTTGTGTGGATACACCTGCTCCACACTTATTGCTCCCTCTTGTGGAGGAATTCTTAAATTTTTATGTCTTTGTTTCTTTCAACTCACTAGGCTAGCTGTTGGAAACCTTTCTTTTGTTTCCCAGAAAGTGAAGCTATAGCTTAAATCTGTGGTTCCTCTCTTGCCCACAGACCTGGTCTGTTTTTCTGAAAGCACTTTGTTACAGGTGCTGTCTCTCACTGCTGCACTAGGGAGTGTGCCCAGTAGCCAGCTGCAGAGTGGGAGGAGGTGTAGGTTTGGCACTTTGTGTGTTGGGTGTGCCTGCAGACCTGGTGGGGAGGGGTCCTCGGGGGAGGTTCTCTCAGAGGCTTGTGGGTGTACTTCCTGCTGAAGTCCTGAGTGCAGTCAGCAAGAACTGCATCTCTTTAATGCCTTTTGATCTTCTCATCTGCCTCTTTTCCAAAATGCCCCTGCCCCCAGCCATGGAGTTCCTACCTCAGTGTTCTGGGTGCTGCTGGAGAGAAACATGTTCCTCCAGCAGCATCCTGCACAGGTTGGTTAGCTGGGCACTCACTCACCACTTTCCTTTCCCTCTCAGGAGAGGTTGCTGCTGGCTAATTCAGCCATGTGCTTTGTCACCCTGCGGGAGGCTGTGCTGGCAAAGTTCCTCTTAACCTCTCCAAATGTGTCCAAACTCATGTATATATATATGGTTCCAGTGGCATGCTGGAATATTCCCTCTAGAAGGATGGACTTCTACAAAATCTCTCTCATCCGTAAGTATCTTCTTAAGTCAGCACTCTTCAAAATTTCCCTGACTGTGGGTGAGAAGGGTTGGGCTGGGTTTGCCAGTTCCTCCTCGTTCCATAACCTGAATGGAGGCCTATCTGTCTACTACTGGATGCACAGGTGGGCAAGATTCCTCCCTGGTCTGTCGGCTTATGGTGCTGGGTCCCACAGCTCTGATCGTGGGACGGATGTTCGTGAACGGATGCCTAGTTAGTCGTTAAAAATGGGGACAAAGAGCATGTTGCTTCAAATAAAAGTTCTAATGACTTTTCTTGAACCCATTAGGGATTTAAAGTTGCAGAGGGGCTTCCTTGGTGGTGCAGTGGTTGAGAGTCTGCCTGCCGATGCAGGGGACATGGGTTCGTGCCCCGGTCCGGGAAGATCCCACATGCCGCAGAGTGGCTGGGCCTGTGGGCCATGGCCGCTGAGCCTGCGCATCCGGAGCCTGTGCTCCGCAACAGGAGAGGCCACAACAGTGAGAGGCCCACTTACCACAAAAAATAAATAAATAAATAAAGTTTCAGAGAAAACCATCACCTAAAAATCTTATGCCACTGTGATGCTGACATCACTGAGAACCTAATCATTAATTAGATAATTACTTATCTTTTAGATTAATTAACAATAAGAGAAATAAAAATTTTATTTTACTCTCGTTTATTCTTTCTCCAATGCTTTTCTTTTCTTTACCTGGACCCAATATTTGACTTATATCATTTTCCTTCTGGCCTCAAAGCTTGCTTTAACATTTTTTTGCAGAGCAGATGTGACAGCAATGAATTACCTCAGATTTTGTTTTTCTGAAAAAGTCTATATTTCTTTTGTTTTTGATAGGTAATTTTGCTGGATATAGAAGTTTAGGTTGGTTTTCTTTTAAAAATACTTTAAATAGGGGCTTCCCTGGTGGCGCAGTGGTTGGGAGTCCGCCTGCCGATGCAGGGGACACGGGTTCGTGCCCCGGTCCGGGAGGATCCCACATGCCGCGGAGCGGCTGGGCCTGTGAGCCATGGCCGCTGGGCCTGCGCGTCCGGAGCCTGTGCTCCGCAATGGGAGAGGCCACAACAGTGAGAGGCCCGCGTAATGCAAAAAAAAAAAAAAAAAAAAAAAAAAATACTTTAAATAGTTCATCCCATTCACTTCTTGCTTGCATGTTTTTTGATGAGAAGTCCACTGTAGTTCCTGTCCCGTTTCCTCTAGAAGTAAGTTTCCCCTCCACCCTTGCCTTCTTTAAATATTTTATCTTTGTCTTCCTGTAGTTTGAATACAGTTTGCCTAAATATAGATATTTTTGGTGTTTATTCTGCTTAATGTTCCCTGAGCTTCCTGGATCTGTGGTTTGATGTCTGTCATTAATTGTGGGAAATTCCAAGACATTATTCTTCCCTTCCATGGCTGCAGAACTCCCAATCTAATTCCTGGAAGCCCTGAGGCACGTTAACTCTGTTTTTGCCACTTACGTGAGATAGGAAGGCTAAAGGGGGCTAGAGCAGGAGGAATGTCCAGTAGTCCGTCTGGGATAAGGCTCTGGAAAAGTTTCTTAACTGGAGAGTAGGGCTGTGTTATGGAGAGGGAACTGGGCACATTTTACAGTGATTATTCTTCCGTTCTCCCATCAGAACCACAAGGAGGAGGTGTTCCTGGTAGTAAAACCCATGAAATTGTGTGTGTGTGTGTGTGTGTGTGTGTGTGTGTGTATGTATGTGGTGTGCGAGGGGTCTTCTAATACTGCATTCCCTAGTAGTTTTCTTACTCTCACACTAGCCCACATTCAGGTGGCAACAGTTCATCCAAATTACCACTTAAGGGTTCCTACCAGGTTATGGTTCCAGCATCTTCTGCTGCAAGTAAACATATTTCAAATGTGGCTCTCTGGATATACTTCTCTTTTAGTATTTTGAGGTGATGGTTTTCCCTGCAACTTTAAATCCCTGATGTGTTCAAGAAAAGTTATTAGAATTTTTATTTTGTCCAACATGCTCTTATTGTAAGGACAGGAGTGATGACTTTTAAGGTCTTTATTTGCAAGTTAAACCATTGACACTTATTGTGAGTAAAGCTTCTGCTATTTAGCATAGCTGAGGAGGGAGAAGAGAAGCTCCTCTTTCTTGAGTGACTCATATCACTTTTATCTTTATCCTTTCCTATTATTTTTAAGAGAAACTCAAGTTTTTCTCTTTATTCATAAATACAATTTCTGTAATAATTAATCAGCTTTTAATTGTCCCAATTATACTTTCAAAATTAAGTATTCTTAATTTTTGTTAGATTTCCAAAAAACGTATTTCTTGGTCTAATGATTTTTCATTTAAGTCAGTGTTTCCATCTACTTAAGAATTTTAATACTTCCTTGAATTTCATTAAAAATAAAAAATTAAAGATGTTCTAACAAGTTCTCTTTTTAAAGCAACTATTTAATGAAATAAATACTAGTTCTAATTTTTTAGATTGGTCCTTTAGTTAAAAATGCAACACTCTTTTCTTATGCTTGACTCATCCTGACAAAGGGGGTCTAAGCTGGTCTAATTGCGTATTGAGAGAGTTCTGTCAGCAATTAGGTGATTCATTATTGGAATCTGTCAGATAAAATTTGTCTTTACTTTGCTGGAATATAGGTACATATAAGTGTATTGTATACAGCTATGAAATATAGTTACTGTTATAGAGTAAGGAGGAAGCTATAACTAGCAATATCTAAGTATAAATCTTTGTCTTTGGGGCAAATTATTTCTTTAACGGGTTTGTGGTGGCAACCTTCTTTAAATGGCAGAACTCTCTTGTTATGACATAGCCATGACACACCCCTGTCATATTTAGCAAGCAACCCATCCACGCCTAGGGTAAGCTAGAAGTAATCCTTGGAATAGGAAGTTTGCTTTGTCAAAACTCTAGTTTCTCTGATATGTCTTTAAGACCTTAAAAATCCCAACACGTGCCCTAAACAGCTATCCCATGAACATATCACTCTAAATTTAGGGTAGCAAAGACTGGTGGTTTATTCCATCTATTTCCCAGTGGACGGTTAGCCCTCCTCTATGATTAATCTGAAATTGGCCAGCTCTCCATCTCTGCTTTTATTTGGTGTATAGTTCTCTCATTTTCTGTAATCATATAGATTTTCCTTTATTTCCTTTGTCTACGGTAGAAAAAATTGGAAGCGAACAGAGAGGAGGGTGGTTTTTAATCCTGTGCACTCAGATTTCCATCTAGATCCTTAAATCTGTTTATTGTTTCCCCAGTCTCCAGGTTAAATCCCAGGTTTGAAGCTTTTCAGATTATTTGATGAATATCATACTGTCAGTGTATTTTAAAATTTTAGAGAGTAACAAAGCAGCCCCATCAGTGTTAGAGATTACAACCCACAAAACAATGAATTTCAGTTTATCTACATCTAGCTGTCTCCTTACACTCAAAGTGACATGTATCTTACAAAAAGTTCTCTCTGTTCTGAGGCCATTTATATACACTGCGACATCTCTAAAGCAAACCCTGAATATTTGATAATTATCACTGGAAAGGCAAATGTTATGGACCCTTCACTATGTGTTAGTTTTTATAGTAGTTCTTTGCATGTGTCTCACCTTAAAATGAAATCTTTCATGAGATTTAGCTCTGAAATTTCTAATTTTGCTATTTCAAAAGCTCTTAAGGTTGGAGGATTTATCATAAGGCAATTTTGCTGAGCAATTGTCAGCCTGGAAAACTTGCTGTCAGAGAAAATTAGAAATAGCTTCACACAATCAAATTAAGAACGGAATTTGGCAATATATTTTGGTTGCCTGCCCAATATTTAATATTACTTCAGGGAATGTCTGCTTTTAATGAAAAATAGATTTGCAGAGTGAAAGAACATTTTTATTTTCTCCTTTATCAAAATTAACGATATAGATTAAGAATAAGGTTGTAGTTTTGCATATTTTTCTTGAATATTGCAGGTATTCTCTAAAGTTAACACATTCCACGTCTTGAAGAAGAATACCCTTATTTTATCCCTCTCCAATCTACCCAAGACTAGCCTTGAATAAAATTGTGAAGGAACTGAAGTTTATTTCCGACTATTCTAGAATAACTAAGAACATATGATGCCCGTAAAGTCAGAGTGACCTCTAAGTAAATCTTCCTGAGCCTTAGTTCCTCATCTGTTAAATAAAGATAATATTACCTATGTCCTAGGATTTTTGAGAGGATTAAATGAGATAATATATACAAAACATCCAGTATTGTGCCTCTTACTGAGTAGTAGCTCAATAAATGACAGGTTTTTTTATTGTTTTTAAAAATTATTATTTATTAATAAATGCAAGTTCCCGTAGCCAATTCCTTTTCCTTTGGTGCCTGAAAAAGTAAGTAAAAGAACGAAGTAAAGGGAAGCAGTTTAGGAATAACAAGAGACTAGCTGTTTTGACTTTGAGCTGATAATTAGAGAGTCCTGAATCTGTGTTTCTGTTCAGCAATTTTCTGTTTCTACACAAAACAAAGCAAATACCAACAACAAGCAAACAAATAGAAGCACACACAAAAGGCTTTGTACCATGGCAGAATACTTACTAATAATAATCAATAAGTGTGTATTGTAATCAATATGACAAAATTATGTCTGTGATTCACAGTGGAAAGTGCTTCTCAATTTTAATTCCAACAATTTTAGAAATATTAATGACAAGATTTTTTTTGTCTTGTTTTTGTTGTGGTTGATCTGTATCTATCTGGATGCCTAAATGCATGGATCAGTTGCAGTATGGTCCTTTCAATGGAACTGAACCTTTCCCTGAGCATATGCCAGCATGAGGTGCAGACTGGAAAAAAAGAACAGCTTTTATGAAATGAGTGATTAAATTCAGTTCATTGCATTCCACCGATTTTCCCCATTTTTTGGATCAGAGCTGTGGTTTGGATTGAGTTCAGAGAGAGAGGTTTTTCAGAAGTTGAATTGTTTATATGATTTCAGGAATTTGTGTAAACCCATGAGTTGTTTGCTGTAGCCTCCTTTTCTTCGCACTTCTTTTAGAATAAAGTCCAAATCCTTTTAACATGGCCCATAAAGTCTCTCCTTTTCTAGCCACATCTCTCACCATCTTCCCCTCACCCTATGTGACTCAGCACTTCTCAGCTTTATTCAATTCTTTGAACCTGTCATATCTTCCCCTACATCTAGATCTTCACATGTGCTATTTCCTCTGCTGTGAAAACCCTTCTACACCTTCTTTGCTTTGCCTTCAGGTCTTCAGTTCTCAGCTTACAAGTCACTTCCTCCAGGAAGCTTTCTCTGATAACCAAGTCAGGGTCAGCTCCCCTCCTGGGTGCTTGTACATTTACATTATAGTAAAATAACATACTGGCTGTTTGTCTATAATACTCACTGTTCCTGTATTCCCATGTGGGTGGAAACCATGTTCATTTTTGTGTCAAATATAGTACCCAGCACGTAAGAAGAACTCAATGAATATTTGTTAAATCAATATACTCGATCTGTATCTTAAATAATAAACAGGGGGATTTTGTGAAGGTACTTCTGGCCCAAATATACATATGTTTTATTTACCCCTTAGCTATCTGTAGTCCTTTTTTTCCATATCTCTATCATCCTTTTCTGGAACGTGGGTTTTAAGTAGAATATTAAGAACCTTCACAGACAGGTATGTTTAATGGTATTGAGAGCTTAAGTTTATAATGTATATGATGACAAGGCAACATAGCTTAGATGTTAAATGCCAGATTTGGAGTTAGGAAAGCCTGTGTTTAAATCCACCCTTACAGGTGCTGATTCTCAACAGTTTACCTTATCTATGCAAGACTTAGTTTTATCATCTACAGAATCAGAATAATGATGCATTCATTACTCATAGGATTTCACGACAGTTACAAGAGGTATCATATATATTTGATTTATTGAGCATTAGGGACTCGATAGAATATGAGCAGAAGGCCACTTAATTCCTTCTTTGTTTCCATTGTTTCTTTAAAATTGCTCTGCTGACTCCTTCATTTTCCCTGACTGAAATCTCAAACGGATAAACGTGTTTTCTGATCATTCTTAAGTGTTAGCATATAGTCTCATTTTTCAGGTGTTAAAAAGTCCAGCCCATTTTAATTTCAAAACTTTCATTTCTCATTTAATTCTGATCTTTTTCCTGTGTCCAGCTTGATGTTGCCTCAGATTAGAAAAACGGTGGTTGGGAGAAGGTTCTGGGGAACTTGTTCAACATTGCCCCACATTGTCCTTTTCCTCTTACTCCCCTCGTTCACCACACTGCCTCTGCTCTTGCAGGGTGAAGCCTGGAGAAGGGAAGACCACAAAAGACAGATAAGCTTGTTCTTGCTAGCATAGTTTTACCTGGTATTGGTGCCTTTCTAGTGTGGCAGAGGAAACTGCTGGCCTTTTCTCTCTTGTGCTCTTTTTTTGTTTCTCAGAGGATCTTGTTTCTGGGAATCTTCCTTCTGCTCTTCCCTGCGTCTTCATGGCTGTTTGCTTAAGAGCTCCTTCAGCCCATTTCTATCTACTCCAAATAACTTTCTTGAAGGTGACTTATCCCTCCAAGCCTACCTTTTGGACAGGGTTCCTTTTGAGTTGACTCGTGTCTGGTTCCCCTCCCCAGTGCCTACGTCTCTTCTTGTCCTTGAAACTCTAGAAATTCTCAAGGTGAAAGATGTTCTTAATGGGACCCCATCTATTCTCTGTCATGCCAAGCTGCTCTAAACAGCTTCTTTCCTTTAGAAGTTTTTGTTGTTGTTGCCATTGTGGAGGTGGTTATAAGTCAGGTGCCAGCCCACTCCCCCAAACTTTAGAGAACCTGTGTCAAGATTTCTGAAACTCATTTTATTTGGTTGGGGATGGGGTGGGAGAAAGGAAAAATAGCATCTTGAAATGCTCTTGCTAAGGAAATGCTTACTCTCCAACACCTCTTCCCCAGTTGTCAAGCATTCCTGGTTGTGTGTATCCTCTAGGTGTCCCAGTGTTTACTAAGCCTGTTTGCCGGACTACCTGTTAGATGATCTGGTATCTCTCTTTAGAACTTTGGCTACTCATTACGTTTTGGTTTCAGGTTTGGGGAACCAACCAATATTAACATGATGAGAAAACATCTTGTTTGATATCCTGTTGCACATGTCAAGTTTTCATGTAATATAGGTAATTAGTAAGTGGTGTAGTAATTAGCTTGTTATTAAAGCAAAGCAGATGTGTCAGCATCAGTTCTGTCATATTGAGTCCTTCTCCCTTTTAAGGATGGTAGGAAGATTTAAGTGCTGAATGTTATATAAAATGAAGGATGAAAGAGAACTATGTCTGTCTATGCCATAATCACCACCTAGTAGCTTTCCACTCCGGTTAGAGAAAGAGGTAGGGGGAAAGGATTTCCATTTCCTCACATATATTGGGATTTGATTCCAAATGCTGTTTCTTTGGCTTGGAATCTCTTCTCATCTACCCTTTGACCCATTTGCTTAGAAAATTCCTATTTATTCTTTAAGACATAGGAAATGTTTTATTGTATTTTGAAGCTTTTCCCATTCTATCTCCAGAGTTGGTCTTCCTTCACGCTCTTATAATGCTCTATGTAGACCTTTATTTGGACACTTGGAAAATTGTATTTTACATTTTTGTATCCACAATATTTTAAGAGAAAGAACCACACCTTATCAATATTTCTCAGGTATCCAGCATACTTGAGGGGGCCCAAGTTGGCTTTCAATAAAAATCTATAGAATAGAGATATCACAGCTAATTTGTTTATGTTGGCTCTCTAAAGTCAGAATGTTAAACACAAGTTGGAATATGCAGTGGAGCTTTGACTAAAATGTAATATTGGTGGAAATTTTATGGTTAGAAATATATAATACTCTGAGAAATATTTATTTCATGTCCCAGGTATAGCTATCCTTTCTATTGTTCTTATCAAAAAACATTTAAGCCCACTTATACATCTCATGTTTCTTCCACCTCAACCTTAAAAACCATTCCAGGTATGCCAACAGTACTTTTCAAGAAACAGAGTCAAAATATAAAGGCCTCATTTTATACAACAGATATATTGGGGGAGATATTTTCTACTTTTGATACAAGTTTTGTAGCATAGTTTATTTGTATTAAGACCTTCAGTGGATCAGTGGAAATAATAAACTTAACATTTGCAAAGAATGCTCCTGTTTACACAAACACTATTATAGTTATTATCTCACTTATTTCTTAACACATTATGAGGTGGTGGGTTTATCATCCTCATTATAGGAAAATCGAAGCCCGGAGAGTTTAATAATTTGCCCAACAGCACATAAGTAAGAAGTAATATATAGGTTCATTATTCAAATCAGTTCTCCTGACTCAAGGTTCCATATTCTTTTCATTATACCAAAGCTCATTTTGTAAGCTATACAATTAATAACAACAAAAAGTTGTAAATATGATTTATCCGGAACAGATCTAATGCATAATCTATTTATAGGTAGTGTTATCAGGCAGCCAATATTCAATACAATAAATTATATTAAAATATTTTGTAAATGTATACTAAATTTTCATATTTTTATACACTTAATACTTTTAAAAATGCTTTAATTTCTCTACTGCTTCTCACAATAATCCAGCTCTGAGACTTTTCCTCCATTAGTATCTTAATAACTCATAAATATTCCAAATATATATATAAATTCAAGCATTTTGTGACATTTCATAATACAGAAACTCGATTACAAGGTTCTGGGAAAATGAAACCATAAATTATAATGCCATGTATAGATTTGAAACAGAGACATACTCTCTTCTTTTAGTGGTAAAGCGATTGTTCACCCATTTATTCACTAACTAATTGTGCTGCTATCATCATTAAGGAACAGGCTTTAGACCTGCAGAAGACACTAAAATTAATAAAGTTTATCCTTTGCTATCAAGTGCCTTATATCAAGTACCTTCACATATTTGAGATTAAAATATATGACATAAACTTATACGATTCAAATATTTAGTAGGAAAGGATAAAAGCCTAAAGAAGCATTGATGTTCTGTGGAAAGAGACTAACACCACGTCAGGGAATCAAGAAACACTTTAGGGGAAAGAAGACATTTGAATGGGACCTTGAATGATATAGGCAAATGAAAACAACATGGAAGAATCTTCTAGTCTCAGCGAATAATAAAATCAAAGGCAAAATTTGAAAGCCCAGGCTGAGTTTTGGAAATGATTTGCCAGGTCATAGAATGTATGAAAAGGAGTACAGGAAGATAGATCTCAAAAGGTATTTGAGGCCAGGTAGTGAAAAGCCTTGATTATCAAACAAGGAGGTGGATTTTATTCAGTGCACCATGGGGAGCTACCAAAGGATTCTGATTAGGAAAGTGTCACAAATTGGGAACTATAATCTATAAACGTTTTGATATTTAAAAAAAAAGTAGAAGAGGCATCAATCTGAGTGACCATAATTGTAGATCTGATTATGTCATCCTTCTTAAATATGCTTCAATGATTTTTTTGTCTTTAGGAAACAATGAAAATATAACATTTCTGAGAAGACCCCGTGTTCTTTCTCTTTTTTGCTTCTCCATATGCCTTCACTTATCCCAACATGCTGTGCTCGCTCACTCAAGATACCTTTACGTATGCTATTTTCTCTGCCAGGAAAATGCTTCCTCCGTCTTCTTTCTGGACTAACTTCAAGAATATGTGTAACCGTTATTACTTCCAGGAGATCTTGTAGTCTCTCTATAAAATAGTAAAATCTAAAAAAAAAAAAAAAGTAAAATCTCCCTAGCTATGTGTCTCCATAGTCCCATGAACTTCTGTTCTGATGCTTATTGCATTTTATTATAATTAGTTGTTTAATTTTGTGTCTTCCCAGTTATATTATAAGCTCTCTGGAAGCATAAACTGTGTCTGTCTTGTAGAATTATGTATCCCTAGCACAGTGCCTAGTTCATGGAGGTTTCTTTACAAATATCTCTGGAATATAAATGTGTGTATATATGGAAGAAATCCACATATGAAAGAAATCCTAGAGTAGCAGCAAAGATATACATACTATCTTATAGCTAAGAATGAAGATTATAATAGCAAATAAACACTTTAACAAGTTACCTTGTATGTCCTTCCTTATATAGATTAGAATGACCAAGCTTTTTGGTTGAGTGAAGTCAAATCATATATATTTCTGTCCACGGTGCTAAATATTAATATTTTGCCCTTGAGAATTGTTATTTCTCTGGGAGTCGGAGAGTGGGAAATGTGCTTCTTTTCTCTTGTGCATGAACTTACATGGATGTGCCTCCTATCAACATCATCATCATCATATCACCATCATCATTATCATCATTGTCATCATCACAGCAGCTCTCATTTTCTGATCGCCTACAATGTGCTAATCTTTGTGCTAAGAGTTTTATTCATCTTGTTTCACTTAATTTAAGCAACAGTATAAGGCAGTCTCTGTTTTGTTTAATGGGGAATTGATAGTGTTCCTTTAACCCATTAGCACCTCCCATCTATACCTTATCAACAGGTCACCTTTCTCTCCAGAAATGAAGCCTCTCATCTGTGGAATTCCCTTCCTCAATGGATTCCAGAGTGTCTTAAGCCATCTGTTCCCCTCTATCACCACTCCTATCCAGTCCCAAATCTACCCTCTTTTCTCGTTGGCCTCAGGCCTCAGTCACTAGGGGCAGATCAATGAGGCTGAAGAAGGGTATGAAGAGAAGTGCTCCTCCTTGGTCTGGGGCCAGCATCAAGCATCAGAACTCTTTAAGGTGGCTATTTCTCCTCTTTAATTTTTATAAAAACAATGTAAAATGGACCAAAGGGGAAGGTGTAAGTCCATAGATAGCTAGGTCTTAGACATGAGGTTGGCATTGAGAGTGAGGTAGTACTCAAATTCACAAGGTGATAGGAGCAGATCCTTGTAGGGACATGAAATGAGCATACTACTCAAATAGGAAAGGGATGAATAGAAAGGAATTGGAATAGAGACTTGCAATGGAGGCTAAGACTAAAGCCTAATTAGATGAACTGAGCCTGCAGTGATGGTGAACCAGGGGGAGCTTGAAGATACTCTAAAGACCAGGGAGAGGCTAAGATTTATGGTGGAAGGTCAGCAAACAGAGCACTGAGAAGCTGGGGCAACAGCAGCGAGTGAAATCAGGCAAGAATACTACATTCGTTGAAAGGAAGCGTATCTAACTCCTAATTTGAAACAAAAGGGAGTTTACATTAGATACAGTGGCAGAAATATTTATGTATATTTTACTTCATTTGATCCTCAGAACAACTATAGGTGATGCTGTTGTCCCATTTTTTCATGTTGAAAAGCACAATTTGCAACATGATTCTTGGTTTCATACAGAAAGTGCAATGTTAAAAACAGGAGAAACTGGGCTTCCCTGGTGGCGCAGTGGTTGAGAGTCCGCCTGCCGACGCAGGGGACACGGGTTCGTGTCCCCGTTCGGGAAGATCCCACATGCCGCGGAGCGGCTGGGCCCGTGAGCCATGGCTGCTGAGCCTGCGCGTCCGGAGCCTGTGCTCCGCAACGGGAGAGGCCACAACAGTGAGAGGCCCATGTACCGCAAAAAAAAAAAAAAAAAAAAAAAAAAAAAAAAAAAACAACACGAGAAACTATGGTGAAACAGCAATTTCCTTTTTACTATGATCATTTTAGATATGAGCACTGTCACATCACTGTCTTTCTTAAGTAGCCAGAATTCTTAGAACTGGGGGAAAAAAAAAACGAAAGGAAAAAAGAAAGAAATCCTGCTTAGCCACTATCTGATGGCTGGAAGTAGTTTTTCCTTAACACCATGCCAGAGAACATTTTTGCTCTGTGAGCTGTTGCTATGCTAGCCTTAGCCCTGGGATCAAACACTTTACATGTGTTGGCCCTGGGAGAGTGCCCATCTCCCTAAATGTTTGGTTTAGTAAAAGCTAGTGTTTGAACTCAATGATGAGGTCATCTGATTGACTATAGTTAATATTAACATAGGCTGGGGATGAGTTCAAGAATTTGGAGCTCTCCCTTATATTCTCTGTCCACCCCCCCAAAAAATTGAGTATGGAGAAGATGAATCTCGGTTGTCCTTAGAATAAATCTATGCAGCAAGTAAAGGTTTTGGTTAGTCTATGGCCAATATCTATGTGCCTGTTCCCTTATAGAATTGTCAAAACTTACAGAGCAGAATCACAACATTTGGAGGACAGAGAGACTACTGCAGTCTTGACGTTTTTCCACCCATTTGCCTACTTCTTCATCATGCTGTCAGGGGACTGAGTGTCACAAATGTCAAAATATTTTTTTTCCCTAGGTAGATTTTTTTTTTCTCCCTGTTGGTGATCAATCAGACAGTATTTCTTTGAGCAGAGAATCATTTTGGCAGGATGCCTAGCATTGTGTTGATGAATGAAAGTCCCTAGATTATAATATGCACCTCTGTGCAGAAAAACTATACTGCAATATGTAAAGTTACCCATATAATGAGAAAAGAACGCAATGGAAAATTTGGAACACTAGTGGCTCTGTTCTTAAGGTCTATCAGAAGTTTTTTGCCTTCAGGCAACAATTTGGGGTGTCTTATAGTGAGTGGCAAAGGAACTTAATCAGTACACTAATATGTCTTTATCATTGGACTGTACTTTCCCCCTGCTTAGGAAAATGGTTCCCTCAAGATTGGGATAATGAGCCAGACTTGTGTGGTGAAGTAAAGGGTCACACACAGTGTAGGTGAGATCTTTAGAAAGGGACTCCGAATTGCAAAACTTGGCTTTATAATTTCTAAACTGTGAAACCATTATATTCAACCTATTACAGTATCCAGAACCCTCTGTGAAAGAATTTTTTTTTTTAAACCAGGAAGCTAAAGGACTACTTTAGAGCCAGAAAACATTTTTTCCATCACAGTCATACATATGAAACTACAATCAGGTTAGAAGGCAGTTGATGAACATCTGGGATCAGGGAAAGAAGAGTTTAATAGAGCTTTCCATGTGTAAATAATCTCAACCTCAAACTATTCTGTTTGCTTGATATTGACTAGTGGGAGGAAAAGAAAAGAGTGATGAGGTAGAGAAGCGGTGGAAACATTTATAAGGATACAGGACTTGTCTCCAAAGGTTATCTATCTTTGTCCAATATAGTCAACAAAGAATCATGACAAATGTGTGGTTTTATTCTGTCTTGAGTAGACATCTAAGGTGGCATCATCTAACATGGGATATAAGACAAAAAGACATTTATGGTACTAGTAATACTTTTAATTGGGTATGTGGCACCATTGGTTTCCAGGTACTTAGAATGCTTGCAGCGGCATCAGGGAAAAGCTAAAATGTTGGGAAGCAAGTACCAGCCTTCTAGAGAAAGGCATTGATGAGACAGCGTGGTAGGGAGTCCAAGCAATATTCAACCCAGCTGGAGATGCAGATAGATCTCCAGGCCCAGCAGGAACCTTCAGTGCCAGGTAAGAATTAGAAAGCAGAAATCTAATTAGATGCAATGAACCAACATGCATGGAGAAGAAAAATCTTCCACTGATTATGGAAACTATCCAGTATATTAGGAACACAACAAAGTCTTAAATTTCTCTTGCTGCTGAGGCTGAAGTTTTTAAAATACTCCTGGACCTGAAAGGCTTGTTTGTGAAAGGTTTGGGGACTTAAAGTTAGTGTTTTTCAAGCTTTCTTTTAAAAGATCTTGTACCACTCTCTCCCACCCACCTTCTCTGCCCACTTTCTAAAGGAATGAAGAATTGAGTGATAACCATGGAGTGGAAATCTCTAGGCAGGAGTTCCAAATATCTTCATGTGCAAGTGCCCAGTGGAGATTTTTTGTGTCATCCAGACTCATTGACAGAATATGGGTTTAGAGTTTTCAGTAAACTCTGTTAAAACTTCAATTCTATTTTATGAATTTCAGTTTTGGTCATTCTTTATTTGCCCAGTTTTATTGAGATGCAATTGACACATAACATGATGAAAGTTTAAGGTATACAATGTGATTATTTGATACACATGTATACTATGAAATGATTATGACGATTAGATTAGTTAATATATCCATCACCACACATAATTACCTTTGTGTGTGTGTGCGTGCACGTGTGTGTGTGTGTGCGTGTGTGTGTGGTGAGAAGACTTAAGATCTACCCTCTTAGCAGCTTACAAGTATACAAAACAATGTTTTTAACTATATTCACATGCAGTACCTAAGATCCCCAGAATTTATTCATCTTATAACTCGAATTTTGTACCCTTTGACTAGCATGCCTTTATTTTTCTGATGCCCCAGCCTTTGGCAACCACGAATCTACTCACTGTTTCCATGAGTTTGGCTTTTTTAGATTCTACATATAAGTGAACTCATTCAGTATTTGTATTTCTCTATTTGACTTATTTCACTTAACGTAATGTCCTCAAGATTCATGCATGTTGTTGCAAGTGGCAGGTTTCCTTCTTTCTCATGGCTGAGTAATATTCCATTGTGCATGTCACATTATCTTCATCCATTCTTCCATCCGTGGGCACTTAGATTGCTTTCATGTCTTGGATATTTTGAATAATGCTACATCAAACGTGAGGGTTCAGATATCTCTTTGAGAGAGGGATTTCATTTCCTTCAGCTATATACCCGGAAGTGAGATAGCTAGATTATATGGTAGTTCTGTTTTTAGTTTTGAGAAACCTCCATACTGTTTTCAACAGAGGCTGTACCAATTTATATTCCCACCAACAGTGTACAAGGGTTCCCTTTTCTCCACATCCTCGCCAACGTTTGTTATTTGTGTTCTTTTTGATGATAGCCATTCTCACAAGTGTGAGGTGATATCTCATTGTGGTTTTGATTTACATTTCCCTGATAATTAGCGATATTGAGCATCTTTTCATGTGCCTGTTGGCCATTTGCATGTTCTCTTTGGAAAAATGTCTATTCAGTTCTGCTGCCCCTTTTTTAATCGGGTGGTTTCGTTTATTTTGTTGTTGAGTTGTTTAAGCCGTTCATACATGTTGGATATTAATCCCTTATAGGTCATATCATTTACAAGTATTTTCTCCCATTCAGTAGGTTGCCTTTTCATTTTGTCAGTGGTTTCCTTTGCTGTGCAAAAGCTTTTAAGTTTAATTATGTCCCATTTGTTTATTTTTGCTTTTATTTCCTTTACTTTAGGAGGCAGATCAAAAAAAATATTGTTGTGATTTATATCAAAGAGTGTTCTGCCTATGTTTTCCCCTAGGAATTTTGTAGTATCTGGTCTTATATTTAGGTCTTTAATCCATTTTGAGTTTATTTTTGTATATAGTGTTAGCAAATGTTCTAATTTCATTCTTTTACGTGTAGCTGTCCAGTTCTCCCAGCACCAGTTATTCTCTTTTCTCCATTGTATATTCTTGCCTCCTTTAACAAAGATTAATTGCCTAGGTCATTGATTTTAATCTATTCAGTTTTTCTAACATAAGCATTTAATGTCACCTATTCTCTCTAAACATTGCTTTACCTTGATCTGACAGATTTTGATGTATTGTGTTCCTTTTCATTAGTTCACAATATTTTCTAATTTCCCTTGTGGTAATTCCTTGACCCAATTTCCTTTAGAAATTGGGTGTTAGATTTCCAAATACATGAATATTTTTCAGATTTCTTTTTGTTGTGAATTCTGATTTAATTCTATTGTGTCCAATTATATTTGTAAAATTTTAATGATAAAATTTTGCATTTATTGAGACTTATTTACTTTATGGAGACTTGTAGACAAGAATATGTTTTATCTTAGAAAAATTCCATATTCCATAAAAGAATATGCATTCTTCTGGTCGTGGTGGTGTGGAATGGTCTCTAAACATCAAGTCAAGTTGCTTGATAGTATTATTCAACTTTTCTATAACTTTCCTGACTTTTCACTCACTTCCTTTCTATCAATTATTGACAGAGGAATTTGAAATCTCCAGCAATAATTGTGGATTAATTTTTTTCCTTTTAGTACTTACTGTTTTTATTTGATATATTTAAAGCCATGTTAATAAGTGAGTACATTTTTAGGGTGCTTATTTCTTCTTTATTAACTAAATGGTTCCTTTATCATTATGCAGTGACCATCTCTGTCACTGGTAATATTTTTTGGTTGTTCTGTACCTACTTAGTGTGATATTAATGTAGCTACTCCTATTTGTGTGTATGTATGTGTGAGTGTGAGTGTACATGCATGGTATAATTTTTGTATTTTTAACCTACATATGCCTTTATATTTAATGTTAACTTCTCACAGATAGAATGCAGTTTGACTGTCCTTTTTCATCTAATCTGTATAACTTTGCCTTTCAATTGGTATATTTTTATAATTCGCATTTAATGTAATTTTTAAAAAATGTTTGTTTATTTTCTTATTAGTCATCCATTTTATACACATCAGTGTATACATGTCAATACCAATTGCCCAATTAATCACACCCCCCCACCCCCCGCTGCTTTCTCCCCTTTGTGTCCATAAGTTTGTTCTCTACATTGTGTCTCAATTTCTGTCCTGCAAACTGGATCATCTGTACCATTTTCTAGGTTCCACATATATGTGTTAATATATGATATTTGTTTTTCTCTTTCTGACTTACTTCACTCTGTATCACAGTCTCTAGATCCATCCACGTCTCTACAAATGACCCAATTTCATTCCTTTCTGTGGCTGAGTAATATTCCATTGTATATATGTGCCACATCTTCTTTATCCATTCATCTGTCAATGGGCATTTAGGTTGATTCCATGACCTGGCTATTGTAAATAGTGCTGCAATGAATATTGCGGTGCATGTGTCCTTTTGAATTATGTTTTTCTCAGGGTATATGCCCAGTAGTGGGATTGCTGGGTCATATGGTAGTTCTATTTTTAGTTTTTTAAGGAATCTCCATACTGTTCTCCATAGTGGCTGTATCAATTTACATTCCCACCAAGAGTGCAAGAGGGTTCCCTATTCTCCACTCTCTCTCCAGCATTTGTTGTTTGTAGATTTTCTATTGATGCCCATGCTAACTGGTGCGAGGTGATACCACATTGTAATTTCGATTTGCATTTCTGTAATAATTAGTGATGTTGAGCAGATTTTCATGTGCTTCTGTATGTCTTCTCTGGAGAAATGTCTATTTAGGTCTTCTGCCCACTTTTGGATTGGGTTGTTTGTTTTTTTAATATTGAGCTGCATGAGCTGTTTATATATTTTGGAAATTAATCCTTTGTCCAGTGATTCATTTGCAAATGTTTTCTCCTATTCTGAGGGTTGTATTTTCGTCTTGTTTATGGATTCCTTCGCTGTGCAAAAGCTTTTAAATTTCATTAGGTCCCATTTGTTTATTTTTGTTTTTATTTCCATTACTCTAGGAGGTGGATCAAAAAAGATCTTGCTGTGATTTATGTCAAAGAGTGTTCTTCCTATGTTTTCCTCTAAGAGTTTTATAGTGTCTGGTCTTACATTTAGGTCTCTAATCCATTTTGGGTTTATTTTTGTGTGTGGTGTTAGGGAGTGTTCTAATTTCATTCTTTTACATGTAGCTGTCCAGTTTTCCCAGCACCACTTATTGAAGAGACTGCCTTTTCTGCATTGTATATCCTTGCCATAGATTAGTTGACCATAGGTGCATGGGTTTACCTCTGGGCTTTCTATCCTGTTTCATTGATCTGTATTTCTGTTTTTGTGCCAGTACCATAATGTCTTGATTACTGTAGCTTTGTAGTATAGTTTGAAGCCAGGAAGTCTTATTCCTCCAGCTCCATTTCTTTCCCCTCAATACTACTTTGGCTATTCAGGGTGTTTTGTGTCTCCATACAAATTTTAAGATCTTTTTGTTCTAGTCCTGTAAAAAATGCCATTGGTAATTTGATAGGGATTGCATTGAATCTGTAGATTGCTTGGAGTAGTATAGTCATTTTCACAATATTGATTCTTCCAATCCAAGAACATGGTATATCTCTCCATCTGTTGGTATCATCTTTAAATTCTTTCATCAGTGTCTTACAGTTTTCTGCATACAGGTCTTTTGTCTCCCTAGGTAGGTTTATTCCTAGGTATTTTATTCTTTTTGTTGCAATGCTAAGTGGGAGTGTTTCCTTAATTTCTCTTTCAGATTTGTCATTATTAGTGTATAGGAATGCAAGAGAGTTCTGTGCATTAATTTTGTATCCTGCAACTTTATCAAGTTCATTGATTAGCTCAAGTAATTTTCTGGTGGCATCTTTAGGATTCTCTATGTATAGTATCATATCATCTGCAAACAGTGACAATTTTACTTCTTTTCCAATTTGGATTCCTCTTATTTCTTTTTCTTCTCTGATTGCCGTGGCTAGGACTTCCAAAACTATGTTGAATAATACTGTTGAGAGTGGGCATCCTTGTCTCGTTCCTGATCTTAGAGGAAATGGTTTCAGTTTTTCACCATTGAGAATGATGTTTCTGTGGGTTTGTCATATATGGCCTTTATTATGTTGAGGTAGGTTCCCTCTGTACCCACTTTCTGGAGAGTTTTTATCATAAATGGGTGTTGAATTTTGTCAAAAGCTTTTTCTGCATCTATTGAGATGGTCATATGGTTTTCATTCTTCAATTTGTTAATATGGTGTATCACATTGATTGATTTACATATATTGAAGAATACTTTCATCCCTGGAATAAATCCCACTTGATCATGGTGTATAATCCTTTTAATGTGTTGTTGGATTCTATTTGCTAGCATTTTGTTGAGGATTTTTGCATCTATATTCGTCAGTGATATTAGTCTGTAATTTTCTGTTTTTGTAGTATCTTTGTGTGGTTTTGGTATCAGGGTGTTGGTGGCCTCATAGAACGAGTTTGGGTGTTTTCCTTCCTCTTTAGTTTTTTGGAAGAGTTTGAGAAGGATGGGTGTTAGCTCTTCTCTAAATGTTGGATAGAATTCAACTGTGAAGCCATCTGGTCCTGGACTTTTGTTTGTTGGAAGATTTTTAATCACAGTTTCAATTTCATTACTTGTGATTGGTCTGTTCATATTTTCTATTTCTTCCTGGTTCAGTCTTGGAAGGTTATACCTTTCTAAGAATTTGTCCATTTCTTCCAGGTTGTCCATTTTATTGGCATAGAGTTGCTTGTAGTAGTCTCTTAGGATACTTTGTGCTTCTGCGGTGTCTGTTGTAACTTCTCCTTTTTCATTTCTGATTTTATTAATTTGAGTCCTCTCCCTCTTTTTCTTGATGAGTGTAGCAAATGGTTTATCAATTTTGTTTATCTTCTCAAAGAACCAGCTTTTAGTTTTATTGATCTTTGCTATTGTTTTCTTTGTTTCTATTTCACTTATTTCTGCTCTGATATTTATGATTTCTTTCCTTCTGCTAACTTTGGATTTTGTTTGTTCTTCTTTCTCTAGTTCCTTTAGGTGTAAGGTTAGATTGTTTATTTGAGATTTTTCTTGTTTCTTGAGGTAGGCTTCTATAGCTCTAAACTTCCCTCTTAGAACTGCTTTTGCTGCATCCCATGGGTTTTGGATCGTCGTGTTTTCATTGTCATTTGTGTCTAGGTATTTTTTGGTTTCCTCTTTGATTTCTTCAGTGATCTCTTGGTTATTTAGTAACGTATTGTTTAGCCTCCATGTGTTTGTGTTTTTTACGTTATTTTCCCTGTAATTCATTTCTAATCTCATAGCAATGTGGTCAGAAAAGATGCTTGATATGATTTCAGTTTTCTTAAATTTACTGAGGCTTGATTTCTGACCCAAGATGTGATCTATCCTGGGGAATGTTCCCTGTGCACTTGAAAAGAAAGTGTAATCTGCTGTTTTTGGATGGAGTCCTATAAATATCAATTAAATCTATCTGGTCTGTTGTGTCTTCTATAGCTTGTGATTCCGTATTAATTTTCTGTTTGGGTGATCTGTCCATTGGTGTAAGTGAGGTGTTAAAGTCCCCCACTGTTATTGTGTTACTGTCGATTTCCTCTTTTATAGCTGTTATCAGTTGCCTTATGTATTGAGGTGCTCCTATGTTGGGTGTATATATATTTATAATTGTTATATCTTCTTCTTGGATTGATCGCTTGATCATTATGTAGTGTCCTTCCTTGTCTCTTGTAACATTCTTTATTTTTAAGTCTATTTTATCTGATATGAGTATTGTTGCTCCAGCTCTCTTTTGATTTCCATTTGCATGTAATATCTTTTTCCATCCCCTCACTTTCAGTCTGTATGTGTTTCTAGGTGTGAAGTGGGTCTCTTGTAGACAGCAAATATATGGGTCTCGTTTTTGTATCCATTCAGCAAGCTTGTGTCTTTTGGTTGGAGCATTTAATCCATTCACATTTAAGGTCATTATCGATATGTATGTTCATATTACCATTTTCTTAATTTGGGGGGTTTTGTTTCTGTAGGTCCTTTCCCTCTCTTGTGTTTCCCACTTAGAGAATTTTCTTTAGCATTTGTTGTAGAGCTGGTTTGGTGGTGCTGAATTCTCTTAGCTTTTGCTTATCTGTACAGCTTTTGATTTCTCCATCGAATCTGAATGAGATCCTTGCTGGGTAGAGTAATCTTGGTTGTAGGTTCTTCCCTTTCATCACTTTAAGTATATCATGCCACTCCCTTCTGGCTTGTAGAGTTTCTGCTGAGAAATCAGCTGTTAACCTTATGGGAGTTCCCTTGTATGTTATTTGCCCCTTTTCCCTTGCTGCTTTCAATAATTTTTTTTTTGTCTTTAACTTTTGTTAATTTGATTACTATGTGTCTCGGCGTGTTTCTCCTTGGGTTTATCCTGTATGGGACTCTCTGTGCTTCCTGGACTTGGGTGGCTCTTTCCTTTCCCATGTTAGGGGAGTTTTCGACTACAATCTCTTCAAATATTTTCTCGAGTCTTTTCTCTCTCTCTTCTCCTTCTGGGACCCCTATAATGAGAATGTTGTTGAGTTTAATATTGCCCCAGAGGTGTCTTAGGCTGTCTTCATTTCTTTTCATTCTTTTTTCTTTATTCTGTTCTGCAGCAGTGAATTCCACCATTCTCTCTTCCAGGTCACTTATCAGTTCTTCTGCCTCAGTTATTCTGCTATTGATTCCTTCTAGTGTATTTTTCATTTCAGTTATTGTATTGTTCATCTCTGTTTGTTTGTTCTTTAATTCTTCTAGATCTTTGTTAAACAGTTTTTGCATCTTCTCGATCTTTGCCTCCTTTCTTTTTCCAAGGTCCTGTATCATCTTCACTATCAATATTCTGAATTCTTTTTCTGGAAGATTGCCTATCTCCATTTCTTTTAGTTGTTTTTCTGGGGTTTTATCTTGTTCCTTCATCTGGTACATAGCCCTCTGCCTTTTCATCTTGTCTATCTTTCTGTGAATGTTGTTTTCCACAGGCTGCAGGATTGTAGTTCTTCTTGCTTCTGCTGTCTGCCCTCTGGTGGATGAGGCTGTCTAAGAGGCTTGTGGAAGTTTCCTGATAGGAGGGCATGGTGGTGGGTAGAGCTGGCTGTTGCTCTGGTGGGCAGAGCTCAGTAAAACTTTAATCCAATGTAATTGTTTATATGCATGGCTTTAAATCTACCATCTTGTTGTTTATTTTTTCCCATATGTAAGTCCTTTGTTTTTCTCCTTTCTTTTAGATCAGTTAAATATTTTTCATAACTTGATTTTTATTTCCTTGTTGCCTTTTTTGTCTAGCATTTACATATACATATAATTTTTAATTTATAACAACCTTCATTTTAATAATAGTATACTGCTCCATGCATATCATAAGATAGTAAGAGATATTGCTGGCTATAGAATTACAGGTTGACTTTGTTTTCTAGTACTTCAACACTGCTGCTTCACTGCATTCTGGCTTGTGCTGTTTTTGCTTAGGAGTTTATCGTCATTTTTACCTTTGTGGTTTTGTGTGTACTGTGTCTTTTTTCCATGGCTGTTTTTAACAATTTTACTTTATTGTTGTTTGGCAATAATTGGGTTATGATGTGTCTTCTTGTGATTTTCTTCATGTTTATTCTGCTGGGGTTTTTTGAGCTTCTTAGTTCTGTGGGATTATAGTTTCCTTCAAATTTTTGAGAATTTTAGCAATTATTTCTTCCAAAAATTTTTTGTCTCACTTCTTGCTCCTTTTCTTCTAAGATTCCAATCATGTATTTGTTACACTGCTTGATACTGCCCATAGCTCATTGTTACTCTGTTTATTTTTCAGTCTTTTTTCTCTGTGTTTTATTTTGGATAACTTCTCTTGCTATGTTTCTAAGTTCTAAGTTTTTTTTCTTCTTCATAATATCATGTCAGGGTGCTTTTATGTTAAACTTTATATTTTTATTCCCAGAAGTTAAATTCATGTCTTAAAATCTTCCATCAATCTTTTTATAATGCTCATGCTTTCCTCCATCTTCTTGAACATATTGAGTTATAGTTACAGTAACTATTTTAACATCTTTATTCACTAATTTATCATTTGTGTTCTTTCTGAGTCTGTCCCTGTTGATTGACTTTTTCTACTTATTATTAGTTATATTTTTCTGCTGCTTTTCATGACTGATAAAGTATAACTGTATTTCAATTATTGTTACTTTTATGTTCTTGGGTTTTAGATTTTCTTTTACTTTTTAAATATATTTATTTGGTCTATATTCTGGGACATAGGTACATTACTTAGAAGTTTGTTTTTACCTTAGTTATGTGGATTAAGAGCAGCTTTTTGTGTAGGGTTAATTTGTCCCAACTAGTGAAACAATACACTTTTGCGGTCTCTACTCTAGAGTTGGCAAACATTTTCCTCTCAAGGGCCAGATAGTAAAACTCGCTCCAGGCAGTAATCTGGGGTAGTCATAGGACTCTTAGTTTGGTTTAGTAGTTTGAGTCTTAGAAAATCATTGTCATGATTTTATCTGTTGTCCAATGTCTGAAAGCTGTTATTTATAGCAGTTTATATTTATATATTTTGACTTTTTTTAGACAGGTATATAAATCTGGTCTCTATTACTCTGTCATAACTGGGAGCAGGAGTCACTTCCTTAAGTACTTTCTATTATACTTACAAAGTCTCAATGCTATTCATATTGTCTTTGTACCAGGATTCCAAGGGGATAAATTCTAACTTTAAAAAATATGTTTTACTCATTTTAGTTCTTTATGTACATTTTACTTGTGAGTTGAGACTTTGAAAGTCATCATTCATTATGGCATTTATTAATATAAAGTTTCTGAATCTTTCAACATTATTTCCTCTGAACTTATAAAAACTTGTAAATGTAAGAGGAAAATTTTCTGCCTTGTTTTTACTTTTCATTTTTTCCCACAAGCACATATTTAAACTTATTCTGCTAAAACTGCTCTTGATACTTACCATTTCCTATTCATATTAATGGATTTTGATTAAGAGACGTTTCCTGCTCTATTCTCCCTGGTTTTCTAAAGGAGTATTTTTCTGTCAAATCCTAGCTTAAGGCTGAGAAGGAGGGAGGCTGAGAGGGTTCTGGCACAGCTTAGACCTTATTATATTTCAAGATTAAAGTAAAAGAGTGGCAGTGAGTAGAACACTAAGAGAGAGACAAGAAAACAAGCCATTTGACATTTTAATGTGGGGTTGCACCCAGGGATGGAAGCAATTAGAAAGTCTAGGCAGGTAAATATCAAGATGTCCTTAGCTAGATGACAGAACAAAGTTGTCACTGAGCTCTTGGTTTTAGTCTGATGCCATGTGTACTATATCTGGTAAGACTTCTCTGGTAGTTGTACATGTGGCCTATACTCTTCCGTTGTTCATAGTTCTGATGCTCTTGGCCCTCATTCCTGCACCTCCTAGGTTATTTTAGCCTAGATATGACTTAGAAGGAAAAGGAGGGGAAGGGTCTGCACCCCAAGTGGGAAATTAGAACAATTCCGAGCAAGTTCGAAAGCTTCTGTGGTTACCTATTATGAGACATTTCAGATGCTATATCAACTAAACACTTCATTTAGTCCATCAAGATGTGCTAGGTACTTGTTATTTGGTATACTGTGTGCTAAGTAATGAGACTATAAGGATGATTCTTAGTATGTGTTTTCATCTTTTGTGAACGTTAGTTTCTGGTTGGGAATATAGACATGCAAATAATTAACTGTACTTTTTTTCTGTAGTATTAGGGGTATATGTGAAATGCTCAGGACCCTAATAGAGCAATTAGCAAGCCCTGTAATGACTTACTAGTAAATACATTCGTTTTAATATTCTAAGTCTTTATTACTCAGTGTAACAAGATACTCCTGTCTTGACCCTTTACTAATTATTTGCAGTTTACTAACAGAGAAAAACATGGTGCTATTTTCTTTCTTGAGCTACCAATTTTCTTCTTTCTTTTTTGATATTATGGAGTAAATCATTATTTTACTTTTCCTTGCATTTGATCTAAATATGTTTTGGAAGTAGCATTTTTTAAATATAAATTTTAATAATCTACTTTTGGGTAGTTGGAAAAAAATTTCCAATCCTTCTTAACTCTAGAGGACTGATTGTCATTTTTGGTACCTTTGTGGCATGAGATTTATTTAATTACTCATCATCTAAAACAGATGTTGACTAAGAAGAAAAGGATCACCATATAATTTTAGGATTGGTTTCAGGTGATTTGCGGTAGGCGGGCCTCTCACTATTGTGGCCCCTCCCGCCGTGGAGCACAGGCTCCTGACGCGCAGGCCCAGCGGCCACGGCTCATGGGCCTAGCCGCTCCGCGGCATGCGGGATCCTCCCGGGCCGGGGCACAAACCCGCGTCCCCAGCATCAGCAGGCGGACTCTCAACCACTGCGCCACCAGGGAAACCCTCAGGTGATTTTGCCTATTGTCAGACTATGAACTAGTTGCTCCTTTTTCCTTCCTCCCTCCCCTACTTCTTTTTCTTCTCTTGGGCATGTTAAATTAACCTAGTCTGTCTCTTCCTGAGGCACAATGAGAAAGCCAATTGCAATAGTCTTGTAATAGAATTCATGTGTGGGTATTAGGCTATTTGAAAATAGTTTCTCATGGAGGATAGATCAAGATGATTATGTTTGCAGATGTCTTTGGAACCCTGGTACAGTATAAATTTGGTGGTAAAAGGATAAAGCCAGGTCTCTTCCAGAATGTTAGTTGTAGAGGTGAGAGTGTAAAGCAGCAACATCTGAATTGAAAATCACCTGAAGGCATGGCGCCTGTTTCACCAGAAGAACACGTAAATTGCTGTGGTGAATCTGAGTTATCATTCATTCACCCTGGCATTTGTTGTTTAATAACCTCCTGAAATTCATCTGGTTGGTGTCATTTTTCACTTCATGTTCAGGTGGGATGCATGCTGGGGAGTGTATAATCAGACCAATGGGAGAAGAAACAGACCAAACCATGCAGCTGGTACCATGGGGGCAATCAGGAAATTCAAAGCTAAGTGGGCAAACTGCATAGTATCAGCAGACATCTGTATCTGAGAGTGCTTAATCCAGCAGGTTGGGACTAGCATTAAAGTCCAGGGGACAGACAGGGACATCTGAAGTGAGATGGTGAGCAACTGAAGATCTGGGGAGCAAGGCCAGGCCTACATGGAGGTTTTCAAGGGTGTCAAGACTAGGGAAGCTGGAGTCAGGGAATCAAAAGCAAAATATCCAAGGTTGGACCAGCACAGTGGGGGCTAGGGTTAGGGGAAGGCTGTGTATATACAATGGGACTGGAGGAAGGGAAGAATTCACAAATATGATTCAAACTCCCCAGACATATTAGATACTGTTTTATGTGAGTGAGATTACTTTCGGTGTCTACTGCTGATATACTGTCCTTCTAGTTTTTAGATAAGCTTAGAAACTAACCAGGGCTGGGCCTGCCAATGAGGAGGTGAGGCAGTCAGAAGGTGACTTTTAGTGCTCTTGCCCCAAGAGCAAACGAAGCGTCCTACCTGAATATCTAATTTTCCTCATGTCTATTATTTATGCTCCCTTTCTGCTTTCTATTTTTTGCTTAGATTTCATTTTGCTGGTAATAATTTCCTGTGAAAAATAAAACTTCCTTTAATCTATCTTACAGAGGGGTTAAATTAATAAATATAAGTAGGGTCTCTTCTAGCTCTAAACATTTATGATTTGGAATCTTTCTATATATGTCTATATAGATATATAGAGAGAATTATACCATCTATCTATATCTATTTATGTATCTATATAGAGAGATAAATGTATATGTGTGTACATATATATGTAGATATGTAGATATATGTGTGTGTGTGTGTATATATATATATAGAGAGAGAGAGAGAGAGAGAGAGATCTAGAGCTAGATGTCTAGAAATCTAGAGCTAGAAGAAATCTTACTGATACCTATTAGTTGTATAAACTTAAAAATTTTATACATATAAGAGTTATAAATATATCTTTATATGTAAAGATATGTGTATGGAAAAAATATATGTAGAGAGAGAATGATATCACATTATTTAAGAAACACATTTTAAGTCACCCTACTCAATAGCAGGTATTTATGACAACAGTCTTTAATATTGTCGATTCCTGCCTGTCCCTAGCCTGTCTGGTGAAAATCATTCATTTCTTTTTTCATTCAACAATATGACTAAGTACCTACTACATTGCTGGTGCAAAGAATGCAAAGATGAATAAGATATGGCCACTATTGAAGTCTTGCAACTAATAGGCACAAAAGGGTTTGATTCTTCTCCATGTCTAGACAAGACTGGCCTCCTTAATCTATAAATAAAGCATCTGCTGATGTTACCAATGTTGCCAGATGACCAGCAGCCTTTGTTGCCTAATCCTGGACCAGTACTTCAATGAGCCCAATAGATGCTTATTCCAGATAAGGTTCATGTTTGGTTGATTTGGACTGATGTTCTTTTCCCGGATGGGGACAATCCTTTCTTCCTGGTAAATGTGTCCTGGTTTTACCTAAAACTAGTCCCAGCTTGCTCTCTCCTTTTGGCTGGAAACTTGCAGCATACCATGTGGTTTTAGCAAGAGCTGTATTAAGAAAAAACTGATTAAAATTTTATTTTTAGGCCATGAAAAAAATGTCATTTTACAATAGTAGTTAAATTCATGTTCATTCTATATATGATTTTTTTTCTTTTTTTGGTATTTGATTATTACCTTCCTCCTTTCAGACTGAAGAATAAGACATAATGTATCAGTTAGGGTTCATTCAGAGAAGTAGAACTACGAGTGATAAAGGGTAAGAGATTTAGTATAAGGTTTTGACCTTATTCAGTGGTGGGAGCTGGTGGAAGTGTCTGTACAATGCTGCTGTTCTGAGTCTGGGTTGATGTTGAAACCTTTATGAGCCAACCAGACTGAGAGGTAGGAAGAAGAGCTGGACATGTAGAGAAACAAGGAAAACTGGAACCAGAAAGGATGAACCCATAAGAACAAACTGAAACCTATGTCTGTCTCTCATCACCTGGAGCCGTTCCCATGGATGACCTGGAAAAGAAACTGAAACCTGTTGCCATGGGCTGTGCATGTTCTTGACGCAAGACTCAGAGCAACAGAAAGGGAAGATCTGGCAGGATCAAGGGTATTATTGGTCTATGGTGTTGGCAGCTTGGGCACTGTTATCAGATCAACCTTGGTGAATGTATTAGTCAGAGTTCTCCTGAGAAACAGAACCAATAGTATACCTATGTGGAAAGAGATTTATTATAAGGAAATGGTCGTGCAATTGTGGAGACAGAGAAGTTCCAGAATCTGCCATCTGCAAGCTGGAGATCCAGGAAAGCTGGTGGTATAATTCAGTCTGAGTCTGAAGGCCTGAAAACCGGGAGCAAAGAGGACAGGAGAAGACTGGTGTCTCAGCTCTTGCAATCAGGCAGGAAGGGCTAGAGTCTTCCTTCCTTCATCTTTTTTTGTTCTATTCATGCCCTTAAGGAATAGAATCATGCCCACCCACACTGGGGACAGCCATCTGCTTTACCCAGTTCACCATTTCAAATGCTAATTTCATCCAGAAGTACCCTCACAGACACACCCTCACAGACACACCCAGAAATGTCTGGCCAAATATCAGGGCACTGAATGAGCCAGTCAAATTGACACATAAAATAACTTTTCCAGTGAGTGGAAGTCCACATCGTTAAGCACATGCATGATGTACATCATGCTGCCATAACCACTTTATCAGTCCACTGGGCAATGAAAGTGGTAGTTGGGAAAAGAGGCTGCTTGATATCCAGAAAAAAGGGTAGTTTCATCCACCAGATTATCAAGGTCCTCCTCTGCTGAGGGCATCCATTGATGAGCGTTCATATGGGACACAAATATCTCTATACTACAGCCATTTAGGGTCTTCTCTCCACATACCTCTTCCCAAGATCTCCTTATGGACAATTTTTCAATTTTGTTCCTTCCAAGCCCCTAAGGATCCAGTTAAACCATTAATCACTGTCCATGAACAAGCTATATCTGGCTACCTTTTTTATCTATGCCTTCAGAATCTGCTTAAATTTCCTCTTTTGTATCACTTTCATTTGGTTATAGAATGCTACTGTGCAGATTTTTTGGCTTTGTAGGTCAGACAACCCCAACAAATGATGGGCAGCTCAAGTCACATGGTAACTTATTGGCCCATGATTAAGCATTCAGTCTATACCAGGGTCCAGCCGTAAGCCAGAAGCTGTTCCTCAGAATACAAGTTATTGATAGAGGATGGCATAGCTTTGCTCCATAATCCTAGAAATCTGCACTGTAATTCACCTAGAGATCCTGCCCAAGGCTCTTTGCTTCATGCCTCTCTGCTTCATATATTTCAAGCACCATCGTATCTGCTGGATCATACAGCCTGACAGCAGTTTGCTTGAGAGCCTGGACTGGTTGCACAGCTTTTTCTTATTCTGTGCCCCACTCAGTGTACTGACAAGTAGAAAATCTTCTAAGTTTAGACTGAAGGACAAGACTGAATTTTAAAAATTCAACAGGTTATGGATACCTATGAAGGCTTTGGAAAAATAGCTAGTCAGCTTTTTCTTTGTCAGTGACACACACATTGCTTTTTCCGATCACTTTTGAAAGTTGTTCTTTTATTATTTTTTTTTTTTTTTTTTAGTTTCTTATCAACTAAAAACCTTAGAGCATTTTTAAAGATGCAGATGAATAACAAAGAGAACCACTGGGTCTGTACAGTCCTTCTAAACCCTGAGCATGCAGTCACACGATAAATTGGTTGAATTAATACTTGAATAAAGAATGAACCAATAATTATAAATGGGACAAATGTTCACTTGTATGAATAGGTAAAAGATATAGATTAAGTATATATGATAGTTTATATAAACCCTGATACCCTTATGTACCCAGATAAATTACTCAGTTTTTCTTTAAATTGAAAGTTGTATTTATTATAGGGAATGGATGTGATCAAATAAACTTTAGAATAGTTTTAGATTTACAGAAAAGATGTGAATATAGTTTAGAGATACCCCACATACATTTCTTCTATTATTAGTATCTCCCATTAGTATGGTATATTTGTCATAGTGAACCAATGCTGATACATTATTATTAGCTAATGTCCATATTTTTAAATATTTCCTTAGATTTTTACCTAATGTCACTTTTCTGTTCTAGGATCCCATACAGGATCCAATATTACATTTAGTTGTCATTTCTCCTTAGTCTCCTCCTGGCTATGACAGTTTCTCAGTCTGTTTTTGATGACCTTGAACGTTTTGAGGCATATTGCTCAGGTATTTGCTCAGGTAGAATGCCCTTCACCAGGAATTTGTCTGTTATTTTTCTTATAGATATATTGGAGTTATGTGTTCTTGGGAGGAGGACCATAGAGGTAAAAAGTCATTCTCGTCACATCTTCTCAAGAAGATACACATACATCAACATGATTTATCACTGTCGACATTAACCTTCATCATCTGACTGAAGGAATGTCTGTCAGGTTTACCCCCTATAAAGTCAGTCCTTTACCACCTTTCCATACTGTACTCTTGTGAAGGAAGTCTCCATGCAGAGCCCACATTTAAGATGTACAGAGTTACGCTCCTCACTTGTGGGTGAAATGATAAATTATTTGGAATTCTCCTGCATGGGAGATTTATCTCTCCCCCCCATTTATTTATTTATTCAGTTTTTATTGAACTACGTATGGGGTCATGATTATTTATTTTGTACTTTGTGTTATAATCCAATACTATATTTTGTTGTTCAAATTGTTTCCTCTTTGGTCCTTAGGAGCTCTTTGAGTTTGTCTCTGTCTTTCTTTGACATACCATCATCACTGTGAATTTTTTGAATACTTTCTCATTTTCTGTCACTACAAGAGGCTCCAGGGTCATCTTGTATATTTCTCGCCTCAGGCCTAGAACCAGACATTTCCCCAAGGCCTTGATTTCTTTTATTGGAGAATGGTATTAGAAACCAAGATCTGGGTACTAGGTGCACTCAATCAATGCTTCTATAGTGTCATTGTTTCTAGGCTCTCAGATGACAGAGCAAAATATATGTGTGTGTGTACCAAACTGTGTATATACACATATTCATAAATATTTCTATATATAACCATCTGCTTCTATATTAAGCTGAGTTCATACTAATGAATTTCAATCTATTATCACATGGATCATTTTTAGCTTTCTTCCCTTGCTTTTCTGTAAACTCCCACTCCAAATATGAGAAACCTTACTTCTACCATTTGTCCTATGTTTACCCAGTTATTCTATCCTAGCATGTAAGTGTTGTAGACTGAATGTTTTTGCCCCCTCATCAAAAAAATTCATATGTTGAAACTCTAATCGCCAGTGTGACTGTATTTGGAGACTGAGACTTTAAGTTGATAATTAATGTTAAACGAAGTCATAAGGATGAGGCCCTAATTTAATAGGATTGGTGTCCTTATAAGAAGATGAAGAGATGCCAGAGATCTCAGACCCCCATCTCCCCTCAACCCCCATCCCCACCCCATGCACACACACAGAGGAGAAATCATGTGAGCATACAGTGAGCTGCTGGCCAGAGAGGCCTCAACAGAAATCAACCCTGCTGGCACCTTGATCTTAGACTTATAGCTTCTGGAACTAATAAACTAATAATAATCAAAAACTAATAACCTATTAGTAAAATATTAATAATATTCTAGAAAAAGTATCATTCTGTTGTTTAAGCCACTCAGATATTTTGTTATAAAAGCCTGAGCAGACTAAAACATGTAGTGGTTTCAGAATTGCTAACCCATATTTCCATGGGAGATAAATTTATCAACTAAAGTACAACGCTTATATACACTTTCTTTTGCTTTAGTCTTACAGTTACTTAGGTCAGCACCACCCCACCCCTGCGACTCCCTTCAATGAAGGAAGGAATTATTTCATACATTTGTAATACATTTAGATTCTTTTGTCACAGTCTGCATTCCATCCTGAAGTTCCCCAACGTCCTAAATGATTTTTAAATGTTTACACACATCAAGATTTACTCTTTGTGTTATAAAGGTCAATGGATTTTGACAAATGCATAGTGTTGTGTATTCACAATTCTGGTATCAGACCATCAGACAAAACAAATAGTTTCACTGTCAGGGCAAAAATCCCCTGTGCCTCACCTATTCAGAAACTTCTGCCAACCACTGACTGATCTGTTAACTGTCTCTATAGTTTGCCTTTTCCAAAATGTCATATAAATTGAATTGTATGGCCTTTTCAGACTGATTCATTTCACTTAGTAACATGCATTTAAGAATCATCCATGACTTTGCAGGACTTCACAGTGTGATGACCAGGTTTCCTAGTTTCTCTACTTGATGCTTTGACACCTTGGGGCCTTGCTGACACTGGAGGGATTGCCCCTCCCAGGATTAGCTAGTTCCTAGAGAGAGCAAACAAATCACCTTTGAACATACCTTTCATATGTAAACTAACCAATCCAAAACCCACACCCCCAGCTGTCTTCTTTGTTGGGCTGTCACATTTTAGGCCACTATCTCCTTGCCCTAATCACACAGGGCCAGGTACCAGAAAATTAGGGACAGCCTTCCAGCCCAGAGGCTGCTGACATTATTCAAACTAATCCTAAACCTGCTTAGCCTGCTTACCCTGCCTACTGATTCCTTCCTGTGAAAATCACAATAACGGCTCTTGTCCACATTTGCCCCTTGCTCCTTGGCCTCCTAACTGATCTATGTGGCCCCCCACGATGTGTGTAACAGACTGTCTTTTATATGGCAATCATTTCCAGCTCTGTTGGCCTTGCCATACCTGAATAATAATAAAGCCTACATTTTATAACACGCAGGTCATTCCTTTTTGTTACTGAATATAATTCCATTGTAGAGATACACTACAGTTTGTTTATCCTTTCACCTACTGAAGAGCATATATTAGTTGCTTCTAGTTTGGGGCAATTACACGTAAAACTGCTATAAACATTCATGCGGAGGTTTTTGTGTGGGCACATGTTTTAAAATCAGTTGGGTAAATAAATACCTTTGAGTTCAATTGCTGGATTATATGGTAAGACTATGTTTTGCTTTGTAAGAAACTACCAAACTGACTTCCAACTTGGCTGTACCATTTTGCATTCGCAAAAACAATGAATGAGAGTCTCTATTGCTCCACATTTTGCCAGAAATTGGTATTTTCATTATTTTAAAATTTAGCCATTCTAATAGGTGTGTTGTTTTATTTTGCATTTCCTAATGAAAAATGACATTCAGCATCTTTAATATACTTTTTTGCCATCTGTATATTTTTTTTGGTGAGATGCCTGTTCAGATCTTTGGTCCATTTTTTAATTGGGTTGTTTATTTTCTTATTGTTGATTTTAACAGTTCTATGCATATTTTGGCTACGAGTACTTTATCAGATATGTGTTTTGAAAATATTTTTTCTCCCAGTTGGTGGTTTGTATTTTCATTCTCTTAACATTGTATTACACAGAGCAGATGATTCTAATTTTAATAAAGTCCAACTTATCAATTTTTTCTTTCATGGACCACACTTTCTTATTTTGTACCTAAAAATCTCTAAACTCAGGACCACTTATACTTTCTTCTATGTTTTCTTCTAGACATTTTGTAGTTTTGAATTTTACATTTAGATCTGTGATCCATCTGAGTTAATTTTTGTGAGAAGGTGTAAGGTTTTTTTTGTGTTTCTTTTTTTTTTAATTTTTGCATATGGATGTCCAGTTGTTCCAGCAACCTTCATTGAAAGAGCATCTTTTCTCCATTGAACTGCCTTTGTACCTTCATCAAAGATTAATTATATTTGTGTGGCCTATCTCTGCTCTCTTTATTCTGTTTCAGTGATCTGTCTGTCTTTTTTCAGCAGATACCACATTATCTTTATTATTGTAGCTTTATAGTAACTTTTGAAATAGGGTCATGTGTGTCTTTCAAGTTCTTTTTTTTTTTAAGAATTGTGTTGGTTATTTTATGCCTTTTGCCTTTCCGTATAAACTTTAAAATCAGTTTGTTGATAGCTAAAAGATACTTTTCTGGGATTGGGATTGTGTTGAATCTATTGATGATGTTGAGAAGAACTGAAATTTTAATACTATTCAGTCTATCAGTCCATGAACATGAAATATCTCTCCATTTATTTAGATCTTCTTCGATATTCTATTCTTTCTTTCTTTTTTTTTTTTTTCCTTTACATTTCAGTTTGGGAAGTTTCTATTGACCTATCTTTAAGCTCAGTGATTCTATCCTCTGCTGTGTCTAGACTACCAATCAGTCCATGAAAGATATTCTTCATTTAGGTAGAGTTTTTGTGATGTGTAGTATTCCCTTTGATTCTTTTTTAGAGTTTCCATCTCTCTGTTACCTATCCGTTCCTACATGTTGTCTACTTTTATCATAGTTATTTTAAATTCCCTATGTAATAATTCCAAAATCTAAGTCATGTCTGAATCTAATTCTAATGCATGCATTTTCTCTTCTGACTCTGTCTCTTCTTACCTTTTAGCATGCTTTCTAATATTTTGTTGAAAGCCAGAAATTTGTCTAGTAATCAAAACTGAGGTAACTAGGCCTCTAGTGTGAGCTTTTATGTTAATCTGGGTATGCATTGGGTTGTGTTTAATATTTTCTTTAACCGTTGGTGTCAGAGGATTCAAAGTCCTTGTTTTGTGTCTCCCTTGTTTTCTCTGGGTTTCCCTAAGAACTCTATCTTAGATAAAGTCTACGTCTTAGTGCCCTTTGAGTTGTATTATACTGTGTCACTGCCATTATACTAGAGACTTATTGGTTTTGTGTAAGGTATAGGGGAAGGGAAGCACTCTATAATCTTATGATTAAATCTCAGTCTTTTCGTTGGCCTGTCTCCTTGGGCTGTGACCTTCACACGTGTTCCTTAGCTTCTCCCTCTTTAGTTTAGAGAGTAAGTCTAGAGGAGGCTTGAATCAGAGAGATGACCTTACTCTACAGGGGATAAGGCTCTGGTAAAGTTTTTCCTTCTGGAGAATAGGCCTTGTTATGGAGAAGGTCCTGGGTGCATTTCACAATGTTTATTCTTTCTTGACCTCTGATATAACCATCTTTCTTGGATTTTCACGTTGAGAACCTTACGTGTGTCTTGAAAATAAAGCCCAGGAAAGTGTGGCATCCCCTAAGACTGGCTTCCAGGAGTTTTGCTCTTTCATGCTAGTCTACACTTAGCTTCCAGAGGCTTCTGCTCGGGGCAAGCAGGTGTCAGATGTAATTATCTGCAGTCACCTGTTTCTCCAGCTTTTGTGGTGGCAGTTTGCCATGAAACTTGTCTTATGCATCCAAGAAAAGACATTGGTTTTCAGTCTATTTACCTTTTAATTGTTGTAAGGATGGGAGGGACAGCTTCCAAGCTCTTTATGTGCTATAGGTAAAACTGGTAGTTGTGGTCATACAGGTTTAATTGCTCATCTTTTATTGTTTTTGGTATAACATTGTAATGATGAGTAGTGTGTTTTTTTTCCCCGAGATATTATTTACCCTAAGGAATTAGAGTCACTGTGTAATATAATTTTTTTTACTAGATGTTTTATTTGGTTTTATGATTTTTAGTAAAGAAGACACTGCTTTCTTTCCCAAATGGTATACTTAGGCATTGCTTTTCTTTGAACTGAAGTACTTATATGCAAGATGTTTTCCAAGTTGTTAAAAATCTTTACCCGTCAATGGATATGATTCCCTGGCTTGGATTATAGCTTTGGGAGGTGGTTGCAAATTTGGGTAACTAAGTAAAGTGACTTTTCCATAAAGATTTTTTTTTTATCCTATAAAAGTTTAATTTGCTAGAGGAATAAATGAAAAATAGGCCAGAAGAACTAAAATCTAAAAACCAACCAAAGTTATGATGAGAACACTTGAAAACTTTTTTCTATGTGGCAGAGCATACATCTGTATCTTTATTAAATGGAATTACTGCCCAGCAGATCATAAAATTACTTGATATAGTTTCCCTGAACTACAGAACTTCCTGTGACTCACAGATATGAACTACCTTGGGTTTAGTACTTTTTCTCTAATACAAACCAAGAGCCAAATTAGTTATAATGCTTCCAGGAAAAGGAACAAGATTGTCTTCACTCTTATTCTCTCTCTTTAAAACCACAAATTTACTTGATGCTAAGTCTTTTTTCTTTTCAAATAAGAATTCCTTGCCAATTTTAATAAAAATCCAGAGCAACTGGCAGGCATTGATATTTCCTCTCTCTGCATGTGTTATGAAAATGACCCTCCAATATGGCTCTGTGTAATTTACTTCTCCATTTCTGAAAACACCGTTATTAACATTAACACTGTTTTGAGAAATAGGAGTTTAATCTGCTTATTGGCTAGCTTAACAGTCGACCTAAACAATATTCAATATTCTCTCTGGTTACAGGAATTTCACTTCTATTATATCCTTGCTTGTAGAATATGAGACTTTTATGTGTTCTTTTAACAGGACAGTACGATGACACTAATTTATTAAACAACTCTACTTTTCTAGAAATTTTAATATACAATTCTTTCATTTAATTATCACTGTAATTTTTTTTTTTTTGCGGTACGCGGGCCTCTCACTGTCGTGGCCTCTCCCGTTGCGGAGCACAGGCTCCGGACGCGCAGGCTCAGCAGCCATGGCTCACGGGCCCAGCCGCTCCGCGGCATGTGGGATCTTCCCGGACCGGGGCACGAACCCGTGTCCCCTGCATCGGCAGGCAGACTCGCAACCACTGTGCCACCAGGGAAGCCCTGTAATTTTTTTTTTTTTAATTAGAGGATGAACAGGGCTGAGATTCAGCTGGTTCACCCTACTATGGTTACATGGATTGTTTTGAGCATCACTGTCCTATTTCTGACATGAGAACTATCCAGAGATTAATGACCTTACTCAAGATAGTTCAGCTAGTGGTCAGCTGAACTAACATCTGAACCAACCTGTCACACAATGCCAAGTTAGCTCAGATTACTTCACTTTGCAGGAGGTCAGTGGCTTTCAATGGGCAGTGAGTGTTTCAGTGGGAATAGCAAATATAAGTGCAATTTTTGGATACAAAGACTGGAAAAGAGCAGTAGATTAAATTCGTCTCCCAGAGTATCAACTGGTGCAACTAGTTGTGCAACTAGTGATCAAAACCAGGACAAGTTCCCATGACCAAGAGAAGAAATGTGAGTAACTTTCTTGCTCTCTGGAGTATTTTCCCACCTTCCCTCTCTTTCCCTTAGTTTCCTTCCTTTCCCTTCTCTTCTTTTTTCTCTACTTTTCCTCCCTTCCTTCCTTCCTTCCTTCCTTCCATCCTTCCTCCCTCCCTTCCTTCCTTCCTTCCTTCTGCCTTTTTCTTCTTCTTCTCCTCCTCTCTCTCTCTATACATATATATACATATATGTGTGTATATATATATATCCTTCTCCTTTTTTTCCCTACTTATACTGAAAAAAAATACAAGGAGAAATTGCATTTGGCTAAGTGGAATGGCAGTTGTTAATGTGGTAAATTTTGAGTTCTCGTCAGCATATTATGGTCCATGGGCCACATCTTTCTTGCCATCTGTTTTTATATGACCACATGAGTTAAGAAGGATTTTTACATTATAAAATGGTTAAAAAAGAAGAAGAATCATTCATGACACATAAATACTATATGAAATTTAAATTCAGTGTCCATAAATAAAGTTTATTGGAACACAGCCATGCTCACTTATTTACACATTGTTTCTGGTTTCTATCCCATTACAGTGCAGAGCAGAGTAATTGCAATAGAGACCACATGGCCCAGAAAACCTAATTATTTACTATCTGGCCCATTATAGAAAAGTGTGCTTTCTTACAGGACTAATCTTTTATATATATATATATATATATATATATATATATATATATATATATTTATTTATTTTTTATGTTAATAAAAATGTATTGAAATCCTACTAATTGTATAACCTACTTTTGGTGATGTGGAGATATATATATATATATATTTTAAACATCTTTATTGGAGTATAATTGCTTTACAGTGGTGTGTTAGTTTCTGCTTTATAACAAAGTGAATCAGTTATACATATACATATGTCCCCATATCTCTTCCCTCTTGCGTCTCCCTCCCTCCCACCCTCCCTATCCCACCCCTCTAGGTGGTCACAAAGCACCGAGTTGATCTCCCTGTGCTATGCGGCTGCTTCCCACTAGCTATCTATTTTACGTTTGATAGTGTATATATGTCCATGCCACTCTCTCACTTTGCCCCAGCTTACCCTTCCCCCTCCCTGTATCTTCAAGTCCATTCTCTAGTAGGTCTGTGTCTTTATTCCCATCTTGCCCCTGGGTTCTTCATGACCATTTTTCTTTCTTTTTTTTCTTTTTGTAGATTGCATATATATGTTTTAGCATACGGTATTTGTTTTTCTCTTTCTGACTTACTTCACTCTGTATGACAGACTCTAGGTCCATCTACCTCACTACAAATAACTCAATTTTGTTTCTTTTTATGGCTGAGTAATATTCCATTGTATATATGTTCTATAGCTTCTTTATCCATCCATCTGTTGATGGACACTTAGGTTGCTTCCATGTCCTTCCTGGCTATTGTAAATAGAGCTGCAATGAACATTTTGGTACATGACTCTTTTTGAATTATGGTTTCCTCAGGGTATATGCCCAGTAGTGGGATTGCTGGGTTGTATGGTAGTTCTGTTTTTAGTTTTTTAAGGAACCTCCATACTGTTCTCCATAGTGGCTATATCAATTTACATTCCCACCAACAGTGCAAGAGGGTTCCCTTTTTAGAGGACTAATCTTCATCCTCAAAATCTTCACCAGTGCTTGGAATTCAACCATTAGACCTTCCTATTTTGAATGGAGGGATAATTGTTTATTAAAATACAGGTTTTTCTGCAAGGCAAGTACAGTTGACTCTTGAACAATGTGGTGGGTAGGGTGCCAACCCTCTGAGATGTAGTAAAAACTCTGCCTATAATTTATAGTAGTCCCTCCATATCTGTGATTCTTTGGTGTCTGTGGTTCCGCATCTGCTGATTCAACTAACCACAGATCATGTAGTACTTCAGTAGTTACTACTGAACAAGATATACATACAAGTGGACCTGTGCAGTTCAAACACATGCTGTTCAAGGGTCAACTGTATTCCTATTATTCATCTAGAATTAGTAAGACTAATAGGAACACAGTCCTAAAATGCATCTAATGAATAGCTAGGACTAATAGTTGAAAGATTTGAGAGGGCATAGTTTTCTCTGGGCCATTATGGAAAGATGGGGTAGATAGGCTCTGATTGGGGTGCTGATCATAGGCTGAAAAATACAAGACACAGACATTTACTGCAGACTTAGGATTCAACCCAGGGCTATCAGTTCCCCCATAGCCATGATCACACTTAATTTTCTTTTCTTTTTACACAATTTTGTTTAGGATTGGCTCCAATTACATTATTGTAATATTAGCCTAACTCCTATATTATCAAATTCCTGCTTACAATAATGAACTCCCTATCAGATTAGTTGGTTGAGTTCTTTTGTTTTGTTTTTTTGCCGGCAGTAGTTGGGTGTTGACCCAGCCCAAACAGTTTTGATGTACTATATGGTTCCCTGGGGGATGGCTTTGGGAAGTGATGACCCCAAAAATCGTACTGTGTTCCACCTTTTACTTCCTCTTCCCCAGTCTACCAGGTTAAATCTTATGGAATTGTCATTTAAAAATCAAAAACATTTGAAGTTCCAAAACAATTTCATGAGATGCAACCTAATATATTCATTCTGAAAAGGTCTTTTAGAATAGGAAGGGGCTGAGTAATTCTCTATCTCAACATGTTGTTAGAGGAATGGGTTGCAAATCAGACACTGATCTTTCTTACTGCCAGTAGCTGGAAACACTTTCTTTACTACTTTCTATTTTTATCTTGAGCCACAAGTCCCTGCAACATGTATCATGTACACCTATTCTCCAAAAACCCAGTGGACCAGAAAAAATGTTTTTATTAATTTAGCTCTGATCTTCTATTACAATGACAGCCATATGATCAAATGTGTGTGTGGGTGTCCATATCTTTAATTATTTCCTAGGTTAAGGATGGAATGTGTCCAGATTCATTGGCCTTAACTCTCACACAATTTTCTGACCAAAATGCCATGAATCTCATATTGACTTCTTATATAAAATTAGAGGCAATTGAAATGAATTATAAGGTGTTTCATAAGATTCTTTTAAAAATAGTTCTTACCTCTGTTTGTAATTCTTCATAACATCCTTTTCCCTTCACCGCTACCCTGTGTGGGGCTATTTGTCACTGCAGATTTACTCATATCCTCGATTTTTTTCTCCTTTAGTTTTTCATTAATTCTGGGCTGCTGCTGCTGGTTTAAATTGTGGTTTTACTTTTTCCCGGTTAAAAAAATGAAACAACATGTAAGGAAAATTATCCATACAAATGACTCAATGTTTACAGATCTTCTGATGGAGAAAGAAAATGCCTGGCCTGATGGAGAGAGTTAGGGTCAGTGTGGACATTGAGAGAGAAAAAAAGAATTTCTAAATTATTTCATCTGTGGGCTTCTGGGGAGAATCACTATGGTGAAACTTACACAAAACCTGTCTCTGAACCTTTGCTGCTCACAATGTAGATTCATGGCTTAAAAGGACCAGATCTCTCAGTCAAGTCAGAGAAACAAGCAGCACTGAGCTTAGGTTAACCTACTGGTGATTTTAGCTTTCCGTCTTAAACTCAAGTGACAGTTAGCCACCTTTTCTATGTTCAAGGTTAGATAGCAACCACAGGTATTAATGTTATGATTAAACTTCACAGACTAGATCGTTGATTGTTTTACCCAAAATGCACTATTTAACTGGAAAGCCAATTTACTGACCCCTGTTGATTCTTTGTTTTCCTAACGCCATTGTTTAAAACTTAATGGACATTCAGGATATGCATTTTAGCACTGTGTATTGTATATTAAACAGATGCTACTGAATAGGACAGTGACTTACCAAGGTGTGGAACCCTCAGTAAATCTCTATATTTTCTTTTTTCACCCCACATATTATAGATATGAAATACTAGATTTAAAAAAATGTTAAGGACAGTCTTAAGGAAGAAAGAGGTCAGAGAGAGTGGGATCTGTCAAAGGACAGGGTGGTGAGGAGTTCCAGCTCCATTTTAAAAAATCTCAGTGGTGTATAAATGTATCAAGAAGCAGAAGTGCACAGTGTATAAGCTGCTAGACCCTGAGAACTGGCTTGGCAGTGTTGTCAATCAACCTATCCTCCGACTGTTGATCTGAGAAGGAGACCCAGCCATTACACAAGCACACAAGGAAAATAACTTTAATTTATAGAAGAGATTGAAAATATTTCAGAAGGGTGTTGAATCCTGAAGATTTTATGATTTTTGTTTCAAAACATTAAGGAAAACCCAATGTCCATGCTACTTAATCTGTTTATTTTATCAAATCATTATAATATACAGACTACATTTTGGCAGAGGGAAGACAGATGATGAGAAAGATGAAATTCACTAATGAATGTACAGTTAATTTTGCATAGTAAACAACAAAATTAACTGATGCACAGATTACTGAGAGTAAGAGGTGGAAAGGGCCTGGGGTCCATTCACCTCCTCAGTAGTGCTTGGTAATCAGCAGCAGGTAGAGGAAGGGGATTTTTTGGTAGGGGGAACAACCAGTGTAAATGCTGAAGTTGCAGAAGGTGTGTGTGTGTGTGTGTGTGTGTGTGTGTGTGTGTGTGTGTGTGTGTGTGTGTGTGTGTGTGTGTGTGTGTGTGTGTGTGTGTGTGTGTGTGTGTGTGTGTGTGTGTGTGTGTGTGTGTGTAGCTATTGAAGTGGGATGAGTAAGGGGAGAGCAGTAGAGGACATGAGACAAAGAGCAGGGAACCAGAACACAGGAGGCCTTAGGCCACACAAGTCTGATGTCAGGACCTGCAGCTTCAGCCCTCACTGAATGCATGTTAGAAATGCAAAATCTAACCTTGACCCATTGAATCACAGTCTGCATTTTAACAAGGTCCTCAGGCATTTCTCAGACATATTAAAATTTAAGAAGCACCGTGGATGTAAGACTTTGGCTTTTACTTGGGGCCAATTGTTGCCTGCCCATTGGTAGAATGTGGGGACTTTAAAAAATAATGATACCCTACTGCCACGCCCAGATGCTCTGGCTTAGTGGGTTCAGGGTAAGGTCTGAGCATTAGTATTTTAAATGCTCCTGCTGATTCTAATGGACAATAAGTTATTTGGCTGCTCCAAATAACATGATTTGATTTTCCTTTACAAAGGATCCGTCTTGCTGCTAGCAGAGGTAAGATGGCATGAGGACAGGAGTAGAAATAGGAATAAAATGGGCAAAAATCCAATTCATGCCAACGAGAAAAAATTTTAAAATTGGTTTGGAATTATCTGAAGAAAAATATGTAACTTTATTGAGTATACATTAATAAGCGTTTAGAAAAAAATAAAGTGGAAATTCATACTGTCATCTTAGGAAGATCCAAAGGGTAAAGGTGTCCACCCTGTTTTTAATGATATATTTATTGAATTCATTTATCATCAGAATTCCATAAGATTTTGTTGAAACTTTATAAAATCCTTCTAATCCTCATCTAGATGCATTGGAAGTATGAAGAGAGGGACCTACATTTTGATAAAGAAGAATGAATTATAGAAAGTAGTGCCGGAAAGTGTTAAAACCTAACAACCTATAGTAACTATTTCAGTAGATGTATCAGTGGAGATACAATAAAAAGTCAAGAAATAGACATAAATATATGTAAGAATTTAATATTTTCAAAAGGTGATATTTCAGATTGATGCTAGATTACTCATTTGGGATGTTCCTATCTCATACATTTAGATTAGCTCCAGATGGAAGTATTAAAGACATATATATTAAAGAATTTCCACAAAACACAACTAGAAAAATATTGTGACTATGCATATATATATGTGTAAATATATTTTTGAAGTGGATGAGAATTTTTTAAAGCATGATAAAGGCAGAAAGCATAAAGGAAAAAATGAGTTTGCTTAGATAAAAACAACTTATACATGAATAAAATACAAATAATACCCTATAGGAAATATTTGTTACATATGTGTTAGTCAAAGGATCACATATGTGTGTATATATATATGTATATAAATCTTACAAATCAGTAATCAAATTGATAAATACTCTGGTATACAATGTGAAAAGGTTACCCAGAAAATACAGAAGAAAAAGTACTAATGGAGGGTAAACATACGAACATATGTCCAACCTCAGTGTATTTTCAAGAAATTTAAGTTAAAAGCATAATATAACATTTTTTGCCTGTTGAATTGAAAAGTATTTTAAAATTATTTCATATTAAAATGATGATACTTAATCTGTAAAGAATATAGCAAAATGAGCATTTTCATATACTTCTTTTCAAACTTGGCATATCTGTTAATCCAAATAATAATTTTATGGGAACTTTTATTAAGACAATAATTATTACTGTAAATAAAAATTTGGCCCCAATATATTTTCACAGCATGTTTTTAAAGAATAAAAAGATAATAACATAAAAATTTTATAGTTGTTCCATATTTCAGTAATTTAAGATAGATCTGAACAATGTAACACCATATAGACATACTGTAGGAAACAGTCAATATGATTGAATGTTGAAAGAATGCATGTTCTAAATTAATATTTGACAAATAGATATACTTACACATACTATTAAGTAAAAACTGTATTTGAAGATAATACATGCAGTTTGAATTAAAGATATTTTTTCATAGAAAAAAATCTGGAAGTGCCAAAATTTTGGCAAGTCATCTTTGAGCTATGATTTCTTCATATTTCTGCTTATCTGTATTTTCTAAATTTTCTGTAATAAATATATATTTTTTTGAAAAAATAAATTTTTTAACTTGGAGTAATTTTAGATTTACAGAAAAGTTGCAAAGAAAGTGGAGGTCCTATGTAACCTTCAACCAGTTTCTCTCAATGTTAATATATTATAAAACTGTGATACATTTGTTAAAACTAAAATGTTAACATTTGTACATTACTGTTAACTAAACTACAGATTCTTTTTGTATTGCACCAGTTGATCAACTAATGTTCTTATTCTATTCCAGAATCTAAGCTAGGATACCACATTGCACTTAGTGTATTACTTTTCTAAAAAGATAAAGCCTCCAAAACTCACTGAAAAATAATAACAACAACAATATAAAACCTCCTAATTGAGGAAAACTGTAACATTCGAGCATAAAATGGGCTTTTTCTGGGCTCTATTGGTCAAGAAAAAGAGGGAAAGATGAGAGGAAACGTAGCAATTCATCGGCTGGCACTATTTCCCTTACATACTTGAGGCAGGTAATTGATGGCAATAGGGAAATCGGGGGGAGATATTTACATACTTTTTCAAGGAACCTGATAGAAAAACATATATTTCTCTGCATGACAGCTATCTATAGCAACAGATCATTAGTCTGGTTAAAACTATATTGACCAAGTATACTTCTTTAATCCTGCTCAGAAACTGTCATTAGCTGTCATACCTTATAAGGAATTGAAAACTGGTTTATTAAATGCAATTTGGTACACTTTTGTGTTCTGTTGGGGGAAAACAAGAAAAGATATTTGATGTTTAGAAATACCTGTGGCTTAAAGAAGTATTTATTGCCAACTCTTATTTAAAAGGAATCAGATTGTGTTGGTTGATTCCATTTCTCTTGCTTTGCTCCATTAGAGACAAGAAGCTTATCTTTCTTAAATTCCATATATATGTGTTAGCATACGGTGTTTGTCTTTCGCTTTCTGAGTTACTTCACTCTGTATGACAGACTCTAGGTCCATCCACCTCATTACAAATAGCTCAATTTCGTTTCCAGCTCGGTGCTTTGTGACCACCTAGAGGGGTGGAATAGGGAGGGTGGGAGGGAGGCAGATGCAACAGGGAAGAGATATGGGAACATATGTATAACTGATTCAATTTGTTACAAAGCAGAAACTAGCACACCACTGTAAAGCAATTATACTCCAATAAAGATTAAAAAAAAAAAAAAGAAGCATATCTTTGTAAGGCAGCCGATGCAAGACTTTAAGACAGAGTGAGGTTTTAAGGGCCGGTCAGGTTTTGCATATCTGAGAACTATCTTATTAATGCATATGACACCCAAGGAACTTACTCATTTCATGTCCTGAAGCCTGAATTTATTCAGTGGAAAAATAAGAAGTATTAGATGATCTGTTTTTTTTCCCAACTGTAGTACTCCTTGCTCTGAGATAGGACCAGTATCTCAGGATTTATCTGGCCTCATGAAATAGAGAGGATTCGACTGGAAAAATCCAAAAACTCAACCTCATTGACTTAGAAAGCCTTCTTTCTACCAGTGTTCTTTCATTTAGTGGGATGATAGGGAATTGCCATTGTGGAATGAAGCTATATAGCTGAATGTCAGATATGTTTATTGAGTTCTTTGATGCCTAAAACAGATTGTTGGCTGACATCTGGTATAAATCCACTATGTTGATTTCCCTGGTACCCCATCCTTTGCAATTGTATCTAAGCTGTTTTATACCTAGGCATTCTAATTCTGGATAGAGCATAGGTAGTGAACCATAGACTCCCAAACCTGTGCAAGAATAAGCATTGCTGAGGCACAGGCACACTTGTAAAACCAATCTTGCTTAGGAAGCCTTGCTGTGTGATGGACCCACACAGACTTCGGAGTAAGGTGGAGCTGGGTGTAATTCTGTCTTTGTCATTTACGTGCTGTGGGATTTCAGGTTTGTTCCTTACCCTCACTGATCTTTCATTTCCTTATTTATTAGGAGGAGATCCTATATCCTTTGCAGAATTATGAGGATTAAATGAAATAATGTCTATAAAATATTTGATACATAATAGTCATTCAATTAATTATTCTCTTTTTGGTCCTGCTTCTTCCCTGAAAATCATGCCATCTTGATCCCAAAAACATAATTCTTATGCAATCATATTGTTTTGAAGCAAGGAAAGGGCAAAATGAAAATAACAACACCTTTGTATTTCCCAGTAAAGTCAAGTGACTTGAGAGTTTGGGATGTGAACATAAAGACATGCCCTTTTGGATCATGGGTTCTCAGAAAGGTGGGGTGAAATTATTCTGTGATTTAAGGCTCCCATCAGTCTGAATTTCCAGAACTAGTTACTCTGTAGAGGCTTTATGCTGATAACTCAGTTTCTAGATTCATTTGATCAGTTCTCCCACTAAGCCAGAAATAAATGAATCCCAAATGACTTCAAGCTATTCTAGGACGAGTGTCATTTTCCTTAAAGCCAGTCATTACACCTCTTCCCCTGAAGTGTATCTCACATTTTTCCTGCCGAACAATTTCTGTAATAAAGATTACAAAAAAATGAAAAAAAAGTGTTTATTTTCAAAATATTCCTAGCTACTCTAATTGAAAGAAGATGAAATGTAAAAACATCACCTCTAGCACTAACATGATGTAGTTATGAAGCTCTAAAAGAATGTAAGAATGAAAAAAGAGAGAATTTAATTGTATTTTATTAGAAGAATTTTGTGCTATAAATGCACTTTTTAAAAACTAATGCACCAGTTCTTAAGCCTTTGTACATCTGAAAACTAGATGGATTGTTTAATTTGAAATGTGAATTCTTAGGTTTCACTAACAAAGATCCTGAATCAGTGGGCTGGGCTGGTACCTCTGTAATATTCCTTTTAAGAAGGCATATGGTGGATCTCTTGTAGATTTCCTTTACACTATATTTTGTGAAACAATTGGAGAATGGAACTTTTTGGTGTGCAGGTCTTCGAGTAATTCAGCTCTCCTTCTTTTCACAAAATCACCCTATCGGCCTACAGTTCTGAATTGTTTAAATCATCATTATTTCAGCCTTCCACAATTCCAGTATTCCAAGGAGTTCCAGGTGCTCTGAACTTAAGCATTAAGCCAAGGTAGTTTAAAAATTGTAAAAATAGCAAACACCCTTATTTAGGGTATACAGAAATGTCTCCATTATTCAAAGAAAGCCATGGAGACTGCTCAGAGCTAGCACAATGAGTTAATGAGAAACACACTTGACTAAAGTTACCTAGAAATGTAACTGAGATTAGAGAATTGCATCTTGCATATTGGATCTAGCAGTAAGTTTACTTAAAATTTTAACCTAGAGACTGGTAGTACAGACCAGAGCTTCTCAACGTGTGTTCTGTGGACTGATGTCCATCCTTGAACTGTTTGTTACCAGTTGGTGACAGAATAAGTACAGAAATTAAGATTAATTTTTCAGAAACTTTAATAGCCTTTTGAAAGAGTAATTTTATGTTTGTTGTATTTAGTAAGTAAAATAAATTAGATTTGCATTTCGTACATCTTTTCTTACTTACACTTTTCCAGTAATTCGTTTTCATTGAAATTACAAGATTATTGGACCATGATGTATTGGAGATTTTAAATAAAATTGTTCTCTCACTACCAATAGTTTGAGAAGCGCTGGTTCTAGATCACCTTATTTGCAGTTATCCTTGAGATGGTTATTTAAAATTACTCAGAAATTGACCATTTCTTCTACTTCCTGACTCACACCATTGTTGTTGCCAACCCTGTTTACAACTAGACAGTGAAGATAAAGGGAACTATTAATTATATTTATTACAGTATATCCACTTTGTTCCAGAAAGGACTTAAGGAGCCTGGCTCGGGGGCTAAGAATGCAGAGATAGAGTGAGGCTCTCTAAATTTGGAAGACATTTTCTGTTTTCAAAGGAAGGTTTTAATGGCCTTTGGATGGGGGACCTCCTTCTTTTTCTCCCACCCTCTGACAGATGATTAGCAGATGGGAGCTGGCTTTGTCTGTCTCATATTTGGATTTATGTGGGTCTCAACTCTGGTTCATGTTTTGACTATGTGTAAGGCTACTTATCAGGTGGAACACAGAAAAAGCTACTCTGAAAATTAAGTATGAATCATGTCCTGTATTATTTACTAGTTGACCTGGCCTATGCATAACTTACAACTCCCCGAAATTAAATTTGGGGAGAAGAGAAGCTTTACCTATTAATACTGATGACAAAGTACACCTTCATTACATTTCTGAGTCTCATTCCCCACCTGGCAACTGTCCCATGTAATGAAGTAGATGGTGGTAGGGAGTCCCCAGGCCCAAGGTCAGCATTTTCAGAGTCCATTAGATTCTACCTATTAACCTGTAATCACTAGGCAGGTCTAACTCCTAATTCTCCAATAGATGCTTCCACATAATACTGCAAATACCATAATTTTCTATGACCCTGTGTTAGTTTCTTATTTCTATTGAAGCCAATTAGCACAAATTTACTGGCTTAAAACAAATATATTTATTCTTACAGTTTTGGAGACCCAGAGTCTGAAATGAGTCTTACAGGGCTAAAATCAAGGTGTCAGCAAGGCTGGTTCCTTCCCAAGGCTCCAGGAGAGAATCTTTTCTTTGCTTCTTCCAGCTTCTGGTGGCTGCCATCATTCCTTGCCTTGTGGCTGCATCTTTCCAATCTCGGCTTCTGTCATCACCTCGTCTTCTCCTATTCTGTGTTAGCATCCCCCTCTGCCACTCTCTTTTGAGGACACGTGTGTTTACATTTAAAGCCCACCTAGATAATCTAGGTGGGCTTTAAATTATGTTTAAATGTAAACATAATTTCCCCATCTCAACATTTTTAACTTAATCACACCTGCAAAGTCCCTTTTGCCATATAATGTAACACAATCACAGATTCCAGGGATTCAGACATGGACATTTAAGGGGGCCATTATTTAGCCTCCCACAGGCCCCAGTAAAAATCCCGTGTCCCCTTTTCCTCTTCCCATCACATTTTTGAAGTGTCGAAGCAGAGACTACAGAAAAGTGGTTAAGACTATGGACTCTGTAGGCTTAAACTATGTAGGTTAAAGCTAGACTATTTGGTTCAAATTTTAACTGTGCCACTTATAGTCTCTGTGAAATTGACCTGTTTGTGCCTTATTTACCTCATTTATAAAATGGATAATAGTACTTCCTAAGCTTATTATGAGGATTAGATGAGTTAGTTTATGCAAAGAACTTAGAAGAGTATCTGGAAATGTAGTAAGTGCTCAATAAATGTTAGCTGTAGCCAGTATTACTAAGCAAATATATATTGGCTCACCCTGGGCCAGGCAGTGTGTGAGAGTCCTGGGATTTTTTTCGTATGTATTATACCATTTCATACTCATCATAAAAGCTGTGGTGAATATTGAGAGTTGACTTACTCAACCTTTATTCCATCTACTTCTAACATGTCTGTCTTAGGTGAGTTCCGCAGGAAACAGATTCTAAGGTGAATATTCATATTCAGGAAGTTGGTATTGGAGTGACCATGAGATCTATAGTTCTGGAGAATAAAGGGCATAGGATTGGGCAGAGAAAGGAATTGAACTGTGAGGCTGTCACAACGAAGGACTCAGTCAATTACATGAGGACCTGTGGAGCTGGGATGACCTTCAGAGATATCCTGCCTTGAGGCAAAGGGTCGGGCTCTTTATACCCTCATGGGGATCAGTAATTACGGGGATGCCCCAAATGGCCCTGCCAACAGTGCCCTCCTAAACTAGATGTGCTGTGAGTCCAACATCTCAGGGTCTTACACTGCCTTCCAGCTAGAGGGCTGCATATGATTTGGGTTCTAGCAATGAGAGTACTACTGGGAGGTTTTGATTCAGAACTGAGTTAAGGAGGGGAAAGAGCAGATGGTAGACATTCATCTTGCTGAGTGGGGCTGTGTCACAGGCATGGTGGTTTTTGGTTGGCAGCTTCATTATATTTCATTGGTGGTGACAGCTCTGCTGCCATCATGGCAGAGGCAGTGTGGGAAATGTTTCAGGAAGTCATCCAAGAGCTGGCTCTTTCAGCTTTCCTGTGATTTTGTAAGCCACTTAATAGTACCTGTTAATAAATTATCTCTGCTTAATTTAGTCAGAGGCTAAATATTTTGCAACTCTACCCTAACCAATTATAATAATCTTCCCGTATTTTGTTTCATAGATAAAGAAACTGAAGTCAGAGAGGTGCAGTGATGTGCATAGGATCAGAGCTTGTAAGTGGCGAAGCCCAGATTCAAATCTAGACACTCTGGCTCCACGCTCTAATAGCAAGGTTACAAAATACACGTTATGGGTACCATCACTCCAACTCTCTTCGCTTGTCCAGAAATGGACTCACAATCTTTAGCACAAAGCTCTATTAATTGATAGAAGTTAGCATATAGATAAAATCTGTTTTTAATTTAGCTCAATATCACACAATATATAGCTTCACTAAAGTAGGCAGTCTTGTTTCTTGGTTCTCTTCCTACCTTTCTTTCTTTCCTCTTCTCTTTTAATATGTTTCATGAGCTCTTCCCAGTCTACGCTCTCAGAGGTCAGCCGTTCTCTTCTGGAAAGATGTTGTCAATCGAATGTCTTATCCTCATACCAGGGATTTTGACACTTAAAGGAAGATCTTCAAAAGAAAGAAGACAATGCTTAACCCTGAAGAAGAAACTAATAATAAAGGGAGTTTATAACACTTTAAGAGAGACGTTTCAATAATTTCTGGGGACTGGCACTTCCCCTAGTACAGCACTTTGCACAGTGTTGCTCAATACATATTTTTTGATTGGATGCTTTTCTAATTTGTCTGCTAATGGCTGTGGGGGCAATGGCAGAAGACTTGGTTTCAAAACAAAGAGCAGTATTAGGGTTAAAATGGTTTCTTCCAGGGACAGCTCCCAGGGTAATATTCTGGAGCATAAATTTAGCTTGGCTGATCTTTTGTGAAGGAAGTAGAGGAGTCTTTATTTATTTTGAAATGCAATAGCCAAGGATTCAGCCTTTGATTTCTCTCCAGATATGGTTGGAAGTCCTGAATAGGTCTCTGGGTGCCTTGATCTTGCTACCCCAGTGCGAATCTTCTTGGTGTCTCTCCTGGGTAGCTATAATCTGCCTTTGATCTCTCTATTTCTGGGTGTGTGTGTGTGGATATTTATAGTTGTACATTTGTTTGCTTCCTTCTCTTTGCCCAACTGATCCATTTTTCAGCTGGGGGTCAATAACCAAAAGCTATGACATTTGGTGGCACTGCCACCCACCCCATTCTTAAAGTGAACACATCTGTGTATTATATAAACAGGATGGCGTTACTCTCGCTGGGGAATTTATACCAAAGCTCTGTGTTTTTTCAGATGTATTAAATAAAATTTTCCTTGACTACATTGGTGGTTTAACAATGGATTTAACCTAAAAGCGACCATATGTAGACCTCACCCAGTAGGACGCAGATAAAGGAGCTAACATTCCTTGAACCTTAATTATGTTAGTCACTGTGATAGGCATTTGAAATACACAAATTTTATTTAATCCTCACCATGTTTTGTGACATAGGCATTATTACTCTGAGACATAAAATAAGCCAAAAAAGGGCACAGAGATTTGAATGTACTTGTAATTGACTTCTCAGAACATCATTTTGCCTCCTGGTGGTCTGGGTAGGATGTCATGAATTCAACAAGTCAGTAATACAGACTTTCAAAGACCTTTATGTATTGGTCCAAAGTAGACAATTATTTTTGCCCACCTTAGACTCATTCAGAAAAAAAAAATATATTTATAAAAATAAAATGGCAAGCCTAATCTCACCAATTAATTGACAGTCTTAACATCCTATACTTGTTTATTTGAAAATTTTCTGCATAATAAGAATAGCTGAGTGATTTTTCCCTGTCCTACCTCCATATCATATGAAGCAATGATAAAAATATTTAAATTACTTTTTGCAAAATCAAACCCAAAAAAGCCTGCTGGAGGTTAACTGTGGAGATTTGCTGACCAGGTGTGGTCTTAGGTTTTACCTTCACTCTATTCTTTCATTTATGTCCATGAAAGTGGAGGAAAAAGTGAACGTGGAGTGAGAAGCCATGAATTCCTATGCCAGCGTTGCATTAACTTGCTGTATAATCGGCAAAATATTTTACTTGTTTGGGCCTCTTTTTCCTCATCTGTAAAAGGGGTGAATTGGACTAAATGATTACCAATTCTCTCACACAGCTCTCCCAGCTGCCTGGAAGTGGGTAGAGAATGTTTCATAAAGGATATTTCACCTGATCTGAGTCTGGAAGAATGCACAAGAGTTTACCAATGACGGAGAATTATGGCTGAGAGAGATAATAATAATACTGAGAAAGAAGAATACTGAGAGAGAAAGCAGAATGTTCACCTCTACATGTATGGTGTCTTGGAGATTGGTGAGAAGCTAAGACTTCGGGTAGAACACACACTGAGACGAGAAGAAATATGAAGCTGCAGAGGTAAGTTGGGGTGAATTGTAAAGTGCCTTGGATTATCATTTAAGGAGTTTGGATTTAATCCTGTATGTAGGAAATCAATGAAAATCTTTAATCCGTGCAAGTTATTGTCAGAGCTGTGCTTTAGGAAGATTTGTCTAGCAGCAATACTGAGAATGGACTGGAGAGAGGAGAACTAAGATGGTAAAACAATAGGTTTTGCATATCAATTGTCCAGGCAAAAAACGATGAAGGCTGAAATGAAGATTTTAGCAAAAGGAACATAAAAAAGATACAAATTTCTAAAGAGAGATCTGGGGAACAAACATTTTCCTGTCATAATGATTTAAATTCTCTTGTATATTTCATAGATTCTAAATGCACAGAGTTTTAAAAAACATTTTTGAAAATGGGATTCATCTTATCTTTGGTTTATCCTGATTTAATTGGCACAGTATTCTTTTTTCTTTCTAAATGAATACAAATAATGGTGACTGAAGCAATCTATGGTGTCTTATAGATAATGAAATAAAATCAATAGTCGTCCAATTATTCCCTGTACAAAAGCCTTCTAAAATCTTCTAGTCCAGTTGAGATTAAAAAAAAAAAAGTTACCTTTCTTTTGTTAAGTGGAGCAAAGTAAAAAACTAAAAATCAACTTGGATCTCCTTAGTACATAAAGGATCTAATTGTTTGTTTAACATATAAACCCATTCTTTGTTAAAACTGTTTGTATGTAAAGATGAAGTCAATTCTCTTCTCTAAATGAAACAGCCAAGTAATGATTCCTGCTGAAGAGAAGCACCAAGGGATAATTTAAAAAAATAATAATTTGTCAGAAGCTCTAATTTTGAGTTCTGTGTTTGGGGCACCAGTTGTGTGACCTTAGGCAAGTCTTTTAAGTCTTTCCAAGTTGCTCAGTCATCTCACCAGTAAAATAGTTATAAGATCAGTCTCATAAAATTATTGGGGGACTTCCCTGGTGGCGCAGTGGTTAAGAATCTGCCTGCGAATGCAGGGGACACGGGTTTGAGCCCCTGTCCAGGAAGATGCCACATGCCGCGGAGCAACTGAGCCTGTGCGCCACAACTACTGAGCCCATGTGCCTAGAGCCTGTGCTCCGCAACAAGAGAAGCCACTGCAATGAGAAGCCCGTGCACAGCAACGAAGAGTAGCCCTTGCTCGCCACAACTAGAGAAAGCCTGCGTGCAGCAACGAAGACCCAACTCAGCCAAAAATACATAAATAAAATAAATAAATTAAAAAAAATTATTGGGAGGCTCAAATCAGATAACATATTCACATGGGTGACACAAAAGGAATTTCCCAGTTAATCCATTATCTTGTGTGAGTACTTCGTAAGCTTCAAATTACCATGCAAAACCTAGGTATTAATTGCTGGCTATATCTGAATGCCCTCATGGTGTGTTCATAGCCTATCTATGGCCCAGTATCTCAGACCTCCAGAGAGTCGTCCTGTCTAACCTGTTTTGTGATTTGGCTCAGAAAGCACGTTTTGGTGGCGGATGTGGTATTACAAATGTTCTAGAGGGGAGAGTGGTTTGCCAGGAAGTTTTGCCAATTGAAAGCAAAGTGAAAATTCAGAATTACGGAGGTTTAATTTCCTGCTGAATAATTCTCCACAAGCTGTGTAAACTTCACTGAACAAATACTCCGGATAAAATACCTTAGATGCTCTTTTCCTTTTTAATAAGAAGTGTTCATATTATTTGAGAGTGGAGCCAAAGGAAGAAGAAGGTCCGGCGCTCCTGAGCTGAGTTTGTGTAAGTCATCAAGAATCCTGCTGTGCCTTCGACCTGTGGAGTTTGGAAGGTTGGGTGAGAAGAGTCGTTTTCCAAGGACTTTTTTTCCAGCCAGAGCCCCACAGATTGTCCATGGGCAAGTTCTCTGCAGTCTGACTTTATGGTTCTTTAATGAATTAACCTTTTACAAAAGATGCTTTAAAATAGCACTTGAGCACCTACAAGGTGCCATCCTTGAATAGCAAAATAGGAGTAGTTCTTGACTTCCTAGAACGCAATTTAGAAGAGGATTCAACCAACAAATATTCACATAAATAAATATAAGGGTGAAAACTTTGATGGGTGTTAGTTTATATCAGTGCATCAGAGAAAGATGCTTTCAAGAAAGGACATTTGAACTGGAACCTAAATGGTAAATGGGATTTGGCTAGCTGTCAAACACTTAGATGAATCTTCTAGTCAATGGTGGTCTTGTGTGCAAAGTCCCCGAAGTGGGGCAACAGCTTGGTGCATTTGAGAAGCTGGAATGAGGTCGGTATGGCAGACAGGACATAGTGAACATGATGGAGAATGGTACAAGTTGAAGAGAAAGCATCGGTTTCAAGATAGAAGCTCCCAGTGACCTGCAAGGACAGTGAGAACCCACTGAATAGTGTAATCAAGGGAATAACTTGATCAGATGATGTTTATGAAATCACTTTGCCTGCGTGTGGAAACCCAGTGAAGAAGAGCAAACCATACAAGCAAGAAAGCCCTTATAATTGAGGTGGACTGACTTGGTGACAAAGGTGATGAAGAGCAGTACACCACTCTCAGATGTGTTTGAAGTCAGGATCCACATGACTTGGTTCTGAATTGGATGTGAGAAGTGATGGAGAGGGAGTGATCAAGGTGGAGTCTCAAGTGTCCTGCTTGAACACGAGCTAGGTTTATGGTGACGCCGTTTACTGACTCAGTTACACTGAAGGAGGCAGGTTTGAGGGAAGAGACCCAGCTCAGCTTCAGTCATATTGAGTCTGAGCTTCCAAGACTCCCAAGTGAAGTCATAGAGTGCATGTTACATGCATGTGGAGCTTTCAGCAGAGTTCAAGGTTGGAGTTACAAATTAGGCAATTCATCAGCAGGTGAACAGTCTTGAAAACCATGAAATGATGGGATTCCAGAGCACTGTCACTAAGAGAATTTGGGGCAAGCTCTTCCTCTGGAGCTAATGTGTTAAGATTAGTTGATGGAGTCAGGTTATTGGGACACAGGCCACGATCGAGAAGGTCAAATCGATCATTATAAAATGAGAGCAATTAGGAGTCAAGCTTCTGTTTTGTTTTGTTTTTTAAGCAGCGCTGTCTCTCATTTGAAACATGATACATTTTTGATTAAACACAAACCGTGTAACAGGCACTGTGCAAGCCATTTTATAAACATTTTTCCAAGTTAAAAGTTTTTAAAAGTTTGTATTTTTATCAAATTTATATATGCATATAGGTTAAGGAGTCAAATCATTCTACACAGATTATCATAAAAGTAAGTTTCCTCTGCCCTACCTTGTCCCATTGCCCATTACTCATAGGCAATAGCTTTTCATTCTTTTAGCTTTTACACTTGGTATTAACAAGTCTTGAATAACATGTTTATAATGTTAATTCTTGATTTTTATTGTTGTTTAGTTATAGGCATTGTATTTTGGCTTTTCTCTATAAAAGATGAGAATTTAGCCCTTTTTCATCGAGCTCCTCCCCTCAAACACAAAGGCACTGAGAACGTGTCCCCTGAAGTTATGGACAGCGTATAGTAGAATGCACTTTAAAAGCCTCTCTAGTGGTGTTTGAATTGTCAGCGGGGTCTTGAAGTGAGAGATATATCTTGATGGGATGTGAGGGCATGGCAGAAACAGCTCACCTGGAGAAGAAACATCTCCCTGGAGAGGAGTGTAAGATACAGACACCTTGGAGATGACCATAGCACCTTGCATTCCAAACGGTTTCTCTCTTCACAGTGTTTTTCACACTGACTCTCTAAAGGGTTCCTGATATTTCAGTGAAAAGGTTGGGTGGATATTATTATTCAGACTTTTTTTTCCTCAAGGAAGTAATTGAAGTTTAGAAAGCATGGCCCATTAAACCAAAATGAGTGGCAATCGTGGTCACAGGAATGAGAGAAATAACTGATAGCTGAATAGCCATATATCAAATTCCAAATGAACATATGGGTAATGTTCATGTTTCCAATAATCAAGAAATATACAATATACATTATATATTACATTGTATATTGCAATGTAATATACATTATTACATGTATATACATGTGTATATGTATATTACATGTGCATATAAATTATATAGGTGTATAACAGTGTATGATTTCATTCACTGTGAAAATATCCTGTGTGTGTGTGTGTGTGCATGCATATGACATAAATTGGTGCAAACATGGTAGGAAATATGAAAAGGTAAAATAATTTAGTTGGGAACATCAGATTGTGAATGATGGATAAAAACTGATTTTCCCCTGCTATTTATACAGTTACATTATATTTTCAAAACAAATTAAAAAGTGGTGGGACTTAGTAGGTATTGAAACCAAATTTTAAGAGTTTTGGATTTTACACTGGAAATGCTACAGGCTCTTGTTTAGAGAGCCACACAAATAGAAAATTTTAGAAGAAGTTACCAAGTGAGCATAATTATAGTTTAAGAGAGAGAATAAGGATACAGTCTCTCCCCACTTTCTAATACTCCCTTCCCAATTCCTACTTTTTTACATATTTCAAAATTGCAATTTGGGGGATTATGTTATTCAGTGAGTCACGATTATCCTCGAATCAGCCATGTAAACTCATGAAGAGATTTACCACTGCCTCTCTTCAACATACAGCCACACACCCATGATTTTGTCATGGTGCCCCTCTTCAGGGTAGTCATGATAATGCTTGCTGGGAAAAAGAAAAACTAGATCAGAGAGGGATTTATTGCTGTGAGTTAATCACGAGAGAGATAACTACCCAGATGAAGGGAAGGGTAAGGTAAGAATTTGAAGACATATTTTCCCTGAAGTTTGGTTGGAAAAAAAAATCAATATTCTGAAAACTGCTTAATATGTGATGATTTCTAAAACTTCAAGGCAGTGTAGCAGGCATGTCATTGAAAAATAATTAACTTAGCAATTGGAAGTAGGGTTGAGAATGTCAACCCCCTTCTGTGCGTCTGTGAAAAATGCAAGGTGCCTTTAATGGATTTAAACATGAACTGTTTAGTGTAACATCCCTTGTGAGAACATAATGCCTGTAAATGTAATGAAAAGTCATGAGAGGCTAAATTGCAACTTATTAGCATAACTACTAGAAGAGTGAATTGAAGAAGAAATGTAACCTCCCTGGCCTGATTCCATAATGGATATGACACACATTCAGATGGCAGCCCACACTCTGGGTCACACAGGTATAACCGATGCTCTGAATGATCACAAGTAAATAGCGAGCTCTACTTTGTTCCCTGTGATATGCTTATCTCTTGCTGATGAATGCATTACTTATTTTGTAATGCTAAGTGACTACTTAAAATGAATTTTTCTCCCTAATTAGGAATACTTCCCTATGTGCTGTATTCTCTCCCCAAGTGAAAATTTGATTTAGTGGGAAACTTGCTTTAAGAATGTCTGCATGGACATATATACACTACCAAATGTAAAATAGATAGCTAGTGGGAAGCAGCCGCATAGCACAGGGAGATCAGCTCGGTGCTTTGTGACCACCTAGAGGGGTGGGATAGGGAGGGTGGGAGGGAGACGCAAGAGGGAGGGAATATGGGGATATATGTATATATATAGCTCATTCGCTCTGTTATAAAGCAGAAACTAACACACCATTGTAAAGCAATTATACTCCAATAAAGATGTTAAAAAAAAAAGAATGTCTGCATGAAAAAAGAACAGGAGTACAGCTTAGAGTGGTCCAGGAATTTTGCGTTTTATTAATCTCTCACTCTCTATTGTTTTAGAGATGAGTTTTCATCCACTTTGAAATAAACCCTTTATGTCTTGATAAGCGCTTTACACCCACATGTAGAGCTGGTTTAAATTGTGCATCTCCTTCCTCCTTACATTAGGGATTTTTGATAATGCTTGTCAGGAACCGTCTGGTCCAGGTTACCCTCTGTGGGGCTTGGGACCCAACTTCTCTGTCCCTTTTCTAGTTGAATCCATGCCTTTTCAAGGTTCCTGTGTCTCAAGTAATGAGCCCGCAGAACAGCTGGTAGAGGGAAAAATCCCAGCACTGTGCTGAATAAAATGGGCACAGAGAACTGTTAAAAGGAGGATCAGTCATCAGACTCCTTGGACCAGACCTCATGACCTCCTACACCAGAATCGAAGGATGATTTAAGTTTCTATGTCGCTGGATTAGTGAGCAGAGCTTTATTGCCCCCAGGATAGGAGATATGGGCATCAGTTTGCGTTCACAAGGGAACAATCCAGGGGCTCTTTCTCTTAAGAAAATCTTGAGCTGTAGAATGAGGTGGCAGGGTACCTCATTTGGCTTATGGAAAAATAATAGTTGAAGGCCATTGTACGTTTGGTAGTGCATCTTTCATTGGGGGTGACCTTCTTCACTCATCCTCCCTCACAGTGAGTAAACCTGTCTCCCTTTGTTGTGGTTTTTACAGTCGTGGCAGAAGTCAAATGGTTGAAGAGAATTAAAACGTTCTCAGTGATTTCTTTCTCAGCAGGCTCTTCCAGTCCATCATTTGTCCAGCCAGTACTATTTTCAGGGTGACATGTGTTTGTGCTTTTTTTGGGTTGAATATCCACAGTCTGGCCTGTTTCCCTGGATATTAGCCCCTTCCTTCTTCACTCTTCCAGCAGAAACAGAGCTGCTTTTCACCTCTTTGTGACTTCCTAGGGACAAGTGCCCAACCACAAGCTCATAGACTATGTATCTCCACCATAGGAAAATTCAAATTTAATACACATACTCGCATGCATGCACACACACACACACACCCTAGGTCCTTGCTGCCTATAGCTGCAGATCAGGATTCAACCCAATTTTTTCATTTTTTTTTAAAGCAGCTCTCTTTGAAGGGATAATCACCTATTATTCAAAGCCTCCATTTTTTTGATCAGTCACATACATCAGGGTGTGTGTGTGTGTGTGTATTTAAATCTGATGAGCGTGAATCTAGTCTTCCTACCAAGGATGTTGTGTGCCCTCCTTTCTATAATGCTAACTCCTCCCCACTTATCCCCAAGGATACACCTTCCTGCCCCCTTGCCCCACCCAGACTTGTGCATATTGAGTTTGAATCACTTTATGCTTATTGGCTACCTACTTTTCTTGTGAGCATTCTGTTTACGCGTACATTGCCCATTGTTCTACTGGAGGTATCTTTCCTTAGTGGAGGTATCTTTCCTTAGTGTTTTGTTTATTTATGATCTATTTTAATTTCCATTTCGGATGCTCCTTCTGTGACTTAGCTCAGATATTTTTCCAGAATGTGTTACACAGTCAACCTCTTCTACGATTTCACCTGGGATGTGATGAGCTTTCTCAGTTTCATAGAGTAAGGTTTTGCTTGAAAAAGTTTCACTCTATTATATCTTTGATTGTTATTTGGGTTCCATACATTCTCATATGGTCAATCCTAATGATTCATGGATGCTGTATTTGTGAATTTGCCTACTCAATGAAGTTTATTTGTAACCTTGAAGTCAACGCTTGTGGCACTTTTATAGTCATTTGTGGACATTCACATGCACAGAGCAGCAAAAAATTTCAGTTCCTCATGATGTGTAAGTTCTCAGCTGAGATAGATAAAGCAACACTGCCTTTTTGTTTCAGCTCTCATACTGGAAAAGAGTGTCCTTTTCATGGTGTATTTAATGCCACATTTTTTTACATTTTGCTTTTTTTGTTGGTGATTTCTCTGTTTACAATGGCGCTTAAGCATAGTGCTGTTGAGTGTTCCAACATGCAAGAAGACTGTCACGTTCCTTATAGAGAAAATGAGAGTTTCCAGGCAGGAATTATAGTTCTATTGGCTGTGAGTTCAATGTTAATTAATCAACAATATATATTAAATAAGGTATCTTTAAACAGAAATACACATAAAAAAGTTATGTATTAATCAGTTGACTAATGTGTCCAGAAGCTCACAGGAACCTAACTCTGTATTTCCCCTGGAAGCAATTGTCCAGGATTCACTAGTTCAGTGTTCAGAATGACTTTATAGAAAATAACTACCACAAATAATGAGAATTGACTGTATATCTTTCAGAGGCATTGATATTTTGAGCCTGTCCTCTCTTTCTACTATTTCCCTTGTTTGTTAACCTTTTGATCTCTTAGATTTCTTTGTGAATTTTGCTAGCTTGACTCCACTCAATTGATTCAGTTTTCTTTTTAACAGGATTAAATATGCTTTTTTTTTTTTTTTTTTTTTTTTTTTTTGCGGTACGCAGGCCTCTCACTGTTGTGGCCTCTCCTGTTGTGGAGCGCAGGCTCCGGACGCGCAGGCTCAGCGGCCATGGATCATAGGCCCAGCCGCTCCGCGGCATGTGGGATCTTCCTGGACCAGGGCACGAACCCGTGTCCCCTGCATCGGCAGGTGGACTCTCAACCACTGCGCCACCAGGGAAGCCCTTAAATATGCTTTTTTACCACCTCCAGTAAGGACTATCAGCCTTCTGTTTTGTTGTTGTTGCTGTGATTTTTCATCTGTTTGTATCTTTCTGGCTATTAGTGTGAAAAATCTGAAGTCTTACCAGAGCTTACTGAAGAGATGTCATTTTGAACTAGAAGTCTGCCGATTATTCCGGTTTTGCTTTCAGTTGTTTTATGTGTCATGAGACTTAGTATATCATAATGACATGCAGACACAAAGATATTATCTTCATTCAATTTCTTCAATGATAAAAAGGGCTACCCTAGAATATGTCAACCAGTAAAAAAAAGGTTCATTTTCCCTTAAAATTGACTGAATTATCCACCCGCCCCCCACTGTGGTTCTACTTTTAGAAAATTAAAGCCAATGATTATCCTTAAAATGAATGAATCCACAGTAACATCACTCCTTTTTTAGTATGAGGTAAGTGGGGATGGAGCAGGAAAGACAGCCGTGAGATTCTTTTACCACAAGAAACTCACCTTTATTGATCCTTGTCAGGCATTTAAAACACTATCTTAATAATTACACAAACCAAATAGTATAGGCATTTATACACTCCGTATAAGAGTAAGTTAAGAGCTGGGGTTTGGAGGAGACTTCTTATATTTTAACCCTGGCTCTGTTACTTATAAGAAAAATAATGAGCTCTACCTTACAAGGTTATTATGAACATTGCATGAATTAATTCATGCAAAGCACCTAAAAGAACTCCTGGCACTTAATGTTCAGATATAAGTGCTATTTTTTGGTAAAGAAAACATTTTTAATCTTATAATACAGTACCTTAAAAGTACAGTAGTACAGTACAACAGCTGGGGCTTCTTAGAAGTACCAGCTACCTCACTGCTGCTTTTACGCTTGCTTCCGGACATCCTGGGCTTGAAACAAAGATACTGTACTACTGTACTCTATACAGTACTGTGAAGTATACAAAATCACAACCATAGGTGCTATTTTTGGAACTATAACAATCTTTCAAATGAACTCAAACTCAGAGATCAAGTAGTTTTTTGAAGTCACAAAGAAAATAAATGGGAGCACCAAGACTCAGACCAAACTTTTCTGTCTTTAGATTCCTTATCCTTCTCGTGCCATTTACTGTCCCTTAAGATAAATGTTACAACCTGTATTTGTGTTATAACTGTATGTGCGGCAGGGTTTCAAGGAGGCAATGGTCAATGTGTTCTTCAAAATGGTCACTTACTTCTCAATAATGATAAAAATGATAATTGACTATGCATTTAAAAATACTACTGGTATTACATAAATATTTACATACTTCCTCTGAAAATGTGTGCTTTTCACTAATTTTTCCCTTTACTGTTTTGCACGTCACCTGTTGACCCTGCCATGTTGCAAAGATCTACCTTTCCTTCTGGCAGTTGGGTTCTCCTTGACCTTTTTAGCTGGACGGATGCACTGAGGCCTAATCTCAGCAGATAGAGTCTTCTGTGCCATGACCCTGTGTTCCCTTCCATGAGTAATTCAAGAAACCCGTTTTGAAATCTGTTGTGTCCCAAACACAGAGCTTTACTGTCTGTCACCCCTTGCAAATATTGTAAAACAAATCTGGTTGTTGTGGAGATGTTGAAAATTGGTTCCCAGATCCTAAAAGCTGTCTCAGTGGCTCCAGCCCTCATGACTAAATGGGCAGAGGTATAAGATAGCCAAAAGACTACAGTCTCTGGAATAATTAAAACCCTGGTCTGGCCATTCAATAGCAATGTGACCTCAGGCAAATTAGTTAATCTCTATGACTCACAAACTTTTCATTTAAAAAATACCATAATGATGCATATGATAGAGAATAGTTGCAAATATTTAATGGGAAATATATATAAAGCATCCATCTATGTGTCTGTACATTAAATGCATTCTTCTATTTATCCTCCCATGATAACTCCCACTTTCACATGTGTGTGAAGAGCGTGCCTCACTTCTTAGAAGGTTAAGATGACATTGCAGCTTTCAAAAGGATTTAATAAAGAAAATAGGATCAAGGAAAGAATTAACAGGAGATGTCATTTCAGGATAAAAGGCTCTAGGGTAAGTGATGAGATTAAGAAATTTTCCCTGAATATTACCATCAATTTTTGACCCTGGTTTCCTAATTTAGGGGAGTTCTTCCCTGTTGTTCTGGGAGCATTGCTTTCATGGGGAAAGTATGTAGATGTGCTACTTCTACCATCATGTGTTTTAGACTGATACAGATCTGTGTGTCTATACAGTATAACACTTCAATAATCAATGTAGCCACCGCAGTGAAAATAAGTCAGAGTTTTTAGCATCATGGAAACACTTTATCTTAGAAAAAAGAATTCTTATAGCTTATTTTGGAAATAGAGATATGATCCCAGAATAACCAGATGAAAGGTGAAAACAAGCATCCTTCAAAGTAGTGTCCTATTGGGGGTAGAGGAAAGAATCACCTGTAGAAACTTTAAAATATACTCATGCCTGACATCAGGTCTCAGAGGTTCTTATTTGATTGGTGTGGGTGGGGCCTCAGTATCTGTATTTTGTTTTATAGCAGCTGTATTAATATAACTCACAAACTAAGTAAGGTATCAAGTGGATTCAAGCATGCATGCATGGCTACAGCTTTCGGCCATGGTTTTATAATTTTCATTGTTTCCCCTATTTTAAAGATAATGCTATACTAGTTATTTTTCTTTTGCTCATCCATGTTCAATGTCCACTCTTTTCTATCCTGATCTATGATAGGATAAGCTAATCTTCAGGGTATTCTTTCCATTGCTTCCCCCCTGGCAAAGGAATCAGTCCTTGGGCAACCTCTGAACTCTCTGGGATGTGCTAAGGATGCCCTACTCCAGACCTAGGGGGTTGTAATACCTCTTGGCTCTTGTTAACCCAGAATATGGATTCTGTTTCTAGCCCCAGCTACTTGGTTTTCTTAAACCTAGTCAATACCATGTGTGATGGTTAATTTTTTGTGTCAACTTGACTAGACTATGGAGTGCCCAGACATTTGGTCAAACATTATCCTGGGTGTGTCTTTGAGGGTATTTGAGGCTAACACTTGAATCAACAGACTGAGTAAAGCAGAGTGCCCTCTTGCTGTGTGGGCGGGCCTCATCCAATCAATTGGAAACCTGAATAGACCAAAATGGTTGAGAAAGTGGGAACTCCTCCTCCCTGACTACTGAGCTGGAAAATCAGTCCTTTTTGGCCTTCAGACTGGCACTGAAACATTAGCTTTTCTTGGATTCTTTCTGGATTTCAGTCTGGAAATATGATCATTGATACTCCTGGTTCTCAAGACTTTGGACTAGGACCGGAACTACCCATTGGCTATTCCGGGTCTCCAGCTTCCTGGCTCCAGATCTTGAGACTTCTCAGCCTCCATAATTGCATGAGCCAATTCCTTATAATAAATCTCTCTCTCTCTCTCTCTCTCTCTCTCTCTCTCTCTCTCTCTCTCTCTCTCTCTCTCTATATATATATATATATATATATATACACACACACAGACACACACATTCTATTGGTTCTGTTTCCCAGGATAACCCTAACTAAATATAAGTTGTAAATAACCACTTTATCAAACTCAACTCAATCAACCATTTCTGATGAGCCATAACCCTGCCTCCTGATGCATATACCTAATTCAATGGCCTACGATGACTAATCAGTTATTCCACAACTGTCTTTTTCTTTTAAATTTTTATTGGAGTATAGTTGCTTTACAATGTTGTGTTAGTTTCTGCTGTACAGAAAAATGAATCAGCTATATGTGTACATATATCCCCTCTTTTTTGGATTTCCTTCCCATTTAGGTCACCACAGAGCACTGAGTAGGGTTCCCTGTGCTACACAGTAGGTTCTCATTAGTTATCTATTTTATACATAGTATCAATAGTGTATATATGTCAACCCCAATCTCCCAATTCCTCCCATCCCCCCCTTTCCCTCTTGGTATCCATACATTTTTTCTCTATGGCTGTGTCTCTATTTCTGCTTTGCAAATAAGATCATCTATACCATTTTTCTAGATTCCAAATATATGCGTTAATATATGATATTTGTTTTTCTCCTTCTGACTTACTTCCCTCTTTACGATAGTCTGTAGGTCCATCCACATCTCTACAAATGACCCAATTTCATTCCTTTTTATGGCTGAGTAATATTCCATTGTATATATGTACCACATCTTCTTTATCCATTCCTCTGTCAGTGGACATTTAGGTTGATTCCATGACCTGGCTATTGTAAATAGTACTTCAATGAACATTGGGGTGCAAGTGTCTTTTTTTTTTTTTTGCGGTACACGGGCCTCTCACTGTTGTGGCCTCTCCCATTGCGGAGCACAGGCTCTGGATGCGCAGGCTCAGCGGCCATGGCTCACGGGCCCACCCGCTCCGTTGCACGTGGGATCTTCCCAGACTGGGGCACGAACCCGTGTCCCCTGCATTGGCAGGCGGACTCTCAACCACTGCGCCACCAGGGAAGCCCGCAAGTGTCTTTTTGAATTATGGTTGTCTTTGGGTATATTCCCAGTAGTGGTATTGCTGGGTCATATGGTAGTCCTATTTTTAGTTTTTTAAGGAACCTCCATACTGCTCTCCATAATGGCTCTATCAATATACATTCCCACCAACAATGCATGAAGGTTCCCTTTTCTCCACACCCTCTCCAGCATTTATTATTTGTAGATTTTTTGATGATGGCCATTCTGACTGGTGTGAGGTGATACCTCATTGTGGTTTTCATTTGCATTTCTCTAATAATTACTGATGCTGAGCATCTTATCATGTGTTTGTTGGCCATCTGTATGTCTTCTTTGGTGAAATGTCTATTTAGGTCTTCTGCCCATTTTTTGATTGGGCTGTTTGTTCTTTTGATACTGAGCTCCATGAGCTGTCTGTACATTTTGGAGATTAATCCTTCATCAGTTGCTTCATTTGCAGATATTTTCTCCCATTCTGAGGGTTGTCTTTTCATCTTATTTATAGTTTCCTTTGCTGTGCAAAAGCTTTTAAATTTAATCAGGTTCCATTTGTTTATTTTTGTTTTTATTCTCATTACTCTAGAAGGTGGATCTGAAAAGATCTTGTTGCAATTTATATCACAGAGTGTTCTGCCTATGTTTTCCTCTAAGAGTTTTATGGTGCCTGGCCTTACATTTAGGTCTTTAATCCATTTTGAGTTTATTTTTGTGTATGGTGTTAGGGAGTGTTCTAATTTCATTCTTTTACATGTAGCCCTCCAGTTTTCCCAGCACCACTTATTGAAGAGGCTGTCTTTTCTCCATTGTATATTCTTGCCTCCTTTGTTATAGATTAGGTGACCATAGGTGTATGTGGGTTTATCTCTGGGCTTTCTATCCTGTTCCATTGGTCTATATTTCTGTTTTTGTGCCAGTACCATTCTGTCTTGATTACCGTAGCTTTGTAGTATAGTATGAAGTCAGGGAGCCTGGTTTTTCCAGCTCTGTTTTTCTTTCTCAAGATTGGTTTGGCTATTCAGGGTCTTTTGTGTTTCTGTGCACATTTTAAGATTTTTTTGCTCTAGTTCTGTGAAAAATGCCATTGGTAATTTGATAGGGATTGCGCTGAATCTGTAGATTGCTTTGGGTAGTATAGTCATTTCCACAGTATTGATTCTTCCAATCCAGGAACGTGGTATATCTCTCCAACTGTTTGTGTCTTTGATTTCTTTCTTCAGTATCTTACAATTTTCTGTGCACAGGTCTTTTGCCTCCTTAGGTAGGTTTATTCCTAGGTATTTAATTCTTTTTGTTGTAATGGTAAATGGGTTTGTTTCCTTAATTTACCTCTGTGATCTTTCATTGTTAGTGTACAGGAATGCAAGAGATTCAAAATTCAACACCCATTTATGATAAAAACTCTCCAGAAAGTGGGCATAGAAGGAACCTACCTCAACATAATAAAGGCCATATATGACAAACCCACAGCAAACATTATTCTCAGTGGTGAAAAACTGAAAGCATTTCCTCTAAGATAGGAACAAGACAATGGTGTCCACTCTTGCCACTATTATTCAACATAGTTTTGGAAGTCCTAGCCACGGCAATCAGAGAAGAAAAAGAAATAAAAGGAATCCAAATTGGAAAGGAGGATGTAAAACTGTCACTGTTTGCAGATGACATGATGCTCTACATAGAAAATCCTAATAAGACCACCAGAAAACTATTAGAGCTAATCAGTGAATTTAGTAAAGTCACAGGACACAACTGTCCTTTTGATTTTTGCCTATATTTTATAAAAAAATTTCCAGTAAATCTATATAAATTGACATTATTGACTTTATAAAATTATTGTGTTTTTATGCCAAAAGTAATCTACTGAGGAGTTTTATAGACATTTTAGAGCATTTTAGAAAATTAGCTTCTTTCTGCAAGTATTTTGCTTTTTTTTATAAGTTCCAAATGTAGGAGTGGATTTGCTTTGTCATCATTCATTTCAGTTTGTTTGTTGTCAACTCTACCAGGGCACTGGTATGTGTGGGTCTTAGTGAAAATAGTTTAGTTCCCAGTGGAAAGAGTGTCCAATTGTTTTAATTTCTTTTATCACAGCTGTTAAGGAGCTCTTTCATCTTTGTAGTGGATCAACTTTTGTTGCATTTGAAATCCTTCAGAATGAAATTTGGTCAATTCATGAGGAGAATATTGACCTTGGAATCTGTGGGCACTGATTAAATGTGCAGGGTCATGTAGGGAGAAAAGCTGAGTACTCTAGTGAGGGCTCCAGTGACTGGGGTTGTTGATCTACTTGTAAAAAACATTGACTCTCATCTGGAACTTACTGAATAATCAATTCATTACACTCTTTGGCTGAATCCTCACTAGCTAGGTAAAATTTATCTAATATGAATCCCCACTGAATTTCTTCATTCTTGTCCAGAAGTGGATCCGTCATTTCAAGCAGTGAAGGTGAACACAATTCTTTAATAAGCTTAAGAGATATCTACCACTAGGAATGGTTCTCCCCTGATCGTCTGTGTGATTGAGCAGAGTTATGCTGCTGTATGTGTTTCTTCTCTCCAATATAAAACATAATTTCTCTACTATAAAAACATTTATGCAAAGACAGTTATAGGTTCCAGATATTAGGAAGGAACTTAGTTATTATCTAATGTATAGGTTCTCATTCTGGGAGCCATGGGTTGGACATTAGGGGTTTGTGAACCCATGAAATGTAAAATTTTGTAAATGTGTACCACATGGGGGAGGAGATGAAAAGCCATAAAATGCACCTGGTTGGTTGGTTTGTCTCATGAGAAGCTCTCTTTGAATCTTCATCATCCATACAAAAATCTAGGGATCTCTTGAGCAGAAGGGCAAGTTCAGGTCACAAGCGCGCGTGTGCGCGCGCGCGCGCACACACACACACACACACACACACACAGAGTCCCTTAAAGACTGAGTCTGTCATTCATGTTCAAATGATGCAGCCCAACCCATACAGAGCCCAAAGAGTGAGGAGAAATTAGTGAGTTTGTTCCCTATTCAGAAAGGAAAGGCCTCTCTCAGAGACAATTGGGGCATCCCATGTGGATGCATCTCTGCCAGTGGTGATCTCCTTACTTGTGTTCTAGCTCCCCTTTAGCACAGTTATTTGGTCCTTTAACCTCTTCTTTTTCTCCAGAGTTCTTGCCTCCTTGAGTATTTCACTTGCTGGAGAGGACAAGGGGAAACTTCAGGTCCTGTGTGTAGAGGAATGCGAAAGGAAAGACAACAGGAGTCCTTGCTTTTGGATAAAGTCTCTAAAAACAATCAGACATGAAGTTTACATATCAGCCAGGGGATCAAATTATTAAAAATACCTCTTGTTGTTAGCTTGCTCTTGGAAGGTACCAAAGTGGAAAATAGAAAATGTGAGAGGAGAGACATTTGTCCAGCTTTGTACATCCCTTCTGTTGAGAAAATTTATCTATCACTTTTGTGAAATTGTCAAAGGAATATATGACATAGAAGGATTTAAGAGCCACTGCTTAAATGGAAATTTCTCATTTCATAGATAAGAAAACTGATGTTCAGGAAAATGGGGGGAATTGCCCAGACTCACACAGGTAGAGACAGCGGGGTGGAACACAGCTAAAATGCACTTTTGCAGACTTTGTTCCTCATTTCAGCACTACTTCAGAGATACACTGCTGACTCTAATATCACATATAAAAGGAGGTTTTACAAAATTTTTCTCAAGGAAGATGACATATAAGTTCGAGTTAGGGTTCTGATTAACAGAAGAGCTACTTTTGAAAAGGCCTGAATCAAACCCCCCAGTTAGGAATGCAGTTTTGGAACTGGTTTGTTTCTTAGGGGTGATGACTATGAACGACAGCTGCAAATGACCAGCATCTCAGTATTTACTCTGACCCATAATGGGAAAGCAGGAGTGCTTTATGCTGGGAGTAGGGGCCAGATAATGCTCTGTGAGTGGGAGAGAGAAGAGAATTTCACTTTCCTTTTCTGGCTTTAATCACCATGGATACAAATTGAACATGATAAAATATTCATTCATTTTGCCTCCTTGACCCATATCTGCATGTTTTTAATCCATATATATTAAAATTCAAGCATTTAATCATAACCATAGACTTATATAGAACCTGCAATTGTTAAGGCTCCTTAATAGTATCTCGTAACTCATTGATCTCTGATAGATCCTGTGTCTGTAATGCTTCCTAAGGTTAGCTTAAGGTACTTGTAACTACTTCTATTGCCATTCTATTGTGCAACAAAGAACATTTTTTCCTAGTCTGTAGCTTCCATTGTACGCTCTCTTCGTGTGCGTAAGAATCCCTAAACTGAAAACTGTGTCTACTTGCTTCCCTGGTCCTTTCTATCTGGGAACCAGTTGGCTAAAGCACATTTGAAATTTACCATAATACACACACAAGGCATATGCACACAAAGCATATGTACAGAATGTGACTAGATCTTGTTCCTATGCATGTGATTGACTAAGGTTGGTTACTAGCCAAGACGTATGAACTGGTCCCAGTAAGCAAACTGATTCTGGGTAGACCTGAGTGGTCCACATATACCACTGTAGCCGTGTCTAAACCACTTTGATTCCTCCGATTGCCTCCAGAAATTACCTGCCCACCACAGCGTAACACAGTTACTCGGATCACATAAAGCCATCAGAACATAAGCAAGGTATCACTTACACAATGACTGAAATAAGATAGTTACTTACATGCTTCCTATGTCTCTGCCTCTTTACATATACACACCTTTCTCTGTAGTCTCTCTAACATGGGGAGAAAGGCTTAGGCTATGTCCTTCTACTTTGTTAGGAGGGTCCAGACTTAGTAGCTTGGGAGGACAACATTGCTGTTCAGAGCATTGCTGGTAGGTTCCAGGGTGACTTTTTGATTTCTCTAATCAGAAAAGGACTTACAGACTTTTTTTTTTTTTTTTTTAGTATTTTCTCTAGAGATTATAATATACATCTAATTTATCACTGTCTACCTTGAAATAATATAACGTCATTTCACTTACAATGTAAGAGTTTTACAGCAATGTGTTTCTATGTATATCCCTATCATCTCCTGTGCTATAATTGCCATATATTTCACTGCTATTATAAACCCTATAATATATTGTTATTATTTTTTTGCTTCATTGAGTCAATGGACTTTTAAAGAATTTTGAAAAAGAAAGAAAACTAGTCATTTTTGTTTTTTCACAGTTACCATCTTTACTGCTTTTTATTTCTCCCTATAGATTTAAATTTGCATCTGACATCATTTCACGTTTATCTGAAAAACTCCCTTTAGCATTTTTTGTAGTACAGATTTGTAGAAGACAAATTCAAGAAGATTTTATCTGAAAATGACTTTTCTTTTGCCTCCATTTTAAAGATATTTTTCACCTAGATGTAAAATTCTAGGCTGACAGTCCTTTCTTTCAGCATTTAAAAAATATTGTTCCACTGTTTTATGGCTTCCATAGTTCCTGAGAAGTCAGCTTATTGCTATCCTTGTTTCTCTATAGGTAATGGGCCTCCTTCCCTGGACTTCTTTTAAGATTTTCTCTTTATTTTTGTTTTGTAGCAGTTTGATTGTGATATACCTCCGTATGGATTTGCGTGTGTGTTTATCCTGCTAGAATTTCCTGTATTTGTGTGATGCCATTTTTGATCAGTTTTGGAAAAATTTCAGCCAACATTTCTGCAAGTATTTTTATTCACAATTACCTTTCCTTTCTCCTTCTGAGATTACAATTACACACGCATTAGACAACTTAACTCTGTTCCCCTTGTCATTGACACACTCTTCATTCTTTTCTAAAAAATTTTTATTGTGCTTTAATTTTTAAACATTTTTTTGACTTTTTTTTTAACATTTACTGGTTTTCTGTTGTGTCCAGTTTGCTGTTATTACCATCCAACAATTATTTATTTTCAGTTATCATATTTTTTAGTTTTAAGATTTCCTTTTGTTCTTATTTATAACTTCAATATATGAAATATGGCTTCAGTACAGGAAAAAAATATATATCTCCCTTGAAATTCCCCACCCTTTTGCCATTTAATCCATTTTTGTTTCCTGTAGCTTCTTTAACATAATATGTATCATGGTAACTTAAAAGTCCTACTTTGTTAATTAAATTTGGGATGTCAGGGACATTCGTAGTTTTGTTTCTATTAACCATTTTTTTCTTCACTTATAGGTCATATTTTTAAACTTCTTTGTGAATCTAAAACTGCTTTATTTTATCTAAAGATTATAGAATATATTAGATTCAACGTTGCAGAACATTGTAGAGAATTTGGATTCTGGTATCACCCTCTGAGGGGTGCTGAGACTTGTTCTAAGCTCCCTGGAGTCTTACACATGTATTGTTCAGGGATCAGCAAAGAATTTGAGAGAAGTTTATACACTAATTTTGTAGCTCCCCTTCTGTGACTTGTTCCATTAATTTCTAGCCACTCTGGCAGCTCCAAATTCTGTCCCATGACTCCTAAGGCCAATAATGGTATGAGTTTGAGTTCTATCCTTTGAGTGCAGTGCAGAGAAGGGAATAACTTCAGCAGAGTTAGGACAAAGGTAAGGCAATAGAGGCATCTAGGATACAACATTAGAGGAGGTTTTCACTATTAGCATCATGCAAATGCATGGTCATTACTTGGGATCAAGTGCCTCCTTACATGGACCCCAGGCACCTCTCTTCCTCATCCCCCTCCCAGTCTGGCCTGACCTTCAGGAGAAAAGCTATATACATTAGGAAGGAGAAAAAAAATGGAAGGAGAAAAATAATACTACCTTTATCACTACACAATAAGAAAAGAAAGGGAAAGAAACACCTCTATTCTCTAATGAAAACCTACTTTAAAAACCCATTATATACATATACACATACATATGAATATATGTATACTCTCCAAAAGGAAAAATAGAACTGAGGGGAGACTGTGGACCAGAGATGTCATGAGATTTAGAACAAAGGAAACAGCTGGCTGAGTGGGATTTGTTCAGCATAAAGGAGAAAGCTGAAACCTAAGGGCTTGGAGAAGAAATGTGAATGAGAAGCAAGGTCATTTGAATCACAGAACTCTGGAAAGGCAATAGGTTACCTAGTTTACTAGGGCATAACTAAAATCAGGGAGTTGGAAATCTGCGTAAAGATTAGTTAAACCCTAGTACCTCTCCTCCTGTCCCAAACAGGACACCTTGCCCAGCTTCACCAGCACTTCAGAGGACGGGAGGTTATTTCTAATGGAAATAACCATGGAATACCATGTCTTAGGCCAGCGGTTAAGCACTGTATAAAAAGCAGTTGAGAAGCGTGTATTTCAAGAGAAAATACATGTCTGGTAGGGATATTCTTGGCTGTCTTTTGATACTCTTCAGCTAGCATGTTGGCAGCCAGCCTTCTATCTCTCTTGGCAAAGGACTGGAAGATTATTCTCTGGAAAAACTGACCCAAGAGAAACGCCTACAGATACTAACATTTGGGAGTCCACCAATGAAACGTTCATGACCTGGCCAGAATTATAACAACAGTGTGAGATTTAAATCCACTTATCTCAGAAGCTAATAAGCCAAAAGAAAGAAAAAGTCTTTAATTATGTTAGAAAAATCTTTGATACATAAAATGTATCTAATAAACCAGAGATGAGAAAAAAATGGACTATTAATAAAATTTGACTGTGTATTAAGCCCCAAAGAAAAAATGTCCATAAGTTGCCATAAAGCAGAATTCTTATGAATATTTTCTAGGTCTAAAGTAGGAAATTATAAATTACCAATAAAAGTATTTTTGGTTGCAAGCAACAGAACTTACTATGACTATTTTCAGCAGCAAAGAAATTTATTGGAAAGATAGTAGAGAGCTTACAGAACTGACTGTAGGTGGGAGAACCAGGTAAGATACAAGAAGGACAGGTCAGACAGAACTCATGGTGAAGGTCCAGTTTGGATGTCATCTTGTGCATGATCATTTGATACTTGCTGCCACTGGAATCTTGCTGCTACCCTCCTCTCTGGAGTCTCCACCAAGACTCATCCCTCAGAGGCTGACCTCCAAATTGGAGGGGTGGCTGAATGCTAGGTAGCACAAAACAACAAATATCAACTACTGGAAATAACAACAAAAGAAAATGAAAAGAAGTACCCTCTGCTATTCACATGAATATTTTCTTAAAAATTCTTTTAAATAATTCAAGTTAAAGAAGAAATCAGTGTTGAAATGACAATCTATTTGGGAACGAATGAAAATGTGAGCAAAATCAAAACTGCCAAGGCAATACTTAGAGTAAATTTTTTAACAAAATTATATATTAGAAAATTACATATAAAAATTATATATTAAAAAATTGAAGATAAAGCACATCACTGAATAAACTGAAAAATAACCACTGTTTCAATGACAGAATACCTGCAGATACAAATAATCAAGGGAAAAACAGAACACAGTTGCAAATCTGTCACTTCAATGAAGCTACTGGCCTACATTACTGAAAGGAATTCTACCTAATCTTGAAGGGATAGGTAATTCTATTTGAACTGTTCAAACAGAAAAAGACAAGAAGTCCACTAATCTATTCTATGTGGTTACAGAGTGCTCATGAAAATTACTGGACAACGATAGCATAATGAAAACTGTAGATCAATTTTACTTGAGAGCATTAATGCAAAAAAATATGAGAATGGTATTTTCAAATTAAGTACAGTAATGGATTGACAGAATAATCACATTCCAAGCATTGTTTATTCCAGGATTGCAAGAATGATTCAATAATTGGAATCTATTACTCTGAATTAACATATTAATTGAAAAAACAAACACATATTATCTTCTCAATAGATGTCACAGGAGTTTTGATAACATTTAATATTAAGACCTCATCAAGCTAAGACTAGAACCGAGCTTCCTCAGGCTGATAAATCTATCAGAAAATTACAGTACCCAGCCTAATAATTTCTTTTTTTAAATTGAAGTATAGTTATTTCAATGTTGTGTTTATTTTTGCTGCACAGCAAGGTGATTCGGTTATACATATATATATGCACATTCTTTTTAAAATTTTCTTTTCTATTATGGTTTATCATAGGATATTGAATATAGTTCTCTGTGCTATACAGTAGGACCTTGTTGTTTATCCATTCTATATATGACACAAATGTTTCTGAAACATTAGACACAGTCTAATGTAAGTCACAGTAAGTCAGGGTGGCAGGCACTCTTGGTTGTCTACCCATTATACCTTCTTCCTTTCTAACAAAACGTCACTGTCCTTTTGGGGGACGAAGATGATCAGTTAAGTACTCATTTTCTGAGCTACTTTTGCTGTAAGAGGTGGTTATAGGATTGAGTTCTCTCCACTCAGTTGTACATGGAAGTCCCCTGTGCATTCTGAGAAAGCTTGTTTTTCTTTCTTGATAGAAGGAGGTACCAGACTGTCCCGAATTTCCCCTCATTCTTTTGCCTTGATTGTGAGAAGGACCCGTTTTTCAACCCACAAATAGTGAGTCTAAGGAAAACCCAACATACTAAGGAAGATGCAGAGAAAGATATAAAGAGCTCGACTCACTGTTGGCACTTTTCTTGAACAGTTGTACCACACCAACAACCTATGAACTTCTAAGTACTGAGGGCAGAAGGAAACTTTAGTTGAATTATTCAGGACTGAACACATCTAACTGAAACAGCCAAAAATAAGACAATAATACCCACCATAACCAATATTATTCAGTGGTGTATTAGAGCTTAAAGCCAATGTAGTAAGATGAAACAATTAAACAAAAACTTCAGGAAGGCAATAGGACAAATTTTCACTATTAACAGACAATATGCCTGCCTATAAAATTCAAGAAAGTCAAACTGAATGATATTAGAATAAAGTAGAACAGTAAAGTGGCTGGTTACAATACCTATGTTCAATGATCATCAGCTTTCCTAATCAATGTTTACAACCAATTAGAAAATATGATGGAGTAAACAGCCCCATTCACAAGAGTAACAAAATCATAAAGTATTTAACAGGAAAAGTACATGATCTGTATATAATAGGAAAACAACTGAAGGACAAATAAAGACAGGAAGACATACCATGTTCTTGGATAGAATGACTCAATGTTGTAAAGATGCCAATTATTGCAAAATTATTTTTAAAATTCAATGGACCATGAAGTTAAGCCCCTGATAGGATATTTTATTAAGCTTAACAAGCAGGTTTTAAAGTTTCACAAAAGATAAAATGGACAAAAAAGGCAAGTATGTTTGAAAACAACATCAAAATATAAATGAATCTACCCTATCATATGTCAGCGTATTACAAAGCTATAACAATGAAAGCAATGTGGAATTGTCACAGAAATAAATCAGTCACAGAACTGGATAGAGTCATGTTTCTCATCAGTGTGTCTATGTGTATACATATGTAGGTCAGCCTCTTCTATGTCTGGAGTTAAGGGCAACACCATGCTTTGGAGATTTTTTTTTATTAAAAGAAGCATCATTTAGGTGGGCTACATTAGTTATGTAAGTGTAAGTGACCCATTGTCCTAGTAGAAGGGTACTCAAAGGTGCTAGTGAGAATATTGTTCAATTAATATATGGGAGGAAAAGCCATACCTCTAACTCCTTCTTTTTTATAGTCCAGTGTTGTTATAACTCTCTTGATGACTTGAGATTGTCCCACTCAGATCTATTAGAATCAAAAGACATTAAGAACCTAAGAGGGTGCTCACTGGAAAGGCAGTGTCTTGTAGGGTTCAGGCGGGGTCCTCTGGATTGGCAGCCAGAGCTCCACAGCAGATCTCGGATTGCAAGAAAGAGTAGGGGGCTCTTTCTCACACCAACTGTAGTGAGTCTTGAACCACCTTCAAGCTTTGCCACTCTGGCAAAGTGTTGTGATTTGGGGATGAGAGCTGAACATGTGTGTGTGGGCTAACAGATTGGCCACTTCGGAAGAGAAGGCAACTGCAACTGCAGCCTTGGAGACATCTGAACCAGCAGGGGCACAAACACAGCAGTGGAAAAGTGATCATCATACTGTGTCGGGGTCAATGTATAAGAGCAAGGCCCTGTGGCGGGACAAAAGTGACGGTACTAGTGAATAATTCAGCCTTTTCAGTGCTATTAGTTTGTCTGGTATATGGAAGCAGTCTTGAAGAGGACGCCCCTCCCCCCACCCCCAGATTTTGTACAGAATTTAAAGTTAGGAAGGTGAGAAACCTTCCAGAAAGATAGCAGATTTCCTACTGGTAAAATATTTGAGGTTTGATGATTAGAAAAATAAATCAGATATGACTACATATATTTCCCTAATTGATGAAGATATTCACAATGGTGCAATAGATGAAGTCTGTCTTTACTTCTTAAAATTGCAGATGGAATTACAGTATAAATGTATTGAAATAAAATTTAACTGTTCTTCATATATATTTTAGACTTTTTCTGTGTCAGTACACACAGATATAATCCATTCTTTTAAAGTGTTTTCTAAGATCTTATTGTAGGGATGTACAAAAATGTATTTATTTTGCCCCCTCTTGATGATTATTAATTCTTTCTGCTGTTATAAAAATGCAACGAAGAATATCCTTGCAATGATATCTTTGTGACATTGTGTAATTTGTCTATAGAACGAATTCCTAAAAGTAAAACTGCTGGATCAAAGTGTATGTATAAAATATTTTGAAGCTACTGCCAAATTGAAAATTATGTTTCAGTTTATAGTCACCAAAACAATATTTGAGTGGGCCTGTTTTCTTATTAGCAAATATTGAATATTCTCAAACACACCTTTGCCAATCTGATATATGGAAAATTGCATCCCTTTATTACTTTCTTTTGAATTTCTTAAAATATGAGAGGCTGAGAATGTTTCTGAATTTGTTGCAATTTATATATGGGTTTGTAGTTCTTTGTATATGGTTACCTGAATTATTCTTTGAACTGAATATTTAGTAAGTATTAATATTACCATTTTTAATTTTTTCATTTTACTGATATATTTTTCCAGGTTTTGTTTTTAACCTTTCTGTGTCATTCTGTTTTATATATTTCCTTGGGAAATAATAATGAGCTATTTTGAAACTAATATAATATTCTTGATTTTAAATAGATAAGTTGAACTTATTCATATTCATTATAAATTCGGATCTGCTTGGTTCACTTTAGGGCATATTATTTTATTTTATTTCACCTCTGTATACTGTGTTTTTTAAGTTAAATGTCCTCTCCCACTTCCCATTTCCTTAACAGTAAGATAAATACATTTTCTGTTTCATCTTAATTCCTTAAGTGGTTTGGGCATGATAGATCTCAAGTATGTTCTAATAATAGTTATGCTTAAATTTTTAACAGACTTATTTGAATTATCTATCAAAATGAAAAATCTATACACTAACAACATACTATCAGAAAGAGAAATTAAGAAAACAATGCCAGTTAAAATTGCATCAAAAGAATAAAAATACCCATGGATAAATCTAACTAAGGAGGTAAAAAACCTGTACTTGGAAAACTGGAAGATACTGATGAAAGAAATTGATGATGATGCAATCAAATGGAAAGATATACTTACTGTGTTCATGGATCAGAAGAATTAATATTGTTAAAATGACCATACTATCCAAGGCAATTTACAGAGTCAATACAATTCTTATCAAAATACCAATGGCATTTTTCACAGAACTAGAACAAATAATTTTAAAATTTGTATGGAAGCACAAAAGACCCCAAATAACCAAAACAATATTGAGAAAGAAGAACAAACTAGAAGTATTATGATTCCTGATTTCAAATGATACCACAAAGCTACAGTAATCAAAACAGTATGGTACTGGCACAAAACAGACACACAGATCAACGGAACACAATGGGGAGCCCAGAAATGAACGGACATTTACATGGTCAATTAATCTATGACAAAGGAAGCAGGAATATACAATGTGGGGAAGACAGCCTCTTCACTAAATGGTGTTGGGAAAACTGGAAAGCTACATGCAAAAGAATCAATGGACTGCTTTCTCATACCATGTACAAAATAATCTCAAAATGGATTAATGACTTAAATATGACACCTGAAACCATAAAACTCCTAGAAGAAAACACAGGCAGTACACCCTTTGGCATCAATCTTAGCAATATATATTTTTTTAAATGTCACCTCAGGCAAGTGAAACAAAAGCAAAAATAAACATATGGGACTGTATCAAACTAAAAAGCTTTTACACTGCAAAGGAAACTATCAATGAAATGAAAAGGCTACCTACTGAGTTGGATAACATATTTACAAATGATATATCTGATAAGGGGTTAATATCCAAAATATACAAAACTGATACAACTCAACACCAAAAAAATCAAACAATCCAATTAAAAAATGGATGGAGAAACTGAATAGACACTTTTCTAAAGAAAACATATAGATGGCCAACAGACAGATGAAAAGATTTTCAACATCACTAATCATCAGGGAAATGCAGATCAAAACCACAATGAGATATTACCTCATACCTGTCAGAATGGCTATTATCAAAAGGACAGCAAATAACCAATATTAGTGAGGGTGTGGAGAAAAGGGAACCCCATGCATTGTTGGTGGGAATGTAAATTGGCGCAGGCACTGTGGAAAACAGAATAGAGATTCCTCAAAAAATTAAAAATAAAACCACCATATGATCCAGCAATTCCATTTCTGGGTATTTTTCCAAAGAAAATAAAAACGCTAACTTGAAAAGATGTATGAACTCCAATGTTCACTGCAGCATTATTTGCAACAGTCAAGATATGGAAGGAGCCTAAGTGTCCATCGATAGATGGATGAATAAAAAGAGATGTGGTATATATTATATATACAATGGAATTTTACTAAGCCGTAAAAAAAGAATGAAATCTTGCCACTTGTGACAACATGGTTGGACCTAGAAGGTATTATGCTAAGTGAAATAAGTCAGACAGAGAAAGACAAATACCATATAATTCCACTTGTATGTGGAATCTAAAAACCAAAACAAATGAAGGAACATAGCCAAACAGAAGCAGAGTCACAGTTACAAGGAACAAACGTGGTTACCAGAGGGGAGAAGGGTGAGTGAAATAGATGAGGGAAATTAAGAGGTACAAACTTTCAGTTACAAGATAAATGAGTTACAAGAATGAAATGTAAAGCATGGGGAATATAGTCAATAATAATATATCTTTGTATGGTGACAAGGGTAGTCAAAAGGTGCAAACGTCCAGTTATAAGGTAAGTAATTACTAGGGCTGTAATGTACAACATGATTAATGTAACTATATGTTATTTACGAAGGTTATTAAGAGAGTAAATCCTAAGAGCTTTCAACACAAGGAAAAATTTATTTCTTTTCTTTTGTATCTATATGAGATAATGGATGTTCACTAGACTTACTGTGATGATCATTTCATGATGTATATAAGTCAAATCATGGTGCTGCACAGTTTAAACTTATACAGTACTGTACATCAATTATCTATCAATAAAACTGGGAAAAAAACCAAAAAAATTTAAATGAAGAATTATATTATTAATAGTCTTCCTTTTTTAAACAAGATAAGATCTCAGCCTTTTTTAACTTTCCTCCTTTCCTCCCAGTCTGTTGTCAAAAATATTTGTTTTGCTAAAATAATCTGGAATTTTAGCTTTAGGTGGCTATTATTATTACCAACTTTATTTTATATTTCCTACTTGTATTTAAATAATTTTTTTTCCTAATAAGAGCAGTCAATTTCACAGACATTATGAACAGTGGCTTAGATTTACTCTTAAGTTTTCCTGCTTGGAGCTTATCACTATTTCTGCTATAGCATGTCTTCTCCCTTCCTGAAGTATTGCTCAGATTCAATTTTGCTTATTTGGTACACTTCCTCAGGGATTTTTCTCCAAAATTTATTTAGGAGAAAAATAAATAGTAATTTTTTGTTTTTATATATTTTAAAATGTCTTTATTTTTCCCTCACATGGAAAAATAATCAAATTTTCCTGTTTATACCTTTTAAATGTCACAGTCTTTGAACTGAGAGTGAAGGAATGAGTTTGAATTCTAATCTCTAAGTTAACTGAGAGTGACGGGAACATTCCAGACACAAGGAAAGGTATTTGGAGAAATTTTAAGGCACTGATTTTCATTAGATTTATCTTTGGATATAAGGAATGATGAAAAGGAATATATTGAAAATAAGGAGATAGTTAAGGAAGAAAACAAATGGAGCGGCTTGGGAAGTAGAAGAAAAAACATAAACATAATGCTTTATGACATCATTTTCCAGTTGAGAAAACTGGTAGAAGTGGTAAGACCATACAATATAAATGAGAAGCCAAGATCAAAGAGAAGCATAAAGAGAGGTTCAAGAGTTAAAAAAGGTGAAAGATTGAGACTTAGAAAGGTAGATAGATAGACATAGATGATAGATGATAGATAACTAGATAGATAGATAGATGATAGATAGATAGATAGATGATAGAAAGAATTGGGTTTGGCTAGCAAGAATTAATTGGTGCCTCAGAAGACAGTGGGCATGAAAACTATAGAATGTTTATTTGAGAAACTTGGTTTAAAGGAAAAGAGAGGTCTAGTCTAGTAGTTGAAAATTAGCCTTCATACAGAAATGGTGAAATGGCTGTAATTGTCCTGTTTCCCTCAATGTGTAGAACATGCATCTGGAAATATAAGGAGGTCTGACATTGAACTCTATCTGCCTTTCCAAACAGTTGTTCCCTCTCTTGACCTTAACTTAAAATATGATTTTATTTTTTATTTAGCTGATGATTTCCCATGTTTCCCAGGAAGAGGTATAAATTCTACTATTTGGGAAATATTCCTGACAGGGGCACCAATTATGTTTATATCATAGCACTGACTACTGGCACAGGGCAAGCCTCCTCTGACAGACCTCCTTTGCTCTCTCTGACTGCATGCATTTATTTCTAGGTGAAATGATTACTGCAAATGGAAGACTCTTCTCAATAAATTTCCTGTGACAGTCTTTGAGCGACCTCGGTTTACCTTCAAATGAGGAATGTTCAGGTAAGAATTCTGCAGAGACTAGTTTAACATAGCTAAGATTATCTGTCCTTGGTAGTGGAAAATGTTTTCTCTCTGTTTGTATGCTTGGATTCAGCCCCATGGGCTTTCTCTTAGATGAAGCAAGGACATCAGTCCTAGTTACAGCTGGGGTCTGCCCAGCTGCTGGCTTAGCTTATCTAAAATTGCTCAGAGATGGAGTAAATATCGTTGAGATGGTAAAAACCAAGAGGTCCATCACTAACACTGGGAGTGTTCTATTTGGTTTTATGTATCAGGCATTAAAAACAATTAAGCTATCTTAAGTAAACTTTTTTTTCCTGCATTTGCAAAGAAAAGCCAAGTAAAGAGAATGATTGGATATTAATTCTGTGCACAGGTATTCCAAGTTTGAGGTTTACTCTAGGAGATAGAGTTTGTTGTAACCTCTTCATACCCCTTCCTCCTAGTCTCTTGGCACACATAGCCTGCCACTGGCCCAACAGGGAGGTGATTTTGGAAACATTTTCTCTTCTGTCCTAGGGTAACATTTCTCATTGGGTAAATATCCCTCCCTTCTTCCCATCGCCACCCCCCTTTAAAAAGCAGTATAAATGTAAATGGGTTGAGTGATTTACAGCTGCTCTCACTCATAAAGCTGGAGAAAATTGCTTTTATACAGAGCTGATTCTTGCTTAGTGCTCTTAGGTATTTTCCGATTTTTCCATAAGCAAGCTGTGCTGACCAGGGAGAGGGGGCGTGTGTAATCTTTCATTAACTTGACAGCAGAAAAGCACTTGACAATGTCACAGCATCCCAACTCCTGGCAGTGTGGAAAGGTGACCTGTCTCTTTATACGGGAACAGGGAATGGCAGAAGGTATCTTTTTCCCTGAATGAAAGCTGGAAAGAAAGGAAACACTTATTATATATTTCTTACTCTGTATTGAGAACTGTATTAAATGCTTTTGTTTGCTAGTAGTTATTACTTTGACACTCTATGAAGTAGATAATAGTGTTCCCAATTCTACAGATGAAGAAACTGAGACTCAGGAAGTTTAAGATACTTGCTAAGGCCATGTGGCAATACTCTTTGGCCAATAGCAACTGTCCAGTCCTGCCGAATAGTGAACCTGATCATCAAATTCTTTGGCTCCTTTGGAGGGAAGAAGTGCTGAACTAATTCAGACCACATGATGATCAAGTTCACTTGCTCCCAAAAAGATTCAGGAAAAGTTTAAAAAGCCTCTTACACCTTCTAGTGCACACAGTAAACATGCTTCTAGGTCAGTGGGCATGCAGCATTTTCTAGAAACACATTTTATATTGTGACCCATAACCAAACATGCATACTGTTTTTTACAGATGTCTATTTAATTAGAAAAATGCTCATTGGTGCACCACGAAATTGATTTCATATCACTTATATAGTGGCCTGCCATCCTAAACCACAGAAATGAAAGGAAAAAAAAAGTTCAATCCCTAGCCTCACCCAATCTTTTAAAGTATTTCTCCAAGTTTCTCTGACCTTCTGCTAACACTCCTCATTTCAAGATCTAACTGCTAGATCCACTTTTTCCTTCAAACTACTGTGTTTATTGAAGACCTTTGACTATCATGGGTATATTTGGTAGAAGTTAAAATTTGGACTTTTTAAGATTTGGACTTGACCACTCAGAACCATATATTAAATTTTAATAAAAGGTAGAGGCATGGTGTTTGTTTTAATTTTGTGACTTCTTCATGTTAGGAATGGTCTTAAACCACATAGCATACTGTGATCCCTTGCTTTAAGATGTCATGGTATCAATATTTAAACTTGAAGATGCCTGATGAATGTTCCGCATTGGTGGGAAGGCCAGAAAGTGGAACAGAAACTAGTAACTTGCATGGCTTGAGTGATGGCCTCTTGGAGCTATTTCATTATAGCCACAGGGGTACCCAGAACTCCTGGGTACAAAACTTAGAATTCATCAGTTATACCATGAGACTTATCGTGAGTCAGAAGACTCAATATGTCCTCTCATCTCCTTTTTTAAAAAATGATTTATGAGCAGTCTGACACTGACCTTACCATTCTATTTCTTTAGTTTGCAAAGTTGAATATAGTAATTAACTATAGAGGTGAACTGTAAAGGCAGAAATCATCCTGCATAAATGTTAGTATAAATATGTGACATTCTTTGCTCAACTTGTGTCCCAGTCCAAGTTCCAGAACCAAAAGAGATTTAAAGGCTTGTTGTTGCTGGTGGCTCCAGGGGTTTCTGGGGCTACTGATTTGTAGCATCTCTGTGGGAAGTCAGCAAACAGAAGCAGAGGTGTCATATGCTTCAGTGGTGAGGCATATAATCAGGCTCCAGATGAATCCTTTTCAGTTCTCCTCATGGAATTCCATGCATCTTATGAGCTCAACAAATAAATATGTATTTTATAGGAAAAACATGGGGAAAGGAGGACCCAGCAAAGCCTCCCAGAACTGTTGGTATCTTTGGGGGGACAGAACTTCAGCAGAGCTTTCAAGCAAGTAACATTTATCTGCCTGCATATTTTCTAGGCTTTCAGAGTACAAGAAGGGGACAAATCCAGGTTGTCATTAGTCTTTCAAGACTGAGGCTATTGGAGAAGTGATTAAATGCTCTCACTGAAGCTAATCAGGGAGAATTCAGGGTAAATAGCCCTGTGCTTTCAAATGTAGTGCAGACCCAAACTAAATGTCTGAATGACTTTTGTTATTAACACCATCAGGGCAGGCTATTTCAAAAGCTGTCTGTTGTCTTGTTGCGGAAGACTTCCTCCTAAAACAGGGCAAGTCATAGTACAGATATTTATTTAATATTTCTTTTTTTTAAACTTTTAATTTTATGTTGGAGTATAGCCGATTAACAATTTGTGACAGTTTCAGGTGCATAGCAAAGGGACTCAGCCACGCATATACATGTATCCATTCTCCCTCAAACTCCCCTCCCATCCAGGCTGCCACATAACATTGAGCAGAGTTCCCTGTGCTATACAGTAGGTCCTTGTAGGTTATCCATTTTAAATCTAGCAGTGTGTGCATGTCGACCCCAAACTCCCTAACTATCTCTTGCCCCCATGCTTCCCCTCGGTAACCATAAGTTTGTTCTATAAGTCTGTGAGTCTGTTTCTGTTTTGTAAATAAGTTTATTTGTACTATTTCTTTTTAGATTCTGCATATAAGGGATATTATATGATATTTCTCTTTCTCAATCTTCCATCTCCATTTTTACCTGGACTAGAGAAATATACCAAAGCTTGGATGTCTTCCTCATATTTGTTTCTTACACATCATAAATTTTAATTTCTTAAACAACAGTCTGCAAAAAGACTGCTTACTACTGCAATCTATTTTGCTTCGTTGCCTTGGAAATAGATTAATTTCTAATGTAGATAAAAACTCTCTTAAAATTCATTTCTATTTTTCAGTCAAGAAAGAGAAATAGGTTGGAAAAATATAATGCCATATGTAGAGGCACTCCAGTTCAAGAATTTCTTGCCCTTTCCTCAAAACTTGATTGAATGTGAGTCCCCCAAGGATAGGTATCTTTGCTTTCTTTATTGGTGTATCTCAAGCCTCTAGAACCTTGTCTGACATACAACAGTTGCTCAAAATATTTTGTTAAATCATTTGCTAAACTCTTGGATCTTCAGAAGTCTGGTTTTTCATCTTCCTCAGGGACATGACAAGATGCAATCTGGACTTACAATTGAAATCAATCATACAGTGGGAATTTATGGAGCACCTCATATGTGTGCGTTCCAACCATTTTTTAAATTACGTTTGTTGCAAGGAAAGGCATTGAGATTGCCTTTGGGTAAAATATGAAATAGGAAAATTTTCATATTGCTTAGATTCCTTTCTTCTGCTCCCATATAGAGTAAATGCCCTGTTGCTCATTACCTTTTCTCCAGCCCACAGCACCTATTTATCCTTGTTTAAGGAAGATATAGCCCAATTATTTACACCGTAGTTTGAAATTAGGTGAAAAAGATAATGAATGGGAATGCCTAACTAAGTAGGGGTAAATAACTATGTGTTCCTTTAGGGCAAAATTTCTCAACTTGGCACTACGGCATTTTTGGACCAGATGATTCTGTTACAGGGTCTGTCCTGTGTATAGTAAGATGGTTAGCAGCATCTCTGAACTTTATTAGACGCTAATAACACCCCTATTCTCCCCACTCCCTCTTACCCTGTTGTGACCTTTTAAAATGTCTTCAGACATTGCAAATATCTCCTGGGGGAGTGGGAGCAAAATATCCTGCTGGTTGAAGACCACTGCTTTAGAGAAATATATGATTTCTCCAAGTATATGCAAGCTGAGTTTCTTGCTAGAGGACTTTCAAGAACCTGCAGTTGGTATAATAGGGAGGTATTTGTTGGGAGGTCTTTTGACGTGCTTTTAAAGGGACTGCTTATTTCATTTGCCTTTTAGAACAGTCCCAGTTCAGATTCTTATGACCTTGCACCTGGGTAGAGGTTGAGTAAATGAAGCATCTATGGGTTATCCGAGGACTCTTTTTTTTTTTTTCTTGCGGTACGCGGGCCTCTCACTGCTGTGGCCTCTCCCCTTGCGGAGCACAGGCTCCGGGCGCGCAGGCTTAGCGGCCGTGGCTCACGGGCCCAGCCGCTCCGCGGCATGTGGGATCCTCCCATACCGGGGCACGAACCCATGTCCCCTGCATCGGCAGGCGGATTCTCAACCACTGCGCCACCAAGGAAGCCCCGAGGACTCTTTTTGATTGTATATATCGGGTTGGACCTTGCCCCAACCTCATCCCCACTGACCTTGCCCCAGTTTTCAGGATTGTTGGGATATAATTTTTCTATGCTTAATGATAACATTATAGTGATGATATGATTATGTTATTATAGTGATGAACTGGTTTTGGTATTATCATGATAATTATAATAAAAATGCTAGTGAGTGCTTTGTATGTGCGGGCACTGTGTTAACTGCCTTATGTAAAATAACTCACTTAAGCCTTTCAGCAGCCCTGTGTAATGGATGACGGTGACAATTGTTTAGCAGGCAGAGCAGATTTTATGCTAGTAGCCATCATTATTAAAACCTGATTTCAGAAAAAAAAAATCTTCCTGAATAGTTGATATGGGCAGAGTACTCTGGGAAATAAAAGGAATTATATCCCACACTAGCTGTCTTTAAATAGTTGTTAAATGGTTTATTGTGTCATCCATCCTGCCTCGCAACTATTTGTATACATGTCTGTCTCTCTCCACTAGACTCTTTAACTATTTGTGAGGGTCTCACTTATTGCTTTTGGTATCCTCAGTGCTCCCCTCATAACAAGTACTTCAATGTACTAACAGACAGAATTCCCTGGCGGTCCAGTGGTTAGGAGTCTGCGCTTTCACTGCCGAAGGTCTGGTTGGGGAACTAAGATCCCACAAGCTGTGGGTAGAGTGGCCAAAAAGAAAAAATACAAACAAAAAAAAAGTTGAATGTGTAACAGAATGGGTAAGCAAATAGAGGGTATGCCGTGTTAAAGAGAACAACACAAGTTCTGCTGGCTTGCCGTTTCCAGATTATTTGGTTGAAACATCAAGACTTTTTTTTTAATTTAGTTTTTTATTTTCTTGGTCCCTTTTAGTTTCTTTTTCTTTCATATCTACTATGGAATTCTTATATGTTGTCTTATAAATGCAGTTATATAGAACAAGTGTTATTATTTTGACTGAAAATTATCGTCACAACTGAAAATTTTTGGAATTTGCCTTTGTTTTCTTTTTAATTTTATTGAAGTATAGTTGATTTACAATGTTGTGTTAATTTTTTCTGTACAGCAAAGTGACTTAGTTTTATATATATATTCTTTTTCATTTTCTTTTCCATTATGGTATGTCACAGGATATTGAATATAGTTCCCTGTGCTATACATTAGGACCTTGTTATTTATCCATCCTACATACAATCATTTGCCTCTGCTAATCCCAATCCCAAGGAAAGGATTGAGGGTTTGGGATCAGACATCAAGACTTTTAAATCCTCTCCCATACCTCTTGCTCTGGGAGTAGAAAGTTCTTAAGTCTTATTTTATAATGCCATCCTTGAGGGTCAGAATGAAAGAGAGAGTGGCATTTCCGTGTCACCCATTATGTGTTAAGCACATTCTCAGATGTTATTTCATTTTATCTTTGCATGGACCCTTATAGGTGGGCCTTATTTCCATCAGCTTGACGATTAAACAACTAAGGTTTAAAGAAGCTGTTATGGGGCTTCCCTGGTGGCACAGTGGTTGAGAGTCCGCCTGCCGATGCAGGGGACACGGGTTCGTGCCCCGGTCCGGGAAGATCCCACATGCCGCGGAGCGGCTGGGCCCGTGAGCCATGGCCGCTGAGCCTGGGCATCCGGAGCCCGTGCTCTGCAACGGGAGAGGCCACAACAGTGAGAGGCCCTCGTACCACAAAAAAAAAAAAAAAAAAAAAAGCTGTTACATTCCTTTTGTTTCAGATTGATCATTATCTTTACAGGGCATTTTGAAAGCAGGTCTTTTGCTCCTTTCCTGTTTGCCCATTTCTGTTCTCCTCTAACCTTAAAAGAACCTAATTATAGGAATTGTGATCTGAATTCACACCATGCCTTGTCTACTCTATTGATTATTTTCCTAGATAAAAAGAAGTACCCCCAACAGCCCCCCTTAGCAATCCTGCAGGCAGGTCACACAGGCAAGAAAACATCTCAAGAAAGAGTCAGCCAGTCTGCATTCAATGGAGAATGATGCAGAACCCAACCTCCTGCCTTGATGATTGACTGAGATTCTTTCACCCCATTTTTCCCTTTAAAAACTATCATGGTGGCTGAGCAGAATCTTTGGAGTTGGTCTCTGGACATGAGTCCACCATCTCCCCATTGTTGGCTTTTCTGATTAAAGCAACTTTCCTTTCTACTGACACTTGCCTCTCGAGTTATTGGCTTATGAGTGGCGAGTGGCTGAACCTGGGTTCGGTTACAATTTCACTTGTACTGAATTTTTAATTTATAGTTCAAGGTGCACATTGGTCTGACCTTCCTCCCCCCCCCCCCAGAAAGCTCTATCATATAAAATGACTGTGCATTCCAATGTAGGGACTAAATTTTATTATTGCCTTTCCTTTAACTTACTGTGGGATTCTGATGTCTCATCTTTCTCATCCTTAAAATATGAGCATTGTTCATTTCTGCCATCAGACCGTGTCAGTGAGTACTTTAAAAACCTTAAATGAAAGACCCTACATAAACAACAAATATGGCATTCCAGTGGCAGTAAACAAGAGAAAGAAAGTAACTTGGGGTTAAAGTGTCAAGTTTAATCCTTTGAAATCTTTTATCTCCAAGCAAAGCCAGGGTGGGTACATCTTTCCCTAAACTTCCCAAGAACCACACGCTAAAGAGTTGGGAATTCTCTTTAGTTCTGCAAAAGATAAAGAGTTAAGTAAATCATACCAGGGCTTCAGCCCATGGCTCCAAGGAGTCTAGGTACATCAAACCAGATGTTCAGACCACTGAGCCATGCCCTCCAGCTGTCCCAGGAAAACATTTTTTAGACTAAGAATGAACATCTTACATGTCATTGTCGAGCTGCACGTAGCTTCCAGCAAAGTGAAGGCTGGTATACTTTTAATTTGTTTTGCTATTCTTAAACTTTGTTCATTCTTGTGGTCTACTTTATTTGTGTGTGAGAAAGAAAGGCTTAAACAAAAACCACACATATTTGTTCTCTGTTTCTTTTGGTATTTTCTTGGGGACAGTCTTAATTGAGGACAATTGGGGATTTGCCCATTGGCCAGTAGAGTCGTGCAGACTGTTGTCTTGTTTTCCAGTAGGAGGCTAAAGGCCAGCAACTGTTTCCTTCTGAAAACTGTCAATATGCAGAGATGTCTGGCCCCAGTTTTTGGGTGTTATCTTCAATTTTGTAGAAAATATTATTTTGGCGCTTTAGTGTTCCAGAACACCTCTACCTTCTGCTATTTCATCCTTTATGCTAATTGAGACTTTACCAGTATAAAAAATGGAACAGCTGGAGCACAGCATTAATAAAAAGCAGGAAAAACATCTGGATTCACTTATCTTTTGGACATCTGCCTCTTCCCTTGCGTTTAATCTACCATGCACGAGTTCTGGGTACCAGGTTAGAGAATAGAATGTCCTAGGACATTGGTGTCTAAGATACTTTCCTTCTTCATGATATCAGAAAAGATGAAATCACTTGAAAAGCATTTTTCCCTCTTTCAACTAGCAACTGTACGGTAGAAATTAGGTTAAGTTCCAAACCAGTGCTTCGGTAAAGCTGACGCCTAACAAAATAAACGGGACAGGTAGCATTCCCCCCACCTCTCTTTGATGGCGGTTTTGACAGTGCAAACCTTGTTACCTTAGAAATATGCACCATTGCGTAAAAAGCTTTTTATCTTGGGACCAAAATAAATGCTTTTGCAGTTTTAAACGCACTAAAAGAAACCTCAAGAAAACCTGGAGCAAATTAGTCAATTGATGTCAAAATGACAGAGGCTGGTATATTTGCCTTCTTACTGTCACAGACCGGCTGCTACAACCTTCTGAGTTTCTAATAGCTTCCCTCTAATTAATTTACAATATTCAATGTATTTTTGTTTTGGTTGTTAGGTACTGTTTACTTTCATCCTTTGGCAGACTAGCGAGTTACTTGGACAGAGACAATTTTTTTCTCCAAAGTGATGTAAAAGGAGGAAGTATACCATTTCATTTTAAATCCTGGGGTTTCTCAGAAAGTGAAACAGAGCTTCAGTAATATGCACTTAAAAGAAGTCAACCAGACAAAACTAGAATTCAAAAAGATACATGCATCCCTATGTTCATAGCAGCACTATTTACAATAGCCAAGACATGGAAACAACCAAAATGTCCATCAACAGATGAATGAATAAAGATGTGGTATATATATATATACATTGGAGTACTGATGTAACTAGAGATGATCATACTAAGTGAAGTAAGTCAGAAAGAGAAAGACAAATACCATATGATATCACTCATATGTGGAATCTAAAATATGACATAAATGAACCTATCTACAAAACAGAAACAGACCCACGGACATAGAGGACAGATTTGTGGTTGCCAAGGAGGAGGGGGTTGGGAGAGAGGTGGACTGGAAGGTTAGGGTTAGCAAATGTAAGCTACTATGTATAGACTGGATAAACAACAAAGTCCTACTGTGTAGCACAGGGAACTATATTCAATATACTATGATAAACAATAATGGAAAAGAATATGAAGAAAAGAATGTATATATGTATAACTGAATCACTTTGTTGTGTAGCAGAAATGAACACAAACATTGTAAATCAACTATACTTCAATTAAAGAAAAATTTTAAAAAAGAAGTCAAAACCTCTGCTTATAAAATCTGTGTTTTGCAGCATCTTGAATCTTTTGCTATCCCTTGCCTGATACCAGTTCATGAAAGGCCTGATACCAGTTCATGAAAGGCACACTCGTGCTTGTAGTCAAGATTCAGGAAACCACCTTCCATTTTGAAACTGGGTGACGTTGAAATACTTTCCTCTTGCTTACTCATCTGAAATTAAAGCTTTAGACATTACTGATGGCCTGACAGTGCCAATGTGGAGCAATTAATAACTGAAGACAAATATGTCCAAGGAATGCTTTCTCAAAACAACAACTTAAGCCAAACTTTTTGAGAGACAGCATGGGTCCTGTGCCACACGAATTCCGCATCACATTTTCCTGTTGTTTTGCCCTCCCACATGTCTCACTCTGTCTCCCACTCTTCTTATATCCTTTATTCAGATCATACAGAAATGTATTGCCTTTCAGTCGGCCTTATGACTTGGACATGGTACAAACACCAGAAACCTTCAAAGTAATCAATTATGGGAAATGGTAAATTTCAATAAAATAAACACGGAAGTATAAGAAACACATTTTATTGCTGAAACTTGACTTCCCAACTTCCTTCCTTTTCCTCTTTCCCTTTTTAAACCTTTATTGGTTCTACGTCTTATTTGGGGAGAGGGGAGGTTCTGGATGCTCGCAAGAATCTGAGATATGCCATTATTTCAGTATAGTTTTCCAGAGTAAAAGGATTAGGATAAGTATAGTTGTTGGAGGTATATGATTTTTCTCCATCTTGTCATTGATTGGCATTAAGATTCATTAGGACATTAGCAACAAGCTTACCCCTTAGGTTTCTTGGTTAGTATTAATAAAATGTTTAATGAAATTCTATCTGAGGCATTACGGTATGTAAAGCACAGAGCACAAAGCAATTTTTCAAGACCCATCGTTGCTATATGAACTTATGCTCACAGATACTCTTCAACGTGATCTGGTGGGGATAAAGTTTGAATTAGGAATTACAGCCCAATTCTTTCTGCCTATCCAAGAACTATTTAATGAAAAGATAGCTCTATGTGGCAGTACCGTAGAACAAGTTACTGGGTATACAGAAAAGTCATGTAGAAATTGTCAAGTCTCTTAAATTAGACCCATGGGATATGCAAAAAATGCAGACAAACAAAACTTCAAGATAATAATATGAGATTCAAAATATCAACAACCTTTCTGTCAGGTGTTTATGCGTGAATTTTGGGAGACACAAAAGATGAATTTAACCAAACAGGAAATACAAGAAGAAAAATTCCAGGATTCTTTTTATGTCACGAAATTACATTGTTGATCAAGAGTAATTAAGATCATGTAACTTGGTTCCACGTTACTTTGGGATACATGTTTTTATATGTATCATCTGACTGAAGACTCACCCAAAAACATAAATAAATAAAAGAGTAATTGAGATCATAGTTACACGTCTGATGATTCACATGCCACTGAAAGCAGAAAGTTTCAAAAGGCTTGAATCTCTGAATATGAACAAGGTTTAGAAATAAGCATTTGGACATGGAAAAACAGTAGTTATGTTCATTTGTATAAATGAATGTTTTTGCTGGACTTAAATATATGTCTATACTTAATATAGTGTTTCTTATTTCCAAAAATCTTGTTATTTAAATGGAGAGTATATTAAAAATATTAAAAATATATATTTTATCTAAACTCTGAGGGTATAACAGTGACAAAAGTCCCTGTTCTCATGGAGTTAATCTTCTCATCAGAAAAGATAAGAAAAAATTAAAAAAAAAACAAAAAACAGAAATGAAATGATTCAATTTAGTAACACATATTGTGGACTAAATAAACTAGGCTGTGAAGTAAGTTCTTTTTTCTCCTTGAAACTGTCTCCTCATCTGTAAAAATGAGGTGTTGATTTACCTGTTCTTGAAGCTCACCTCTGGCTTTAACAGTCTAAGAATCTATTGACTATGTATTAATGAAATATATGAGCTCATATAAATTTTACAAAAGATGTATAAAATCATCATTATTACACTTGGTGCAGTCAAAGGGGCAGAAGGTCACTGACAAGTTTTGATGGGGATTGACGGTCAGCACCACTTTCGCCTTCTAGCTTTAAGGAGAAGCTGAGGACTCAGAGATGGTTAGAACAGTGACCGAGAGCTGACAAGTTGATATAGAGAGAGCAGGTGCTATGGACTGAATGTTTGTCATCCCCCTCCCCACCCCCACCCCTGCCATTCATATATTGAAGCCCTAACCTCAGATGTGATGGTATTTGGAGGTGAGGCCTTTGAGAAGTGATTAGGTTTAGATGAGGTCATGAGAGTGTGATTTTCATGACGGGATTAGTGTCCTTATGAGAAGAGGAAGAAAGAAAGTTCCCTCTCTCCATTCACAAGCACTGAGGAAAGGCCATGTGAAGATGCAGAGAGAAGGCAGCTGTCTACAAGCAGGAAGCAGGACCTTACCAAGAACTGAATCCGTCAGCACCTTGATCTTGGACTTCTCAGGCTCCAGAATTGTGAGAAATAAATGTCTGTCATTTAAGCCCCCAGTGTATGGTATTTTGTTACAGAAGCCCCAGTTAACTAAGACAACAGATAACGGTGTTGACTAGGCCAAACAACTAAATCGGAAGAGTTAGAGACAGCAGGCATGCAGAGGAGGGAGGACCAGACTCAGAAGGACTTGAACCCCACCCTGCACTTTCCTGTTGTGTAACTTTAGCCAGTAGCTAAAGTTGACTTCTTCAAGCCACCGTCTCCTCATTCATTAAGAGAAGATAATATCTAATTTACAACATTGTGAGGATTCAAGATATGTGTATAAATAGACTGAAACATGACAGACACATATTATTTTTTTCTTTCTTAGGCAAGAATTTTTGAAAGGCAACAATCTCTAAGGCGCATCAATAGATTATGCAATTCTGCCCTAAAGATTCTCTGTGCCCTGCCTATTCATCCCTTGCTCCAACTTGGAAACCACTGATTTTTTATTGTCTCCAGAATTTTGCCTTTTCCAGAATGTCCAACAAGTTGAAATCGTACTGTATGTAGCATTTTTAGATTGGCATTTGAGGGCTAGTAATATGCATTTAAGTTTCTTCCATGTCTTTTCATGACTCGTTAGCTCTTTTTTTTTTTTTTAAGTGCTGAACAATATTCCATTGTCTGGATGTACCACGATTTATTTATCCGTTCACCTACTGAAGGGCATTTTGGTTGCTTCCAAGTTTTGGCAGAGATGAGTAAAGCTGCTCTAAACATATGTGTGCAATTTTCTGTGTAGCCGTAAGTTTTTAACTTCTTTGGGTAAATACCAAGGACCATGATTGCCAGGTCAGAGTACTTCTTTTTCAACTAGAATTTGAATTATTGTTCCAAATCCCCACAACTAATAGACATTTAAACATTTAGATTTAACATAAATCTTATTTTGCTATTTATTTTATCTGCTATTACTATTTTTATTGTGGTTAAATAACATATAACGTAATCTACTCTCAAAATGTTCGTAAGTGTGTATTACAGACAGTACTGTTAGCTATATGCACATGGTTATACAGCAGATCTCTAAAACTTTTTCATCTTGCATGACTGAAACTCTATACTCACTGAGCAGTGCCCCATTTCCCCCTCCCCCAGCCCCTGGCAACCACCATTCTACTTTCTGCTTCCATGAGTATGGCTACTTTAGTTACCTCCTACAAGTGGAATCATGGAGTATTTGTCCTCCTGTGACTGCCTTATTTCACTTAGCGTAATGCCCACAAAGTTCATACATGTTGTAGCATATGACAAGGTTTCCTTCTTTTTCAAGGCTGATTAATATTCTAAGTATGTATATAATAACTACATTACCTTTATCCATTCATTCATCAGTGGACATTTAGGTTGTTTCCACCTTTTGGCGATTGTGAATAATGCTGCAATGTACATGAGAGTACAAATACCTCTTCAAGATCCAATTTTTAATACTTTTGGATAAATCCACAGAAGTGGGATTGCTGGATCATATGGTAGTTGTATTTTTAATGTTTTTAGAAAACTCCATTTTTTTCAGTTACGGCACCGTTTTACATGCTCACCAACAAGACACAGGAATTCCAATTACTCCACATCCTCATCAACACCTCTTATTTTCTTTTATTCTCTTTCTTTTTCTCTTTCACTCCTATACCCCCTCCCTCCCTTTCTCTGTCTCCCTTCCTCCCTTTCTTCCCTCCCTCCCTTCCCCTTTTCTTCTTTCCATCCTCCCTCCTTCCTTCCTTCTTTCTTTCTTTCTTTTTCTTTCTTTCTTTCCCTTCCTTTCCCTTCCTTTCCTTTCCTTTCCTTTCCTTTCCCTTCCTTCCCTTCCCTTCCCTTCCCTTCCCTTCCCTTCCCTTCCCTTCCCTTCCCTTCCCTTCCCTTCCCTTCCCTTCCCTTCCCTTCCCTTCCCTTCCCTTCCCTTCCCTTCCCTTCCCTTCCCTTCCCTTCCCTTCCCTTCCCTCTTTCGGCCATCTCAGTAGGTGAGAGGTGATATCTCATTATGGCTTTGACTTGCACTTTCCTGGTGATTAGTGATGTTGAACATCTTTTCATATACCTGTTGACCATTTGTATATCCTTTTTTGGAGAAATGTCTGTGCAAGTCCTTTGCACATTTTTAAATAAGGTCATTTTTTTTTTTGCTTTTGAGCTGTATGTGTTTCTTATATTTTTTGGTTATTAACTCCTAATCAGGGATATGGTTTGCAAATATTTTATTTCATTCTGTAGGTTGCCTTTTCACTCTGATTTGATGGTTTCCTTTGCTGTGCAGGAGTTAGTTTAATATAGTCCTACTTGTCTGTTTCTGCTCTTGTTGCCTGTGTTTTGGGGGTCATATGCAAGAAATCTTTGCCAAGACCAGTGTTATAAAAATTTTCTCATATGTCTTCCTATTGGAGTTTTATGGTTTTAGATCTTGTTTGGAGGTCTGTAATCAATTTTGAGTTGTTTTTTGTGTATTGAGTTGTTTTTTGTGTGTGGTATAAATTAAGGGTACAATTTCATTCTTTTGCATGTGGATATCCAGTTTCCCAAGTACTGTTTGTTGAAGAGAGTATTCATTTCCCTTCATGTAGTCTTGGTACCCTTATAGAACGTGAGTTGACTCTATATGTGCACGTTTATTTCTGAGCTCTCTATTCTATTCCATTGATCTATTTGACTGTCATTATGCCCGTATTATACTGTTTTGATTATTATAGCTTCATAATATAGTTTGAAGTTAGAGGAAGTGTGATGCTTCTAGGTTTGTTCTTCTTTCTCAAGATAGCTTTGACTATTCAAAGTTCTTTGTGGATTCATAAGAATTTTATAATTGTTTTCTTCTCTTTCCAAAAATGCCATTGGGATTTCAATAGAAATTGCATTGAATCTTTAAAATGCTTTGGTTAGTATAGGCATTTTAACAATATTAATTCTTCCAACCCATGAACATGTATGTCTTTCCATTTGTTTGTTTGTTCTTTAATTTCTTTCATCAGTGTTTTGCAGTTTTCAGTGTATAAGTCTTTCACCTCCTTAGTTAAGTTTTATCCTAAGTGTTTTATTTTTGCGGGGCTATTGTAAATTTTTTTTTATTCTTAATTTTATTTTCAGCTAGTATATTGTTAGTGTATAGAAATGCAACTGATTTTGGCATGCTGATTTTTTATCCTGCCACTTTATGGATTTTTTTTTATTAGTTCTAACAGTTCTTTTGGAATCTTTGGGGTTATATAATATCATGTAATCTGCAAACAGATAATTTTACTTCTCTCTTTCCAATTTAGATGCTTTTTTTTTTCTTGCCTAATTGCTCTGGCTAGGACTTCCAGTACTATGTTGAACAGAAGTGGTAAGAGTAGGCATCCTTGCCTTGTTCCTGATCTTGGAGGAAAAGCTTTCAGTTTTCCCCTTTTGAATATGATGTTAGCTGTGAGCTTTTCAGTTATGGCTTTTATTATATTGAGGTAATTTCCTTCTATTCCTAGTTTGTTGGAATTTTTATCATGAAAGTGTGTTAAATTTTGTCAAGTGTTTTTCTGGTATCTATTGAGATAATCATGTGATTTTAATCCTTTGATATGTTAATGTTTTTCATATGTTGAATCATACTTGCATCCTAGATATATCCACTTGGTCATGGTGTAAGATTATTTTAGTATGCTGTTGAGTTCTATTTGTGAGTTTTTGTTGAGAATTTTTGTATTTGTACTCATCGGGGATGTTGGGCCATAGTTTTCTTGTATTGTCTTTGCCTGGCTGTGGTATCAATGTAATGCTAGCCTCATAAAATGAGTTAAGAAGTATCAATATTCCCTCCTCTTCAGGCTTTTGGATAATTTTCAGGATTAGTACTAATTCTTTAGTACTAATTCTTTATTAAGTGTTTAGTAGAATTCTCTAGTGAAGACATCTGGTCCTGGACTTTTCTTTGTTGGGAGGTTTTCACATCCTGGTTCAATACATTTATTAGTTATAAGTCTGTTCAGATTTTCTATTTCTCCATGACTCAGTTTTTGTAGGTGGTGTGTTTCTAGGAATTTATCCATTTCTTCTATATTATCCAATTTTTGGCATATAATTTTTCATATAATTGCCATTTTCTTAAGTGTTTTATGTTTGGTTTGTAACATTTTTATCCCTCTTTCCCTCTCTTGCTGTTTTCTTTGTGTTTTGTTGATTTTTAAGTGATATTCTTTAATATCTTTTTCTTTTTCTTTTTGTCTTCTATGGATATTTTCTTTGTGGTTACCATTGTGCTTACATGAAACATCTTATTCATGACAGTTTAGTTTCAACTGATAATAGCTTCAATTACTTATAAAAAGTACTATTTTACTTCTTCCCTCTCTCACCACACTTTATATTATTGATATCACAATTTATATCTTTTATACTGTGTATCTATTAACATGTTTTTATTAGTTATTTTTTTATACTTTTTCCTTTTAACTTCTACACCAGAATTAAAAGTGACTTATCCACCACCATTGTTGTAATACTGTGTTCTGTATTTGTTTATATATTTACCTTTACCAGCAAGCTTTATACTTCCATACGCCTTTGTTACTATTTAGTATCCTTTCATTTCACCTGGAAGGACTCACTTTAACATATTTTTTAAGGCAGGTTAGAAGTGAGATACTTTCTCAGCTTTGGCTTATCTATAGAAATCCGTATTTCTCTGTCATTTTAAAGAACAGTTTTGCCAGAATCTGCATTTTTGGACAGCAGTTTTTTCTTTTAGTACTTTGAATGTATCATCCTATTCCCTTTCTACCTACAAGGTTTCTGTTGAGAAATCTGCTGATAATTTTATGGAGACACCCCTGTATGTGATGAGTTGCTTTTCTCTTGCTGCTTTCAAAATTCTCTTTTTGTCTTTGACTTTTGACAATTTGATTATAACATGTCTGGATGTTCACTCTTGGTTCATCCTTACTGGAATCCACTGGCATTCTTGAAACCAAATGTACTTTTTCTTTGCCAGCTTTGAGACATTTTTGGCCACTATTTCTTTAAATAAACTTTCTACGTTTTTTCTCTCTTCTACTGGGACTCTCATAATGCATGTATTCTTCTTTGTGATGGTGCCCCATAAGTCTTCTAGGCTTTCTATATCGTTTTTCATCCTTTATTCTTTTTACTTCTCTGACTGGATAATTTCCAATGATCTGGCTTCAAGTCCACTGATTCTTTCTTCTGTTTGATCAAGGCTGATGTTGAAAACCCCTCCTCCACCCCCAGTAAGTCTTTCAAATTCGTTATTATATTCTTTAGCTCCAAATTTCTCTTTGGTTCTTTTTAATAGTTTTTTAATCTCTTAGTTTATATTCTCATTTTGTTCATGCATTGTTTTCCTGAGCTTTTTGAGCATCTTTATAAAGGTTATTTTGAATTATTTGTCAGATAATTCATATACCTCCATTTGTTTAGAGTTAGGTTTTGGACTTTTATTTTTCTCCTTTGAATGGCCCATGTTTTCCTGTTTCTTCATGTGTCATGTAACTTTGTGTTAGGATCTGCATATTTGAAAAAAACCAGCACTTTTCACAATCTGTATGAACTGGCCTCACAAGAACTTCACCAGTCAGGTCGGCTAGAGATTATGTGGACCTCTCAAAGTTTTCCTGCGGATGGATCTTCTCTAGATTTGTGGGTAAATTCTCAATTTGAGAAATTTGCTGGTGTCTTCTTTCAGGAATCTGTAATCTCTTCCTCCCTCTCATGTCCATCTGTGGTACTACAGGTGCTCCAGAGCTGCTGCAAGCCTCCCAGCTCTCTTTTTTACCCTCAGCAAGCCCCCAGGCTTCTAGAGTATGCCAGGTATCATCCATGCTCCAAATTTGTGAAACAGAACTTGGTCCCTCAGGTAGCCCCCTGAAAGTCTAGAATGTTGTACACATGTTGCAACTCTTTCCCACCTCAAGGAGAAGCTGGAAGTTAGGGGTTTTCTCCTGCTTATTCCAAGTTGAGCCGGGAGGAGGGATTATGGTCAGTAAGTGCGTGCTAGCCCAGAATGTCACCTTTGTCCTCAGTGGTTCCCAACCTGGAACACTTTCCTTCCAGCACTGAGATTCAAGCAAGACAGAAGCCAGTCCCACAGGCAGACCCTCAAAATGTCTGAATATTGGATGTACAGTCCAGTGTTCTTTTTCCCTCCTCAGGAACTAACCTGGAGCTGAGAGTTTCCTCCTAACTCCACTGCACTATGCTGTTGGGAGGGACTGTGATGAGTGAATGCCATGAATTTTCCCACCAGCTTTGATGAAACTGGTTTCATGCTCACTTGATGTAGAAATGCCTCTTAACTGTTTTTCTGTTTTGTTTTGTTTTGTTTTGTTTTCAATTCCTCACAAAGGGAATTGGTCCATATATTGTTGTTCAGTTGGTGCCTCCATGGGAAGAGGAGGATCTGGGGTTTCCTATTCCACTTCCTAACTGACATCATCTCTTATTTTGCTATTTATAAGTGTAACAAATTTTAGTAATCATTTTTTAAGAAGCATTTGATTAATATTTGGTAACACATATAAACGTAGTGTTTTAAAAATATTTCAAAATGCATTTATCATTTTAATATATCTTAAGTACTTTGATTGTCTGATAAACCTTCCCAAATTCTTAAGTAGATTTTATAATCTAATAAATTAATTTTCTCTAAAAATCTCTTAATTTGTATATTAAGTTTATAAGATTTTGAAACTTTTGAATATCAGTTATTCAATTATATGTTGTAAATTTGGAATCCTAAGACTGATCAGTCAGATTCTCTTTATATTGCACCTAAATGCCAAATACCTATCTTTTAGAATCATAAATCAATAATTCTACTGACAATTAAGAATTGCAAACGGATTATGTCCACTTCTCTCAAGCCATTGTTATTAGAAACTTTCTCAGGTGTGTTTTGTCCTCCCTCCACCCAAACTGAACCTATTGTTTTATGGAGCTGAGCATAACCTAGCATGACTTGGACGTAGGGGAAATTTTATTCTTTTGACTGGCAGCATATTGATATCAAGAGCTCTCCCTGACTTGATCTCTTTCATCTGATGTCAGGGGGATGGTTTTTGTGGTTTTGAGATTTTCAAGGGCAGTGTTTGTCATCTTCTTGAATCTTTCTAGCATAAACGAAACCTTAAAAAATAGCCTCACTCCCCTTTTGCCTTTCCAGTGGCAGGTGGATCTGTACTACTTCTCCAGATTAAGGTAGACAGAAAAATATCTCCAGCATACTTTTCATCTTCCTCCTGTATCCTTTTGAAAGTCTCAGTTTACCATTAATGTCTCCACATTGCTTCACTGTTTTCGTTTATTTATTTATTTGCTTGTTCCACATGGATGCTCTTTATTATATTACTGCAAGGAGGTTTTTTTGCATTTAATTTATTTTTTAAATTTTAATTTTCTTCCAGTTTTATTGAGATATAATTGAAATGCAGTACCGTATAAGTTTAAGGTGTACAGTGTAATGATTTGACTTACATACATCGTGAAATGATTACCACAATAGTGAACATCCACTGTCTCACCTAGATAAAAATATCAAGGGAGTAGAAAAATTTCCTTGTGATGAGAACTCTTAGGACTTACTTTCTTAACAATTTTCACATAAAACATACAGCAGCAGCAATTATGTTTATCATGTCGTGCATTACATTCCTACTACTTATTTATCTTATAGCTAGAAGTTTGTACCTTTTGACTGTCTTCATCCAGTTCCTCTTCCACCAACCCCCACCTCTGGTAACCACAAGTCTGATCTCTTTTACTATGAGTTTGTTTGTTTTTGAAGTATAATTGAACTCCAAGTCTATGTTAGTTCCTGTTACACAACAAAATGATTCAGTATTTCTGTACATTTCAAAATGTCACCACGGTAAGTCTAGTTACCATCTGTCACCATACGAAGATAATACATAGTTATTGACTATATTCCCCACACTGTACATTTCATACATGTGACTCATTTATTTCACAACTGGAAGTTGGTGCCTCTCGATCTCCCTCACCAATTTCTCTCCTCCCCACAACCGTCTTCCCTCTGGCAACCACCTGTTTGTTCTCTGTATCTATGACTCTGTTTCTGTTTTGTTGTGTTTGTTCATTTGTTTTCTTTTTTAGATTGCACATGTAAGTAAAATCACACAATATTTGTCTTTCTCTCTCTGACTTTTATTTCACTTAGTATGATACCCTTTTAGGTCCATCCATATTGTTGCAAATGACAATATTTCTTTTTTTTTATGGCTGAGTAGAGTAATATTCCATTGTATACACATACCACAGCTTCTTCATCCATTCATCTATTGATGGACACTTAGTTGCACACTCAACTTTATGGTTTGGTGGGTCTGATAGCACCAAGTTCATGAAGGACAGCTCAGGTCCATGGTCATTTGGTGGACCATGCTCAAGCATTCAGTCTATAGTAAGGACCAGTAGCAGGCCAAAAGCTGTTTCTCAAAAGAAGGGTAATTATCTGCAGATGATGTCAAGGCCTTTCTCCAAACTCTGAAAGGCCTGTGCTGCAGTTCGAAATAGCATCCCTATGTATCACTGACACTTCAGTGTCATTGAATCTGCTGGATCATACGACCCAACTGGTGAAGCAGCTCACAAAGCAGCTTGGACCTACTGTAAAGCTTTCCCTTATTCCGGGCTCCACTCAAAACTAGCAGCTTTTCTGGTCAGTCAATTAACAGGCTGCAATAAGACAGCCAGATTAGGAAGATATTGCCTCTAAAATCCAAAGAGAGCCACCGGATGTTGTGCTTCTTTCTTGACTGTAGGATGGACCAAATGCAACACCTCATCCTTCACCTTAGAAGGGAGATATCCCAACATGCCCTACACCACTGTACCCTTAGAAATTCCACTGAAGTAAAAGGCCCCTGAATTTTAATCCAATTTATTTCCCACCCTCTGACAAACAAATGCCTTACCAATAAGTCTTCTATGTCTGATTATTTCCCTTTCCCCAATGTATGGTGTACCTTGGTAAAAAATAATAGGTCATTGAACAAGATTGGAAAATTGGTGACAAAGAAATTTGGTAAGCGGTATAGGGATAGACCTCTCTGAATTGGCAAAATACATGAAGATATTTGTGTTCCGCCAGAGGGTGACCTTAGCAGAGGATGATTTTAATAATCGAGTCTACCCTTCTGTAGATTCCTGTCATGAGCCCAATGGGCTCATGAACATATTGGCCAGGGTGGCAGGGACGCAGGTTATGCATGGACTCAGAATCATTGACTTCCACTAACCAACGCTGACCTGGTGATGGCCACGGCTATGTGCCCAACCTTACAGCAGCAGAGACCCCCTGATACAGCACCATTCCCTGGGTGATCAGCCAGCTAGCTATCTGGTGGCAAGTTGATTACGTTGGACCACTTCCAACATAGAAGGGACAGTTGTTTTTATTGTAATAGGCACTCTGGATATGGATTTGCCTTCCCTGTACACAATGCTTCTGCCCAAACTACCATCTGTGGACCTAAGGATGTCTTATCCATTGTCATAGTATTCCACACAGCATTGCTTCTGATTAAGAAACTTACTTCACAGCAAAATAAGTGTGGCAAAGAGCCCATGATGATGGAATTCGTTGATCTTACTATGTTTCCCACTATCCTGAAGCAGCTGGCCTGATAGAATGATGAAACAGCCCTTTGAAGACTCAGTTACATTGGCAGCTAGGTGACAGTAATTTGCAGGGCTGAGACCTCCAGGAGGCTATAAATATCCTGAGTCAGTATCCAATATGTTTCTCCCATGACAAGGATTCATGGGTCTGAGGATCAAGGGGTAGAAATAAGAGTGGCATCACTCAGTAGTACCTCTAGTTACCCACTAGCAAAAAGTTTACTTCCCGTTTCCGTGACTTTATTCTCTACTGGCCCACAGGTCTTATTTCCCGAGGGAGGGTTACTTTCACCAGGAGATACAACAGTGATTTCATTGAACTGGAAGTCATGTCAGCCACCAGGCCACTTTGGGTTTTTCATTCCTCCGAATCAACGAACAAAGCAGGGAGTTATGGTGCTGGCTGGGATTATGTGTGGGTCATAGGAGATCCTTTAGAGTGTTTCTTAGTGTTACCGTGCCCATGATTAAGGCCAGTGGAAAACTACAACTCAATCCAGGCAGAAAGAGTAGTGTCCCAGACCCTTCAGGAGTGAAGGTTTTGTTCACTCCAGCAGCTAAAGAACCATGAACAGCTAAGGTGCTTCTGAAGACAAAGGGAATACAGAATGGTAGTAAAAAACGGTAGTTACAAATGCCGGTCATGACCATATGACCACCTACACAAATGAGTAGTGTAGTTGTCATGAGTGTTTCCTCTTTATTTTGTTATGAATATGTTGTATGTATATATACATATATTAAGCAAATTGCTTTGTTTCCCTTCCTCTCTTATTCCCTTATCACATAGTATCAGATGTTAAACACTTTACATCAGTGTTTAAGGATTGCTAATTTCACATCTAGTATTTAAGTTACAGGATATCAGAAGAATAAACTTTATTTAAGGACTTTGCCTCCTCTTCTGGGGAAGGGATTAGTGAATTTTTGGTTGTAAGCAGGATAGTTGTATCATGTTAAGTTGGATTAGGACCTTGTTAATATTTTTATTTGGAGATTAAGTTTGGTTTAAGGAGATGCATATGAACGCCAAGTTGACAAGGGATGGACTTGTGATTACAATTACCTCACTGGTTTTCCTGCTTGCAGATGACAGATGGCGGACTTCTCAGCCTCCATAATCACATGAGTTAATTCCTCTAATAAATCTCTATTGGTTCTGTGTTTCTCTGGAGAACCCTGATAACACACTTCCATATCATTAACCAGTCATTCTTCATTGATCTGAATTAAAGTGAAAAGAGTATTTTACTTTTTGTTTTCTTTTCTCTCTGATAATTGCAATTGACTTTAAGGCAACTCAGGAATAAACCTGATATATCTGATTCTAGCAGAATTAGACCTTGAGTTGATCCCTTGTTAAGTTTTGTCCCCCTAGAAATTGTTATATCATCATCATCTTATCACTTTCATAATTACAAAACTAGAGTCACACATACATTAAAATATCTTTCTATATTTCTTATCACATATAGGATTCTCTAAGTGCCATCAGTTTTATCTCAAGTTGCTCCCTAGTGCAGCTAGGTAGCTGCTAGATGTGGAAGCAACACAATATTTGAAAGTTTCATCTTTTTATTGCGTATTTGATGACAGTAAAAGGGGTGTTACAAAGGTGTACATGGTAATAACCATATATCCTAAAAATAAGTGTTATAGGCATTCTGAAGGAGACAAGATGACATCAGCCTGAGGTTGACAAGTATGGCCTTAACGAGGAGGCAAGATTCAAGCAGGAAGTATGGTGAGATTCAGAGAGGCAGAAGAACTTGGGATGATGGGAGCAAAGACTTGATCTGAAAGCATAAGATGAGATTTGGAGAAAGCTGATCTGTTTGGCTAGACTGAAGCATTAGAGGAAGATTGGTGTGAGATTTAAACCTGTATGAGTTTAGGTAGAAGAGGAACAGAATCCTAGAGATGGTTGAAATGTTAATGCCTGGAGCCTTGAAGAGGAAGTGGCCTTGGCCTCTGAAGAGGAAAGTTTGGTACATGGGGGGAGCATGTGAATTAAAGAACGGCCTGGGCTCTCTGCTACTTAATATCCCCTGGTATTGAGCCATTCTGTTTGAGATAGCTTACAAAAAGGAAAGAAAGGAGATTGTTCAGAGGTTTATCAATGGATGTGCTGTCTGTAAGCATTTTTATAAAGTCACTGTGTCTTGCTAGTGTACACTTTAAAAACTTCTGTTGGTCTTCCTTTTCATGTTCATACTGCTTTGCGGCTCACCTGGAATCTTATAGTGCTTGTACCAAAAGGCTCAAGTCATGCTGGGCATCTCAAGAGCCAGAGATTAATCTGATATTAAATCTGAGTTTGGCTTGCATGTCTAGATGAAGAGATGGACTTTTTGTCCAAGTTTGGCAGTCGCTTAGATGTTGAAGTCTCAATGTTTCAAACTCAGCTCAAAATCCTTTGGTGTGTTTTGAGTTTGGCTCTTGGCAAGGCACGATTTCCTGTTTCTAAGAAAAAAGACTCATGAGAGAGCCTCAATAAAGCTTCTTGGACATCAAAACAACATTTTGATGAATTAATTGTAAATGAATCAGAAACATATGGATTCATTCTCTTGAGACACACATGTGTTTAAAAAAAGAGGGGGGCGGTTATTGCTCAGGGCTAAATGTGTTTTGGGTTTTATCAAATGCAAAATGCTTAGGGGGCAAAAAGAGCAAAAAGGATGTATTGGAACTTCTTCCTTGTCTTTAAATAGACAGGCCTATTAACTATCTTATTTACTGCCACCTATTTTTGTTCCAGAAGAAATTCAGCAGTCATGACTAATCACTACCAGTCACGCCTGGTGATTTACACCATTACATAGTTTTCAGTCTTAGTGGCTTGAGACCTTAGGCAAGGCCTTTGAGGCTTAGGAAAGAATAGGTCTTGTTTTCGTATTATGAACAGAGTTAAGGTTGGTGAGGATTGTCGTCTCTTATGAATAACTTGTAAATCTACTCATCTTTTATCGAACACTCTTTTGTCCTCTTAAATGTAATGGCTGAAATGAAGAGCAATTTTCTGAAAATCCTGTTTCAAAAACAGAACAACCATGAGATACCATTTCACACACGTTAAGATGGCTACTTCACAAAAACAGAAAATAATCAGGGTTGATGAGGATGTAGAGAAATTGGAATACTTGTGCGCTGTTTGCAGGAATACAAAATGGTGCAGCTGCTATGAAAAATGGTATGGCAGCTCCTCAAAAAATTTAAAATAAAATTACCATATGATTCAGCCATTCCATTTCTGGATATTCCCCAAATAATGGAAAGCAAGGCCTCTAAGAAATTTTTATATACTTATGTTCATAATAGCATTATTCACAATAGCCTTTACATGAGGTATCTCAGGTAGTCAAATTCTTAAAGAAAGAAAGTAGAATAGTGGTTTCCAGTGGCTGCAGGGAGAGGGGAATGGGAAGTTGTACTTTAATGGGTATAAAGTGTCTGTTTTGCAAGATGTCAAGTGTTCTGGAAGTGGACGGTAGTGATGGTTGCACAACAATGTGAATGTACTTAACACCATTGAAATGTACACTTAAAAATGGTTAAGATGGTCAGTTTTATGTTATGTATATTTTACTACCATTTAAAAAAACAACAAAATAAGGGACCTTTATTTGAATACTGTCAACCAGAGTCGTCTCAAGTATATATGACATCTGCAGCCCAAAGGATTTTGTTCTTTGCATTGATGGAGTCCAATTTCTGGACTAGAAGGATTTTGTTATACCCATGAGAAGGTGACTTGACCCCCCCCCCCCGCCACACACACACACATACACACACAGAGATCTGCCCCAGCCCCACCTCAAACTAAAAGTTCTATGACATTTTCCAACATACTCCCCTGGCCCAAAGGCTGTGCTTGGTGTTCATTTTAAGTAACTATCACCTGGAAATCAATTTTGTGCTTGGAGAAGGGAGCATAATTGAGTCTCCAAGTTCTGCTTCCTTGAGGATGGTCCTGTTTATTTCTGCATATTATCATGCAATTTACATCAAGTTCTAATAGGGTTATTTACATATAGGAAATAAAGGAGAGTGTTGTTTCTTGGTTAAGTTTCATACATGACATTTTTACTACTATATAAAATACATTTTACCCTGGATGTTTTTTTCCAGCTTATGCCTGTAAACACTTTATCTTTTTTTGAGAAATGAGAGAAAATATGTAATTTATGGATTATATGATTGATTTATACTATAGCTCATTCCAAAAAGGATGTGAAGTAACTTACAAATAAGATAAAAATAAATTGGTGGTAGAATTAGGATTAGTATACAAAATATATGCAATAGGAATGATACCGTTGCTACAGAGAGGTTAAAAATTTAACTCTGGGCTTCCTAACCAATAAAGCAAGGAGGAAAATATACATTATAAGACTCACAGAAATGAATCTTTCTCCACCTGACAAAGGGCCTCTTGAAATAAATACACTAGATATCTTAGTCTGATTTTATTTTATTCTCCATATTTGCTTAATTCAATTCACCAAAAAATTTGTTTGGTGCTGTAGAGTGGCCGAGAGACCCATGGTTTACTAACTTTAATAGACAATACTGGAATTCATAATCTATGAATTACCTGTTTTTTGAGTCATCAAGATCTTTGCTTATCCCTTCCTCCTTCAAACTCTTCTAATTCTCTATTCTTATTAATATCTCCTGGAAAAGAAATAAGGATTAGATGAGAGGAAATAAAATTCAAGTTTGTCCAGTTTTTCACTGTGTTTGCTTAGTTGATTCCTTTAGAAAATCTCAAGTTTAGTCACTATTTGGTTCTTCCTATTTAAAATATTTACCTGGAGGTCTAAACAACCACGTGACTTTAGGAACCTTCTCTAATCCTTATTCTGTGCTATGTTAACAACTGTGTAGATTGGCAGAGTGGAAACGGCAATCTATTAAGAGTTAGCTAGAAGAGTTAGCTAGCACGTGGTGTGAGAAGATACTGGCTTGTCTGTGCCTCTGTCCTGGTCTCTAATAACACAAGGAGGGTGATATGGACAGTCTCCTAGGTCCTCCTCAGCTCTACATCATACGAGTTCTTTAATCTTCTTGCTCAGAGAAGACTCAAGTACATGAAAGTATCCTGTCGTGTAGTGTTGTCTTTCAATCATCTCTATTCAGCAACCTCTAGCTAGGAGATGTTGATAATAAAAAGACTGCTTAAAAGTGCCTCTGAGTTTTTGGGGGCAGGAGTCCAAGAAGAATGCTTTCTGTAATTAAAAAGACAGGGACATGAGTGAGAGGCAAGGGAAAAGAGGTTGGGATATTACCCTAGGACGAAAATGACTACTCTGTACACAATGGAATTTGGCAGCCTAGATTGTTTTGCCTTTATTTCCATTCTCTTAAAACAAATGTGTGCGGGAAGAAGTGTGTGGGAGATGGGGACGGAGGAGATATAAGTTATTTTGGGTATCGTGCATTAGTCATTTTTCATCTGCGAAGTCACCACCTGAAAGAAACATCACATGGCAACAGACGTCATTCATAAGCAAAACGTTTTGTTTTGAGAGAGACATTTATGGATGTGATTAATCCCTGTTAAACATCCTATGCCACTGGGACTGGAAGCCATTCTCATTGTGTATTCTCACTTGTGAAATGTCACGAGTCAGGAAATACATGAACTTTAAAAACTCTTCTGGCTGGATCTATACATACTTTGGGAACTGGGGAAGGGAGATATAATAATCTGACTACTCAAGCCTTGAAGATTTGGAAATTTAGTCATAAATCACCCAGATGATTCCCTTAATTTTCTGTGTCCTTTTTTTGGAAGTAGATACTGTTGATTTTGCATCCAAAAGCAACTTATTTTTTTTTTCATTTAACTATAATACTTCAAATTATGTCCATGGTAATTTACTGGTACAACTTGGAAAAATAATTATATGCACATTTACAGTAATTCTCTACAATGTTGCTTGTGATGGTCTTAATCTAAAACTGGTGGGCAGGATTTTATTTTTAATGTAACCTCAGTATTTTGCTAGAAGGAATGAAAAAGTCTTTACAAAAGGAAAGGACAAATAGCTTTTGTATTAAGGTAAAGCCCTGGGTTAATATATATGTCCAGACAACTCATTGACTAAACAGACACATCGGTGAACAATCTGAAAGGGTGGTAGCCATGAGGTGGACCTGTAATGTGGGTTTTTCCTTTCCCAAATTTGGCCATAATTGGAAAATATTCCAGAATTTATTGACAACTCAAATGATCAAATCCACATTTGATGTGAATTAAAATACATTTAAAAATATTTTGAGAAAGAGCCCATAGTAAGTAATGCCATTTTTATAAATTTGAGTTAGTAGTGAGTTGTAATTTTATTTGGGTACATAAATCACTCTAGCAGTATGATGTTAATTCCTAATACTACATTGCTGGTATTTTAAAACTGGCTCCATTCACAGTTTAATTGATTAATTAAATGTAAAATACCGAAATGTTTAATTTGCCCTACCACTCCCTGGTTTGACAAAGACTGCCATGACGCAAAAATACAAAACCAAAGACAATAGCAAAACCCAATGAATAGAAGTTAGTTGATATGTGTATCCAAAAGTCAAAAGAAGCTACTTGGCATATTTTAACAGTTTAATTCTATTATAAACTTCCTGTTGATTCAAATAGAAGCTCACATATAATAAATTCATTTGGAGGATCTAAGTTTGGTCACAAGAACATGTTTTCAGGGTAGTCTTTGATATGTGTAAGATGTAAAATTGGTGAGTGACTTTGTGGAAGTTCAGACAACAGGTGCTCCTGGAAGGCTTTTATCCTTAAGCTTTGTGAATTGACATTTACCTCTGAATTTTGAAGTTTCCTGTTACTTTCTGCTTGGAACGTAGAAGCAATCCATCATTGTAGTTCCGAGGTATAAAACATCTTCAAAAGGTTCATATCTTGAGAATTGTTCAACTCTCTAAAGAGTGAGCCTTGATCCTCAACAATTTATTTTATCATCTATTTAGAAAGAATCTTACTTAGTTAAATTATAGTCCATCTCATTTTTAAAAAATTTTAATTGGGTTAAAATACCCATAACATTTACTGTCTTAACCATTTTTAAGTGTACAGTTAGCATTAAGTACATTCAGTAGCATTAAGTACATCAATAGCGTTAAGTACGTCAGTAGCATTAAGTGCATTCACATTGTTGTGCAACCAATCTCCGGAATACTTTTCACAAAACTGAAACTGTATACCCATCAAACAAAAACTCCCTATTTCCCTCTTCCTCCAGCCCCTGGCAACCACCATTCTACTTTCTGTCTATGAATTTGACTATTCTAAGTACCTCGTACAAATGGAATCAAAAGTATTGTCTTTTTATGTCTGTCTCATTTCACTTAGCATCATGACCCCAAGGTTCACCCATGTTGTAGCATGAGTCAGAAGTTCCTTCCTTTTTAGGGCTGAATAATATGCTGTTATATCGGTCACCTATTTATCTGTCGATTGACACTTGAGTTGCTTCCACCTTTTCGCTATTGTGAATAATGTTGCTATGAACATGCTTGCACAAATACATCTTTCATAGTATTTCTTTCTTTCTTTTTTTTTTTTTTTTTTGGCGGTACGCGGGCCTCTCACTGTTGTGGCCTCTCCCGTTGCGGAGCACAGGCTCCAGACGCGCAGGCTCAGCGGCCATGGCTCACGGGCCCAGCCACTCCAAGGCATGTGGGATCTCCCTGGACCAGGGCACGAAGCCGTGTCCCCTGCATTGGCAGGCGGACTCTCAACCACTGTGCCACCAGGGAAGCCCTGTGTCTCTTGTTTTTAATTAATCTCTTGCCAGATCATATGCTCTACTTTAGTTTTTTTCCTTTTCTTAGTGATTCATTAGAACTTTTAATATATTAAGGATATTAAACATTTGGGTGTTGTGTGATGAGAATGATTTTTTTTCACTTTTTATCATTCACTTTAATCTTCTTAACAGTGATTTTAGTATTCACATATTTTAAATTTTCAAAGTCAAATATAAGTACATCATTGTGAACTCTTCAGTTTTTTCTTAGAAACAGTAACTATCACATAAAGGAGATTAAATATACTTACACATACATCCTTCTATCATAAATGGTTTATTTGGTTTTTTATGATATTATGGACATGTTGTACATATAGATAAAAAGTAAATACATCATCATTAATCAAAGGCAATAGCTGTCATTATTTCGGTATTTATGATTCCAGATTCTTTTTAACATTAAAATATACATTGTTTTTTAACTTGTTCTTTTCACTAAATAATATATAGTACATTTTTTATCATTTCATAATCTAAAAATTATTTTTATAACTCTATGACTTGTATTTCTTTATTAAGAAAATCTTTTTTTCTTGAACATTTTCAGTCTTCTGCTATTGTAAAAAAAAATGTTGCTGGGATACCATGGTAATTAAATCCTTGTGGACATTCATGATTATTTCCTTAAGATCTGTTTCTAGCACAAGTTAGTATGTCATGGGTATGTCTACTTTAAAGTCTCCCATCAGGGCAACAGACTACTAATTTTGAAGTGGGACGATGAGGTCAGGCTGCTTCAGTTAGAATGTTGGTTTTGCCCCTCACTAACCATGTCACAAATTCTCTGTGTCATTTTTCTCATTTGTATATCATCTGTAGTAGTATCTACCTCAGAATTGCTATGAGATTATGTGAGCTAATATATACACTAGCAAGAGTGTTTGGTACATAGCAAGCAATCAATAAATGCTTTTTATGGTTGTGTACAGCCAAATTGTTCCTGTAAATATTGTGACTATTTACAATTTTACCATTACATTAAAAATTCCCACTTCTACAGGTTATTTTATTTAAAAATCTTATGATTAATTGTATATTTAAATTTGCATCTATTTAGCTTTCTAGCAAGGCTAAACTTTTTAATTCATATATTTGTAGCTGATATATGTATATATATTTCTGAATTACTTGCTTAAACATTTTCCAAAATTTGTAATGAGATGCTTGTTTCTTATTTATTAATAAGATTTTTTAAATGCATTGATATTAACTCATAACTTAAATACTACAGTTATTTCCTGTCAGTTGTTTGCCTTTTAAGTTGTATACATATTATGACTAATTTTTATGTAGTCGAATATACACATTTCGGGGGGAGATAGAAGAAGTGGTACAATACTTTTTTTATAAAGAAACTTCTTTCTGTGATTACTAACCTGTTCCCTAAAGTACTAGAAATTTATAGACATTATAGGAATTAAATATAAAGTTTACAAATCCAAGGTAATAATAAAGCAAAAGCTTGGATTTAGAAATTTTTTTTTAATGAAAGAATATTTAGTAATATATTTTGAGTAGAATGTGTGTGTGACAAAGAGTGAGAGAGAGAGAGAGAGATGAGTCCCCTCAGTAATTCTTGAGATGATTTGGGACTATCCCATTTGGCCCTATGAATAAAGACCTGGAGTAGTTTTATGAAACAATATAGGCACTTCACCAAAGCCAATATTGTTTCACCTGTAAAAATCTGCAAGTGGAACTCCAGTTTCTTCCCTAGGAAGACAAAGCCCAATTTTACTGGAGACAGAGAAGAAAGTTCAATCCCCTCTTCATTAGGGTGTACCAACTCAGCCTGGAGTTATGAAAATCTCTATATCTCCCTTACTACCTTCAAGTACCACCACCCTCCATTTTATTATACTACCCACAGGATGAGTGTTGAAGGGGAAATTAAAACTTACTTTGTTTCATATCTTGTTTCTGGTGTAAAATGCCACTCATTTGGAGGAAAAATTATCTCCTAAATCCACCTTTGGAACTTAGAAAACTTGTCTTTATTGCACTCAAACAAAAGCCAAGATTAAAGATTTACAACTGTATTTATCTTAAAAATTAATGGTTCCATTATTTACATGTTTGTCTTAATCTGGTGTGTATTAGTGCTCATGGAAAAATAAGATTCTCACTTAATTTACTATTAAATGATTGACTAATTTCTCCGGTTCCATGAATTTAAAATTTACCATTTCAGCATACCTTTAGAATATAATACGTATAAAATTTAAATTCATGCATAAATGGATCTGTATCCTACTATGCCAATAGAAATACTGTTTTTATTATCATGGGTTTATAGTATGTTTTACTCTCTGAGAGGATATTAAATCCTTTCTGACTCTTGTTCTTTAACATTTTCTGGCCGAACTTTCCTCTTTATTTTTCCCAAAGAAGTATAGGATTTCTTAAGAGAAAAAAAATTAAAACTATTCCAGAGGGTTTTTTTTCCTAATTTTTGAAAATTTATGTATACATTTGGTGAGTATTGCTATGTTTATAGCATCTTCCCATCTGGGAACGTTATATATGTGTAATTAATATTTTATTCTATGTCCCTAAAAGTAGTCATACTGTATATTCTACCTATGTATGTATGTATGAATGTATCTATCTATCTAGACATACATATATATACATACTTTGTGCATAATTAGACAGTTTATAAGTATAAAATGGTTATGTACTATTGCATTCTTAATATTTTAAAATTTGAATTGCCAATACAAGATTTTACTCATATATTCTTTCAGAGAATTGCTGATAAACAGCAATACTACTAGTTGTCAGACATTTATCTTCATCTGGATATCTTAGTAAATTATTTTTGTTTAAGTAGTGCATCATTCTCTTTAGATTTCTAGATAGGTAATCGTGTCATCTACAGATGCTATTCTTTAATTTCCCAGTAGAAATTAGTTTTTTTTCCAGTTTCACTCACTTATCGGGCACTGATAAGATAGTGTACATAACTGTAGTAAAAATTATTTCACCTTAAGTTTTGCTGTTCTCTTTACTTTCAAACATTTCTCAAAGAAGTGGTCGAATAGATGTTTTCTACTATCTAGTCTCCAAAGAACACCAGTTTTGACAATCACCCAGAGGCAAGAGTGCCTTTGTGGAAGTCCGGGAATCCAGCAGAGAAGTTCCTGCATATCACTTGAGTGAAAAAATACAAAATTGATGCATCGAAAGAGCATAAAAAAAGTTTCACTTTTCCTACATCACCCCTCACTCGTGGCAGAACAGGAAGTTCCAAGAGAGATGTTCTCAGCCAGAATTTCTCCCACAGGGGAAAGTGAGGGTATGTGAGTGAAAAGCTGGTGTTCCCAGAAGCGCACACCACTGCCAAAGGGCTCAGTTTGCTCTTGCCCCATACAGAATAGAGGAGTTCTGCATAACTAGAGGGCAGGGAGAAGCTGGGGGAACATCACACAGGGTTTTCAGAGAGGACTAACTAACCACTGTGGGGTCCATCAGGAAGTCTGCCCATGAGTCACTGGGGGTGCCTTGACTGAAGATTCTCTCAGCAGTCAGTTGGAGGAATCTGGAGGTGGTGATTGCTTCTTCAGATTTGAAGGTAGCAATGCAAGACTTCAGGGAACATGAAAGATCAAGGAAACATGACACCACCAAAGGAAAACTAAAATTTTCCAGTAGCTGACCCCAAAGGAAAAGAGATCTGTGATTTGCCCAATAAAGAATTGAAAATGGTTATTTTAAGGACGCCCAGTGAGCCTCTGGAAAACAATACATGAACAAAACAAGTTTAACAGCTTTAAGGACACATATAGGTGCAAAGCGATGGGCTAGAAAAAGGTATTTCATGCAGATGGAAACCAAAAGAGAGCAGAGGTAGCTATACTTATATTAGACAAAATAGACCTTAACTCAAAAGCTGTAACAAGAGACAAAGAAGATCCTTATTTAACGATAAAGGGACCAATTCATCAAGAGGATATAAAAGTTGTAAATTACATGTACCTAACATTGGGGCACCTAAATATGTTGAGTGAATATTAACAAATCTGAAGCAAAGAAATAGACAGCAATACAATAATAATGGGGGATTTCAGTACCTCACTTTCAATGATAGATAGATCTTCCAAACAAAATTGATAAGAAACCATTGGGCTTGAACTACACTTAATACCATATAAACCTAACACATATGCAGAACATTCCATCCAACAGCAGCAGAATACATGTTCTTCTCGAGTGCACGCATAACATTCTCTAGGATAGATCACTGTTAGGCAAGAAGACAAGTGAAATTAGTCAGAGAGAGCAAGACAAATACTGTATGATCTCACTTATATGTAAAATCTAAAAATGAAAAATTAAAGTTGAACTCATATAAACAGAGAGTAGAATGGTGGATACCAAGGGCTGGGGGATGGAGGAGATGGGGAGATCCTGGTCAGTAAAAGAGTCCAAGCCTTCAGTTATAAGATGAAAAAGCTCTGGGGATCTAATGTGCTGTCTAGTGACTATGGGTAATACTATATTCTTAAAAACATATTTTTTGTAAGTATTCTTTAACACTTCTCTATGTGTATTAACAGTTACATTCATTCACTGATATAACACCTTTCTCAAATGTAGCAAGCAAGTAGCATTTTTAGAAATATCCTTTTTTTAACAGCTGTTCTTAAAATATTTCTCTAAATGCATACAGAATGTACTGAGAGTAGACCGTAAGTGTTCTCGCCATACACACACAAAGGTCACAATGTGAAGCAATGGATGTGTTAATTAAAATGATTGTGGTAGTCATTTCACATAGTATGACAAATCATCTATTTGTATACTTTAAATATGCACAATTTTCTTTGTCAATTATACCTCAGTAAACCTAAAAATTTCTTTGTTTTGCTAAAGAAAACAGTATTTTCTAAAAATCAGGAATAGGAGTTCACTCATCAAATTATAATTGAAAAAATATTAGTCAGTACTTCCTATGAACACAGTATTAAGTATATCACATGTCCGATTGCATTGAATCCCCAAACTCTATAAATCAGGTATTATAATCTCAGTTATACAGATTAGGAAATCATATTTTGGAATGTTAAAAAAAACTTTTCAAGTATTATATTTGAAAGTGGTTCCTGAGTTTCAAATTCGTATCTTAAATAATCTATGTTCTTTTTTTTAGGGTTTTATAAACACAATTATATTCTTTGTCTCCTCTGACTTACTATAATGAATTAAAGTAACTAATTTTTCTTTAAATTATTTTCTTTCAATTCCTACAATTGGCCATGCCGGTTACTTATCATGTAGTGTTGGATTCAAGTAGGTAGCACTTATTTATGATACATTAAATTATATACATACAGCTTCTCTGCATTTGTTTTTGTTTTGTTCAATTTAGAAACAAGAATTAAAGTATATCATACTTATGATCTCAATTTCTCTATTTTCATTTCTCTGGCCACACTCCAATCTCACATTTCTACCACATTATTCAAATTCAACTGAATTTGTCACTTCCATGCTACCTGTCAAATTTAATGGTCAATTCTCTGTCCCTATTCACTATCTTCAGCAAACTTTGAGACAGCAAACCCATCCCACTATCTTGAAATGCTTTCATCACTTAGCTTCTGAAACAAATCACTGCCAGATTTTCTTTCTCCTTCACAGTTTTCCTCTTTCAATTGCCTTTTCTCGGTCATTTTCCTCTTCCCCAGCTCCAAATGTTAAATTTCTCTAAGACTTAGTGCTTGGACTCTTATTTTCTCAAATTACACTCTCTCTCTCTAGATGATCTTAGCCAGTCCTGTGGCTTTAAATGTCAATCTATATGCTAATGATATTTGTGTAGGAAAAACCCAGTTCTCTTCCTGTTTCTCCTTTATTCTCACACTACTACCACAGTCACATTTCTGACACCAGATGTATGGGTTTTTTTCCACACCAAGTAATTCTGCAACACCAGCTGTGTGTCCTACAATTTACCTCAATTCTGAAACTATCTACCTAGAGATAATGTCAGGACCCACGTTAAAGGGCCCCCTTGCCAACATCAAATGCCATTAAGGGCTCAGTTTACAAGACTGCTCCCCCTCCAATTCAAATGCCAATTGCATATCCAGTTTTTTACCTGTGCTGACCAATTGGCTATGAATTGGAGGTTCCGATGACCCTCCCTCTTCAGTTTTGATTAATTTGTTAGAGCAACTGACAGAACTCAGGAAAAAAGTTTACTTAATTTTTTACTTAATTACTGTTTTATTAAGTAATTAAGTTAATTTAAAGTAAAATTAATTTAAAATAAAATTAAAGTAAAATTAAGTAATTTTACTTAATTACTGTTTATCAGTTTATTGTAAAAGGATACAATAAAGGATACAGATGAAGATCCAGAAGGAAGAGATGCATAGGGAAAAATATGTAGGAATGGACATGGAACTCCCATGCCTTCTCCACTCTGCCCACCTCCACCTGCTCACCAACTCAGAAGCTCTCCAAACCCCATATTAATTCTATTTTCATCCCTCGTCCCTCTCTGGAGAATCAAGGATGAGGCTGTCAATTCCAAGCTTCTAATCATGGCTTGGTGTCTCTGGTGATTGGCCCCCATTCAGGAGCCCACCAAGATTCACCTCATTAGAACAAAAGACACTGCTATCAGCAAATTCCAAGGGATTTAAGAACTGTGTCAGGAACTGGAGTAAGGAACAAATATTAGAACAGAAGGGGCTCCTAGTGCTTCAAGGACATTACACTTAGGAAATTATAAGAGTTTGGGGAGCCCTGTGCTGGGAATCTGGGACAGAGACCAATATCAATATTTTCTATTATCTCACAATATTCAAATGTTTCCAGTCTCGGTTTATCCAGTGAAATCCAGACTTTTCTTTTTCCAACTAACTTTTTGATTCCTCCATTTGGATATCTAGCAGAATTCAAAATTGGCATAATCAAAATGAAACTTAGGACAATTATCAATTTTAGTGGTTAAAAATAAGAAAAATGTGTTTTATATTTACTTCATTTCTGTTGTTTCCAGCCCTCTTCCACATTTCTGTCTGGTATCATACTCCTTCAGCCTGAACATTTTCCTTTAACATCTTGTATATTTCAAATATTCTGAAGAGGTTTTATATTTTATCTTCATTTTTTAAGGGTATTGATATTTTACAGAATTCTAGATTGCCATTTTTTCAGTACTGTAAATATGTCACTCCATTGTCTTTTGAATTGCCTAATTTCTGCTATTGTTCTTATCTTTGTTGCTTTGAATACAATTTGTTTTTTTTCCGCCTCTGGCTGCTTTGTGGATCTTGTATTTATCTTTGAGTGTTAGCATTTTACTATTTGTCTGTCTGTTTGATATTTATCCTGCTTGGGTTTCTTTGAGCTTCTTGGATTTAGGGTTTGATGTATCTCATTATTTGGGGAAAATTCTTGGTCATTTTCTCTTTAAATATTTCTTCTACCCATTCTACCTTTTCCTCCTAGGGTTTCAATTACCTGTAATTAGATTGTTAAATACTATCCAACAGCTCTTGAATGTTCTGTTTTGTTTTCACTCCTTTTCCCTTTGTGTTTCAATTTGAATATTTAAAAAATAATGTGTATTAGCTTATTTTCTAGGTCACTGATTCTTTTATCACCTGCAATAAATCTACTGATGAGCTCACCTAAAGAATTCTTTATGTCTGCTATTGTGTGTGTATTTATTTATAACATTTCCATTTGACTCTTTATCAGTTATCAGCTTAAATTTCCCATATGTTTATCCATGTTTTCCATCTTTTCCACTAAGCCTCTGGCATATTAATCATAGTAATTTTTAAATTCTCTGATTGATAATCCCAGATCTGATTCATCCCTGAGTCCAGTTATAGTCATTGCTTTAGTTCTTGACAGAGGGTTGTTTTCTCCATGCTCTGTTCATGTCTTACAACTTTGTGTTGAATCCTGAACCTGATATAGTGGATATCGAGGTAAATTATATCCATGGCCGGAAATGGACATGCGTCTTTATCTGCCTTGCTGTTTGTGTGGAGGTTTCACTTCTTTTAGCCAGGGGTTGAACTAGCTTTCGGTTTTTTTGCTGCTATCATTACCTCTAATGCTCCACCGAATTCAAAGTTCTCTAATAGTGCTCTTCTGTTGTCTTGTGGTTAGGGTGGGGACTGAAATATCAGAGGGTTTTTGTCAGTATTTCTTCTCTGCCCTCAGTTTTCAACCATCCCTTCATGCCTGAACCACATATGGGGCTCTTCCCACGTTCCTTCCCTTCTCCCAGCAGCTGACATATCTTGTTTGTTACTCAGGGCCAGGTTCATGGCTGGGACAGATGGGTCTTCGTCCAATCTCAGTCTTAACTTAACCTCAGTCTTGCTGTGCTTGAATCTCAAGTTTAAGATTTCTCAGTGTTCTTGCCTGTCCTCTCCTTGGAAGGAAATCTCTGTCTTCACAGTTGATTTTGAGAGGGAGAGATTTTTTTACTCCCCCAGTGGTAGCGGACCTCTGCTTAGTCTGCTGATGATTTCTTGCCCTTCCTCCAGAGAGAGATAATTTATCTCATCTTTTTTCAAGCTGCAATGCTTTTTCTAAGCATCCCTCTCCAAGGAGACCAATGTGTCCTACAGTTGGAAAGGTCTCCAATTTCTCCCCAAGAGGTAGACAGACTGTGCTTCTCTTCAACTCCCTAGAAGCAATCAGTCTTTATTTGTGCCGAGTCAGGAAGTTTGCTGTTCTCTTACAGAAGTCCATGGGTGTTCTTCTGATGAGAGTGTTATACAAACTATCCAAAGATGCCCTCTCTCTATTGGTTCTACGTTATTTATTTCTTTACAGCAGGCTGGCACCTTTAGCTCAAAAGCCTGCTGGGGCCAAACTAAAATTTTTACATACGCATTTGCTCAAAAATATAGTCGAAATCAGCATATTTTTAGTGAATTAGAGAATGCCTGCTTTGCATCCTCCCCAACATTGCACTCAAAACCTGTTAGCCATAGATAAGACAAACACTGGGATTAGAAAAGACCCAAAACCACGGTGCCTTTTGGAATTCTTTTACCCAGAGACTCCCCATTGAACTGCTGAGTGACATTATCCAGAAACAAAGGCTCCCTCACAAATTTCTCCCTCTCTCAGGAGTTCCCGAGTCCTTTTCTCCTCCTAGAGGGTAAGCCTGTACCATTGTCTCTGGAAGCTCTCATGCTATGAGGTACTCCCTCCACCATCCCACATGCAAATCTATCAAAATGCCACCCAAATAAAGCTTATTGTTTGTTAGTCACCTTGTGGTCATATATTTTTCCTTAATCAGCTCCAAGTACATGAAATCACCACAAGTGGCCGTGAGGACCAGGTGATTTTTGGTGATGATCAAGGAATTCTATCAAGTTCATAAAACAGTCTATTGGAAATCCATCCTGGACATCCTTGAGTGGTTGAGACGCCAAAATTTGGAACGCCTATGTGTTAGTTTGGGATGGCATTGCTTAGTGCTGTATTAGGCTCTGTGTTTTTCATGGTCTCCTCATGTGCTTCATTAGCCTGGCAGTACCACCAGCATTGGAGCGAACCCATACCATTAGAACTAACTTTGGGGGTCAGAAGCACCGAGCTGCCCAGGGAAAGTGGTCAGCCCACCTGCCTGGGTTCCCCACTAGGCAGGTGCTGATCTTTGTAATACCTGGGGACATAGTAGAAAAAGAGGAGAATTGCATGCCTCTAGACTAAGGATGGGCCACTGATAACCCCATAACTGGCTAAAGTGGCAGGAATTCCCCGTAGCTGGGCCAGTGATTTGGGGTACTCTGAGACTAGAGGATTTCCTCACCTCTGGGGATTTGTGTAGTTGGTAAACAAGCCAATAAGGCACAAACATGAGGCTGCGGCCAGTCTCCAAAGTACAGTTGGAAGAACAGCCTTTGCAAGCAGCTAGCATGCCTGTGTGGTACTTAGTTATGCTGCTGTGATGTCATCATTGCAGTTTCCCCTCAGAGGAATATTCAGACCCCATCTCTTGGCCTGAGCTAGGTAGATTGTAATTTTAAGTGAATAAAGGCAAGGGGATTTAAATCCTTGTCCATCCCAGGACTCCAAAGAGATAGCTGTGCTGCTGAACAGAGGTTTCAAACCATAAGTTACGTGCTGGGCCTTGCTTGTGGTAGCTTCTCACCAGGAGGTCACACAGAGAGGAGGAGAAGTCCAAGGTCTTGAGGGAGATGATACGGAGTGGAAAGACCCTAGGAAGGTGGACTGGTGCTCTCTAGATGAAAAGGCAGCACAGTGTCTCCATTACTGTGACTGGGATAATTTGCCCTCTGCTTTGACAGTAACCATTCACAGAGTAATAAGAAATACAAAAGTAAAGGGCCAGATTCTTTTTCCGTTTAGGTTATTACAGGATATTGAGCAGAGTTCTGTATTATACAGTAGGTCCTTGTTGATTGTCTATTTTATTTTATTTATTTATTTTTTGAATTTTATTTTATTTATTCTTTTATATAGCAGGTTCTTATTAGTTATCTATTTTATACATATTAGTGTATGTAGGTCAATCCCAACCTCCCAATTCATCACACCACCACCATCACACCCCCGTCACTTCCCCCCTGCGGTATCCATACATTTGTTCTCTACTTCTGTGTCTATTTCTGCCTTGCAAACCAGTTCATCTGTACCATTTTTCTAGATTCCGCATATATGTGTTAATATACAATATTTGTTTTTCTCTTTCTGACTTACTTCACTCTGTATGACATTCTCTAGGTCCATCCATGTCTCTACAAATGACCCAATCTCATTCCTTTTTATGGCTGAGTAATATTCCGTTGTATATATGTACCACATTTTTATCCATTTATCTGTCGATGGGCATTTAGGTTGCTTTCATGACCTGGCTATTGTAAATAGTGCTACAATGAACATTGTTGTGCATGTGTCTTTTTGAATTATGATTTTCTCAGGGTACAACCCAGTAGTGGAAATGCTGGGTCATATGGTAATTCTACTTTTAGTTTTTTAAGGAACCTCCATACTGTTCTCCATAGTGGCTGTATCAATTTACATTCCCACCAACAGTGCAAGAGGGTTCCCTTTTCTCCACACCCTCTCCTGGTTATCTGTTTTAAATATAGTAGTGTGTCAGATACAGTAGTTAAATATGTCAGATAAATGTATGTGTAACTGAATCACTTTGCTGTACACTTGAAACTAACACAGCATTGTTAATCACCTATGTTCTAATATAAAATAAAAATTAAAAAAAAAGTAATGGGCCAAGAAGGAGGAGAAGGGTCTCAATTGGAGGTGGAAACACAGCTTCTTTCTTACCCTGGGGACAAATCTCTCCTCAAGGAGCTAACCCAGGAAACAAATTAAAAAGGGACTACTTTGTTATGTAGAATGTATCTGATGCGGAGTGAGCTCCAGCTAACGGGCTGAATTTAAACAATTGGCTACTGTAGTTTTGGATGCAAAAATTGGATTTGGATCCTACTAAAGGATCTTGCACAATTAGCTCAGAAGGTGGGAAAAATCCACAGAGGAAGCTTTGGACCCCGGTACACATATACCTTGCTTATGTGGATTTTCAAGTCCTGGAAAGCTATTCAGCCTACATGAGGTCTCATAATGGCCTGGGCAGACTGTCAGTGGAAAACGTTAGCTGAGACCAAAGATCTCTTCCACCAGTTAGGGATTTTGGAATAAGTTTATCAGGCAACAGATGGTGTTGTAGCATGATGACTTGGCAGGTCCAGAGGGCGCTGATGAGTATTGAATCCATCTAGATGTTTCTCAGAGTGGCTTCTGAAAAATATAAGTTCTCTTTACTGGCAACAACGGCCAATAAATAATTGAAGAGACCAGAGATATCCTGGATTTATTAGAAGTTCTGATAATCATGTCCCAGGAGTTATCCACACACATTAAACAAATGGCCTAAGAACTGGAACTCATGGCTGAATCTCATCATACTTTAGGGCCCATAGTGTTAAATGACCACATGATGCATTACTTATTGGCTGATGAGGGGAGGGGGTGGTCTGTGCACTTGCTGAGACATCTTCCTGTAGATAACATTCATCAAGTTTTACTGATAATCAGAGACATGTACCAAAGGGCCATAATGTTACTCTATTATAAATAATTAAACAAATCAAAGTCTTCTTTTCATCTATCCGCCTGAATTTCCCCAACAAACTGGACAGACTGGCTGCAAATGGACTATGAAATCCTAGTTTGTGGCCATATAGGATTTTGGGTCTTTAGACTGCTTTATCGCCTACTCCAAACTCAGGCTTTATGAAATAACTTACCCTTAGATTGTATAACAACATGGGCGAAGGGATATATTGTAATACAAATGAGCCAAAAATTACCTCTATATATTGGTCCTGTGTTTAATTCTTCACATCAGGCTTCTGAGAGTGGAACCACTCATCCAATTGCTTTAAGTATAGCCCGTGAAATTTTGAGAGAGTCTAGAAATTAAAAGAGGCTTTGAACTAAAATAAAATGGAAATACAGGGACTTCTCTGGTGGTCCAGTGGTTAAGACTCTGCACTCCCAATGCAGGGGGCCGGGGTTTGATCCCTGGCCAGAAAACTAGATCCTGCTTGCCACAACTAAGAGCCCGCATGCTGCAATTAAAGATCCCACACACAGCAACGAAGATCCTGTGAGCCACAACTAAGACCTGGTGCAGCCAAATAAATAAATAAATATTTTTAAAAAATGGAAATACAACTTATCAAAAATTGTGGGATACAGTGAAGCAGTGCATAGAGAACATTTTGTAGCATTGAGTGCATATATTATTAAAGAAGAAAGATTAAAATCAATAATTTAAGCTTCCATCTTTGGAAATTAGAAAAAAAGAACAAATTAAATTCAAAGTAAGCAGGACAAAAGAAATATGCTATTAGAGTGTAAATCAATGAAATTAAGAACAGGAAATCAATAGAGAAAAATCAGTGAAGCCAAAAGCTGCTTATTTGGGGCTTCCCTGGTGGCGCAGTGGTTGAGAGACCTCCTGCCAATGCAGGGGACACGGGTTTGTGCCCCGGTCCGGGAGGATCCCACATGCCGCGGAGCGGCTGGGCCCGTGAGCCATGGCCACTGAGCCTGCGCGTCCGGAGCCTGTGCTCCGCAAGGGGAGAGGCCAGAGCAGTGAGAGGCCCGCGTACAGGGGAAAAAAAAAAAAAAAAGGTTATTTGAAAAGATCAATAAAATTGATGTAACTTTAGCCAGATTAACTAAGAAAAAAAAGGAGAGGATACAAATTAGAAATGAAAGAGGGGATATCACTACATATCACATGGACATTAAAAGGATAATAAAGGAATATTATAAACAACTGAATGTCTCTTAGATAGCATCATCCATCAGAGGGCAGACAGCAGAAGCAAGAAGAACTATAATCCTGCAGCCTGTGGAACAAAAACCACATTCACAGAAAGAAAGACAAGATGAAAGGGCAGAGGACTATGTACCAGATGAAGGAACAAGATAAAACCCCAGAAAAACAACTAAATGAAGAGGAAATAGGCAATGTTCCAGAAAAAGAATTCTGAATAATGATAGTGAAGATGATCCAGGACCTCAAAAAAAGAATGGAGACAAAGATCGAGAAGATGCAAGAAATGTTTAACAAAGGTCTAGAAGAATTAAAGAACAAACAAACAGAGATGAACAATAAAATAACTGAAATGGGGCTTCCCTGGTGGCGCAGTGGTTGAGAGTCTGCCTGCCGATGCAGGGGACACGGGTTCATGCCCCGGTCCGGGAAGGTCCCACATGCCGCGGATCGGCTAGACCTGTGAGCCATGGCCACCGAGCCTGCGCATCCGGAGCCTGTGTTCTGCAACGGGGGAGGCCACAGCAGTGAGAGGCCCTCGTACCGCAAAAAAAAATAAATAAATAACTGAAATGAAAAATACAGTAGAAGGAATCAATGGCAGAATAACTGAGGCAAAGAACGGATAAGTCACCTGGAAGACAGAATGGTGGAATTCACTGCTGTGGAACAGAATAAAGAAAAAAAAACACAAAGAGAAACACACCGAGACACACAGTAATCAAACTGGCAAAAATTAAAGACAAAGAAAATTTCTTGAAAGCAACAAGGGAAAAACGACAAATAACATACAAGGGAACTCCCATAAGGTTAACAGCTGATTTCTCAGCAGAAACTCTACAAGCCAGAAGGGAGTGGCATGATATACTTAAAGTGATGAAAGGGAAGAACCTACAACCAAGATTACTCTACCCAGCAAGGATCTCATTCAGATTCGATGGAGAAATCAAAAGCTTTACAGACAAGCAAAAGCTAAGAGAATTCAGCACCACCAAACCAGCTCTACAACAAATGCTAAAGGAACTTCTCTAAGTGGGAAACACAAAAGAAGAAAAGGACCTATGAAAACAAACCCAAAACAATTAAGAAAATGGTCATAGGAACATGCATATCAATAATTACCTTAAATGTGAATGGATTCAATGCTCTAACCAAAAGACACAGGCTTGCTGAATGGATATAAAAACAAGTCCCATATATATGCTGTCTACAAGAGACCCACTTCACACCTAGGAACACATACAGACTGAAAGTGAGGGGATGGAAAAAGATATTCCATGCAAATGGAAATCAAAAGAAAGCTGGAGTATCAATACTCATATCAGATAAAATAGACTTTAAAATAAAGAATGTTACAAGAGACAAGGAAGGACACTACCTAATGATCAAGGGATCAATCCAAGAAGAAGATATAACAATTATAAATATATATGCACCCAACATAGGAGCACCACAATACATAAGGCAACTGCTAACAGCTATAAAAGAGGAAATCGACAGTAACACAATAATAGTGGGGGACTTTAACACCTCACTTACACCAACGGACAGATCATCCGAAATGAAACTAAATAAGGAAACAGAAGCTTTAAATGACACAATAGACCAGAGAGATTTAATTGATATTGATAGGACGTTCCATCGAAAAACAGCAGATTACACTTTCTTCTCAAGTGCGCATGGAACATTCTCCAGGATAGATCACATCTTGGGTCAGAAATCAAGCCACAGTAAATTTAAGAAAGTTGAAATCATATGAAGCATCTTTTCTGACCACAACCCTATGAGATTAGTAATGAATTACAGGGAAAAAAACGTAAAAAACACAAACACATGGAGGCTAAACAATACGTTACTAAATAACCAAGACATCACTGAAGAAATCAAAGAGGAAATCAAAAAATACCTAGAGTCAAATGACAAAACACGACGATCCAAAATCTATGGGATGCAGCAAAAGCAGTTCTAAGAGGGAAGTTTATAGCTATAGAAGCCTACCTCAAGAAACAAGAAAAATCTCAAATAAACAATATAACGTTACACCTAAAGGAACCAGAGAAAGAAGAAAAAAGGAAACTCAAAGTTAGCAGAAAGAAAGAAATCATAAAGATCAGAGAAGAAAGAAATGAAAGAGAAACAAAACAATGCAAAGATCAATAAAACTAAAAGCTGCTTCTTTGAGAAGATAAACAAAATTGATAAACCATTAGACTCATCAAGAAAAAGAGGGAAAGGACTCAAATCGATAAAATTAGAAATGAAAAAGGAGAAGTTACCATGGACACCGCAGAAATACAAAGCATCCTAAGAGACTACTACAAGCAACTCTATGCCAATAAAATGGACAACCTGGAAGAAATGGACAAATTCTTAGAAAGTTATAACCTTCCAAGACTGAACCAGGAAGAAATAGAAAATATGAACAGACCAATCTCAAGTAATGAAATTGAAACTGTGGTTACAAACCTTCCAACAAACAAAAGTCCAGGACCAGATGGCTTCACAGTTGAATTCTATCAAAGATTTAGAGAAGCGCTAACACCCATCCTTCTCAAACTCTTCCAAAAAATTGCAGAGGAAGGAAAACTCCCAAACTCATTGTATGAGGCCACCATCACCCTGAAAATCAAAACCAGACAAAGTTACTACAAGAACAGAAAATTACAGACCAATATCACTGATGAATATAGATGCAAGAATCCTCAACAAAATACTAGCATACAGAATCCAACAACACATTAAAAGGATCATACACCATGATCAAGTGGGATTTATCCCAGGGATGCAAGGATTCTTCAATATACACAAATCAATCAATGTGATACACCATATTAACAAATGGAAGAATAAAAACCATATGATCATCTCAGTAGATGCAGAAAAAGCTTTTGACAAAATTCAACACAAATTGATGACAAAAACTTTCCAGAAAGTGGACATAGAGGGAACCTACCTCAACATAATAAAGGCCATGTGTGACAAACCCACAGAAACATCATTCTCAATGGTGAAAAACTGAAAGCATTTCCTCTAAGATCAGGAACAAGACAAGGATGCCCACTCTCACCACTATTATTCACATAGTTTTGGAAGTCCTAACCATGGCAATCAGAGAAGAAAAAGAAATAAAAGAAATCCAAATTGGAAAAGAAGAAATAAAGCTGTCACTGTTCGCAGATGACTTGATGCTATGCATAGAGAATCCTAAAGATGCCACCAGAAAACTACTAGAGGTAATCAATGAATTTGGTAAAGTTGCAGGATACAAAATTAATGCACAGAAATCTCTCGCATTCCTATACACTAATGATGACAAATCTGAAAGATAAATTAAGGAAACACTCCCATTTACCATTACAACAAAAAGAATAAAATACCTAGGAATAAATCTGTCTAGGGAGAGTAAAGACCTGTATGCAGAGAACTATAAGACACTGATGAAAGAAATTAAAGATGATACCAACAGATGGAGAGATATACCATGTTCTTGGATTGGAAGAATCAATATTGTGAAAATGACTATACTACTCCAAGCAATCTACAGATTCAATGCAATCCCTATGAAATTAGCAATGGCATGTTTTACAGAACTAGAACAAAAAGTCTTAAAATTTGTATGGAGACACAAAAGACCCCGAATAGCCAAAGTAGTCTTGAGGGAAAAAAACGGAGCTGGAGGAATCAGACTTCCTGACTTCAGACTATACTACAAAGCTACAGTAATCAAGATAATATGGCACTGGCACAAAAACAAAAACATAGATCAATGGAATAAGATAGAAAGCCCAGAGATAAACCCACGCACCTATGGTCAACTAATCTATGACAAAGGAGGCAAGGATATGCAACAGAGAAAAGATAGTCTCTTCAATAAGTGGTGCTGGGAAAACTGGACAGCTACATGTAAAAGAATGAAATTAGAGCACTCCCTAACACCATACACAAAAATAAACTCAAAATGGATTAGAGACCTAAATGTAAGACTGGACACTATAAAACTCTTAGAGGAAAACATAGGAAGAACACTCTTTGACATAAATCACAGCAAGATCTTTTTTGATCCACCTCCTAGAGTAATGGAAATAAAAACAAAAATAAACAAATGGGACCTAATGAAACTTAAAAGCTTTTGCACAGCAAAGGAAACCATAAACAAGATGAAAAGACAACCCTCAGAATGGGAGAAAATATTTGCAAAAGAATCAACAGACAAAGGATTAATCTCCAAAATATATAAACAGCTCATGCAGCTCAATATTAAAAAAACAAACAACCCAATCCAAAAACGGGTGGAAGACCTAAATACACATTTCTCCAAAGAAGACATAACAGATGGCCAAGAAGCACATAAAACGCTGCTCAACATCACTAATTATTGGAGAAATGCAAATCAAAACCACAATGAGGTATCACCTCACACCAGTTAGAATGGGCATCATCAGAAAATCTACAAACAACAAATGCTGGAGAGGGTGTGGAGAAAAGGGAACCCTCTTGCACTGTTGGTGGGAATGTAAATTGAGGCAGCCATTATGGAGAACAGTATGGAGGTTTCTTAAAATACTAAAAGTAGAATTACCATATGGTCCAGCAATCCCACTACTGGGCATATACCCAGAGAAAACCATAATTCAAAAAGACACATGCACCCCAATGTTCATTGCAGCACTATTTACAATAGCCAGGTCATGGAAGCAACCTAAATGCCCATCGACAGACGAATGGATACAGAAGAAGAAGTACATGTATACAATGGAATATTACTCAGCCATAAAAAGGAACGAAATTGGGTCATTTGTAGAGACGTGGTTGGATCTAGAGACTGTCATACAGAGTGAAGTAAGTCAGAAAGAGAAAAACAAATATCGTATATTAACACATATATGTGGAACCTAGAAAAATGGTACAGATGAACCGGTTTGCAGGGCAGAAATTGAAACACAGATGTAGAAGACAAATTTAGGGACACGAAGTGGTGAAAGCAGCGGGGGGTGGGGGTGATGGTGTGATGAATTGGGCAATTGGGATTTAAATGTATGCACTGGTGTGTATAAAATTGATGACTAATAAGGACCTGCTGTATAAAAAAATTAAATTAAAAAAAGACTTGTTCATCATTAGGAAATCTATTGAATAAAAAGGTAAAAACAAATAAAATAAAATAAAAAATAAACAACACTATGCTCACGAAGTTGATAACCTAGATGAGATGGACCAATTCTTTTAAAGACACAGTCTCTCAAATCTCACACAAGAAGATGTAGATTACCTGCTTAGGCCTATATCTGTTAAGGAAATTAAGTCAATAATTAATAGGAAAATTAAAACAGGAAACACCAGGCCCAGATGGGTTTATTGGTAAATTCCACCAAATATTTAAGAAAGATATTATGCCATTTCTCTAGAATCTTTTCCAAAAGATAGAAGCAGAGATAATAAATCCCAACTCATTCTAAGCCAGCATTAACCGAATACCAAAACCAGACAATGACATTATGAGAAAAGAAAACTGCAGAGCAATACCTCTCATGAGCATAGACACAAAAATCCTCCAGAAAATATAAGCATATCGAACCTAACAATATATAAAAAGAATTATACACAGTGACCAAGTGGAACTCATCTCATGTATACAAGGCAGATTTAACATTCAAATATCAAGTAAACTGATCCGTCACATCAGCAAGCCAAAGAAGAAAAATTACATGATCATATCAATAAATGCAGAAAATGCATTTGACAAAATCCAACACGTATTCATGATAAAAACACTCATCAAACTAGAACAAGGGGGTACTTCTTCAACTTGAAAAGAACATTTGCCAAAAAATCCACAACTGATATTATATTTAATGATATTAAATATGAAACTCCAACTTATTCACCAAAATTAGGAGCAAGGCAAGGATGTCCTATCTTACCATTCCTTTTCTCCATCATACTGGAAGTCCTAGCTAATGCAGTAAGACAAGAAAAGGAAACAAAACCTATGTAGATAAGAAGGAAGAAATAAAACTATATTTGTTCACTTATGACATGATTGTCTATAAAGAAAATCCAAAAGAATTGACAAAAAGCCTCCTGGAACTAATAAGCAATTACAGCCAGGTTGCAAGACATAAGGTTAATACACAGAAGTCAGTCACTTTCCCGTATGCCAGCAATGAACAAATGGAATTTGAAATTAAAAAACACATTATCATTTATATTAGTACCTCTCAAAAATGAAATACTTAGATATAAATCTAATAAAATATATTTAAGTTCTATATGAGGAAAACTTACAAGCTTTGATGAAAAAGACCAAAGAAGAACTAAATAAGTAGAGAAAGATTCAATATTTATGCATTGTGAGTCTCAATATTGTCAAGATGTCAGGTATTCTCAACTTGATCTATAAACTTGGTACAGTTCTATTCAAAATATCAGCAGATTATTTCTTGTATATCAACAAACTGATTCTAAATTTTATATGGAGAGACAAAAAAAAGTCAGAATAGTCAACTCAGTATTGAAGGAGAAGAACAAAGTTGGAGGACTGACATTACCCAACTTCAAGACTTACTATAAAGCTACAGTAATCAAGACAGCGTGTTATTGGCAAAGGAATAGACAAGTAGATCAGTGGAACAGAACAGAGAGCCCAGAAATAGACCTCCATAAATATAGTTAACTGGTCTTTGAAAAAGGAGCAAAGGCAGTATAATGGAGCAAAGATTTTTTTTTTCAACAAATGATACTAGTACAACTGGACCATCACATGCAAAAAAAGAAAAAAAAAGTAAAAGAAAAAAAGAAGAAAAAAGATGCATCTAGACACAGACCATACATCCTTAACTCAAAATATATAATATGTATAATGGACCTAAACGTAAAATGCCAAACTATACAATTCATAGAAGATAACATAGTAGAAAATCTCCATAATGCTGTGCGTGGCAATGACTCTCTGTTACAATAGCAAAGTCACAATCCATGACAGAAATAATTGATAAGCTAGACTTCATTAAAATTCAAACTTCTGTTTTATGAAAGACAATATCAAGAGAATGAGAAGACAAGCCACAGACTGGGAGTAAATATTTGTAAAAGCACATCTGATAAAAGACTGTTATCCAAAATATACTAAGAACACTTAAAAGTCAAATATAAGAAAATGTACTGCCTGATTTAAAAATGGGCAAAATTGCCAACCACAGAAGATGTGCAGATGGTAAATATACAAAAAAGTGTTCATTATCATATGTCTTTATGGTATTGCAAATTAAAACAACAGTGAAATAAACCATCCACCTATTAGAATGAACAAAATCTAAAACACTGACAACACCAAATGCTGGTGAGAATGTGGAGCAATAGGAACTCTCATTCATTACTGGTGGGAATAAAAAATAGCACAGCCACTTTGCAAGACAAGTTGGCAGTTCCTTACAAAATTAAACATACTCTTAACCATATGGTCCAACAATTGCATTCCTGGGCATTTACCCAAATTAATTAAAAAGTTATGTCCCAAAATAAATGGGCATGAGGATATTTATAGCAGTTTTATCCATAATTGCCAAAACTTGGTAGCAACCAAGATGTCCTTCAGTAGGAAAATGCATAAATAAACTGTGGTACATCCAGACAATGGAATATATTAGAGCACTAAATGAAAATAAGCTATCAAGTCATAAATACACATGGAGGAAACCTAAATGCATATTACATAGTGAAAGAAGCCACTGAGAAGGCTACATATTTTATGATTCTAACTACATGACACTACGTGACACTTTTTCTTACGGAAAAACCCGAAAGAACTTTTTGGCCAACCCAGTATATTAGTGGATACATGTCGTTACCCATTATTAAAACCCAGAGAATGTGCACCTCCAAGAGTGAACCCTAATATAAACTATAGACTTTGGGTGATAATGATGAGTCAGTGTAGGTTCATCAGTTGTAATAAATGCATCACGGTGGTGCAGGACATTGTGAGGTATGAGTGCAGGGTGTAAATGGGAACTCCATATCTTCCACTTAATTTTGCTGGGAACCTAAAACTGCTCTCAAAAATAAAGTCTATTAAAAAAAAATCTGTACAGTTAATTCTCAACGTACTTTCTCAAAACACTTTTTGTTTTTTTTTTTGTTTATTTGTTTTTAGGTTGTTTCCTATCCAGCTGCTGAAAATAGTCCAAAGCAGAAAAAAATACCATTGAGTTTTTGGTAGAGGATTTTTTACTTCTCTTCCTCTTCGTCTTCCTCTGTTTTTTTTTAACCTGAACATTTTTTTACTGGTAGACTATAGAATGTAGTGTTCTAGAGTGCCCTAGCGGTATCAGACTGACTTCATTCAAATCCAGGCTCCACCCCATACTTGTTGTATGGCTTTAGGAAATTTACTTACCTACTCTAATCCTCGAGCTTATCAGATATACAATGACAGGGGAAAACACATACCTCCTTTGTTTGTCATGAAGCATTCTGTTAATTTTAAATTCACAGAAGCTATTGTTAATATGCTTGTTGCCACTGAGGAGGGAAATGGGATGGTCCTGGGGAAATGGGTCTATTGTACAGACAAGTCTACTCAAATCCCTGATCTCTGTCCATTGCTTGGTTGTACTTAGTCATCCTAAAGAGTAATTTCTGCCTTTTAGGTTATGCCCATTACCTGTCATTAAAGATTTAGTTTTTGCACAAAATTTATGCTTCTCTGTGAACCCAAAGATGGAAGAAGAAGGAAATTTTTCTTCACAATAAGGAAGAACTCCATGAGAATAAGAATAAGTCTCACTAAGAAATACAGATTGCCAGCAAACACATGAAAGAATTCTCAACATCACTAATCATTAGAGAAATGCAAATCAAAACCACAATGAGGTTTCACCTCACAGCGGTCAGAATGGCCATCCTCAAAAAATCTAGAAACAATAAATGCTGGAGAGGGTGTGGAGAAAAGGGAACCCTCTTGCACTGTTGGTGGGAATGTAAATTGATACAGCCACTGTGGAGAACAGTATGGAGGTTCCTTAAAAACCAAAAATAGAACTACCATATGACCCAGCAATCCCACTACTGGGCATATACCCTGAGAAAACCATAATTCAAAAAGAGTCATGTACCAAAATGCTCATTGCAGCTCTATTTACAATAGCCAGGACATGAAAGCAACCTAAGTGTCCATCAACAGATGAATGGATAAAGAAGATGTGGCACATATATACAATGGAATATTACTCAGCCATAAAAAGAAACGAAATTGAGTCATTTGTAATGAGGTGGATGGACCTAGAGTCTGTCATACAGAGTGAAGTAAGTCAGAGAGAAAAACAAATACCATATGCTAACACATATATATGGAATTTAAAAAAAATGCTTATGAAGAACCTAGGGGCAGGACAGGAATAAAGACACAGATGTAGAGAATGGACTTGAGGACACGTGGTTGGGGGAAGGGTAAGCTGGGATGAAGTGAGAGTGGCATAGGCTTATATACACTACCAAATGTAAAATAGATAGCCAGTGGGAAGCATCTTCATAGCACAGGGAGATCAGCTCGGTGCTTTGTGGCCACCTAGAGGGGTGAGATAGGGAGCGTGGGAGGGAGGAACAAGAAGGAGGGGATATGGGGATATATGTATATGTATAGCTGATTCACTTTGTTATACAGCAGAAACTAGCACAACATTGTAAAGCAATTATACTCCAATAAAGATGTTTAAAAAAAAAAACAAAAGTCTTACTAGTTTAGGGGTCGTTAACTAGTTTAGGAGTCATTAACTAGTTTAGGGGTCATTAACTAGTTTAGGGGTCATTAGCAGTCCTTGCAAGCTTTTTTCAATTATTCATTTATAAAATGGAAATGATATTTATATTAGAGCATGGTTGCAAAGATTAAATGCCATGCTCTGAAAATATTAGCTCCTTCTGCAAATCCCTGTGATTTTCATCCTTTTATCTTATCTGAAAGGAACAAATCTTAATTTCCCACTTTTTTTAAACATCCATAGTTGTCAAGGTGCCACACATTATACACAGAAAGGCCCTATTTTCACCTTCTGCTTTAATGTAGCACTTATTCTACTGTAGCTAGGGCAAATATAAATATCAGTGCACATACTTGAGGACAGAAACTTGCTAGAAAGCTAAAAATGTTCCAGCATCCCCTACTATACTTTTGTTCCTAACTTTTCACGTGTGTGTCTCCTATGAAGGAGGGAGGCAAGTATTACCCTTGTGCATGCACGCTTCAAGTAAGCATTCATGAGGGTAAATGGCAAAGCAGTCAGTGAGTGGAGACCCAGGTAGAAAGCAGAATTCCTGGGCAGGCTCCCTGAGTCCATCTCAAAATGAAAGTATTTCCCTCTTGCTAATGTCAATATGTGTATATATATATATATATATATATATATACATTTTAAACTTTTTATTTTATATTGGAGTATAGCTGATTAACAATGTTGTGATAGTTTCAGGTGCACAGAGAAGTGACTCGTCTATACATATACATCAATGTGTACATTTGATATAGTTATCAGGAAACCATATATAGCAGACTGCAGTCATTAAACTTGAATTCGAATTATTACACTGTCACTCACAAACTCCGGGGCCATAGCAAATTTACATCTGTGAACATGAATTTCTTCATCTGTGAAGATAGGAATTATACCTGCTTTGGGGTGAGATAATGAATATGCACAGAAAAGATAAATGTTTGTGTGACTCTAGTCAGAAAGATCTATGTAAACTTAGCAGAATACATTAGTGTCCAAGTGGAAGAACATTTCCTCAATCCCTCACTGCTCTAGCCTCCTGCAATGGAAAACCCAACTTTAAAATCCTCACCAATTAAGACACAATTAATTTACTTTTTATGAGTAAGTAATTGCAGAATATCAAGTGCTTTGTGTTTGTAATTTCCATGTCAAGAAGAGTACTTATAAGTGAAGATTTATGTGCATTTCTAAGCAGGATCTTAATGAGAAAGTGAATATTACAAAGTCCATTCAACCCTTTGTTCCCAGTGAATATTAGAAATGTCCATTTAGCCCCATAGCATGTGATTATCTTCTTGATATCTAGTTTATGAATGTAGGGAGTTCTGTGTCCTCAGTTTTAAGTCCCCTTAATAAATATATGCATTGCTTTCATTGATTTATTTATCCATATCCCTTACAATCTTCTTTTCTCAAGAAAGGCAGAATAGTAAAAGATAGGGAGGCACATTTGTGTCATATTTATCATGGCTCCCCTTTCTTGTGCCCACAGCAGACATCACGAATCAATAACAGAACTCATGGTCTCAGAATCATTCACAACACAGGGTTTCAAGTAGTCACTACCAATCTGTAATGTTTGACTAATAAAATAAAATCCATATGCCATCCAGTCTATAGGGAAAGGAAGAATGCACAGGAAGTTAACAGGATTGCTTTACTCTCAACTCTCTTAGAGGTCTTGGATATATCACACAACTTGTCTAAGACTTACTTTTCACATTTGTAAAACAAGACAATTGTGGTGGTTTTGTGATGTGTCAACACAGCTGGGCTGAATTACATACCCATAATTTCCTTTCCTGTGTGTTGCCAGCTAGCGCTGGCCAGAAGAGAGATTCTTACAGGAGACTTGGAGGACAGAAGTGAAGCAGCAGCCATTCTGTAGACCATACACATTGTCACTCATCTGCTGATCCACCTTGCTTGTGTGAGGCAGCAGTTGAGCCTGTGATAGCTTCACCTTGCCAAGGATCCTCTTTCTATTTCTCCAAGTCCTGGGCCATGTATGTTCGTATCCCTAGCTCCTGCAGGATATCCTCATCACTAAGTACAGAGGTGACAAGTCTGTTGCAGGTTTCACACCATCCTTTAGCTTGTGCTTGTGGGTTCCCACTTGATCTTACTCTTTCTCATCCCTCACCCATCTTCCCTTCCCAACTTCTGTCCTGTGAACTTTAGACTCCAGAACTGGACACAAAAAACACAACCTTAGACCTGAGGCCCACAGCTGCATAGGATCAAGTCACTGTAACAAATCCATGTATAACCTAGGGATTCTACTTCTGTGATTGAACCCTGACTGATGCAGGAATTAAAATCACATGTCAGATAATTTCTAAAATTTCTTCTATTTCCTTCTTCTTGCATATGGGAAGCTCAAACAGCAGAATGGTTAGGCGCCCACACTTTGTGGTCTAGGCTAACTCACGTTCAAATCTTAGTTCTGACACTAGATGCTCATGTGTCTTTAGACAGTTTTTAACCTCTCTGAGTATCAGATTTCTTGCCTGTAATAGAGCGGTATTGTTTATCCCTATCATAAGACCATCATGAGGATTTTAAAAAATTATAGAATGCTTAGCATAGTGCCTGACACTCAACAAATAGTAGCTTTAAAAAAAATGTAACTATAGATCTTTAGCCTTATTACATTTTGGATTGACAGGATACTAAAATAAAAACTCTAAAAATCTTCTTTGATTAACTCAGCTGTGAATAAGCCATGTATGAGAAGGAAAAAAATAAAAATATCAATTTTATTGACAAAAAAGTATATTGCTTATACTTCCATTTTATTTTTCCTTAAGCTATAATTTGCTATTTGATTTATAGTTCATTATTTTAAATCAGTGGCTTTACATTTTGAAACAAAACACTTATCTGTCAATTAATTCTTTTTTATGCCGTCCTAAGTCTGTGTATGTCAGTGTCGTACAGTGGAAAGTACACCCAGACAACTCCAAAGTCCTGGATTCAAGCTTGACTTCCCCGCTTCTGACAGGGAACAATTAACATAGCATTACTAAAAATTGCTTCCTTATCCATGAAATGAGGGTAATACCTCATAGGAGAACTTGACTTTAAAGGGTTGTCATGAAGGTTAAAGGTGAAAGAATGTTGGTAACTTCAGAGTGCTATAGAAATGTATGATAGTGTCATCATTATTAGATGTATTCTTATTAAATGCCAGTCTGAACTGTTCTCTTGCCTCTGCTTAGCCAAATAGTAGTACTATTTAATTTCCACTTTAGGAAGATAACTTGGGAAGCATGAAGTCCAAAGGGAATCAAGGTTTGCTCTTACTCCTCAAATGAGAATAATGCAACACATTGTGTTTATTAATTATTTAACCATTTGGAAATGTGGGAGGAAACAAAACAGAACTCCTAACTTTCTCCATTATACTTTTTTTTTGCATGGTAGGTGTTTATTTTGAATAAATGAGTAATTAAATGCTAGCTCTAAAAGATAAAGTTAGCACACATTTATTCATTGCTTAGAATGGTCAGGATACTTGGCCAGGTGTGATAAGCGTACCAAAAATGAAATTGATAGAATCTCTGTCTTTAAAGAGAAAGAGACCTAAATAGGGAGAATAGATCATGTCACATGTACAAATTAAATATAATTCACAATAGAAGATGAGTGTCAGCATCTGGAGGAAACCCCAGCGTAGATAATCAGATAATTTCCTTCTCATTCAGGGCATTTTTGTATGACCTTATACTTTTTACCACCAAGTTTACTGAAATTGAACTAGCATGATCCAAGTGAACTCCAAGTTAGGCAATTAGGCCAAGGCTTGTTATCTTGATCAGAAATAATAAAAATAGAGAAATAAAGGAAAGATGGCTCCATTGCATGTATTTGTTAGTGAGGCTGTTGAGAACGCTGAGAGGAGATGATATATCTAAACAAATCTATTTCTTGATCTTATTTGTGTAGAGAAGAATGTCGTTTTTGATGAAATGTGATTTATTTAGACAATGACACTCGGTAATAAAAGGAAAGGAAATTTTCTTTGCATGGTCAGGAATATTTCGGAGAGGAAGTCTAAACTTGGTCATGGGAAATAAATTTTGGTGGAAAAAATTGCTCAGATAATTCCTCGTATTCATAGTTAAAACATGGATAAGTAGGATTTCCAAGTATTAGATCAATATCTACTTTGTCTCTACTAAACCCAGATGCTATACGGGTCTTGATTTACTGTCTACACACATAAGGAGTTATTCATTCTAGATTTCTCTAGCACACTCTTCCCAATCCCTGGAATACTTTCTTATAAATTAAGATTCACTTGATTTCTTTTAATTACCTATCTTGATTCACCATTGCTGCTATTTAGGATCATTATTAATTTTAGTTTATTGACTTTTTTGCAATATCTTATTTCCAATAGGTCATCAATTCACATAGATTTTTAAATTTTGTTTTCAAATTTGTGAATGCAACACACATTCAAAAAGAAAATAAAGAATAAATGTCCAGTACAATGAATAGTAAAATAAATATCTATACAACTATTGTACAAGTTAAAAAAAGAATACTGACAAAATCCCAGAAGTGCTTCTTATGTGATTCTCCTGGGTTTTCTATATAGAAAATAAAATTGTCTTTTTATAACAAAAATTTTGTGTCTTCATTTCTAATTATCTTATCATTCTTGTTTTGTTGAGCTGCATAGAATCTAGAGTATTATAATTACTATTTCTTATGCGAGATCGTATTTAAATGACATAAAACCCAAATAGAAATTTTGAGATACTAGATTTTCCCAAACAGGAACTGGCAAGTGGCATCTCTCTCATGGTGACTATAGAATCCCTTTTAGTATCTTGGATAATTAATGACCTTTTTTCTAATTTCCTGTCATATTGGTACTTTTTATTTATTAATTTTTTCATGTTTTTGTTTAAGAATTGTGACTTAGCAATTCATAAATGGACTCACCAAAAAGCTTATGATATAGCTGGAGAGCTAAAACATACACACATAAAACTTAAAAATTTTTACTGAATATTTAACAATGATGTAATTAAAAAATGATGTAGGCAATAAATGCTTTAAGATTTCTCGTGAGATGATATGTATAGAGAGCTGATTTACAGCTGGACTGGAAATGCTGGATCTTTATCTCTGGGGACCCCTGGATGTCTGGTTTTACTTTTAGCCAAGATAATTGCAATGGTATTTGTGATGCGCTGAAACTCCCCTAGTGACCTCTAGGTCAGTTTCTTTACTGAAGGTCTGTAACTGGCCTAACCGGTTTGATAACCTGACTTGATTATTTAAAGGGCCACTGAGAGCTTTTGGGAGGATTTCTTCCTAAGATTCTTGGCACAGATTTTCTGGTTCAAGCAAGAGGCTCAGTCCATTGCCTGGTGCTTAGAGAAAGGGTCCTGGGGAATTTGGGCCAAGTGACATCTCTTGGACCTCTGATGCTCCCCTGCATTCTCTTTTTCCTGCTGTCCTGTACCCTTTACCTTGAAATAAAAGCCTCACGTGAGTACACTCTGTAGAGTCCAGTGGTGGCATACCCAAACTGGAGAACACCTTAAACTTAGTTGAACACCAGACAGCCACCCAGATGGGACGACTGAAATGACACTCCCCAATGCTGTAATTTAGATAAGAAAGGCTAAGGCGTTGTCTAGGAAAAGGAAAAATGAGGTAAGTGGTTAGGAATGAAAACATCGTTTCCACGTGGTTTCTCCCTGTCCACACCTAGGCTGAGGTCCCCAAAATATTCCTTCTACTCATGAGCAGAAAAGCATTTGTAGACCCAGGGCCTAGGGAGGTAGCTAAATGGATAACACAAGGGATTCAAACAGAGGGGAAGTCAGTCAAGAAGGTGTGTCTTTCTAGTGACTATAACAAAAAAGATTGGGATTGACATATACACACTACTATATATAAAATAGATAACTAATAAGAACCTACTGTATAGCACAGGGAATTCTACTCAGTACTCTGTAATGACCTATATGGTGGACATATGTATATGTATAACTGATACACTTTGCTGTACAGCAGAAACTAACACAACATTGTAAATCAACTATACTCCAACAAAAATGAATTTAAAAACAAAGAAACAGACTCACAGATACAGAGAACAAGCTAGTGATTACCAGTGCGGGGGAGGGGCAATATAGGGGAGGGAGGGTGGGAGGTACAAACTATTGGGTATAAGATAGGCTCAAGGATCTATTGTACAACACAGGGAATGTAGCCAATATTTTATAATAACTGTAAATGGAAGGTAACCTTTGAAAATTGTATAAAAATAATTTTTTTTTTGTAAAAAAGTAAGAGGTGGCTTTTTGCTCCTGTCTGTTCTAACTAAAGTGACTGAAAGCAGAGTGAAGCTACCAGAGTCACTGTGTTAGGGCCTGTGACTGTCTGTCTGTAAGGGGGAGGAATGGAGTGTCCAGGAGGAATTTGCTTTGACTGGAATTTGGTAAAGAGTTAAGTTACCTTTTCCATACATTTTGCAGCTCTTTTTGGAATTGCTTTTGAAATGGAAATTGGATTTGGAAGGTTAGAGGTGACAGCCTGTGCAGTCTTACTCAGGATCCTACACTGGTTTGCAGCCTTCCTAGAAATGGGTGTAGAGAGACAAACTCTCACTCTGTTAAATTGCATAAAGACAAGAGTATGTGGTGTGTGCCCTGAAAAGGGATATTGCCTACCTCCTCTCTTAGATATTAAATGGAATCCCCTGAGACTGCTGAAATGCTGGAAATGCTAGTAGCTTTAGATTGGTTGCATGACGATGCATAACCCAACACTAAGACTCTGACTCAGGTGATGACTGATGCTGAGATAAAAGGGAGCTACAACTTCGTGGAATCCTCAGTACCTACATTGTTGGGGGGATAAGAGCATGTGAGGGAAGCTGCCCCAGATCTCCTTGCTCAGCTCCCCTGAATGAGATTTAATGATAGGAAAAAATAAATTAGGAAGACTCAGAAGAAATGGAATGATAAGAATATGAGAGATGGGGGAAAAAAAAACCTTGGACAACTGAGCCAGGCAGAAATGTCTTATAGTTGATTCAAAATGGCATGAAAAAGGAAGAGATCAATGAAGTAGTCAGTAACTGTTAATCACTATAAAAGATTACAAAAGCTCCAACATCAACTCCTCAGATTATAAAATGACAGTCACTCAATTTATCCTTGCTTTGATGGATTAAAAATCTGAGTATTACACATAAGCAAAGTCTAAAATCTCTTCAGAGCCTAGGCCAATGGAAAAAGTGCAGAGCAAAGAGAGGCTTATGACTTTAATGGGAGAACCCAAGTCCCAGAAAAACTCCAGCCAGGGACCCAAGGCCATTTACACTGGTCTGGTACCAGCAGCCTATGGGTGGTGAAAAAACTATTGGGATTGCTGGACATTGGTACCTAAACCTGCTCATGAAGGGTTTAAGGGCAATATAATTACATTTGGAGAATATGGTGATGTAAGTATAGAAGGCTTGCAAGTGAAAGTATGGTTCAAAGTGGGGATTTATGAATACAAATTGTGCATAGTTATTACCTCGCTCTTACAAAGAATGTGTCGTTGCAATGGATATGATGTCTGAATGGGGACCCTTCCCTTATCCGAATCATTGAGAAAGGGATGTTGTGCAAGTCTGCTCCTTCCCCCACTTCAATTAGACGTGCTAGATAGGAAAACTTTAGAATTGCCTGAGTCCACTCAAGTGGTTAATTTAAAACAATATAGGATGCCCTGGAGAGCAATTTTGGCTTTAAGTATGGATCTGTGATATGCAGTGATATCAGTGACCACAAATCCCTTGTTTCATAGTTCAGTAAATTCTCCAAGAAAAGCTGAGAGCTTGGAGGTTAACTGTACATAGTAAGAGACTGAATAAGGAAATCGGTGATGATGGTGGAAGTTTCTACTACCTGCAGTTCCGCTGACTGGCGCTTCTGGCAAAAGTCTGTTACTGCCATCCAGCGGCAACAGCCAGGATTATTGGATGAGGACTAATGGACTGGTAAAGTAATTTGGAAAAGGGGGGCTTAGATGACTAGAAAATTAAAGGAACATTGAACTGGGGTACTCTGTTATGGAAAACCTTACGGACCTGAAGAAGGAAGTTAAAGTGGGACATATGTTTGCACATCAAAAAGCCCCCTTCCCATTTCTAAGGTGACGAGCCAAAAAGTAAATGCCCCACTTGCACCTTGAGGGTAGACTTTTGGATACAGGAGATCAGTGGCTGGAGAGACATTCAAGCAACGCAACAATGGGCAGGAAAAAGATGTATTCACCTATCTCACTCAGAAACTTGAAAGGTGATTAAAAATTGTTATTTTTGTTGACAAGAACATGAGAGACTAAAGCTAGCCATGGGCTTCATACCAAGGTGATCTGGGTCCACCCATAGCTGGCAGGTAAATTTATGATTCTGTGGTGGATTCCAATGGGTCTTCACTGGGATAGATATTCATTCTGGGTTTGGATTTGCGTATCTGGTAGCTGAAGCAAATTCCCCTAACACAGTAGAAGCTAGAACAGAAAATACAGTTTCAATTTGGACTTCTTGCTTATTTATCACCTAATCAAAGAACCAATTTTATCACAGGTACACTGCAATGTGAACTAAAAAGCATCATATACAAGGAAGTTTACCCCTACAAAGTCATGGGTTGACTACAAATTGGAATAAGCAGATGAAACACTTGCTTACTAAATTGAGAATGATCATAGACTGAAGGGATGGCTTCCAAGATTGGATAAACGTGTGTTCAAATTTAATATGCATAGAAGTAAGGGGGGGTTGTCATTAGATAGATTGTTGAGAAACTGTGGAGAAGATGGAGAGGAGGGGGTGGGGCATAGGAACTTACATAAACTTTTTCTCTACTTGTAAATTTTTTTCTTTATCCTTACCTGATACTGTAGTGTCAGGACTTGGGTTTCATGTAAGAGTTTCAGGTAAAGAATCAATTGCTTAACATGACACCATGATGGTAGCCCTAAATATCACTGTACAGTTTCCTAAGGGAATTATGGGTTGTTGTTTTTCCCCACCTGCCTAAGCTGGATCTCTGTCTGCTTTCCTACCCAGTGAATGGGATAGTCATAAGCTTGTATTTATCCAACCCTACTCCATTTGACTGAAATGGACAAAGGGGAAGACATTGACAAGACTCCCTCTTGCCGCCTGTATGGGTCAGTCCTCTTCTGAACCTTACGGTTGTACTGAGAGGATGGAAGGAGGATGTGGGTGAAAATCAATAGCAAATTAAAAGAAGAAATGTTTTATGATCTCAGGGGGCTTTCAAATTACAGTGATGGGGCAGACATAGAACAGACATTCCCTTTCCAAAACTGAGAAATGGTAAGGAAGCAGGGGGTCATGGGTCCTCAACAAGTCTGAAAACTAGCAGAGAAAATTCCATTCGATTTTAAGGCTTGAGACTAACCCTCTTTGGTTGAATGCTTTGTCTTCTGGGGCCCTCGGTGGCAGCCCTGGGTGATGATCTGCTTCCTCTGCTCCTGGGAAGCAACCCCGCCCCTTGGAACTCATGATGTGGCCCTACATTTTGGAACTGAGAAGCCTCCCTTGGCCTTTAGCCTCCAAGTCCTAATGTCAATGACAGATCCACTGGCCTCTGAACTTCCCTTGAGGTCATTCTTCCCTTTTCTCAAAGAATAACTGATATTCACAGCCAGATAATTCTACTTGCCTGTTTCCTGCCTGTAGAATCCCAGAAGTCTGACAGCCTTCCTTTATTTCATCTCATCTCTATCTCCGTCAGTCCAAGCTGCAAGTGTTTCTGCTGAAATGGTGGATTGGACTCACAAATCACATGCCTAGTCTCCTTAGCAAACAGTTGTCCAGCTACACCCCTGGTGTTCTCTCCAGAACATGCTTACTCATTTTGTGCAATGTGGATTGGCTGACAATTTCCACATCTTCGCATTCTGGTTAAAAATTCCTTCTTTGGTTTATTACTTTCCCCACTTACAATTTCTTCTTGCAGCCCAACAGAACACAATTCAGATAAGCTCTCTTCCTCTTTATGATAAGGATGACCTTTCCTCCAGTTACCCATAACATACTCTTCATTTCTATCTGACATACCCCCAGAAGCACTTTTAACATTCATATTTCTGCAATATGGTGCAGTTGCTCCATATTACATTCACACCGGCAATGTATGAGGGTTCCAATTTCTTCACATCCTTGACAACCCATTATTGTGTTACATTGTTATTTTTATTATAGTCATCTTAGTGGGCATGAAGTGTTATCTCATTTGCTGTGCACTGCCCTGATGGTTAGTGATGGTGAGAATATTTTCATGTGGTTTTTGTCCATTTGTTTATCTTCTTTGGAAAAATAACAGCTCAGATCCTTTGACTATCTTTTAATTGGGTTATTTTATCATTGAGCTGTACAATTTTTAAAATGTATTTTAGATTTCATGAGTGCAGTTGAGCTGGGAGACAGAGCACAGCTGCCAGGTGTCTGAGTAGCCATGTAAAGCAACAAGGCAAAAATGAAGGAGTTAAGCCTTTAATCACTAACCAAGATGGTATAAACAAGAGGTTAAAATCAGAGAAAGTACAGACTCCCCTGTTCCATTTTTCCCCATGGAATAATGTACCGTTTGAGAGTCACGTGGATCAGTCTGGTGCAGGGCTTGTCTCGTGGTCAAGGAAGCCCCCAACAAACGCCTCTAGCAGTTTTGTGGACCATGGATTTGGGAGGAGAAACAGGGGTAAAGCTTGTGGAAGTGCTGGGTACCGAGTTGGAGTAGTTTAAAGTGTCTTCAAGGTGTTCTCCTCCTCCCCTACATAAGGAGGTCTTAGCAGAGGTGTTTGGGAAGATCTGCCCAAGGCTAGGAATGGAGTTAGGAATGCAAAAAAAAGAGCATGACCTTGACCAGACAGAGAGGCTTGAGTCCTTGACTACAACTCTCTTCAGAAACTGCAATGCATAGCTATGCACCAAATTCGATGTGAGGAGGGAAAGCTTTCCCATATGAGGCCTGCCTGGTAAAGCCATTGTAATTGCCTCTGCTCAGATATGAAAAACCACACATAGATTTTTAATCAAGAGTTGAACTTCTTATTAGATACAAGTTCTGGTACTAGATACCAGTACAAGTATACTAATTACAGTATGTTTGGGGAAACTTTTCTCCTATTACCTACATTGTCTTTTCACCTTCTTGATGGTTTGGGAAGTTTATATTGATCTATCTTTAAGTTCACTGATTTTTTTTCCTTAGCCGTGTTCAGTCTACGGATGAGCCCATCAAAGGCATTCTGCGTTTTTGTTACAGTGTTTTTGATTTCTAGCATTTCCTCTTGATTCTTTCTTAGAGCCTCCATCTCTCTGCTTATATTACTCATTTGTTTTCACATCCTGTCCACTTTTTCCATTAGTGCCCTTTGCGTATTAATCATAGTTACTTTAAATTTCCAGTATAATTCCAACATCTCTGCCACATCTGAGTTTAGTTCTGATACTTGCTTTGATCCTTCTGTCTTTTCTTGCCTTGTAGCCTGCCTTGTTATTTTTGTTGAAAGCCTGACATTATGTGTTGGAGAATAGGAAGTGAGCTAATTAGGCCTTTAGTGTGAAGTTTGTGTTAATCTGGGTAGGAGTAGGTTGTGCTTAATGTTTACTGTAGCTGTAGGTGCCAGAGTCTCCCAGTGAATTTAGTGTCCTTGTTTTTGTTTCCCCTGTTGACTTTGTACTTTCCTAAATATTACTCCCCAGAGGGAGTCTGTGTCTTGGAAAACTAGCAGCTGCAATCCACTGTTATTCTGCTGGAGGGCTGTTGGTGTGGTGGTAATGTGGGGTGGGGGAGAAGAACCATTTTGTAATCATATGATTAAATTGCCTTCTTTTCGTAGGTCTATATCCCTGTGCTCTGACCTTCACAGTTTTTTTAGGAAACATTTTCAATTTTTATCCTCAGGATTATTAATCAAAATTGCAGAAGCTTATTTACAGAGCCACAGATCAATAATAAAACAGGAGGGAAATGAAACTTACAAGAGATATCTTGAAAAATTCCAAAGGAATACACACTAGCTAAAAATCTACAGTTAAATTGTGGCCGCACAACTGGCTATAGTCAATCCTGTATTTAATCCATAAGTTCTTCTTTATATCATAGGCTTTCTCTTTTCCAACTTGTCACGATTTGGCTTTACATTTGAGAATTTTTTTTTTTTTCCAGTTTTAGCCTAGTGATAACCACCTTGCTCAGATGAACGTCCACGTGGACAATTGTACTCTTAGCCTTCTCGCACCCACTTGATGTAGATGATATATTTCTTTCTGTGCACCTGCACTACGTTGCCAATTTGCTGACCTGTGTAGTGTTCCTGGGCCACCTGGAGCTCGTCGTCCTTGCAAAGGCCGATAGACCAGACATTGTACTTCTGCTGCATCTCCCCTGAGAGCCAGGCAGACATGGGCCAGGGGGCACCGAAGTGGTGTTTGCTGCAGTCCTAGGTCACAAAGGGATTGAACTTCATGATGACTGTCTACCTGGCACCCGCTGGGCTCAGAAGTGTGCGCTTTCACGTGTATGTTTTAGATCTCCTCACCTCCTTTGGTGAATCATGAAATGTAGAGGGTGACGCAAGTGAGAGAAGTGCCCTTATTGCAGGTATGACAGACTCTGATGAAGTTTGATTTTTCCCTGGAGAATAGCCCTTTGTTGTGGAGAAGACTTTAGGCATATTTCACAATTGTTACTCTTCCTCTTTTCCTGCCAGAGCCAGGAGGGGCTCTTTCTCAGAACTTCACCATGAGGACCTAGTGGGATTCCTGGAGGTAAAGCCCAGGAAAGTGTGAGGCCCCATAAGACTCCGACCAGCAGGAGTTTCTCTCCCATAGGTTGGTCCAATTCAGTCTCCAGCAGTTTATCAAAATTACCGTTTAAGTGTTCCTACCAGTTTATGGTTCCAGTGATTTCTGCTCTTCGGGTAAACAGATCTCAGCTGTGACTCTTTGGAGTCACCTGTCTAGATTTTGGGGTGGCAGTTTTCCCAACAACCTCAGTTCTCTGGTAGGTCCAAGAAGACTTGTTGATTTTTAGTTCATTTTACTTGGCTTAGTTTTTTTCTGGTTATAAAGATGAAAGTGATGACTTCAAGCTCTTTACATGTCAGAGATGCTGGAAGACATATGTGAGCTATTAGAATGTTAACTCTTTATTCTCTGATTTTCAGAGTGGATGCATCATCCTCTTAAAAAAAAAATCCCTCTCAGTTCAGATTTTTTTTTTTTTTTTTTTGGTTGGAAATGACTGGTTGTGGTATTTCATGTCACTGCAGGCAATAGGCAATGCACTTAAGAACTTGACTCTGAAGTCGAAAGATGAGAGTTTGAATTCTGGCTCTACTTCTTTTCCAAGTACGTTACTTTGAGAAAAATATTTCACACTGTTGTTCCTTAGTTTTTTCATCTGTAAAATGAGGTTCATAATAGTAACTTTCTCTCAAAGAGAGGATTAATTGTGTTAATACATACAAAACATCGTAGAACAGTGTCCAGCACAAATTAAGGACTTAATAAATATTGACTATTAATAAATTTCTCCGAAGTTTATTTGTTCCTCTATTGGTGTGAGAGTGCGGGTGTGTTTTTAAGACAGCGTTTTCACTGTTCCTGTAGAGTTTAGAGAACAGGCTCAGATTGGCATCAGAACTGATAGAAATCAGCAAGCAACGTCAAGCCATGAGCGTAGGCTATAGCAAAGGGTTTTCTAATTGAGACACGCCTTTGATTCTGACAACGAAGGGCAAAAGTCCAAGAGCTTTGTTTTATTTTGTTGAAATCATTGTGTTTTCGAAGAATTATCTTCACGGATAGTTTATGGATTCTGGAAAACTCCCTACAAAAACAAGACTCTTTGATCCACGAGTGTTTGTTTTTTATCTCAAAAAAACCACAAAAAAACAAAAACAAAATAAAACCACCAACAACAAATAAACCCAATAGAAAATTTTAAAATAAAAAATTTTGAGGCGCTTTGAAGGCCTGTCCTTCTCCCTAGAAAGCGTCCCTCACTGTTATGATATACACAACTGCATTGCCATGACTGGGAATGTGACCCAGGTCCTTCAGCCGAAATAGAGATGTTCATGTAAAGGGGGACGACCATGTAGGAGGATGTTCTCTTCTGAGCTGACTGTTTGGTTCCACAGTGATTTTTTTATCCGTGCCAAGACTGGCTAATAATGACATATTGAGGTAAAAAAGTTTGTCCTCAAGAATACCCAGTCTATTTTGCTCTGTTCACCAGTTTCATCTTACCTTCAAGCCTATAAGCTTCCAGTATCATCAATAGCAAACATTAATAGGTGTCTGTAAGTTGCATGCAAATGTGTTATAAATTACGAGAAACATCACATGGGGTTCTTGCTCTCCAAGGTTTCACGGTCTAGTCTTTTATGCTGCTCTTTGAAACTTCGACTTAGTTCTGCTTTCCTTGAATCTTACTCTGTATTTTCTCTTTAATTTTTCCACTAAATTACATACCCTTGGAGGGAAATATAAAACTCATTTAACCCCATTCATTTAACATTTTGTGGCAAAGATAATGCTATCACGCTGTGTGTCCAACGTTTCAGCTTACCTTATATCTAAGGAATTCACTTTATTCATTAATTTTCAGAATTGATGTAGGTTATCCACTCTGTGGATGTCATGGAGTTTTTGTCTATGGAATGTAGTCAGAATGATAGAAGCTATCTTCAGGTCTGGCTCTCAAATGATCCTACAAGGTCTTTCTTGCTTTCTCCCTGTGGAGCCAAAAATGAAGGACTCCAAAATAACAAAGGCACAATATGGAAGGGGACTGGTCCCTAAATTACTTCTTGTCAGAGTGCTACCCCAAGGGCCATTTAAGAGTCACCTGATAAAGAAAATCTTCATCCAACTTTGAGATCAGAGAATATAATTTATTATGTATTAATAATTACTGATTTATTAATACACAATAAATGAGTTTTTTTACAGGTGCTTGTTACAGCAGTTATCATTAAATAATACCCAGGTAGAGAACTGAATCTCAGAGAGTTGAGGTAGTTTGTTCTAAATGACATATGGTTTTGTGCCAGGGCTGGAACTAAAACTTTCTGATCTCTAATTTGATTTCATTTTCTCTTTGTTCCTTTCACTGTCCAGTCTCAGCTAGTTATAAAAAAAGGAAAAAATATCAAAACATGAAAAATTAACATTGAGCTGTTTAATGTATAATAATTCCACTCAATTACTTCCTCTCTGCACTTAAAAAACACAACTGCTGAATTTCAAGACACTCATTCTTTGGGTACTTGCCATTGCTTCTCCTAACATAATTTCTAAAATTGTGAATTTCAAGAAGTCTAGCTAAAAGTTGGGGAGATGTATATGGATATTAGACAATTATTCAAAATTAAATCACGAGAGTTATCACTAACTCTGTTTATGAAATAAGTCCATTTTCTGTCCCAGGGATCAAATTGCCCTTTGAATTGAAACGATAGTCACATGAGCTTGTTAATCTTTAACTCCATTTAATACTCCATCTATGCCAATGGGATGAGTTGGACAGTTAAATGGATCTGAGTAAAAGAAATAATTTAGGGACAAAGTAAACAATCAAAATGCTTTGCAACAGAGCAGATGCAAATCTTAGTGGGTTTCTCACCATCAGCTGAGAAAATAATACAATATTCATATCCCACAGAAGCATTTTAAAAAAGGTTGAAAACAGGGCAAGGTTTGTTACTTGTTTCCTGTATGCTACAAATCTGAGATCAGTTGCAGTAAAAGTTGAAGATTACTTGAAGAAGTCTGGCCTGTTGCACACAGGGTATACATAAAGTGTTCCCAAAGCAAAGCTCTTTAGTTCAATGGCTCTGAACGTAAGTGGTTATGACTAAATCACAGAACGTGACAACTTCTGAGGACCATGCTGTCACCTCAAATGCTCCAGTGAGTAAATGAGGAATGCCAGCCGGCGATAGGAAGAGTATTTTCTTGCCCAATTCTCTTTTTTGGCATAGTGAAACATTTGCATAAAGTGACTCAATCAAAAGCAAACTGCATATCTGTTGTTATGAAATCTTACATTCTTCCACAGTGAAGGGAAAGAGAAAAAAACAAGCATAGAAGAAGAGGGCCTTTTTATTTTACAAACAACAAGAAGTTAACTTTTTCTGTGAGCTTTTCCTTAGGAACTTGTTGAGAATCTGGTAGTGTTATGAACTATATTTCAGTTTTGATTGTTGGATTTTGCATTTTCCATTTTTGGAAACTTTCCATGTTCTGTTTCTTTCTTTCTTTTTTTTTTTTTTTAACATTTGTAAAGTAATTCCATGAAATGACTTTTTAAAAATCTTTCCAGAGTTCTCTGCCAAAGATCTTTGAGTAACTTTTCCTACACTGTGTTACTACAGGTCTTTCTTCAGAACTGATGAGCTACTCATATGCCCTTGGGCAGGGCTATATGGCCAAATAAGAATAGCATGGCTTTTGAGGTGTATTCATTCATATTATTTTGTCATTCATATAAAATGAATACACTGCACACCATACAGTTTCTATGTAGTAATCGTCTAAAGAAAATATGTCTGTGTAGTATAAGGATAATTACTACAAAAATCTCATCATAGGGAGTATTCTAATGTGAACTTTAGAGCAGGTATTTTAGAACAGAGTAAAATATAAAGAGTATACATACATACTATCTTATGGTGTTAATTTAAACTTTGATATTATATGTAATAAGCACTGACCTGAACAAGATAACGTATATGTTTTATACTCTATTAAAAGTGAAGAATTTCCTCATTCAATCTTCAGAAGATAGGAGAGATTGTGCTACATATGCCCTTATTAAAGCTGACAGTCAGGTTGACTTTGGACTTTGACCTAAAGCTCAAGGGCTCTGGACTATCAACTAAGGAAGCGACCTCATTGGAAAGACCAGAAACCCAAAGGAAAGCCACACCTGTTCTTCAAGGGGAAAACAGATGATAAATGACATGATGTACTTTCTCCCATAACTATTTTCTTTTTTGCCCTTGAGTAATTTTTCAGATATAGGCGGTCCCCATCTTGTAAGTTCACAAAGTTCATTTGTCAGGAGAACTGTTGGAACTGAGAACATAACATCCCATAAAATCAATGTTATGCTGGTGGTTACTGAGGTTGATGTGTTTTGTTTTGTTTTTTTTCTGGATAAATCCCTCCCTTTTCTGCTGTAGATAGTACCCCCTTCTCTACCTCTTACCCCATGGCCCTCAGAGAACACCTCCATACCCCTTGACAGCAACGTTCATCAAAGTTCAGTGATGGTCAAAGAAGAGGACACAATTTAACTTGGGGACAATCCTAGTAATCCTCCCTAGCCCGTAGCCATAATGATTTATCTAAGTGGTGGGCATGCGGCTCCAGCTGAGCCTGGCTAATTGGATTCCTTTCCAGGAATAGTTCTCACTGGAGCTGTAAAGAAAGAACTCTGTTATCTCTGTTCTGAAGCTGTGAGGCTGTGAACCCACTGCTTCTAGAGTCAAAGTCTCCCACTGTGTGAAGACACTGGCTTATAATAAGAAAGAGGAAAACTAACAGGCAAGGCCAGAGATGAAAAAGGAAGTGGAGGAGGGAGAGAAACCTGACAACATTGGATCCTGGTTTTCATTACTTGAGGACCAGAACTGCCTTAGTTTCTGTTTTCTGAGGTTGGTTGTTCAACTCTTTGTTTGAGTATAAGCCCCTAGTACTCTTCAAGCAAAGCAAACAAAACCTCTCTCGTCCACATTTTTTTTTCCTTAGGTTTTTTAAAATTGTGTTTCTGTCTCTTATAATCAGGTGTCCTACCTAAAATGGTTGATTTCTGAGGCTAGGATTTAGAAATGTATTCTGTCTGTAATGTAGGAAACTAGCCATTCCGATGAGTGTAGGGACCCTCTTCTTCCTTTTTCCTCTGATCTGCTTTCAACAAGCGTTCAGTGAGAGCAGATAACCTAAAGGGAGAAAATTCAGGCCCAGGATTTTAAATTAAATAGCTCCTTCCCTAGCTGTAATCACAAGTGATAACAGTATAGTGAAAAGGGAACATATTGATTTGAGAATTACTGCAGTTTTCTGGGACCCTCAGACCAAGTAAAGAGGCCAGGGAGACCTTTAATGTTGTGTAGGCTGACCGTTAAAAACAGTATTTATGAAGGAGGCAGGTACAATGCTGACAATAACTGAGATAGCCAGGGCTTTAATCATTTAAGAATGGCTTTCATGGCATACTCACCCACTCATTCGTACTTTGTTTTGTTTTCCAAAACAGCTGAATCATCTCAACAATGGAAAAAAACTTTAAAAAAAGTACTGCTCAAAATAGCAGTTACATTATTGTGATGATTGTGATTATAATCAACATTTATTAGAGTAGTTCATTTCAGATGAGAATATTCTTCATTTTTAGAGGTGCGAATCCTCTGAGACTCTGATAATACTTTGCCACACCCTAGAACAATTAATTCTTATGCACTTTTAAATTACAGATGTTTAATCTTATGTATGTGCTCTACCATCTCAATGACCACCTAAAAATACACACACACACACACACACACACACACACACACACACACACTAATGTAGGTACATTCCCCATTTCAGAACCATCGTGTCCACTGCTTCTTGGCATAGCCACACTCAAACCAAATACACCTGTACAACAGTGTCTTTGGTGAAAGGCAGGGGGTGATTAGAAAGAAGAGTACATCATTGAGCTACTAAGTAAAACTGTTATACACAGGGCTTCCCTGGTGGCGCAGTGGTTGAGAGTCTGCCTGCTGATGCAGGGGACATGGGTTCGTGCCCTGGTCCAGGAAGATCCCACATGCCGCGGAGCGTCCGGAGCCTGTGCTCCACAACAGGAGAGGCCACAACAGTGAGAGGCCCATGTACCGCAAAAAAAAAAATTTAAAAAAACCTATTATACACATAAAAAGGATCCAAAACAAACAAAAAAAATGATATAAAAATACTCAATAACAGAGTTAAATGAAATCAAATAGAACTTCTAGATATAAAAGTGACTCGGGGTTATTAGCAAGATCTTAGGAAGTCCCAGCCCTTGTTCTGTCACAGAAACACTGATTTAACATCAATGTATGGATCAAAATAACTTTATGCAATTTCCAGGATCCAGTTAAGAGGCTGCAACGTCCCAGATGAGCACAAATCCAAGAGTAAACTCATTGAAATGGGTAAGAAGAGCAGTTTCACTTTTTTCCATGTTAGACCCTCCCCCAAGCTGTCTCAGGTCAGCACTGAGAGACATCACCTTGGACTGAGATGTCTTCCTTGGGAGAAGGAGAGAGTAAAACATGCATTCAGTGTCTCTAGTCTTTTGAGGCATTGCCCAGGAGATCTACTTCGGTCCCACTTAACCCAGAGTGAAGTGTTGAGGGAATAAGTAAAGTGTGAAAGTCTAGGGGTAGATAAGAACAAAAATGGGCAGTTGGCTCTCAGCAGCCAGCATGATCTACAAGGTTGGGAAAAGGTGTATAGGCCATGAAGCTTTCCCTTTAGGAAGGAAGGAGAGAAGTGGAACTTGCACCCAACATCCAGGCCATTCACTGCATCAACCTAATGAAAAGGAGTGGGTTAATTTATGGTGACCTGCATGGCTCTTCAAGATGAGGAGAATGTGCATACCCCTGAAGCATCTCTTCCAGGAAGAAGGATGAGGAATGAACTATGCATATTCATAGAGAAGGTTTTCGAGGGTCCCAGAATTTCAAGCCAGGCTGATTAGTGAAGATCTCTCCCTGTCAAAGTCAGTCCACAAAGACTGAAAGGATGACTCCTTCTTCAAATGTGCCAACACGAATGCAAAGCTACAAGAAGTATGAAAAATCAGGGAAGTTTCCACAAGCAAAATAATAAAATAAGCCTCCAGTAACCAACACTAAAGTAACAGAGATCTATGAATTGCCTGAAAAAGAATTTCAAAATAGTCATTTTAAAGAAGCTCAGTAAGCTACAAAACATAAAAAAACTACATTAAATCAAGAAAACAATACATGGACAAAATGAGAATATAAATAAAGAGAAACCAAAAAAGAACCAAACAGAAACTTTGGAGCTGAAGAATACAAAAACTGAGCTTAAAAATATAATAGAGAATTTAAATAGAAGACTTGATCAAGTAGGAGAAAGGATCGATAAACTCAAGACAGGTAATTCCAAATTATACAGTCAGAGGAGGAGAACAGAAAACAAGAATTTAAAAAAAAAAAAAAAAGTGTAGAGAGCCTAAAGAACTTATGGAATACCATTAAGTGAGCCAATATGCATTTCAGCTGAAAACGTCCCAAATCTCAGGAGAGAAGTAGACATTCACATTCATGAAGCCTAAACCTTCCAAAGAGGATGAATCTAAAGAAATCTACACCAAGACACATTATAATCAGATTGTTAAAAGTCATAGACAAAGAGAAAATTCTGAAAGCAGCAAGGGAAAAGCAACTCATCACATATATGGGAGCCCCCATGACTATCAGCCGATTGCTCAGCAGAAACCCTGCAGGAGAGAGTGAGATGCTATATTCAAAGTGGAGAGAGAAAAAAAATTGCCAGCCAAGAATACTATATTCTGCAAAACTGTCCATCAAAAAACGAAGGAGAAATACTTTTCAAGACAAAAGATAAGGGAGTTAAATCTTCACTGGACCTGCCATATAAGAAATGGCAAAGGGAGACATGCTAAAGGGAGTTCTTCAAGTTGAAACAAAAGGACATTAAGCAGAAACACAAAAGCATATGAAAGAATAAAACTCACTGTTAACTATACAGACAAATACAGAATACTATGGTATTGTAACGTTGTTGTATAAAACAATTTAATTTTAGTATAAAAGTTAAAAGAATTTGAAAAAGAACAGAAAAAAGTTAAAAGACAAAAGTATTAAGTATAACTACTATTACAAAAGTTTGTTAATGAATATCCAGTATAAAACACATAAATTGTGACATCCATAAGATGGATGTGAGAGAAGTAAAAGTGTAGACTTTTTGTATGTGATTGAAGTCACTTTGTTATCAGCTTTAAAAAGACTGTAACTATAAGCTGTTTTATGTAAGCATCATGTTAACCACAAGCAAAATACCTGTAGAAGATACACAAAACAAAAGAAAAAGATATTCAAAGAATATTACTCTTAAAAAGTCAACAAAACACACAGATAGCAAGAAAGGAAAGCAGAAACAAAAGAACAAGAAGATGGACAGAAAACAATGATCAAAATGACAGTAGTAAGCCTTTCCCTATCAATAGTTACTTTAAATGTAAATTAAATTCCCCAATGAAAAGGCATAGAGTGGCTGAATTGACTAAAACTCAAGATTCAAGTATATGCTGTCTACCAGAGACTCGCTTAGACTTAAGGATACACATGGGCTGAAAGTGAAACCACAGAAAAAGATACCCAAAAGAGGGCAAGGGTAGTTATATTTAGACAGAATAGACTTTAAGCCTAAAACGGTCACAAGAGACATAGAAAGGCATCATATAATGATAAAGGATCAATTCATCAGGAAGATATAACAATTACATATAAATACATATGCACTCAATATGAGAGCTCCTAAATATATAAAATGAATATTGATAGTACTGGGGGAAAAATAGACAACCACAAAATAATAATAGGAAAATTCAAAACCTCATTTTAACAATGAATAGAACATGCCAACAGTAAATCAATAAGAAAAGGGAATTTGACCAATACTATAGACCAAATGGACCTAACAGACATGTACAGATCATTTCATCCTACAGCAGTAGAATACACAGACATCTCAAGTGCACAAAGAATGTCCTCCAGGAGAAATCATATATTAGGCCATAAAACAAGTCTTAAAAAATTAAGGAAAACTGAAATCATACCAACTATCTTTCCCAACCATATTGGTATGAAGTTAGAAATCAAAAACAGAAGGAAAATTGGGAAATTCACAAGTATGTGGAAATTAAACAACACACTCCTAAGCAATCAATAGGTCAAAGAAGTAATTAAAGGAGAAATTTTAAAAATATCTTAAGACAAATGAAAATGAAAGCACAACATACCAAAACTTATGAGATGCAGCAAAAGCAGTTCTAAGAGGGAAGTTTCTAGTGATAAATGCTACATTAAGAAAAAGAGAGATCTCAAATAAACAACCCAATTTTACACCTCAAATAAGAAAAACAAACTAAGCCCAAAGTTAGCAGAAGGAAGGAAATAATACAGTAGAGCAGATAACAACAAAATAGAGATCAGAAAAAATAGGAAAAAATCAACACAACTAAGACCTTTAAAAAAAAAAAAACAAAATTGACATTTAGCTAGATGAAGAAAAAGAGAACACTCAAGTAAATAAAATTATAAATGAAATAAGAGACATTATAAGGAATGTCATAGAAATAAAGTACAAAATAAGAGGCTAAAATGCAACATATGAAAAATTATACATCAACAAATTTAATAAGCTAGAAGAAATGGATAAATTCCTAGAAACATACAACCTATCAAGACTGTCATGAAGAAATGAAAGATCTAAACAGACAAAAGTGAATAAGGAGATTGAGTCAGTAATCAACATCCTCCCAACAAAGAAAGGCCCAGGATCAGATGGCTTCACTGGTAAATTTTACCAATCATTTAAAAAAGAATTACCACCAATCCTTCTCAAACTCTTCCAAAGAATTGAAAAGTAGGGGACACTTCCAACCTCATTTTATGAGGCCAAGCATTATCTTGATACCAAAGCCAGACAAAGACACTGCATAAGAAGAAAACCTATAGACCAATATCCCTAATGAAAGTAGATGCAGAAATTCTCAACAAAATACATTATACACAACAGTTAAAAGCTGAAAGCTTTTCATTTAAGATAGGAACAACACAAGGATGCCCACTCTCATCACTTCTAATAATATAGTATTAGAAGTCCTAAGAGCAACTAGGCAAGATAAATAAATAAAAGGCATTTAAATCAGAAAAGAAAAAGTAAAATTATCCTGTTTGCAGGTAACGTATATAACAGGTTGTATACAAGCCTAAGGACTCCACAATAAAACTGGCAGAACTAAGAATTCCATAAATTGGAGTAAAATTTTAAAAATTAAAAGAGAAGCAAGAGAATGGATTCAAGGCACCACATGGAAATGCATTATGTTATGGAAGAATGTTTTACAGGATTTGGCAAGTTATGTAGTCTTTTCTCTTACTAACTCTTCTATTGCTCAGATCCTCTTCACTATGAAGCATTGTCATCCTTGACCATGACTGTCACACAACCCTCAAATATTCATGGCATTTCACAGTAATTGTTTTTTTCCCAAGAATTCAAGAGAACGTTTCTAGGCATCTGAATGATGTTACTTGTAAGACCAGATATTTAGTTTTAGGTTGCAGTGTACTAACACAGTGCTGACTTCCAAGTGACAATAGTTTTAAAATATTCTGTGTGTGTTGTCATATGCAGGACATTTTAAAATACGGAATCCAAGAACCTCCTTTTCCCAAGTGTTCAAGTAGTGCTGCCAACTGGAGTCCTGGAAGGACAGAATAAAGAGAATGCAGTATTAAAGAAGGAATGGGTGGAATTTTCTCAGAAATAAAAGAAGACATAATGGCTTAGAAGCTCAGATTCAGGAAGCCTAAGGAATCTAGTGAAGTATAAATAGATTAGATTGAGCTAAACACATCACAGGGAACCTCAAGACACCAAAGGAAAAAGAGATTCTGTAAATAACTGGAGATGAAAAGTAGATGAAAAGAAAAAGTTCTTTTCCACAAAGAACATGTTTACCATTAACATACTCATACTGAAGGAGTCTCAAAGAATGTACTTCCTGAAGAAAAACAATAAAAACCTAAGGAAGATAGGATATGCAAGACAGAATGGTAAATAAATAAATTGGTACACATGAGGGAAAGTATGAACCAACATTAATGGTATAAAATAATAATAATGAAGACTAATTTAATGGAGGGCATATACAGGTGCAACTAACATATTGGCCAATGATATGATGTAAGTTGAAAGGAGGATAATTGAAATTTAAGCGTTCTAAGGCTCTTGAATATTTTGGGAGAAGAGTGAAAATTATGATTTACTTTATACATTGTTGAGGAAATACATGTGCTACAAATTGGAGGTAATCAACCAACAACAGAAATATAATGTATAAATGTCAAACTTAGTGAATAAAAGAAAAAATAAAACAAATCTGTAGCAGCAACATGGTAAACAGAAACACAGAAAAAGATAGTAAACATAACTTTAAATGTATCAGCAATAAGACAAAGCTTATCAGCTAAAAACGTATGCAATTTAATAAAAAGGAAAAAAGGGGACTACCCTGGTGGTTCAGTGGTTAAGAATCCGCCTGCCAATGCAGGGGACACGGGTTCGAGCCCTGGTCCAGGAAAATCCCACATGCCACAGAGCAACTAAGTCCATGTGCCACAACTATTGAGCCTGCGCTCTAGAGCCCACGAGCCACAACTACTGAGCCCATGAGCCACAACTACTGAAGCCCACACGAATAGAACCTGTGCTCTGCAACAAGAGAAGCCATCGCAGTGAGAAGCCCATGCACCGCAACGAAGTGTAGCCCTTGCTCACCGCAACTACAGAAAGCCCCTCAGGCAGCAACCAAGACCCAAAGCAGCGAAAAATAATAAAATAAATAAATTTTTTAAAAATTTAAAAAGGAAAAAAATAAAGAATTTCAGTTACATAAAAACATATCTAAAACGAAAGTGCACTGAGAGGTTGAAAGTAGAAAGATAAAAGTTACAATAGACAGATCACCAAATAAAAGCTAGTGAAGTTACAGTACTATCAGAAAAAATATTTTAAGGCAGAAACATAGAGATAAAATGGTTGCTGCATAACCACAGAAAGAAAACTTATGAAGAGGATACAAATGTGTATGCTTCAATCTGTATAAAGCTTCACACCGTATAAGGCAAAACTTGATAGAATTACAAGAAGAAAAATATAAATACATCATTGTAGTGACAGAATTTAGAGTATGTCACTAGGTGATTAATTGATTAAGAAGAAAATATCTTGGTTAACCATATATAAAAGTTAAACCAGACAATGAAAACATGATAGATAGATAGATAGATAAACCATGATACATAGATAGATATGGATATATGTAGATACATATAGATATATACATAACTTATGAAATTACCTCTATTCAAAGATTCTTTTTTTTTTAATTAATTAATTTATTTTTGGCTGCATTGGGTGTTGGTTGCTGCCCGTGGGCTTTCTGTAGTTGCGGTGAGCAGGGGCTACACTTCGTTGCGGTGAGCAGGCTTCTCATTGTGGTAGCTTCTCTTGTTGCAGAGCACAGGCTCTAGTAGTGCGGGCTTCGGTAGTTGCAGCTCACGGGCTCTAAAGTGCAGGCTCAGTAGTTGTATCACATGGGCTTAGTTGCTCCACGGCATGTGGGATCTTCCCGGACCAGGGCTTAAACCTGTGTCCCCTGCATTGGCAGGCAGATTCTTAACCACTGAGCGACCAGGGAAGCCCTATTCAAACATTCTTGACTTAATACTGGCAATTAGTTTCATATGGTTCAATAGAGAATATAGAAAACTAAATCCATTACACATTCTTTTCAAACACTCTTGATAACTAAAAGTTATCACAACTAATAAAAGTTTATTAAGGTAACTGGATACTAGAGAAACATAAAATTTAACTGCTTATTGTAGCCCAGAAGGCAAAGGTAAAATCTAAAAATATAATGAAAGAAATGTTTATTTCCCAATTGCAATTTTAAAAGACCCTTAAAATACTATATAGAAATAAATTTAATAGAGCTACATAAGACGAATGATGAATTAGTAAATTTAATTATACAAGAAAATAATTTTAAAATGTTGTGGTGTTCTATTTTTAAGTATAAGAACACTAAAGACTGTTGACTGATAATTTCCTAGCAGTTTTCATCTCTACAAAAGAGGAGATAAAACATTCTGGAACTGATTTAAAGTAGTAAGTTTGTGGGTGTGGCAGAAGGAAAGGAATAAAAAGGAATTGAGGGTTCTGGTAAAAGGGTAATTGATTGTCTCTGGGGCCCTGCCTTGGTAAGATTAAGTGGTAAGTGAGGGTTGAGAATTTTTTTTTTAAATGGAGGCTAGAAACATATAAAGGCAGTGGCAATGGAAACAAGAGGACATATTCAAGAAATGCTAATGAATTAAAATAGGTAGAAATTGTGATTAAGTGAAAGTGGGGGTTGATGGTGAGAGAAATACCTAGAATAACTCCAATGCTTCTGTCTCAGATAACTGGTGCATTTATACATTAGGGAATATGGAAGGGGGGGGCAGGATTAGGAGGAAAAGGATAAAATCAGTTATCAACAAATTGAGTTTAAGGTGCATGGGGATAATCCAGGTGACCATGTTTAATAGACAGTTTTATAAATAAATTACAAGTCCAGCAGCATCTTAGGTCAGTTTCCCCAGGAGATTCTGGGAGAAAAATTCATGGGCAAGTGATTTATTAAAGTGCTTCCAGCAGTAGTGGAGGCTGAATGAGGAAGAGAAGTCAATCAAGGGTGCAGTCTCAGGTGAAGTCCCAGCCTCCTCTGATCTCAAAAGGAACTCTGGAGAATAAACCACACCTCATACTTGACTTGCTCAATACAAGGGAGCTGGGCTTTTATACTGTTGCATCCATCATTAACTATGGTCTGCCCCACAGGACAAAATCCCAGGTACTTAAGTTCTTCACATGTTCAGGCAAAGTGGCTCCAGTAGCCCAAGAATTGCCTTCAGAAGAGGGATGCAGATGCAGAGGCAAGCCTTCAGAAACAAAACATGCAGAACCTGAGGGTGGGCACATGGAACAAGAAAACGGGATACGAGAAGGATCTAGCCAGAACACTGAAGCATCCAGAAAGAGACCTAAGTTTAGAATTCATCCACCTGTTTGTAGAAGTTAGAACAAGAAGTGGATGGGATATGAAAGCAGATGGTTTAAAAGATAGAAATGATCTTTGAGAATATGATAGAAATGATCCTTGAGAATAACATTTCAAAGGAAGAAAGGCCTGTGAAGAAGCTTGAAAAAGCAAAGAAAGCATCAAGAAAAATAAGAAGAGGAGCAGACCATGGCAATATCCTGGGATGTAATCATTATTGGCTTTTGCTTATTTGCTTTATAACTATTCACATACTCATACTGCTGTTTTAGAAGAGCCAGTTGTGGGTACCAGTGGAAAATACTTGTCAGCGTGGTACAGATGCCTCTCCTGGGGAAGTCCAGTCATCTATCCCAGAAGCACCCTTCAGCTTCCTCCCCTGCTTTCCATAGAACCCCAACTAAAGCCAAAGGACCCTCACAACTGTGATGTACTGAGCCATGTTTGAATATGGAGAGTCTTGAGAGAGCTCAAAGTCTTCTTGACCAAGTGTGGAGTGTTTTTAATTAGGCAGTCTAGGAGGCATCAATAGGATGATCAAGCACAGACATTCTGAAAGGGTGAAGGGAAATTGCCTGAGGGACTTGGAAAAGCCTTGGGTAATATTTATTTAAAACAGGGAGTGAATCAGACTGTGCTCAAGTCTTCTGGTCTGAGTCCCAAACAGGAAATAAAGCCATAAGAATTGTGACTCAGAGGCTAATCCCACTACTTACCTGGCAGGAAGAGGGAGAAGGGAAGGGAAAGGGGAATCTGGAATGGGGATGGAAATCTTTCCCATCGCACAAGAAAAGCCTTCTGGTACTCTCAACAATTCTGATTCTTTCCCTCCAGGTCCATCCTCTTCTATATTTTTTAAAGGACAAAGTTTGCCTTGGGTGTGTTGTTATTTGATACTTGCTACATAAGAATTATTACTTAAATAACACAATATTTACTTTGGAAAAATGATAAAATCAAAAATCATTTTGAAAATCACCTGCATTCTTATAAACATAACTTTTGGACATTTCACATGAGTAAAAGTGTTGATTCTTAGAATTATATTGTGCTTTATTTTTATGTTAATACATATTTAAAAAAATAATATTGTCTTATGGCTATGCCTTATAGAATATCCCTTTGTAGAAATATCACAATTTATTCAACCTCTTGACTATTGTTTGACATTTTTTTTCTAGCCTCCTGTTTTTAAACTAAGTACAATAAATAAGACTCTGATACCGGGTATGTAACTGGCATTCGGTGGCGTGGCTTGGATCTACTAGCACCTGCATTTTCTGGGGATAGCCATTGATTGTATTTGGAGGAAATGCATCACTGGTAGATAAGATGAGTGTGTAATTTGAAGCTCTAACAGAAAGAATTGTATCCAGATAGAATACCTCCAACTCAATTAGTAATATGAAATTATTCCCCAATTTTACAAAAATATTTAAAAGATAATTGTGCAAGCCTAACACGATAACTGAAATTTGAAGTCTGTGTGAAATTTTGGAATCCAAGGGGACTATCTCCAGTAGCACAACAGCCACCACTTCTCTCTCCTCTTCATAGAGCAGGCTAAGAAAAAAATGTAAAATGTACTCCGTGACCTGAAAGAAAAATGCCATCTAACTGGGAATGCAGAACAACATAGGCAATATAAAAATTATTCCTGCCACTCTCTCCACTGCCCTCCAAAATACCCTTCTGATATTCTTAACCTCTTTACAACCACTGCATTTATATCCACATTTTCTCAAACTCTCTCTGCCATGTCTGCACTTTGAGGCAAAATGATTCCAAATGCCAGTGAATTTGGATTCTATTTCTCTTACTAAACTCTCCTTATTTCCTTCATGCCACCTGCTCATTCCAATTTTTTCATCCTGATCTCCAAATACCCAAAGCTGTATGTTTTTTCTCTTAATTCTTGTAACGCATAGCTAGGTCCATTACCTTCTAAAGTTCTGGATCTTATGGTCAGACATTCAAAATCTTTTTCATGAATAGCCTAGCATCCTTGTTTCTTTCATACTCCACATGTTTACTTCTGATTCTTAGTTTGTTATGTGTTGCCAAAGAAAGTCTCAAATCTAGGATATCATATTCCCTATAAATTCATGATTTTCCACCTTCATTTTTGTATTGACAGCTGCTCAGTAATCCTTTCATTCACATTTTATGGATTTCTTATGGCATTATCCACAGCTGCTATTCCAAAACTTTTCCATACTCCTTTGAACAATCTCTGTAAATTGCTTGACCTGAAATATTTCCCCCTTTGTTATTTGCTAACAGAAACCCCCTTTTATTCAGGAAGCAAAATGCTCAGCCCCAGAATAAAAATTGTGATTATTCTAAGCCAGTCATGCTAATCTCATTTTCTTTGCTCATTTATGGTCATTTATTGACCAGTATTGGTCAATGAGATTAGGGGATACTTGCTAGTGGCTTCTGTAAAACATTAGATGTGTGTGTGTGTGTGTGTGTGTGTGTGTGTGTTTATATATGGTGTGTATATTTATATATAAAATAGCCATATGTAATATCTATCTATATTCAGGAGAAAATGTGTTTCTTTTCTATCTTTTTTCTCCCTTCTTTGGAGAGGTCATGTGAAATCTTGATGCAATAGCCATCTTACCACTTTCAGAAGATGGAGAAGATTTTGAAAATGACATACCTGTATCCTAACATTTATTGAGCTCCTCAAGTCATCCTGGAATTGCCTGTTTCTAGGTTTCTAATATATGAGATAGTCAGTTGCCTGTCAATTACTCTTAGTTGGCAATTATGCTACTTGTGAGCCAAAATATCCTAAGGAATCAACTTCTTAAGCCCCAAACCTTATTAGTGCCTCTTGATATCAGCAGATGTCACTGCTTCCTACTTTACTAACTATCCTGCAAGGGCACAGCTAGATCACCACCCGTTCTATTCTCCCTTTCTTCTATTTAATAGGATGAAGCTCTCTTTCTTGGCAAAATTAACTTATTTATCTACCTGTTGGAGTCCCTCAGCTTATCCCTGCTCTAGGACATTGCTCCATCAAGCCTCTGTTTCACTTGAGCCTTCATTTCTTTTTTGTTTGTTTGTTTTTCTTGCCTCCTCCTCACCATATTGGTGACAGAGGGATCCCCACTGTAGGGTTATGGGATGGCCAAACACATGAAACCTGACGCTGTACAGGTTCATTTGACAACAGTTTATTAGTCGCATGTACTCACAGACCAGAGGAGGACACCACTTGTGACGCATGGTCACGTGGGGTTTGCATTCCGAAAATAGTGAACCAGAGGCTGTGTAACAAGGGCGTGAGGGGAATCCTGGTACCCATAAGAGGACGTGACTTGTTTGTTTGAATAGTTCTGTGGGCTGGCAGGGAACTGAAGCCTGCTACTTAGGGATAAGGAGGTCTGTGCCTGGTCCCCATGATAAGGAGGGTTGTTTGGCTAAGGGAGCTTATCGAAAACACAAATGTGAACATATTGTTCACATAACAATAAACTTAACACCTAAACATAAACTTAAATATACTATTGATACATTTTTAAGACTTGTTTTCTTTTAATTTTGGGAATACTTTTCATTTAAGCGTGTACATCTACAGTGTATTACTCATGATTGTATTGTCTTTACTCAAAGACCAAATTTTAGATACTTATTTATTTCTGATGGTATGCCCTTGTTATATTTTTGATGACTATTCTTATGGCTAGATATTTGCACATATAAGTGATTTTTTTCCTTTGAATTAATGCTAGGAAGTAGAATGTAAGCATTAGCTACATGTTAATTGTCATATAAAAAGTTCATCTTAATTTATACCCTCAGAAATGTACTAGAGTGCACATCCAATACCTTTGATAACACCAAGCTTTATACTATTTTAATTTACTTCAGTGTGATAAGTAAGAAAACTGTCACTCTTGTTTAAATCTTTGTCTCTCCATATGTTTATTGGCTATTTATATTTCTTCTTTCATAAACCAGGGATTACTATTATTTCTCATTTTCCTATGTATATGTTCATATCATTTTCTGACTGAATATTTATAGGATATTTTTATTCTAGAAATAATTTTTAAAATTTCCTGTGTCTAGTGACAGATGTATTGTTGGAGTGGGTACTTTTTCATTAAAATTATCTAGTTTTTATTTAGGAGCCCTCTGCATCTAAATATCAAAGTTTTCTTATCTTAGGGCAATTTTCCTCCCTTTTCTTTACTGTCTTCTCCTCAATTCATTTTTTAAAAAATTCCTATTATGACTACATTTGACCTCCCTATTCTGTTATCTACATTTCCGACCATTTCTCTCTTCAGTTTTATGTCTTAATAGTCTTGCTCTGATTTTTCTAAGTAACATTAAAATGTCCTCTAATTTTTAAGTTTCATTTTAAGCACACTGCCTCCCTTGTACTTTCTTTTGTTTAACAATCAGGTTTTGTTTAATTTCTATTCTGTCATGAGTTTCTTTCTTTTTCCAATTTCACAGATGAAATATCTGATCAGGTTTCTTTGAAAGTTTAATTAAAGATATTCTAAAGTTTTCTTCTGCTTCTTTCAGTAGCTGTGTTCCATAAGATATATTCACTTACTGATTTCTCCTCTATAGTGATGCTTCTGTTTATTAATCTAATAGAAAGAGACCATATTTTTCTATTTTAGAGAGTTGAAATGGATGCTCTTGGATAATGTTTAGGCCCCTGTTTAAGTCACTGATAACCTATAGGAGGTGGAAAAATTTATATTTATTAGAGTTTAACCTTGCCAGGTCATATATCCAAGACCATTGCTGAAAATAGAGGGCTGTATCTCATGAAGGCAGGTTTGCTTATGTGTTAAATAGTTGCCCTTTACAAGGCTGTTGTGGCAGCCTAATTATGTTTTAGCCCATGACCCCCCTCTTTTGCTAATCCCAACACTGGCCAGTAGAATATTACCCACATTTCATTTAGCTTGTTCTTTACTCAGCAACTCAAAGGTGTGACTTTAAAAAGGGAGTCTTTACCTCCCCAAAAATATCAGTAGGATAGAAAGTAGGCTTTTGCCAATTCCCCCAGAGACTTCTTCCCTTTCAGTGTCTTGTTTTCTACACCAGAAGATGTTATTATAGTTCTGCTGGGTAGTGAGTTCTGTGTTCCTAAAACAGACTTATTCTATTATGTGGTAAACAGCAGGTCACTCAGTAATTCCCTCAATTCTGTCTCACAAGCAGGTATATGTCAGATATTTTTCTTCAATATTATTCAAAGTGTTGGTGTATTGCTGGAACTATTCTTTTGTTTTTAGTGTCAATACACTTTTTCTCCCACTATTTTTATTTCTTATGATTATTTAAAAAAAAACTTCGATAGGGATGATGAAGGATGATTCTCTTCAGTTTGTATTAAATATTTTAAATGGATAGTTGGTACTCTTTTCTCATAATTTTTTAAAATCAGTAACTCATTATTAAGTCCTTAAATCCACTTACTGCCTAGAAATAGACAACTAAAAGTTCTGGTTATATTAATTAGTCTTAATTAATAAGTTCTTATTTTTTCTTACTCCCTGTATCAGTCAGGATAAGCTATCTGTATGCTACAGTAACAAACAATCCCACCACCTATGTCTTTAAACAAGTGAGATGTATTTCTTGCCCATACTGCATGCCCTTTGTGGGTTGGCAGGGGGCTCTGATGCGCATACACTATGTCCTAATTCTTTGTCCCAAGCTAATGAAGCATCCATTATCTGAACCTTCCGTCAGGGCAAAGGAAACAAAAGGAAGCATCGGGAATTGACACTCAGAGCTTTCAATGGAAAATAATATGTATCACTTTCAGTCACATTTCATTAGCAAAACAAGTCAGGGAAACACAACCTTTAATGTACCACGAAGAAGAGAGAGCTAGAATATTTATGGACAGTTTTAATAACTACCACATTTCCTATCATTTTTAACTTCTAATACTATTGCCAACCCAAACTTCTAAAATTTCCTCTTTGTTTTCCATGACACGAAATCCCTAGCTCTCTGATTGTTTATCATATTTTCCTCCAACTTCTTCTCTTTTTGCAATGACCTAAGTGTAGTTGATCCTTAAATTTCTGTCCTTGTTCATTTTCCATTTTATCTCTTTTGTCTGTCCTTGAGTGACCCTATAGTAACATTAGATACATATTATCAACCCAGTCTTTCATCATTCATTTACCAGGCATTTATTGCCAGTCTTGTATGTGCTATGGGACATAATCAAGATAAAAGCCCTATCTTCAGGGAAGTCACAGATTAGTTGGAATGGCAAAACTCAAACAGTTTTTGGTAAAAAATGTGCTGCATGTTTTAGTAGATTTGTGGTATATGTGATAGTAGAACTTATGATTCTAATGAGTAAGATAACTAAGTAATTTGAAATCTGACAACATTCAAAGTTATTCTTGTAAAATTACCCTTAAAATATGAATAATAACAGCTAAATCTCTGAAATTCTTAATGACATCTTTTACTTAATCATTTTCAGGTAAAATTTGTTGTTTGAATATTTACATGAAAGAACTCTGGAGGAAAACTATCATGAAAAGGAAGTTTAAAAGTCATGCCATTTTAAATTTAATACTTCCTGTGGATTATTCCTGGTTGTGAAAACACTACTAATCTGGAAATTTGAAATGACAAATGCCAAGGTTTTTTTTTTCACTTTCTCTAAAATGATTAGAAAGTGTAAGAAATGGTTTTGACTACTTGAAAGTCAAACTCTACCTCTTGATCTCTGCATCAAGCAAAACACTACACAAAGTAGTGCCTGAAAAATATTTATGAGATGAAATGAAATTGATCTATTCTCTATCTTAGGAAAATTTGGTTTTTTCACCCTACTTATTACCTGGAAGTTAAAAGAATCCAAATGGAATATAAAGATTAATAAAACAATAAAATAAGGGCTATTAGAGAAGAATGAGATTGGAGACTTGAATCTACCACTGTCTGTGCATGAGCAAGTTACCTTACCTTACTGTGGTTTGGTTTTCTAGCTTTAAAGCTTGAGGAATCAATGATTTTGAATTGGAATGGGATGGTGATAAGAACAAGTCTAAGGTAGTATCACTTTCCCTTTTTTACCTTTGAATTTATGTGTATTTGAGCTGTTCAAAGAATCTAACACCCTCAAAACCCTAACCCCCAATGCCAAAATCTGTATTATATATTATTTTGAGAGTCGACATGATGTACAATTTTTATAGGTAGTTTATGGAAGTCAGTCTGCACCCATCTTAGAAAAGTAGACATCTGAGATAAGTGTCCAAATTAATAAGGTAAAAACAAATATTTTCCCGTAGAACCCAATAAATCACTGGCATTTCTCAAATTTAGTATAATGGGGACCTGAGAAAGAGGTAAGTAAGAAAGAAAGAAGTACTATTTAATTACTTTCCATTTCAGGACCTGCAGAGTCTCTGAATTGTATATTTTTATAAAATGAAAATCAGTTACTTGCAATCATATTAGTTCCCTAATACCTTGGAGAAACCCTTTATATAACAGATGTGTGTTAAGATCATTTGAACTATTAAGGAAGCCATACTCAAGCATCATTTAAAATTTAAAGAAAACAGTAGGGATTTGGTGAAAAAAGATGACCCTGAAGGGTGAGTCTGTTGGGTTTAAACCTGTAAAGGGACAGTCAGCCTCAAACATGAGGGTGAGTGAACGTCCACATCGTAACTCAGAAGTTAAAGGCACATGTTTAGTATTTGGAGAAAATGTGAGACTTTTCATTAGCAGGTGAGACCCTAAATGACTCTGCAAGAAGAAAGCATCCTAATTGTGAATTACACATCAGCCATTGCAAATGCTCTCAGTGGAAACTTTCACTATAGCAATCTTCTCAGTAGATGACTAAGCCAGACCTAACTGTCTCTGTTAATTAAATGCTCTGTCATGATGTTTCTTTACTAAACCATGTTGGAGCATTTAATTAACACATTAAAGTGTGCAATATTTTCTTTTTTTTCATAAATTTATTTATTTATTTAATTTATTTTGGGCTGTGTTGGGTCTTTGTTTCTGCTCGCAGGCTTTCTCTAGTTGCGGCGAGCAGGGGCTACTCTTCGTTGCGGTATGCAGGCTTTTCATTGCAGTGGCTTCTCTTGTTGCGGAGTACGGGCTCTAGGCATGCGGGCTTCAGTAGTTGCGGTGCACGGGCTCAGTAGTTGTGGCTCGCGGGCTCTAGAGAGCAGGCTTAGTAGTTGTAGCGCGTGGGCTTAGTTGCTCCATGGCAAATGGGATCTTCCCAGACCAGGGCTCGAACCTGTGCATTGGCAGGCAGATTCTTAACCTCTGTGCCACCCGGGAAGCCCTGTAATAATATTTTCTTATGTGGGACAAGAGGTTAGCTTTTTTTAATACAAGTTGAAATTTTTTCTTTACCCCTTTTTTCATTTTTTTGGCAGAAAATGGATAAAAGATGCATGATTTCCATTACAAATCTGAGTACATTCACTTGAGGAATAAAAGTATAATGGATTATTTATGCTATATTGTTTTCATGATGTGCTTTAGATCAGTACATTCAACTTGTCACCTTTAACTACACTTACATAGTTGAAAATAATTCTGTTTTGGTTCCCTCCTTGGCTGTGGAGAGCATGAGTTCTTTCCTAGTAGAGCTTATGAGTCTTTCCATTAGATATATTTGAGTTTGGGACTCGGACTTCTCAGCTTATTGTTTCTAAGGAAATGGCTCGGAAAGGTCACACATCAGTTTTTTAGAGTAAAAATAATGAATGGGCATTTGAAATGAATAAGAATTAGTTCTCACCCTCTGCCCCACCTAGGCCACGTGTTTGCCTTGTGCCTCATTTCCCACAACTGGAAGCTCCCAGCTGAATAATCACATCCAAACATGCTGAGCTAATTGAAGAAAGGTGCTATATAAACACGAGGTACTATTATTATGGTCATTTTCCCAGACCTTGGGCTTCCCCACCCACTTCCTCTAAACGTACAATGAGGTGGAAGGCATTGCTTCCTCCAACTAGATATAGAGTTTGAGAGCAATGCCTTTGGTGCCCTCAAGTGGTTGCCTCTAGAAGACATCAGCTGTGGAGCTGAAGTTCATGGCATAGAAACGATGCCCTAGAACTTGCCAGTTTAGAGGGGGAAATATATATGACAAAAGCATATAAGGCTTCTTAGGTTAATATTTTTCAAACAAAATTATTTACACGTATTAAAATGCCAGGCAGTCTTCACTATATTTCTTTCTTTATTTTTATTTTTTTAACATCTTTATTGGAGGATAATTGCTTTACAATGGTGTGTTAGTTTCTGCTTTATAACAAAGTGAATCAGCTATACATATATCCCCATAACTCCTACCTCTAGTGTCTCCCTCCCACCCACCCTATTCCCACCCCTCTAGGTGCACACAAAGCAGAGAGCTGATCTCCCTGTGCTATGCAGCTCCTTCCCACCAGCTATCTATTTTACAATTGGTAGTGTATATAAGTCCATGCCGCTCTCTCCCTTCATCCCAGCTTACCCTTCCCACAGCCCTGTGTCCTCAAGTACACTTTCTACGTCTGCGTCTTTATTCCTGTGCTGCCCCTAGATTCTTCAGAACCTTTTTGTTTTAGATTCAAAATATATGTGTTAGCATATGGTATTTCTTTTTCTCTTTGACTTACTTCACTGTGTATGACAGACTCTAGGTCCATCCACCTCACTACAAATAACAATTATGTTTCTTTTTATGGCTGAGTAATACCCATTGTATGTATGTGCCACATCTTCTTTATCCATTCATCTGTCAGTGGACACTTAGGTTGCTTCCATGTCCTGGCTATTGTAAATAGAGCTGCAATGAACATTGTGGTACATGGCTCTTTTTGAATTATGATTTTCTCAGGGTATATGCCCAGTAGTGGAATTGCAGTGTCACATGGTAGTTCTGTTTTTAGTTTTTTAAGGAACCTCCATACTGTTCTCCATAGTGGCTATATCAATTTACATTCCCACCAACAGTGCAAGAGGTTTCCCTTTTCTCCACACCCTCTCCAGCATTTACTGTTTGTAGATATTTTGATGGCCATTCTGACTGGTGTGAGGTGATACCTCATTGTAGTTTTGACTCGCATTTCTCTAATGATTAGTGATGTTGAGCATTCTTTCACGTGTTTGTTGACAATCTGTATATCTTCTTTGGAGAAATGTCTATTTAGGTTTTCTGCCCATTTTTGGATTGGGTTGTTTGTTTTTGTGATATTGAGCTGCATGACCTGCTTGTAAATTTTGGAGATTATTCCTTTGTCAGTTGCTTCATTTGCAAATATTTTCTCCCATTCTGAAGGTTGTCTTTTCATCTTGTTTGGCTTCCTTTGCTGTGCAAAAGCCTTTAAGTTTCATTAGGTCCCATTTGTTTCTTTTTGTTTTTATTTCCATTTCTTTAGGAAGTGGGTCAAAAAGGATCTTGCTGTGATTGATGTCATAGAGTGTTCTGCCTATGTTTTCCTCTAAGAGTTTGATAGTGTCTGGCCTAACATTTAGGTCTTTAATCCATTTAGAGTTTATTTTTGTGTATGGTGTTAGGGAGTGTTCTAATTTCATTCTTTTACATGTTGCTGTCCAGTTTTCCCAGCACCACTTATTGAAGAGACTGTCTTTTCTCCATTTTATATTCTTGCCTCCTTTATCAAAAATAAGGTGACCATATGTGCATGGGTTTATCTCTGGGCTTTCTATCCTGTTCCATTGATCTATATTTCTGTTTTTGTGCCAGTGCCATATTACCTTGATTACTGTTGTTCTGTAGTATAGTCTAAAGTCAGGGAGCCTGATTCCTCCAGCTCCATTTTTCTTTCTCAAGATTACTTTGGCTACTCAGGGACTTCTGTGTTTCCATACAAATTGTGAAATTGTTTGTTCTACTTCTGTGGAAAATGCCATTGGTAGTTTGATAGGGATTGCATTGAATCTGTAGATTGCTTTGGGTAGTAATAGTCATTTTCACAATATTGATTTTTCCAATCCAAGAACATGGTCTATCTCTCCATCTGTTGGTATCATCTTTAATTTCTTTCATCAGTGTCTTATACTTTTCTGCATACAGGTCTTTTGTCTCCTTAGGTAGGTTTATTCCTAGGTATTTTATTCTTTTTGTTGCAATGGTAAATGAGAGTGTTTCCTTAATTTCTCTTTCAGATTTTTCATCATTAGTGTATAGGAATGCAAGAGATTTCTGTGCATTAATTTTGTATCCTGCTACTTTACAAAATTCATTGATTACCTCTGGTAGTTTTCTGGTAGAGTCTTTAGGATTCTGTATGTATAGTATCATTTCATCTGCAAACAGTGACAGCTTTACTTCTTCTTTTACGATTTGGATTCCTTTTATTTCTTTTTCTTCTCTGATTGCTGTGGCTAAGGCTTCCAAAATTTTATTGAATAGCAGTGGTGAGAGTGGGCAACCTTGTCTTGTTCCTGATCTTAGTGGAAATGGTTTCAATTTTCACCATTGAGAACGATGTTGGCTGTGGGTTTTTCATATATGACCTTTATTATGTTGAGGGAAGTTCCTTCTATGCGTACTTTCTGGAGGGTTTTTATCATAAATGGGTGTTGGATTTTGTTGAAAGCTTTTCCATCAACCGTTGAGATGATCATATGGTTTTTTTTTTTTTGATCATATGGTTTTTATCCTTCAGTTTGTTACTATGCTTTATCACATTGATTGATTTGCATATATTGAAGAATCCTTGCATTCTTGGGTTAAACCCCACTTGATCATGGTGTATGATCCTTTTAATTTGCTATTAGATTCTGTTTGCTATTATTTTGTTGAGGAATTTTGCATCTATGTTCATCAGTAATATTGGTCTGTAGTTTTCTTTCTTTGTGACATCTTTGTCTGGTTTTGGTATCAGGGTGATGGTGGTCATGTAGAATGAGTTTGGGAGTGTTCCTTCCTCTGCTATATTTTGGAAGAGTTTGAGAAAAATAGGTGTTAGCTCTTCTCTAAATATCTGGTAGAATTCGCCTGTGAAGCCATCTGGTCCTGGACTTTTGTTTGTTGGAAGATTTTTAATCACAGTCTCAACTTCAGTGCTGTGATTGGTCTGTTTATATTTTCTATTTCTTCCTGGTTCAGCCTCAGAACGTTGTGCTTTTCTAAGAATTTGTCCATTTCTTCCAGGTTGTCCAGTTTATTGGCATATAGTTGCTTGTAGTAATCTCTCTTGATCCTTTGTATTTCTGCAGTGTCAGTTGTTACTTCTCCTTTTTCATTTCTAATTCTATTGATTTGAGTCTTCTCCCTTTTTTTCTTGATGAGTCTGGCTAATGGTTTATTAATTTTGTTTATCTTCTCAAAGAACCAGCTTTTAGTTTCATTGATCTTTGCTATTGTTTCCTACATTTCTTTTTCATTTATTTCTGATCTGATCTTTATGATTTCTTTCCTTCAGCTAACTTTGGGGTTTTTGTTGTTGTTCTTCTTCTTTCTCTAATTGCTTTAGGTGTAAGCTTAGGTTGTTTATTTGAGATGTTCCTTGAGGTAGGATTGTATTACTATAAACTTCCCTCTTAGAGATGCTTTTGCTGCATCCCATAGGTTTTGGGCTGTCGTGTTTTCATTGTCATTTGTCTCTAGGTATTTTTTCATTTCATCTTTGATTTCTTCAGTGATCTCTTAGTTACTATTAGTGTATTGTTTAGCCTCCATGTTTTTGTAATTTTTAGAGTTTTTTTCCTTTAATTGATATCTAGTCTCATAGCATTGTGGTCAGAAAAGATACTTGATAAGATTTCAATTTTCTTAAATTTACCAAGGCTCAATTTGTGACCCAAGATATGTTCTATCCTGGAGAATGTTTCATGAGCACTTGAGAAGAAAGTGTATTCTGTTATTTTTGGATGGAATGTCTTATAAATATCAATTAAGTCCATCTTGCTTAATGTATCATTTAAAACTTGTGTTTCCTTATTTATTTTCATTTTGGAGAAAGTGGGGTGTTAAAGTCCCCTAGTATGATTGTGTTACTGTCGATTTCTCCTTTTATGGCTGTTAGCATTTGCCTTATGTATTGAGGTGCTCCTATGTTGGGTGCATAAATATTTACAATTATTATATCTTCTTCTTGGATCGATCTCTTGATCATTATGTAGTGTCCTTCTTTGTCTCTTGTAATAGTCTTTATTTTAGTCTTTATTTTAAAGTCTACTTTGTCTGATATGAGAATTGTTACTCCAGCTTTCTTTTGATTTACATTTGCACGGAATATCTTTTTCTGTTCCCTCACTTTCAGTCTGTATGTGTCCCTATGTCTGAAGTGGGCCTCTTGTAGACAGCGTATGTATGGGTCTTGCTTTTGTATCCATTCAGCAAGGCTGCGTCTTTTGGTTGGAGCATTTAATCCAATCACGTTTAAGGTAATTTTCCACATGTATGTTCCTATTACCATTTTCTTCACTGTTTTGGGTTTGTTATGTAGGTCTTTCCCTTCTCCTGTGTTTCCTGCCTAGAGAACTTCCTTTAGCGTTTCTTGTAAAGCTGGTTTGGTGGTACTGAATTCTCTTAGCTTTTGCTTGTCTGTAAAGGTTTTAATTTCTCCATCGAGTCTGAATGAGATCCTTGCTGGGTAGAGTAATCTTGGTTGTAGGTTTTTCCCTTTCATCATTATAAATATGTCCTGCCACTCCCTTCTGGCTTGCAGAGTTTCTGCTGAAAATATCCACTGTTAACCTTATGGGGATTCCCTTGTATGTTACTTGTTGTTTTTCCCTTGCTGCTTTTAATATTTTTTTCTTGCGTTTAATTTTTGACAGTTTGATTAATATGTGTCTTGGCATGTTTCTCCTTGCATTTACCCTGTATGGGACTCTCTGCGCTTCCTGGGCTTGATTAACCATTTCCTTTCCCATATTAGGGAAGTTTTCAACTATAATCTCTTCAAATATTTTCTCAGTTCCTTTCTTTTCTCTTCTTCTTCTGGGACCCCTATAATTCGAATGTTGGTATGTTTAATTTTGTCCCAGAAGTCTCTGAGACTGTCCTCAATTCTTTTCATTCTTTTTTTTTAATTCTTCTCTGCAGTAGTTATTTCCACTATTTTATCTTCCTGGTCACTTATCCGTTCTTCTGCCTCAGTTATTCTGCTATTAATTCCTTCTAGAGAATTTTAATATCATTTATTGAGTTGTTCATCATTATTTGTTTGCTCTTTAGTTCTTCTAGGTCCTTGTTAAACGTTTCTTGTGTTTTCTCCATTCTATTTCCAATATTTTGGGTCATCTTTACTATCATTATTCTGAATTCTTTTTCAGGTAGACTGCCTATTTGCTCTTCATTAGTTTGGTCTGGTGGGTTTTTACCTTGCTCCTTCATCTGCTGTTTGTTTCTCTGTCTTCTCATTTTTCTTAACGCACTGTGTTTCGGGTTTCCTTCTTGCAGGCTGCAGGTTCATGTTTCCCATTGTTTTTGGTGTCTGCCCCCAGTGGTTCAGTGGGTTTGGTTCAGTGGGTTGTGTCAGCTTCCTGGTGGAGGGGACTAGTGCCTGTGTTCTGGTGGATGAGGCTGGATCTTGTCTTTCTGGTGGGCAGGACCACGTCAGTTGGTGTGTTTTGGGGTGTCTTTGACCTTATTATGATTTTAGGCAGCCTTTCTGCTAATGGGTGGGGTTATGTTCCTGTCTTGCTAGTTGTTTGGCATGGGGTGTCCAGTGCTGGAGCTTGTTGGTCGTTGAGTGGAACTGGGTCTTATCGTTGAGCTGGAGATCTCTGGAAGAGCTTTTGCCATTTGATATTACGTGGAGCCGGGAGGTCTCTGGTGGACCAATATCCTGAACTTGGCTGTCCCATCTCAGAGTCACAGGCCTGGCACCCAGCCAGATCAGCAAGACCCGGTCAGCCACACGGCTCAGAAGAAAAGGGAGAAAAAAAAAGAAAAATAATAAAATAAAGTTATTAAAATAAAAAATTATTATTAAGAATAAAAAATTTAGAAGTAATAGAAAAAGAAAAAAAATAAAGAAAGAAGAGAGCAACCAAACCAAAAAACAAATCCACCAATGATAACAAGTGCTAAAAACTAAACTAAAAAAAAAAAAAAGAAAGGACAGACACAACCCTAGGACAAATGGCAAAAAGCAAAGCTATACAGACAAAATCACACAAAGAAGCATACACATACACATTCACAAAAAGAGAAAAAGGGAAAATATATATATACTGTTGCTCCCAACATCCACCTCCTTAATTTGGGATGATTTGTTGTCTATTCATGTATTCCACAGATGCAGGGTACATCAAGTTGATTGTGGAGCTTTAATGCACTGCTTCTGAGGCTGCTGGGAGAGATTTCCCTTTCTCTTCTTTGTTTGCACAGCTCCTGGGGTTCAGCTTTGGATTTGGCCCCGCCTCTGCGTGTAGGTCGCCAGAGGGCTTCTGTTCTTCGCTCAGACAGGACGGGGTTAAAGGAGCCGCTGATTCGGAGGCTCTGGCTCACTCAGGCCGGGGGGTGGGAGGGGTACGGATGCGGGGCGAGCCTGCGGCAGCAGAGGCATCATGCCATTGCACCAGCCTGAGGCTCGCCATGCGTTCTCCCGGGGAAGTTGTCCCTGGATCACGGGACCCTGGCAGTGGCGGGCTGCACAGGCTCCCCGGAAGGGGGGTGTGGATAGTGACCTGTGCTCGCACACAAGCTTCCTGTAGCGACAGCAGAAGCCTTGAGCGTCTCATGCCCGTCTCTGGGGTCCGCGCTGATAGCCGCGGCTCGCGCCCGTCTCTGGAGCTCATTTAGGCGGTGCTCTGAATCCCTTCTCGTCACGCACCCTGAAACAATGGTCTCTTGCCTCTTCAGCATCTCCAGACTTTTTCCCAGACTTTCTCCCGGCCAGCCGTGGCGCACTAGCCCCCTGCAGGCTGTGTTCACGCAGCCAACCCCAGTCCTCTCTCTGCGATCCGACCTCCGAAGCCCGAGCCTCAGCTCGCAGCCCCGCCCGCCCTGGCGGGTGAGCAGACAAGCCTCTCGGGCTGGTGAGTGCTGGTCGGCCCCATCCTCTGTGCGGGAATCTCCCTGCTTTGCCCTCCGCACCCCTGTTGCTGCGCTCTCCTCCGCGGCTCCGAAGCTTCCCCCCTCCGCCACCCACAGTCTCCGCCCATGAAGGGCCTTCCCAGTGTGTGGAACTCTTTCCTCCTTCACAGCTCCCTCCCACTGGTGCAGGTCCCATCCCTATTCCCTATTCTTTTGTCTCTGTTTTTTCCTTTTTCTTTTGCCCTACCCATGTACGTGAGGGGTTTCTTGCCTTTTGGGGAGTCTGAGGTCTGCCAGCGTTCAGTAGGTGTTCTGTAGGAGCTGTTCCACATGTAGGTGTATTTCTGATGTATTTGTGGGGAGGAAGGTGATCTCCACGTCTTACTCTTCTGCCATCTTGAAGGTCTCTCCTCAGTCTTCACTATATTTAAAAATAATATTGGTATCTTCTGAGTGGCAAAGTATAGCCACAATAAATTTTTTTCTTAATAATCTAATCACTCAACAGGTTGTTGGGACAAATCTCTCTGTCCCTACACTGAAAGCTGCATTGTGGATACATGAGGGCTTATGGAGGTACTGAGCAGACAATTGGTTCTTCATAAATGTTTCCTGAATCTTTCTCTTGTTTCAAGTCAGCCACTAACAAGCTGGGTGAGGTCAGATAGTTACTTGTCCTAGTTGACCTATAATTTCTTTATTCTTAAAAGATAAGCACTTAACCAAATGAGTGGTTTTTAAAGTTATCTATTGGTTTGATCCTCTGATCCTCTTTTTATAAAAGACATATTCCATACAACTTCAAAATGTCAAATAAATGGGAGTGGGACTATTCTGGCTTAGGCTGTGTTGAAGAGGCTGACTTTTACCTGTTTAGTCTTCTTTTCTTTTCATCCTCACCCCACCCCTAAAGGCCTTGATACACCTTAGAGAATCCCAGAGCTCCAGAGAACACAGTTATAAAGTCATAGCACTAATTATCATTATTATTTATTTAAGCTCCAATTTAAAAAATTGTTTCAAAATATTATTTAGTTAATTGCCTTACAGGTTCCTACAATTTTAATTTTTCTATTGTTCTGTAATAAAACTTTTTTTTCACTTCAGTCATCAACATGTGCACAAAGGCAGTAAAGTAGAAAATATGAATTTTCAAGGTTCATATCTATCCTCATGCTTTGGAGACTTTATGAGTCTATAAACAATTCTATTTAATCACACACACTTGAGTATCAGAAACTCAACTTGATGTTGGGTTTTGTCAGGATAAAGAAACTGGTTGAGATATCTAATTGACAAAACTTTTGAAAACTATAAAGTACTGTATCATAACTAATTGAATAACACTAAAATATATATGAGTGTTGAAATTCATGTGATAAAGTCTGAATTTTATTGCTGTTCAGAGGAAAGGGAGGCCAGTATATTTTGCAGGAGTCAGAAAAAGGACAAAGTGAGGGCTGCCCTGGTGGCGCAGTGGTTGAGAGTCCGCCTGCCGATGCAGGGGACACGGGTTCATGCCCCGGTCCGGGAAGATCCCACATGCCGCGGAGCGGCTGGGCCCGTGAGCCATGGCTGCTGAGCCTGCGCGTCTGGAGCCTGTGCTCCGCAGCGGGAGAGACCACAACAGTGAGAGGCCCGCGTACCGCAAAAAAAAAGAAAAAGGGCAAAGTGAGATGAGCTGAGTCTAGAAGAAAGCAAGACTTTGGACAGACAGAAGCATCAGAGGTTGATGAGGTTCTTATACAAGTTTGGTGGCAGGACTGAATGCATGGAACCCAGCTTCGTGAGGCTGTGTGGTACACAGGAGGACCAAGAGCTGGGGTCAGCAGCTCTGCTGCTGGACCCTGACTTTCCTCCTTAGTCAATGAAAGAATGTTTGTGAAGACACAAACAATATTTGGCACTTAAAACCATTCATTTTTTCTTCTCTCTTAGAGGGGGATATGAGGAAAAAATTAATCCACTCTGCTCCCACCTATATATTATTTTGACCGTGTAAAAATATTGGAAGAGTACAATATATTTATGGTATAAGTGCACAACTTATACTTTGAAATGTGTTTAAGTTTTGACCTTTAAGCAGAGAATTCATTTTTCATATGTAGATTGGTGATGTTAAGAATTGGTATAATATCTTCAAACATGAATATGTATGGTTCTGTGAAATATTTCTTACTGGCAGATAGTCATGCGTAAGGAACTCTGCCTGGTAGGTCAGTGCTGCCCAAAACAGATGGCACAAGTCATGGGGTATCAGCTGTTCCAAGAAGTGGGATATGTTATGTTGGAAATCTAGCTTTTCACGTATGAGAGGTGGAATACGACTAAAACGAAGGGTGAAATGTCATTTTTAAGGAACAAGCCCCAGATAGATAAGGTAGGATCAACTACTACCATGTTACCTCTTACCATGTCTATCTGGGCCTTGTTCCTTAAAAATGACGTTTCACCCTTCATTTGATGATTTTATAAATCATCATAGATCCTATTTGGTGAAGGAACAATAAAAATCTACCCCTCCATAGAAGTTGGTGGTGTTTCTCCTCTTAAATTGCTATTATTTTTCTTTTTGCACCCTGGCTCATGGGCTTTCTGGCCCTAAAACAGGTTGAAGCAAAAACAGGAAAACATCATTTCTCCTACTCTGTTTCCTGCCAAGTCAGCACTAGGAAGTGTTAAGGACCTGGAGGTGTGGACTCAGGTCAGTTCCTGAAATCTTCCTAAATCAGTCTGGTTCATTCCCTGAGAAGGAGACTTACTGTTAATAAGATTGTGACTCCCACCAAGAAAGAACATTGATAGAAAGTCAATTGACATATTTATCACATTTATAGGCCGAATGGAAGAAAAATATGATACTCTCAAACAATGCTGGAAAGCTATTTGAAAAAAGAAACTCAACATCTGTTCACCAATGAAAAATATTTTAGGACACTTGGAATCAAAAGATGTATAATACTAGAATAAATAGGCAATATGTTTTCTAGGGAAAATAATATATAAATAATGGAAAAGAGGACAAAGAATTATTATTATATGTACATGATGCACCAACCAGGAAAATGAACAAATTACTCTGACAACTATTTAGAACCAAGAGATTTTAAGTGCATGATTATAATATTTACATATGAAAATTATTAGATGTTCTCTTTATAGCAATAACAAGTTATAATGTGAATGGGATATATTCCACTTACAATATCAAGAAAAATGAAAACATCATGAATAAAACATACCAAGAAATGTTTTAGAAAAAATTTTGAAGGACACAGTAATAGAAAATGATTTAATGTAGATATAATCTATTGTGTTACTGAAACTTGCAAAGTTTATTTCTTCAGCTGTGGCAGCCTTGGGGTGCAAGAGGTAAGAGGTTATAACTATGCTAATATTAGGAAAATTCTCTGCTTTTCAATCTATGCCCTGAGCTGAGAATTCTGGACTTTTAAGTTGTTACTCCCCATCTTTAAGTTGTCAGTCACTCTTAGGAGCCACCAGTTCACCTCCAATCCCTTGAAATTCTCATGCCCTACATATTCTTCCATGCACAGACCACTCAGACTTCCAAGCTTTGCCTGTAATGGGCCGTTTATTACATGTGATCCCAGACAGCCCATGCATGCCTCTAGCTGCCAGAATTCCAGCCCTTAATTGCACCAGGATTTTTCACTGCTCTCAGCACCAACTAGGCCAGTAATACATCCTAAATTTCACCACCTTTCTTGGTGGAATGGTTGTCAATTGTATTAGTTTAGTTGTAAACATGAGAGTCTAACTTATAATGTTAAGAGTCCAACAAAACCTTGCTATAAGCAAAAGGTTGATGGTTTGTATAGGTAGGAAAGGATTATTAAAAGGATGGTGGTAACTGACAGAATCTCTTAAGGTGCCAGACAAATAGGTGTAGAGGTTACACAGAAAAGAATGCCTCAAATCCTACCCAGTACTCTTCTGCTACTGCTGGGACATAGGTAGTACATATGATTAAAACTGGACACTAATGCCACTAGAATTGCTGTCACTGCAGCTCTTGGAAACTAGAAGTAGCTGCTGCCTCTGCTACTACCTATCAACACAACGTGAACTTCCAATCACGAAGGGTGTGTGATTGGAAAGGGTGTGAGGAAGGGTGTGTCTGATTGGCATGGCATAAACTGTGTCACCACAACTTGAGCTATGGAGGCTGGGAATGCAAATACTTTACAAGTCTTCTAGAGACGCAGCCTTAGCTTCTTCAGGAAAAGGAGTCCCTAAGCATAGGAAGGGGTTCTGTTTCCGGGATGCAAAAACAATGACAAATACTAAATAGGGGAAGTTCTTGCTCATGTATTTTCTTTCTGAAAAACATTTCTTCTCAACATTTCTATCTTATTTTTCGTTTTCAAAGGAATCATAGGGTCACATGACACATTTTGAAATAATAGAGTTCCAATTTTCATTAGAGTAGATTTAAATCAATCAGATAACTTGAAAAAAATTTACATTTTGTGATACCCAGTATTTCCATCTAGGAATATAGCATGACTCAATTGATTTACATATTCATTTATATTTTATAACAAAGTCTGCAAATACCTTCACGTGAAGATAAATTTACTAAATTTATTCCAAGGTAATTTTTCTGTTTCAAATGAGGTCTTCATATGGTTTTTAAACTGGCGTTTGCCAAAATATAGAGAAGTCATTGATTAGTAAGATTGTTTTATTGAAATATACATTTAGAAAAGTATACATATCACATGAATTTTCATAAATTGAATATATCCTATAACCAGCAACTAGATCAAGAAACAAAAAATTACCAAGCTTAACACCAAAGGCAAAAATCTTAGCATAATTTTCTTGAGCTCTATCCTTGTTGCTTATATGTATCGATAATTCATTTCCTTAGAGCTGAGTAGTATTTCATTGTATATATATATCCCAATATATTTATTTATTCATCTGTTGATGGACATTTGAATTGTTTCTAATTTTTGATTGTTACAGATGAAACTTTTATGAACATTATGTGTAAGTTGTTTTATGGACATATGCTTTCATTTCTGTAGGATAAATATTCTGCCCTAAAAACTTACCTCAGGTTCCCATCCCCATCTTCATAACTCAGGGAAACTACACATTGAGTCTGCCTTCTTGTGCTTTGTCATGGAAAATCTTTCTAGGCTGGAGCAAATGTAAGGCTTACCTCTGTGTTTCTCATCATTCTGGGATCACTGTCTTTGAATTGCTAAATGTCCAAATTCTTGAAAACTGTTGCTTAATGAATTTTTTCCAGTTTTTTATTTGTGTCTGCTGGGAGGGTTAATGCTACTCCATCTTGGCTTGAAGCTGAAGTCCTAGTAGATTTTTTTTTTTTAATAAATAGCTTTACTGAGAGATACTACACATGCTATAATGTTCACTATTTCAAAGTGCAGAATAATCGTTCTGTAGGTTGCCTTTTCATTTTTGAATAGTTTCCTTTGCTATGCAGAATCTTTTTACTTTTAGTTAGTCTCATTTGTTGATTTTTGCTTTGGTTGCTTTTGCTTTTGGTATCAGATTCAAAAAATCATCACCAAGACCTGTGTCAAGTAGTTTACCACCTATATTTCCTTCTAAAAGTTTTATGGTTTTAGGTCTTATAGGCAAGTCCTTAATCCATTTTGAGTTAATTTTTCTGTCTGGTGTAGGATAGTGGTTCAGTTTCATTCTTTTGCGTGTGGCTGTCCAGTTTTTCCAATACTATTTATTGATGAGATTGTTCTTCCTCCATTGTATATATTCTTGCCTTCTTTGTCATAAATTAATTGACCATATCTGCGTGGGTTTATTTCTAGGCTTTCTATTTTGTTCTATTAATCTATGTTTTCATGCCAATACCATACTCTTGATTACTGTAGTTTTGTAATATAGTTTGAAATCAAGAAGTATAATGCTTGCAGCTTTATTCTTCTTTCTGAAAATTGCTTTAGCTATTTGGGGTGTTTTGTGGTTCCACACAAATCCAGGATTGTTTGTTCTATTTCTGTGAAAAATGCCATTGGAATTTTGATAGGGGTTGTGTTGAATCTGTAGATAGCTTTTGGTACTGTGGACATTTTAACAATATTAATTCTTCCAATGTATTGGCATGGAATATCTTTCTATTTATTCGTGTGTTCTAATTTCTTTCACTAATGTCATAATTTTCAGTGTACTAGTCTTTCACCTTTTTGGTTAAATTTTTTCCTAGGTATTTTACTCTTTTTGATGCAATTGTAAATGGTATTTCTTTTCCTCAGTTTTTCTTTCTTGTCATTATTATTACTGTATAGAAACACAACTGATTTTTGTACGATTTTGTTTTCTGCAAGTTTACTGAATTTGTGTGTTAGTTCTAACAGTTTTCTGGTGCCTTTATGGTTTTCTATATATATGATATCATGTTATCTGCAAATAATGACAGTTTTACTTCATCCTTTTTAGGATTAGGATGCCTCTTATTTATTTTCCTTTCCTTGGCTAGGACTTCCAGTACTAAGTTGAGTAAAGGTGGTAAGAGTGGGTATCCTCAGCTTGTTCTGATCTTAGAGGGAAAACGTACACCTTTTCACCATAGAGCATAATTTAATTATGGACTTGTCATATATGGCCTTTATTATGTTAGTGTCCATTCTCTCATACCCACTTTGTTGAGAGTTTTTATCATGAATGAAAGTTGATCAACATAGTCTTATATATTTCTTTGTACATTTGTTTTAAATCAGATAGGAGAAGAAAAGTGGTACAAGCAAAAATACTCATATAAAAGAGTAAATGGATTTCATTTTATTGCTGTTTTTATTTCTGCAGTCAATCAAATCTAGTATCCTTTAATTTCAGCCTGAAGTACTTTTTTAAGCACCTTGTAGTGCAGGTGTCTTACAAAAGATTTTCTCAATTTTTGTTATCTACAAATGTTCTAATTTCACCATCTTATTTTGGAGGATAGTTTTGTTAGACATAGAATTCTTGGTTAACAGTCTATTTCTTTCAGCACTTTCAATAGATTATTCCACTGTCTTCTGGCCTCAATAGTGTCTGATGATAAATATTCTGTTAATCTTATGAGGATTCCCTAGTATATAATGAGTCAAAAGTGACCCTTGATGCTGTCAACATCCACTCTTTTTCTTGACTTTTGGCAGTTTAACCATGGTGTTTCTAGGTGTGAAACTCTATGAATTTATCCCAGTTAATATTTGTTGAGTTTCTCAGATGTTACATAAATGATCTTCCTTAAGCTTGGGAAATTTTTTGGCCATTATTTCTTCAACTATTTTTTTCTACCCAATTCTTTCTCCTTTTCTTCTGGGACTCCAGTTGTGCATACTTTGGTATGATTTTTGGTCCCCACATGTCTTTGAGACTGTATTTTTCTTTATTATATTTTTTTCAGGGAGAAGCCATACAGGTCAAATAGTGACAATTTCCTGTTGGGTGTTTAATAAATGTCTGTTGTTAACAACAATAGTTAATACTTAAGTTTTATTGTATGTCATGAGAATCGATACCTGAACAATTTTGAGTCTTCCAATACATAAACGTTGTTTATTTCTCAATTCATTTAGCTCCCTTTAATTTCTCTTAGCAATATTTTATAATATTCAATGTATCAACTTTGTACATATTTAAAAATTTTTGTCCCAATTATTTCATGATTTTTGTTGCCATGGTTTATGGTATTTTAAAAATTTCACTTAAATTATTTGTTGATAGTATGTAAATATACAATAAATTTTGTGTATTCACCTGTTTGCTACACTCCTCCTTAGTTGTAATACTTTTATTGTAGATTATTGAAGATTTTCTACCTAAATTATTTTGTCCTCTATAAATAAACAATTTTACTTCTTCCTTTCCAAACTGTTAGCCTTTTATTTCTTGCCTTATTGCACTGGTTAAAACTTCTAGATAAATGTAGTGAGCAGATATTCTTGGCTTATTCCATATTTTAAGTATAATGTTATCCAGAAGTTTTTCATAAATGTCCTTAATCATGGATATTGAATTTTTTCAAATATTCTTTGTCTTCATCTATTGAGAAAATCACATATGTTTTCTTCTTCATTCTGTTAATATGATAAATTACACTGATATTTGTGGTAAACCAACATTGCCTTCTTAGAATAAACTATGGTTAGTCATGACATATTATTCTTTTTATATGTAGCTGGATTAGATTGTTAATAGTTTAAAAAAATTATTTTTTATTTGTGTTCTTGAGAGAGGTCACACTGAACTTTCGTTTCCTGTGATATCTTTGTCCGACTTTAGATCAAAAGTATTCTGTTCTCATAAAGTGAATCTAGAAGTACTTGTCTCATCTATTTTCTGAAGGAGTTTTTGTAGGGTTGGTCTTATTTCTTCTCTGAACGTTTTGATGGAATTATCAGTGATATCATGTGAGTCACCTAAAATTCTGAGGATAGATACATGTATAGATTATAAATTCAGTTTCTTTAGTAGTTATAGGACTACTGAAATTTTCTTTTTCTTCTTGTATCAATTTTGGTAATGTTTATCTTTCATGGAATTTGTCCATTTCATTTGAGTTTTCAGGTTTATTGGCATAAATTTTTTCTATAATACTCCCTGATTGCCATCTTCATTTCTATGAGACCTATAGTACTGAAATCTATTTGATTCCTGATATTGGTCATTTGTACCTTCTCTCTTTTTTCTTGATCAGTTTAGCTAGAAGTTTATCAATTTTATTGACCATTTCAGTAAAACAGCTTTTGGCTTCATGGATTACTTATTGTTTGTCCATTTAAAATTTTATTTATATCTATTTATTACTTTGTATGTTTCTACTTACTTGGGTTAAATCAACATTTATTTTTCTAGCTTATTAAGATGGAGACCTAAGATAATTAATTTTATAATTATTATTTATTTTCTAATATAAAATTTAAATTTAACTGTTTCTAACACATTTTGATACACTATGCTCTCATTATCATATAGAAGAGCTTCAAAATAAACCAAAAAACCCTGATATGAAAAGAGAAATAGAAAAATATGTAAGCTACAGCTGTTTTATTATTTGTGTTTGTATAATTCATTTTTCCTATTCTTTTAACTTTAAACTTATTTGTTTCATTAAATTAAAAGTGAATTTCTTAAAGACAGCATATAGTTGGGCTCACATTTTTATTCAGTCTGATAGTCTGAAAGTCTGACTTTTAATTGGAGTATTTAGTTTATTTAAATTAATGTTATTATTGATAGAGTTAGATTTAATGTACCATCTTGATATATAAACTGCTATTTTATTTTTTTCCTCAATTTTATTGTCTTTTTTGATTAACTAGTTTTCTTAGTGTTCCATTTTATCTCCAATACTGTGTTGTTAGCTAACTCATCTACTTTAAAATGTTAAGCATTTACAATATGTATTTTCAAATTTATTAAATCTTTTTTCAAATAATGTTATTCTAATTCACATATAATTTGGGACCTCTGTAAAAATATACTTTCATTTCATCCCCACTGCTTTTGTATACAACCAATTTTTAAGGAATAAAAGTTTTTAAGGAATTTGACAATGAAGAAGAACAAGTAAGTTACATTTCCCACATATTTCTGATGCTCTTTATTCCTTTGTTTGGACACCATTAGAAAATGAAATGCAAACCTCATTCTGAATTAATTTATTTGCAATGTATATATATGACAAGGAAGTAGGACCCTTAATAGATAAAACTCATAAATTAATAACAAGATAAAGCAAATAAAAATGGTCAAAAGATTTGAATTGACACTTTACTAAAGACGGTCTTGAATGGCTAACATACATGTTGAAAGATGCTCAACATCATTAGTCACCAGAAAATATCAAGATGAGACTGTAATAGATATTATATAGCCTCTAGATAGCCTCTAGAATGGTTGTAATCAAGAAGACTGAAAATACCAAGTGTAGGGGATCTTGTGGAAAAATGTCACTTAAACACTGCTGGTGGAAGTATAAAGTGGTAGTAATACTCGGGATACTTTTTGGATATTTCTCATAAAATTAAACATTTTGAGGATAATCATAAAATCCAGCAATTTTACTACTAGGTATTTATCCCAGATAAATAAAAATAGATGTCCATACTTGGTCTTGAACAGGAATGTTCACAGTGATTTTGTTAATAATAGCTTCAAACTGGAAAGTCAAATATATATCAACAGGTGAATGAATAAGCAAATTACGGTGCATACATGCATTGGAATTCTACTTATCAATAAAAAGAAACAGTCCACCAATACAGGTATTAACATGGATGACTCAAAATATTTCACAGAGTGAAAGAAGGCAGATGTATTATAATAATACATACTGTATGATTCCATTGATATGTTCTATATAAAGCAAACTTGATATTAACAGAAATCAGGTCACTAATTATCTGGATTGAGGAAGAGGGATCGCCAGCAAAGGGGCAGGGAGACTTCTCTGTGTAAGGAAACATTCTCTGTCTTGATTGTGATGGTAGTTACATCAGTGTATACATTTTTCCAAACTCATTGATCAATTTAATTAAAGTAGGTGGATTTTATTGTAAGTAAGTTATAACTCAATAATATTGACCTAAAAAACAAAGAATAGAAGTTTGTACTTTAAAGGACCACTGAGGGCTGGTCATTTTGGGAGGAGAGGATTTTAATAACTTTCACTATTTCTTCTTTGAAAATCAGTATGTTTTTAGTTCCTATGTTTTCTGTAGTCATTTGAGTATATTACATATTTTTAAAATATTTTCCATTTCATTCATATTTTCTAGTTTATTTGCATAGAAAACAAAGTTGTCTTCTATGTATCTACATTTTTCTCTTTTTTGTGGTTATTTTCCATCTTTTTAATTCTTTAGGTAACTTTTCGTTCTGTGTTTTTTTTTTTTACTAGATTTAGATGGTGATTTATTTTCTTACAGAACCATCTTTCTTTGTATTTATTAATTTTACTCTGTTTTCTAGTTGATTTTTGCTTTTATCTATCAGTTTTGCCTTTTGTTTCCTTGTAATGGATTGTTTTTCCTTTTCTACTTCTGAAGTTATATGCTTAATTTATTTGTTTTCTTTATTTTTTCTTAATAATGCTATAATTTTTTCTGAGCTATACTTTAACCACAGCCTACAGACTTTCCTATATACCATCATATTATTTTTGGAAAATGTGAAACTTTTGCTTTATTATATAAATGACGCACAAGTTATTTAAGGTAAAATAATTTTTATCTACAAACAATAAGAGCTCTTTGTTTTCTGGTTTCCATAGTAGTTTCCAGTCTATTGCTTGAATCCCTTTCCCCCCTAGGATTTTTTTTTTTTAATTTATTTATTTATTTTTGCTGTGTTGGGTCTTCGTTTCTGTGCGAGGGCTTTCTCAAATTGCGGCAAGTGGGGGCCACTCCTCATCGCGGTGCGCGGGCCTCTCACTATCGCGGCCTCTCTTGTTGCGGAGCACAGGCTCCAGACGCGCAGGCTCAGTAATTGTGGCTCACGGGGCTAGTTGCTCCGCAGCATGTGGGATCTTTCCAGACCAGGGCTCGAACCCGTGTCCCCTGCATTGGCAGGCAGATTCTCAACCACTGCGCCAACAGGGAAGCCCCCCTAGGATGTTTTTGAAGATATTTTGCCATCTACTCCTTTGAAGAGGCTGGAGCAGTTTGGGGGAAACTTGTTGAGAATATCAGTGACATTGCCAGTAATATTTATTTTAGGGTCCTCTTCATTCTCATTCACACTTTTTCAGAAAAAAAGCAAAGCATGTGAAACTAGACTTTTAAAAAGTTAAGAGTCAGGGACTTCCCTGGTGGCACAGTGGATAAGACTCCATGCTCCCAGTGCAGGGGGCCCGGGTTTGATCCCTGGTCAGGGAACTAGATCCCACATGCATGCCACAACTAAGATGCCACAACTAAGGAGCTCACGTGCCGCAACTAAGGAGCCCACCTGCCGCAGCTACGACCCAGTGCAAGTAAATAAATAAATAAATGAATAAATGGGGGAATAAGAAATAAGAAAGATAATAATCTAAAGAAAAAGGATAGACTCAAATAGGGATTACTGAATGTACTGAAATTGGTTCTAAAGTCAATTAATTCAAAAAAAATTCAAGACATTAACTAAGGCAATGAAAGAATATCTTTAGAATAAGTAAAGGAGATAACTTTCAATGGTGAATATTTTGAAAGCAATAACATTCATATGCATCTGCAAACTCTGCATTGTTTAAAAAAATATAGTCTCATTGTATCAGTACAGTCTTGTTCAAAATATAACAAATTTGGAGTTAGCTACCTGAGTTGGCATCCTGCCTTAATCAGTCACTAATTGTGTGATCTTGAGCAAGTTCTATAACTTCACTGAGACTCAGTTTTGTCATAGTTAAGCATATAATAATAATAATGTCTCATAAAGTCATGATGTGAGGGTTATAAATGTAGTTTATTCAAAGCACAAAACCTGCCACAATGAAGACATCCTTCAAGTGGTAGTTATTTCTGTTTGTGCTGTTATCAAAAGAACCGAAGTAAGAGTGGAAGTATAAGAATCCTCGTCTCCCTCATTATATTGTACTATTTTCAATTTTGTGAATCAATAGTATGCAAGCTTTTTAAGAAATAGGATTTATGCATCTTCCACAGAACCCAGATATATGACTAATGTGGAAGAGTTATCCAATAAATTTATTCATTCCGCGTTATCTTATGGAGCACTTATGCTCACAGAAACATAAAACTGAAAAATAATTTGGGAGTGCTTAGATCCGTCTTGTCTTGGTGTGTCACAGAAAGATTTAACCACGGGGTGGCAGCAACATATAGGGAAAGACACTGACTTTCTCTTGTAGAAGTTAGCTGGTCTGTGTCAGCATAACCAGCGTTTATAGCACTGACACCAGCATAATCAGCTTCCCGGCTGCTGGTAATGGCCTGAGTTACTTCCTAATTGTCACCATGAATCCATTTCTAGCTGATGCTAATAAAGGAAAGCCATAGGTTCTCTCCTTGACCATCCCAACAGAATTCTCAGAGTGATATTTGGGAATTTCTTTTTGTTTCAAGTGAAAAAAATGACTAAATGAACAATATACTTTAAAAGTGCTCCCATTACACTTGGTACTATCTCTACTTCAGCTCAAATCAGCTTGTCTTCTCTCTGTTACTGTAGCTGTGTCACGAGCCCCTGGTGAGGATATATATTTTTTTACCTTTAGCATATTGAAATTTATATATTATTATCATTCTTCAAATTTAGTTATAATATTCTCTAGGGGCATTTGTTTTAACCAATTAGAACACAGATTGTAGAACTAGCTGTGATTTTTCTAAATTTTCTACTTTTTTATTTTGGAATAATTTCAGGTTTATAAGAAAGTTATAAAAATAGTACAAAGAATCCCCAACTATTCTCCCCATTAGGATACTTTAACTCTCTCTGTAACCTTGATGGCTAGTACCATTCCCCACAGTTGAGAAAGAAAATGATTCAATAATAATTACTCCAGAAATAATCTTACTTCTAAAATGTATTGTGTTGGATGATTTTAAGCAAATACCAGAGTCCAGATGAAACTTTCTGTATCTAGTCACCGTCCAGAGAAAGCCAACATTTGATAGTTACCTTTGTTTGCCCAAGGTTTTGTTTGTTTTGTTTTGTTTTAATTAATTTAATTTTTGGCTGCATTGGGTCTTTGTTGCTGTGTGTGGGCTCTCTCTAGTTGCTGAGAGCGGGAGCTACTCTTTGTTGCGGAGCACAAGCTCTAGGCGTGCGGGTTTCGGTAGTTGTGGCAGTTGGGCTCAGCAGTTGTGGCTCACGTGCTCCAGAGCACAGGCTTAGCAGTTGTGGCGCACGGGCCCAGCTGCTCCGCGGCATGTGGGATCTTCCCGGACCAGGGCTTGAACCCGCATCCCCTGCACCGGCAGGCAGATTCCTAACCACTGCGCCACCAGGGAAGCCCAGCCCAAGGTTTTGAACCAAGTTGTTTCTTATTACCATTTCAAAAGTCTATTCGTGGGCTTCCCTGGTGGCGCAGTGGTTGGGAGTCCGCCTGCCGATGCAGGGGACACGGGTTCGTGCCCCGGTCCGGGAGGATCCCACATGCCGCGGAGCGGCTGCACCCATGAGCCATGGCCGCTGAGCCTGCGCGTCCGGAGCCTGTGCTCCGAAACGGGAGAGGCCACAACAGTGAGAGGCCCACGTACCACAAAAAAAAAAAAAAAAAAAAAAAAAAAAAAAAAAGTCTATTCGTACCTGCCTGCTTGCATTTTATTCACAATTCTCAAAGGATTTTCATGTATTTACTCCTTACTGCAATCTTTGTGGGTAGATGAAGCAGGCATTACTGTGTCAACTTTACAGATCATTTAAGTGATAATTAGGGAGATTAACTACATGGGAACTAAATCAGTGTAGGAATTTATACTGAAGAGTTTGACTCCACTTTACCGTTCTTTCTCCTCTACCTTGCTGCTTTTTCCTCAGTAGAAATATCATGATGCTGTCCTGCAAATACATCTTAATAAGAGGTAAGAATGAATTAGGCTCTAAGGCTTTGAACAGCATTTAATCTGCAGGCTAGACACTTGAAGACAATCTCTCTTACTCTATAGTTTTCAGTAAAATGGCTCAAATTGTCCTGGCAAGAACTATCCCTTATAAATAACCTTTGAGGGCTTAGAGATATAAAAAATTTCTCTTCATCCGACATTCTCACATACCCTTTGTAACAGTCAGAGCCCTTTGATCACAAGTGACAGAAAATCCAGCCTGCCCTGCTTTACACACCAAAGGGATTATATTGATTTCTGACTAAAAGTACAAATGTGGGTCTGACTTCAGAAGAGAATCTGGACACTCCAATCATGTTTTTAAGATTCTATTTTCTCTCTCACTTTATCCTGCCTTCTGCAGTGTCGATGTCCTCCTCAGGCTCTGTGTGTCCTTGTTCCCGTACCAATCTCCTTGTCCCCAAACAGCTCCATGAGCAAAATGACTGCTGTGGTTCCAGACCCCAGACTCTACCATCTAAAGATGGAGAGAGATCCTCTTCCAGAAGATCCCAAGCAAATCCTGGGATTTATCTTTTCGCTTTGGCTTGAGTAGAATATTATGAATATTCCTCAAACCATACAGAGCAGGAGATAGGATTCGCTGATTGGCTTCGACTAACCAGGGTCCCTTCCCATAGCTGGAAAGGAGCTAATCTTCCCAAGTCCCGGGCCGGAGAACGGAGGCAGCCTCGATTCTCCAAAGTCTTTGGGCAGAGGGAGATGGATATTGGGTGGCAATCAGCAAATTATACTCCCTTCACTGTGCCCCTGTTTTTAGGCTTCTTCAATATATTATTTCATCAATTATTACTTCCTCATATTTCCTCACAGTTACTTCCTCTCTTTGAATTGGAATACTTGGGGTGAGATTTATGATAACTGAGATTTTTCTGTAGCATCGAGACCTTTTATCAGGAGTCATATCTTGCTGTTGGCTAAACACCAAAATATTTGGCCATATTTAGATGGTTAGCTAAAGTTTGCTGGATACAAAATTTACTAACCATCTAACTTAAACACATCACAAATTCTGAGTCAACAATAAAAATACTTAATTCTTGAGGGATTGAGATAGCAGAGGTTAAAACACCTAGCAGAAAATTGGTTCCCTTTTCTCTCATGAATGACTTGAATGGCTCAACTAGACACTGACCCCTCATCTACCTGAGTTCTAATAGGGCTTGGCACTAAAATGCATGTTCCAGAAAGCCCTCCATCCACTTCATCCAGGTGTCCTCAATAATTTTGTCAACCATCTCTCCCCTAGACAGACCAGAAAGGAGGACAGTCTCTGGTTAAGAGTTCACTTGACTTCTAACAAGTGATAATTTTAGTAGTTTCAGTGTGCTAAGAGAATGTCCATTAAGAGACTTTTTGGTCTGTACTAGGTTTATCTCTTGTTATCTTCAAGCCTGAGGAGGGAAATTTTGAAAACTAGAGTATGAAGAAAAATAACTAAAATTGCTATTCATAGTAAGGTAAGCTCATAAACCTAGAGCAGTAGTTCTCATCGGGGACAGTTTTGTCCTTCAGGGAACAATCGGCAATGTTTGAAGATATTTTGGGGGGTCCCAAGTGGAGAAAGTTGGTGGTATTGGCATCCAATGTTTAGAGACCAGAGAAGCTGCTAAACTTTCTATCAGTACAATGCACAGGGCAGCTCCTGACGACAAAGAATTATTCAGCTCTGCTCAAAAGTATCATTGTAGAGTATGGGACAGAAAAAATATTGTTTTCCCTTCTTAGTGGATTATATCCTACAATCTGTGGGATTCGATGTGTGTCCTTCAGGAGGGGTGTGTGTGTGTGTGTGTGTGTGTGTGTGTGTGTGTGTGTGTGTGTGTGTGTGTGTGTGTGTGTGTGTGTGTGTGTGTGTGTGTGTGTAGTTTGTGTGTTTGACTGAACAGTTACTTACTGAATAACCAGGAGAATAAAGAGGTATGTCTAGCTGGGCTAGATTGGACTCAATTTGGATGTCACTGCCTTCCTTATAGAAAAAGTTGAAGATCTAAACCAGTACTTTCCTGTGCTTTGCCATTCAAGAATTTCCAAATATAATTGAGACTAGGAAAAATGTACTTCTTGAGAGAGGGACAGGTACTGTGGGTAAAATGGTGAGCCCCAAGTGAAGGTGGAGAGTCACATAGCAGAATTTACAAGAGACAGACAATTTCACAGAGAAGTGCAAACAGAAGGACTATGGATGGGGGGGGAGCATACATCCCAGGTTCTCAGCAGAGTTCTAATTTACCCCTGTTATCCAGAGAGCTATTAATAAAGCCCTCTTTCATCCTAATCATGGAGCAAGCTTAGCCCCCAGAGTGAACACGTAGAGCCCACACAGGGAAGGATTATATTTCTTGAGCGCTTTGCCATTAGACTAACACAGAAGTACAATTTTAAGTGTTTATCCTTCTCCTATGTTGTAATTCATTTTTTAGTTTTTCCTAACCCTTCAATAAAATCTGATATAAAGTTGTGTCTGGAAAATAAAGAAACAGGTCTGTCTGTCTCACCCTCATTAGCAACCAGCAGCCAAGTACAGAGTTCAGTGACCAGAGAGGTCGTCAGAAGCAGATCTGGGAGAAGAGGCCAGTGGGGAGAAGCAACCTGGGCAAATCAGAAGGATTTAGTTCTTTTGAATTAAAATTTTTTGACTGGGGACTTGAAAAGCTGATTTAGTTATCAAAAGTTTTTTTGTACCTTAATCTCATTCTCTGCATACTGCTTGGCTCCATTTTATTTATTCATTCATTCATTCATTCACTCATTTATGCATTTATTATATACTCCTCATTTCCTGTAAAACTCCTATTTATCCTGCCTGAGTATTGGACGCTACGTCTCTCCCCTCAGGCGGATCTGACTGCTTAGTTCTTGCTTGTCAACCAGACATTTCATCCACTCTTTATCTAGTTCTTGGAATTAAATTTGTTCCATGACATGACTTTTAGGTCATGGAACAAATTTAATAACTTTCACGGTTATTCATCTACTCATGTTTCAACATACTCACATTACTGCTCATGCTTCTCCTTGAGACATAAGAAAATATAAAAGCAGAGCCCTGGCCTTGTGTGGCTGGTATAAGAGAGAAAGTAACAATTACGTTTCTGGATTGGTACAAGGTCTGAAAAGTGGAGCTGAAAATGGAGGTCCTCCAGGCATTACAAGAAAGGAAACCGGGCTTCCCTGGTGGCGCAGTGGTTGAGAGTCCGCCGACCGATGCAGGGCACACGGGTTCACGCCCTGGTCTGGGAAGATCCCACATGCCGCGGAGCGGCTGGGCCCGTGAGCCACGGCCGCTGAGCCTGCGCATCCGGAACCTGTGCTCCGCAATGGGAGAGGCCACAACAGTGAGAGGCCCGCGTACCGCAAAAAAAAAAAAAAAAAAAGAAAGGAAACCAAAAATATGGAAGCCCAAAGAACAAATCTGGGGTGGAAAAGCTTAAGGCAGTATGCTCGCACGCCTGGCAGGTTATCACATTACCTGTAAAATTTATAACACATAGATGCCATGCCCCACCACAGATATGCTCAATGAAAATCATGCAGATTGGGATCCAAGGATCTGTACTTTTGGAAAGCATCCCAGGTGATTCTGAAGAGCGATCAAGTTTAAGAAATTGGGTTCTGGGGATTTAAGGCGAAGAGCTGCCTTGCAGGTGTGACTGCACTTATGGATCCTGCCATGTCTGGGGACAGGCTTACAGAGTTTCTGAGATGCAACACGTATTGCTGGCCCCTGAGTCCTGCTTGGGCCCAGCCTAATTTGCATCATATACCCTCCTGTACTCCAGTCTGGGGGGGGCCAGGTCCTCACTGCCTGTGTTCCTGGCTTTAGGTAGAGCACTGACCTAATATATAGATCCCATCACTTTGTACTGGGCCTTACTCTCTTTCCCTTGCCTTATACTCATGGCACAAAAAGAGATGAGAATAATTTTTTGAATTCAAAATTCAAAAAAATTTTTTGAATCCTGTATATATATATATTATTTTATATATATATATATATATATATTATTTTCCATAAAATCTGTGCCACAAGGAAGGAGTGGTTTCCCAGCCTCGGAAGCCTCTTACAGCTGGTGTGTGTGGTTTTGTTACTGAGCTGTCTCTTCTGAGTGGTTTGGCTTATCTCACTGCTTGCTGCTGGAGATTTTTAAGCTACAAAATATTAATTGTATGATTTTCAGGGAAATGGCATAATTCTGTACAATGGAACCTCCTGTTTAAAAAAGACCTTGCTCCCAATCCATATATAATGTCTCCTAATCTTGCACTCACGATTTCTTTTAAAAATTTGAACATGGGCTTCCCTGGTGGCGAGTGGTTGAGAGTCCACCTGCCGAGGCAGGGGACACGGGTTCATGCCCTGGTCCGGGAGGATCCCACATGCCGCGGAGCGTCTGGGCCCGTGAGCCATGGCCGCTGAGCCTGCGCTTCCGGAGCCTGTGCTCTGCAATGGGAGAGGCCACAGCAGTGAGAGGCCTGCGTACCACAAAAAAAAAAAAAAAAAAAGAAAAAAATTTGAACATATTTATTTGTTTTTCTGTTTACCACACTTTCTTGTTTTGTTTTTTTCTTAACTACCCTTTTATTAAGAATACCTTCCCATTATTAAAAAAAAAAACAGTGATTACAGTAATGTATGATTTAGAAGTACAGTCTTCCCACAGGACCTTCTCATTTGGTATATTTAATATTCTTAATCTGGGATACTGTTGTATATTAAGTGTAATGTGTACATATGTTTAAATATAAAAACACAGAGGCTCAATAATTTGAAAGCATAAAAATAAAAGCTAACCTGGTAAAAAGCAGGCTTGGAGTGTGTATCATTGAATGGATTCTGAGATGACATCCCTATACTAATTATATGAGTCAATGAGCAAAAAGATTAGCTTACCCTCAGCATTTCAGGGTCATATCTTTGGGGTTTGGTATAAAAAACTAAAGCTACATGAGGTTAAAATGAAACTCAGGGGATTCCAATAGTATTTTATACTTGGTGAATTAGTGCCTTTATAAAAGAGGCCCCAGAGAGCTTGTGAGGCCCCTTCCACCATGTGATGATACACGAAGTCTACGACCTGGAACAGGGCCCTCACCCTACCGTGCTGGTACCCTGATCTCAGACTTCCAGCCTCTAGAACTTTAAGGAATATTTTCTGTTATTTATAAGCAACTCAATCTGCTATTTTGTTATAGTAGCCAAAATGGAGTAAGACACTTAATATAGTGGTCAGTGCCTGGTCCCTATTGAATTTACGATATCATGTCCTTGCTTCAATACCATCCTTAGGTACTCATCGTCCATGGCCAAAAATTAAAATTATCTAGTTTTATATTTCCAATAACTTTCATGATCTGGCTATAATCAATCCTTCAAGCCTCATTTTCACCTAGTTTTCTCTAAGAACCCTCTGTTTCACCCAGACTACACAGTTTCCTCATTCCTAGGGAAAATACCTTTGTTCAGGATTTCCCACTCTTCAGAAAGGGCAACCAAACTTTTTTCCATATAGCTGAGTCCTACTTATAATCTAACACCTAGTTTACATTGGCCCCAAACCGAAAACACTTTCTTGACCTCCCAAGACCAAAGTGTTCTTTCCCAGAATTTCTGTATCATTGAAGGCCCATTTCATTCTTCTGGCCCTTAACATAAGCTGTCTGCACTGTCAGTGAACTTTAAAGCTATGTTTGTATCTTGTTATCTCAGTTATGTTGAAAGTCCCTAAGGATAGAAATTTGGAGGTTTCGTCTTTGTAATCTTTCATAGCATAAAATAGTGCCTTTCATACCACACTCAAATATGTATTTAATTTTTAGTACACCCAACAGAAGTAGATATAGAGTAAATATTACACAGTTGAATATCTGTTTGTAACAGTGAGGTATTTTTTAATATATGAAAAAGGTTAGTATTCGTTCCAGTCACTTATTTTTTTATTTTCATATTATCTTTGGATAACATGTGAGTTTCTTTTCCAGTTGGTTTCAACAGTCCCTAATTTTAAATGTTCAAGCACAGTTTTTAAAGATGTTAAATGGTAATTCTGGCTAAAAATAATTCTTATTGAATGGCTCTGATTTGGGACTAAAATTTGAAAAGAAGACAATCAGTGTTTTTCCTAGAGCTTCTTATTAAAAGCACAATAAACATTCCCAGAATTGTGGAGAAGTTATAGCACAGTTAAGTTTGTTTGTCCTGGAGCCAAAAATTCAAAGGAACATATGTTTGTCAAGTTAATGGAACGTGAGAAGATGGGTTTAAATAATCACAGGATAAATCTGTTGCTAAGTTTTTCAAGGATTTGAAAGTTTTAGATGAATGTGATTGGGATCAAGGGACTGAGGGAATGAGCAGAGCCTGTAATTGTGGTCATTTAGTCTATATTTCTTTACACTTACCATGATTGTGTGCTCCTTTCCCACAGCACACAGATGTTTGCTTTGTAGTGTTCCATTACTCAGTTGGAAAATAAAAAGCTACACATTTCCAGGATTGTTCAGTAACACACTGTGTTAGGGCCAACCATCCTAACTCATTCTGCCTTCAGAGTTAATCATGTCCGTAAGACAATTACATACATCGCTAACTTAATACCCTGACAATAACTGAGGTGGTATTTTCCAACTGCTTGTATTATAACTCACCTAAATATCCTGAGAGGACCAGACAGAAGTAAGGGAACTTGACTTTCCCGTTCAAGACTTCAGAGACTAATTTGGCATTTATTTGTTTCACTCTCAGAATTCAACTCTTTAAAAGAAGAAAAACCCATGTGGTTTTAATTAAAAACAGAGTACAGACTTATACTAGATAATTTGGAAGCAATAAACAAAGATAAAAAAGAAAAAATTTTCTCATATTTCCATCCGTCATGACCCACTATTAGTATTTTGTAGTATTACTGTTTTTTCTTGGAATATATAACATATTTTTAATAAGATCTGAATTACACAATACTGTTTTATAATTTTCTTTTAAATTTAACAATACAATGTGCATGTTATACCATGCTATACATTACTTATCTTTTATAATGTCATTTAAATATTTTTGTACTATTCCATTATCTCCCTATTCTATATTTTAATTAATATTTTAGTAAGGAATGTTTATGCTTCCATTTGTAACTATTATAAATACTTCCACAGTAAATATCTGTGCCTGTTTTTTGTTTCAGTCATTGCAATTTTCTATTATGTTCATATTGTATCAGATGAGTTCTTTGTTCCTCTTTATATTTTTTCTGTGCAAGCACTTTTCTTCTGAATTCAGGACAATTTCTCAAGTTTGTTTTCTAATTCCCTTTCTTATCCAATCTAATATATTCTGCCTCCTCTACACTTCAGTAGAGATTATATTTTTCGTCCTACAATTTTCCTTATCTGAGCTTTTTCCCCCCTCATAAAGGCCTGGCCTAATTTCAAGATGTAATATTTTATCAGATAACTTGATGAACAAAGATTAAATATTTACAAACATTTCTTCCGTTTCACAAGGTATGTGTTTCATTGAGGGCTATTTGTTAATGTCTCAGCTCAACTCCTTTCTTTGAATAGCTGTCCTTTCATGTGCAGCTAATCCTCCCCTACACAATGATCCCATGTAATAAGCCATAAAAAGACACGTGGTCTGAAAAAACATTTTAATGCAATTTCTGGGTGACAAAAAGCATGCTAAGAAGTATAACCTAAATGTTAGAATTTCTGGAGTACCTGGAAGGTATGTTCTCTACGATGGCGGCTGTGTGTCAAATAGTATTCTGATATTAATGGTTTCCTTCAGAAATGGACAGGATCGAAATTTATTTATAGATGAAATCACTGACATTAACAAAAGGAAGACTAATTTTTAGTGGATGTTACTATTTATGTCAGCAAATTTTGTGCAGTCTTTTACTAACATGGCTTTACAGAAAGAAAGCAAGAAATCTGTTTTATCACGTTAGGAGAATTTTTTCTAGTTTCAGGTCTATCTTGTTGTAATCTCAAGACAGTGCTATTTTTAACATTCTAACTTTAGGTGTAGGGTAAAAAAATCTCTGTTAATGGCTATTTCTCATTAGCTACAAATTTCTGAGTTGTTTTATGTATTGGAGGAAAGGGGTCAGGAACGTGTGTGTGTGTGTGCACGCACGCGTGTGCGCACGCTCGCACAAGCTTAGGAGGGAGTAAGGGGGAGAGAGAGAAATAGAGAAATGGGGGGGTTGTGAAGTGAAGCTCTAATAAAGAGGATCACTAAGAGACATTTTATACTGAAATCATCAAGAATGGTACTACCTAAAAAAAGTGAATGAATGACAACAAACACTCATCAAATTATAACCTTTGTGGGAGGGCAGGTTTGATGCCGGCAACTGGAGACGCCTGTCATGCCGAGACGCTAGATGGCTGATATAAGTTTATGACTTAACGATGACAAAATTCTTTTCAACTTCTGTTAAAACTGAGTTGAGAAAAACTAACCGTATCTCTCTATCTTACAGTGGTACTGTGTTATAATGTTGTGAGTTGCTGGGGCAAGGAATAAGATAGCGACTTAGTAAACTGAGAAGATGGTGGATGAGTGTCCCCCAAAACCATCCTGCCTGGATTTGGGTGCTAGTTTCTTTTATAGAACAAAGAGGGGGTGATGAGAAGGTAAAGTAAAAAGAGGATAAGTTGTAGCAAATATTTCCTGGTTCCTGACAGACTTTTGTGGGAATGTGTTCATTTCTTCTTTCCTCCAGCCATTCACGGGTGGGCCTGGTCAGGATGTTTCCTGTGGGCTTGAAGAAAGGTGTTTTAGCTTAACATTTAGGCTTGGGAGGAAGAATTGTCACTGATGGATTATTATGTATACTTTATGCTATGGGCAACATTCCTTCAGTGATTAACTTGTGGTTAACAAAAGGCATAGAATATAAAAGTTAAAGTAAAAGAAACAGACCCAATATGGAGTCAGATTTGTTCTTCCCTATTACAATGATAAGAAATATATATCTTGATCCTGGTCCTTGACTCCTGGCCAGACCTCCTAAAACCCTTGTAATTTCCTAAATAATAAGAGCAAAAGGGGCATCTTCAGTTACATTCCTTTTTTATCCCTAGTTCCTGAAAATGGCTTTGGAGCTATAAATGTGAAATTTGCATCTTTTCTTATTCATAACAGGCCCATTTCAACCTTTATTATGTTAATAAAGTGACTTTTGGAAAGCCGCCTCTCAGGATGGGGGTGCTGGTTGCCAGGAGAAACGATCATATGATTAAAGAGGGTTAATCACCAATGACCAAAAAAATGGGCAGATGACCTGAGTAGACATTTTTCAAGAGAAGACATAAATGGCCAATGGGTGCATGAAAAAGTGTTCAATGTCACCAGTCATCAAGGAAATGAAAATCAAAACCACAGTGAGCTATCACTTCACACCTGTTGAGATGGATATTATCAAAAAGCCAAGAGATAAGTACTAGCAAGGGTATGAAAAAAATGGAAACCTTGTGCACTGTTGGTGGGAATGGAAACTGGTGCAGCCACTATGGAAGCCAGTATGGAGGTTCTTCAAAAAATTAAAAATAAACTACCATATTATCCAGCAATCTCACTTCTGGGAATATATCCAAAGTAAATGAAATAATTATCTTGAAGAGATAGCTGTACTCCCATGTTCATTGCTGTGTTATCCATAATAGCCAAGTTGTGGATGTAGGCTAAGTGATTATCAATGGATAAATGGAAAAAGAAAATTATATATATAATTTAATATATATATGTATTATATATACCTCCAATGGAATATTATTCAGCCTTAAAAAAGAAGGAAATCTAGGGGGCTTCCCTGGTGGCGCAGTGGTTGGGAGTCCACCCGCCGATGCAGGGGACACGGGTTCGTGCTCTGGTCCGGGAAGATCCCACATGCCGCGGAGTGGCTGGGCCCGTGAGCCATGGCTGCTGAGCCTGCGCGTCCGGAGCCTTGCTCTGCAACGGGAGAGGCCACAACAGTGAGAGGCCTGCGTACCGCAAAAAAAAAAAAAAAAAAAAAGAAGGAAATCTTGTCATTTGTGACAACATGGAAGAAGCTGGAGGACATTATGCTTAGTGAAATAAGCCAGACTGAGAAAGACAAATACTACACGGCATCCCTTACATGTGGAATCTAAACCCCCCAAAAGTGAAACTCATTGCAATAGAGAGTAGAAAAGTGGTTGTCAGGACTTGAAGGTGGGGGAAATAGGGAGAGGTTAGTAGAAGGCTACAAACTTTCAGTTATAAGATGAATAAGGTCTGAGGGTCTAATGTATAACCTGGTGACTACAGTTGGTTGTATAATTGTATTGTATAATTGAAATTTGCTAAAACAGTAGAATTTAAATGTTCTCACCAAAAAATAATAATTATAATAATAATAAGGTAAATATGTGGGGTGATGGATAGGTTAATCAACTCAATGAGGGAGGCCTATGGTAAATTAAACTTTAAGGATTGGAATAATCAAAGAAGACACTTGGTTAAATTAAGTATTGACGATATGTGACAAACTGGAGTTTAGAAAATGTTCACCAAAGTGCCTGAAAAATGGCTTAATTTCCTATTCATACGTTTAATAGGTTTAATTTCCTATTTCCAATGGAAAGATCATTGATGTTTTAAAAAAAAAGAATTACACTCACTGCCAAATGAGTGTTAGAGGCCGTTAAGTATTTTACAATAGGTGTTCATTAGAGCAGGAAATCAGTGTGGGCTGGGTATGGTCAGGGAATGTGTCTTGGTAAGTACAGGATCTTGAGAGATACAACAATCTCTTTCAAGTATACTGTGAGCTTACTGGAGCATAGTGGATTAAAATAATGTCAAGCTCCATCGTTTTTACCTAACCATATATTTGCAGTGAGAGTTCAAAGGTGGGGGCAGAGATAGCACTTGATCACTACCTGTACTTCCTAACTCTTCTTCTTTTTTATAGGCAATCCTCTGTTTTGTGGGTTTAGTGGTTTCAAAGAAAACAAACGTTTAAAGCAGAAATCAAGGTGAAATAGATTAGGTTTGAACACGAGAAAATGGTTTTTAAGACTCTACTGAGTTTTGTTTCCCTTCATTCTCTTTAAGGCTCTAAATAAATCTGAAATAGCTTTAGCCATGTCTTTTATGATTACCTGAGATTTTTTTCTCAAAGTGACTAAGTCGACTTTGGAATATACACATAGGTGCCAAATAAATACTTGTTGTCTAGTAGACTAAACTGTGGTATTAGCTCTTGATGTTGTAGACGTATGTTGTTGATTGGATAGTGTTAGAGAAAGCAACACTTGAATCTTCCTAAATCTTTCTCCCCAATGTGCTAGTAAACTTTTCTTGTAAGACAGCTTATTATTTTTTTCTTGTATTGTAATATAATTGACATATAGCATAATATTAGTTTCAGACACACAACAAAATGATTCACTATATGCGTATATTGGGAAGTGATCATCACAATAAGTTTAGTTACCATCTATCACCACACACTGTTACAATTTTTTTTCTTGTGATGAGAAATTTTAAGATCTACTCTCTTAGCAATTTTCAGATATACAATACAGTATTACAGTCGCCATGCTGGGTATTATTTATTTTTTAATTGAAAGTTTATACCTTTTGATCCCCTTCACTCATTTCACCCACCCCTGATCCCAGCCTCTGGCAACCAACAATCTGTTCTCTCTACCTATGAGTTTGGCTTTTCTTGATACATGTTTATATGTAAGGGAGATCATATGGTTTTTGTCTTTCTCTGTCTGACTTATTTCACTTAGCATAATGCCACAAGAGCCACCATACAAGTTGTAGCAAATGTCAAGGCTTCCTTCTTTTTTAAGGTTGAATAATATTCCATTGTGTGTGTGTGTGTATCACATTTTCTTTATCTAGTCACCCTTGGATGGACACTTAGGCTGTTTCCATGTCTTGACTATTGTAAATAATGCTGCAATGAACATGGAGGTACAGATATCTTTTCTAGTTAGCGTTTTCTTTTCCTTTGGATAAATACCCAGGAATTGCTGGATCATATGGTAGTTCTTTTTTTTTTTTTTTTTTGAGGACCCCTCCATACTGTTTTCCATAGTGGCTGCACCAATTTACATTCCTTCCAACAGTGCACAAAGGTTTCCTTTCATCCACATCCTCACCAACACCTGTATTTTTCTTGTCTTTTTGCTATGGCCATTCTAACAGCTGTGAAATGCATATCATCGATATATGATACATATCACTGTGGTTCTGTTATATCATTGTGATTCTGATTTGCACTTCCCTAGTGATTAGTGATGTTGAGCACATTTCCATGCACTGGTTGGCCCTCTGTATGTCTTCCTTGGGAAGATGCCTATTCAGATCCTCTGCCCATTTTTTAATAAGATTGTTTGTTTTACTATTGAGTTGTATAAATTTTTACATGTTTTGAATATTAACGCCTTATAAACGTATGATTTCTTCCATTCAGTAGGTTGCTTTTTCTTTTTTTTTTTAATGGTTTCCTTTGTTGTGTTGATGCTTTTTTTGTTTGATGTGGTCTCACTTGTTTATTTTTGCTTTTATTGTCTTTGTTTTGGTGTGAAATCTAAAAAAATTCATTGCCAAGACCTATGTCAGGGAGCTTACTGCCTATGTTTTCTTCTAGGAGTTTTATGGTCTCAGGTCTTTTCAGGTCTTCAACAGCTTGTTCTTTGTCTACTTTAAATCTGACATTTAAAATTTTTGATTTTCAATTTCCAGTGGATGTGTTTCTTAGACAAACTTTTACTTTATTTCAAGAGACATCAAAACTTAGTCACTTCCTTTTATAAAACTCTTCAGCAATACTTAGGAAAGGAGTCACAATAATAAAATAGGGAAACGAGAACAATTTGTTCATGGAGAAGGGAATTTTTACAAAGGGAAGTAACGAGCTAAGACAACCATCCAACCTCTTTACCCAGATATTTTAACCAAGCAGATTTATGGACCAAAAGGCTGAGATTAATGGTTCTTAAGCCTGGCTGAGCGTTACAATCACCTGGGGAGCTTTTAACAAACACCAAAGTCTGGGCCTCACCCCTGGAGTATCTGATTTAATTGGCTTTGGTGATGTCTGGGCACTGGTGCTTCTTAATAGCTCTCCCTGTGATTCTAATGTACAGCCAGGGTTGAGAACCACTGGTCTAGAAACTGTCTCTACTGCCCCTATGAAATATACAGGTAATATAATCAGAAGTGCGTTTCGTTGGTTTTTCTACTCTACCTGTGGAGCTTAATCATCTTTAACTCCTTCAGGTTTCAGGAAATGTTGTAGTTAGACATTACACACACCCAGGCATAACAGAACACCCGATCGACTCAGATCTTTAGAGCAACAAAGAGGTACAGACTTTATCATGTCTTTAAATGCTATAGCTCAGAATCTTCAAGTGGCAATACCTGTCACAGTAATAATCACTGGTCTTTAATAAAAATAGAATTTCACAGTTTGTGCCTCTAAGATCAAACATTGAATAAAGCTCTTAACTCTAGTAGTATAGACATGAATTGACAAATTCTTTGGAAGAGGCTGTCCAGCGCCCTCTTGGAGGTGAAAGTGATGACACGTGGAGAGTGAAAGTAGTGATGTGGATGGGGGTGCAGTCCTCATCAAAATTTTCTTCCACATTAAGAAACTGCTATAATTCAAAGTAGTTGGGCTGAATGTAGTCAAAGACCCCTGGGACTATGCCCATAAGCTTCACAATTGAAGACCAAAGAGATAGGTAGGAATAGAGTGGCAGAATTCAGCGTGATGAGGAAGGAAGTAGGGTCTCCCTGCTAGAAACATGCAAATATTTTTTTAATAACCATTTATTATTTATTTTTATTAGATTATATTAGTAATTTAACATACTTTCAGAGATTAGTTGGAAGTCAGTGCTGGACAAGAATGAAACATTGACTAGGTAGCAGAGTTGAGGCGAAACGTTTTCCACCAATATATTGGAAACCTATATCCGAGTGTTTTCACATAGATTTCTCTTCCTCAAAGATTAACATGAGTGGACTTCCCAGTCCCCTACTCCCCAGATTCTGTTATTGCGACCTAAGCTTACATCCTTTCCTTCTGTACTATCTGAATCCCTCTCGGCCATTGGCAGTGTGCCTATTGGAGATCCCATTAAAATTCTGGCTCATAATACTTATGTGACATTTGTCAACCTCAGTGTGTAAAATGGAAATGATATGACGTCCTATGATTTTTATTAGAGCAAAAATTAGATTAACGTATGAGAAAGTATACTGTAAACTTTTGCTACTCAACCTTAACCAAAGCTGAACCTAGGAAAATTCACGTTGCTTGCTTTCTTTGTTTTTTACTGCCAAAGATCAATGTGGGAAGTATTGCAAATATGCTGATCCTATTGACATATTCAATGTCAGTCTGTACCTCACTGCCGTCCTATAATTCTTTAACTTTTGTGGCCTCTCTGTTGCATTATCTAAAATGGTTGTTTCATACTTTTTTCACTTGCCTCAAATCTCTACTTCTGCCTCATTTCAGCTCCTGTGAGTAGATGGCCTTGGCTCTGTTATCAAGAATGATTGGGTCCATCCAACGGGAGGTCCCTTTAATGTTTTTGCATTTTATCTGGATGTATTTTCCTGAATTGTCATCTTTCCTACCTCTCTTTGCTCCTGCCCAAAATCTCTAGGTCCTAAAGATTAGCTTGACTGAAGCCCATCTTCTCCTGCTCCTATGAAGCCTAAGTCATTATCTTCTCTCTGCTCAGCCTCTTCCCTCACTCCCTACTCATTGACTTGTTGCCTTCAGACATGTTCAGGTCTCACCACCTCCATATAAACTCTCCTTCACCCTGGTTCTACCTTACATTACCATGACATCTCCCTCTTTCCTGGATCCCAAGTCTCTTAAGTGAGTAGTCTTTCCTCATCCCCCTTTCAATATTTAACGTCTCGTTATTTCTCACACCCTATTTCCTGTGACTTTTCAGGTGTCCTTCCCATCTTTGTGGCACTAGCATCTTCTTTGGTCTCTGTGACAACGGCTTTCCTCATTTTTGTCTTACATCTCACACTCTTTCACTGACTCCCTTTTCTTTCTTGTCTTCCAAGTAGTTTTACACCAAATCCATTCCACCGCCATCTTTTCATTTTAGAATTTCTCCCTTAAGATTATTAACCATTCTCACAAATTCTAATATGTACATAACTCTCAAATTTGCTCAATGCCAGTCTTTTGAGTTTTATTCTTGTATTTCCGATTGTTTGATGGTTACCCCCACCAAACTCATATTTAAAATTGAATTCGTTGTATTTCCCTCAAGCACATTTTCTCCAGTCTTCTTATTTCTATTAATGACATTATCAACTGTATAATATTGGTGTTTCAATCTCACTCAACCACCGACTCAATCATATTTAGTCTAAATGTCTAAACGTATTAGATTCATATTTAAAATCATGTAATCAGTCTAGCCCATGCAGTGAAAGAAACCTCCTAAATACACACACACATTTTCCCTCTTTATCATTTATTTTTGTGAATAACATGTAAATATTATGAGTATGAAATTGGTTACTAAGGATAATCTGATTTGATGGCATTGTATTTATTGGAAGAAAGGAATGGATTTATAATAATTGGACATGCGACTATTGTCCAGGAACTAACCGAATCAAATACATATTGTAGCATGAATGTCTTTTACAGTAACAAATGCATTCTGCCTTTAGTGTATTTTAAAATGTGTCTTATTTTATATCTTAGGTTGAAATGTTAAGTGATAGCAGAAATTGTGTTCCATTCATCTCTGTTTTATCTGTGGCCCCTAGAACTTGCTCTTGTAAAATAGGTAATCAGTAAACATTCACTAAATTTACAAAGGCATTCACAAAGTTCTTGAGGTATAATGCGAAAAGCCACCCCAAATGTGGAATGGCTAGTGGAACAATTGCTGACAACAGAGTAGAAGGGTTGCAAAGAGCAATCTTTACTTATTTATGTATTTTTTCCTAGGCCCAGACATTACTGTGGCATCTTCAGTAAGAAACAAGGACATTAACACAAGAAATGCATACATTTCTACCCATAGTAACACTTTGTGTTTTTTATTTTTATATTAGTTATTTATTTTAACATCTTTATTGGGGTATAATTGCTTTACAATGGTGTGTTAGTTTCTGCTTTATAACAAAGTGAATCAATTATACTTATACATATATCCCCATATCTCTTCCCTCTTGCATCTCCCTCCCTCCCACCCTCCTAATCCCACCCCTCTAGGTGGTCACAAAGCACGGAGCTGGTCTCCCTGTGCTATGTGGCTGCTTCCCACTAGCTATCGGTTTTACATTTGGTAGTGTATATATGTCCATGCCACTCTCTCAGTTCGTCCCAGCTTACCCCTCCCCCTCCCCGTGTCCTCAAGGCCACTCTCTAGTAGGTCTGCACTCTGTGTTTTTTATATCCCATCTTTTTCTTTGTCATTGGCAAGCCCTACATATTTAGCTTAATGTTCATTCTGGGTGTCCTCCTAGAAATATCATGAGATTAGCTCACTTATGAAACTTGAGCAATTGAACTACATGATTATCGCCTGTGATAATGATAATGAGTTAATAAAGAGAAACATGGATTCAACAATTCTCAAGACCAGCAGAGCTCTATGGAACCATCTGAAGTCCAACTGGAGGCAGTTCTTAAAGAGCCAGTGAGCAAAATCTAGACATTTTATAAAAGCAGCCTGAGCCAAGAATCATGAAAACATAAACCTTAGGGAAACTAACTTCCAACCGTATAAATTTCCTCTTTAAGTTTCAAAGTTACCTGTTTAAAAAAAATTACAAAGTTCCAGTACTTTCCATTTTATTTTGGAACTGGATTGTCTCAGAATCAAGCCACTGTTCTTATCTGACTTCTGGTTGGTCTCATACTGCCTTTTTATTAGTTTGGCTGGCGTTGGTTCTAAGCGCCATGCCTAAAATTGTGGGCTTGTCAACAAAATCCAGTTTTCTGTTTTCGTTGCCGACACGTTATATATACCCTCATAGAATACTTAGTGGGTAAATGGAATAGTCTCCATTCTTTGTGGCAATAGGAATTATTTTCAAATGAGTCATTTGCTGTAAATGAATGTGGTGGTGTGGGCTACCGCTTATACCAGCAGCGTGTAAAGTTAGAAACATATTCTAAGAAACCTTAGAATATGAAGACATGATTTAAATCTTGGAAAGTTTTTAAATTGATAGTTTGATATTTGATTTCTTAGACTCACACATGATGTATGGAATATTTACCAGGGAAGAAATAAGGGAAAAAAAGGAAAAGAAAGGGAAAAAAAACCCCACAAATACCTTTTCTTTGACTTTTATTTTTTCTTTTAGCCTACACAGATAAAACAAAGTTCAGAATTTACTGCCAAACACTTACTCATGAGTGTAAGTCAAATTAAATGAAGACAAGTTAATAACAGCACTTTGTAAAATGATAAATAGCTAAATAAAAGGAAGGCATTATTATATTGCAGATCATTTAAAGCTATATTGGACAATATGGAGTAGTTTAGGAAAGATTTGAATTTACGACAGATTGTAAGTTCCTCAATGCCAGGAAAGAAGTTCTGCTTCATCTTTGTATCTATTTCAGAAAAGCGGTATATTTTAAGTGAAGATATAGATGTGAATGTATTAATATATAATTTTATATTTATATATAAAATATATTAACATATAATTTGCATATATTATATATAAATCTTATATATATATGAAATTTTCAAAGAAGTAGTGCAACCTTAACAAGTTTTTTTTTAATTACCTTAAGAGTCACCGGTATATGTTTCTATTGTTTTATGGAAACATAAAGAGTTAAATTCAGAAAAGTAAGGGAAAGCAGGGGCCAGGATTCTCCAGCGTGACACGCTAGAAATATCCCTACAAAACAGAACTGTCTATGGATTGATGTGTCGTATCTCAAAATATGGCCCTACAAATATAATAGGATGAAGAAAACATCTTGCTGACTCATCTATTTTCAATAGATGCTCTAATGCAGTATTGTAAATGGGAGGTATTCCTGTCCCAAAATAACACACCCAAACCTGTTAAATAAATTCAACTTCATATGTCTGTTTCTCTATAGGAAATGTTAAAGCCAGTTGTTAACACACTTTGGAGACTTAATAAAGGTTCACCAAAAATACAGAATAGACTTCCTCCCCTGTTCATCAATCCTACCAAACCCTCCAAATCCAGGTCTCACCTTCTCCTGGACACATCCACACTGCAGAAAGGAAAATTAAAAATCGTCTTATCTGGCTGGTATTTCACAGGTGAGAGGATTGAGCTGTTGAGAGGTTATGTGAGTGGCCTAAAGTCACACAGTTGTTCTGAGGCCAGAACTCAGATCTTCAAGTCCAAGTCTACTTCACTTTCGCCACTTCCTCACCATCCCTAGTAAATTTCTCAGGCTTTGAAGATGACCAATAAATGCAATTTAGGGAGGTAGTGTTCTAGGAAATGGGTGAAATGTTCCGGGACCACCTCCCTAGTGGGGTCTTCCTGACAAAGAAAATAGATGTAAGAGGCTTCTTAGAGGTGAAACCTCACTCTTTAGTTTGAGGGGGTGATGTTGGCAGTTACAACAGAGTGGGAACAACCTCCTTGCCAACATTGTTATAGCTTACCTTTGATATCAGGAATGAGTGTACGTTCTAGAACACTGGTTTTGAAAACAAATCAATAAATGGACTTCACAGGCTCAGTACTTCTCATGAAAATCTATGCAGAATTTTGTTAATTTTTTTTTTTTGCATTTATCGGCCAAGTCCAAAGATTTCCTCAAATTATCTAAGGGTTTTGTGAACCAAAGAAGACATAAAAATCACAGATCTAGACTGTCAAAGGAAGTAAATCCTGCTCTAAAACTGCAAAGTTGATGCTTTTATGTTTAGTATTTCCAGCCTCTCCTTTCTGTAATATTTTGTCTTCATTAACAATATTCTGTTCCAGTCATTCCCTCCCATTTCAGTACTCTGTTCTGATGGTCTTTTTCTCCCTCTTCAAAGCCTGTCTTCAAGAAAAAAAATATTCAAACCTCTTTCCTCCCCACTGAGATGGATGTGACCCATAAAGCTGTCATTCATCTACTCTCTCCTGTTTAGTTGAGCTGGAGGTTTGAAGGCGTCCAGCCACTTCCCGCTTTGGTCATGAGAGGATGACCTCCACATTCCTTGGCTATTTGCCATCCTCTCTTTCAGACCAACTTTAATGATTCCAGATGGGATATAATTCTTTTCCTGTGTTTATCAACTTCATGTTCTAGAGAACATGCAGTTTTTTTCATGAAATGATTACCACAATCATACTAATTAACAAATCCATCACCTCCCATAGTTATCATTTTGTGTGTGTGTGTGTGTGTGTGTGTGTGTGAGAGAGAGAGAGAGAGAGAGAGAAAGAGAGATCTACTATCTTGGCAAGTCTAAAGTGTACAATACATCATTATTAACTCTGGTCACCATGTATAACATGAGGGCTCCAGAATGTATTCATTTTATAACTGACAGTTTGTCCCCTTTGATCAGTATCTCCCCTTTTCCCTCACACCCCCATTCTCTGGTTGCTATCATTCTACTCTCTGCTACTCTGCGTCTGACTTTTTCTTTTTTTAAGATTCCACATATACATGAGAAAAGGACTGCTGGACTAGCCTGAAGAGAAGGGATCTGCTTTGGGAATTATAGGAAGTAAGGCTGAACACCTACGGGAAGATAAGTTATGTAGGGTCTTCTATTCCATGGTGAATTTGAACAGTGTTATCTTTACAGATTTAGGTACAGAACATGGTCTCTTTGTGGGGACTTTTGGAAAAAAAGGATGCTCAAGAAAGTGACTTGGGTGCAAGAGGGACTCTAGAGATGGGTAAAGGGGACAGAATACGATTTGGTAAAGAATTCAGGTGGCCAGCGAATCAGGTATTCAGAACAAAATAGTAGGGAATTTAGGCAAAGGTTAGTTTTCAGATTTTGGCGGGAAGGTAAGGAAGTAGTTGTTATTTGTGAAAATTCTTCCTGGATGGCAAGATTCTTCATACTGACTTAGGTCTAGAGCAGAGCTCAAGTCTCGCGGTGGGACTAAGACAGGTGTTGGGATATCTCTCGGTACAAATACACACATGCATGCTCGCACATACATTATCCCAAATCAAAGACACAGGACAGTAGGCTAGGCCACCATTTGGTTAGGCTGGAGGAGGAGTTGTATCAGTTGTACAACTTGTATCCAGAACTCTTTTCTGGAAGTACAAAGCTCTGGGTTAGCAAAAGGGACTCAGAGGATAAAGCGGCAATCCAACCGGTACAACTGGACCACCCCATCCCCTTTTTTGGTAGAAACAATTCTTAATATCTAAAAAATTCCAGTGTATCACAGAGAGTATTGAAAAAAAACTAGAAAAGCTCTCTGTTTCTACTTGATGTTTTAGACTGTTGCTGAAACATCTCACTAGTGGCTAAATTTATGCTTTTAGGTGCATTGCTACCTTTCTAATTTTGCCAAAAAAAGATTCTGTGCAATTGAATAAAAGCTTTTGCTCCAAGCCATCCAGTGTCCTTTCTGGACCAGTAAAGATCTTCGTTTCAAGAATGGGCTAGACAGTAAAAAAGAATGAAATAATGCCATTTGCAGTAACATGGATGGACCTAGAGATTATCCTGCTAAGTGAAGTAAGTCAGACAGGGAAAGACAATTATCATATGATATCACTTCTATGTGGAATGTAAAAAAATGATATAAATGAACTTATTTACAAAACAGAAACAGATTCACAGACTTAGAAAATAAACTTATGGTAACCAAAGGGGAAAGTTGTGGGGGAAGGATAAATTAGGAGGTTGGGATGAACATGCACACACTACTACATATAAAATAGAAAACAGTAAGGACCTACTGTAGAACACAGGGACCTCTATTCAATATAATAACCTATATGGGAAAAGAATCTGAAAAAGAATAGATATATGTGTATGTATAACTGAATCACTTTGTTGGACACTTGAAACTAACACAACATTGTAAATCAACTCTACTCCAATAAAATTTTTAAAAATGATGTGCTAGACAGAACTCAGGGGTGATACCCCAGTTTATTAGGCTGGAATGGAATGAAACTCAGGTTTCTGGGTAGCTTGAGCTCAAATTACCTACCTGATATCTCCTGAGTGCCTTATTCTGATCTACAAGATCATGTTTGCTCAAAATGCCATCTGAAGTTTCCCTGAAGTAAACGCTGACAGGCCGAAATGAAGCTAGAGTGACAGTAAGAGCATAGAACCATGGTTAATATGCACGTAGGGCTTTTGGAGAAGACCTGAGTGCTACACCATTTACGCTGGGATCAAGCATTAATGAGATGTGATAAAGAGAAGCAGAAAGTAATCATGACTCACTTTGTCATCTGGTACAAACCACACCCTCTGGTGTGCAAACATGTCCCTCTTTCCCATCCAAAACTGGTGGGAACAGATGGCTTTGGAAAAACTTGTTTTGTAAGATGAACTTCTAAAGGGTCTAGTGTGTTTTTTACATGACCCTTATCTCCAAACACAAGGCCCTCAAATCCTGTATTTTTTCTCACTGTGTGTGTAGGGGGCTGGGGGAGGGAATGCACATTCTCTCAGTCCATGCAAATAAATCTCTTGCCCTGGCCCTGGTCCATTTCTGCCTAAATGAACTCATAAGAAATACTATAATTGGAGCCAAGGTTTGCAGCAAAAAAAAAAAAGAAAAGAAAAAGAAAAAAAATTTTTTTGACTGAGAGAGAGAACTGACTTTATTTCCTCCTGGGACTTTTTAAAAAGATAACTTAGCCTTGTTGATTCCAGCTTTCTTATCAGGCAAATAAGTAGGTTTGCCTAGAAGGCTCACCTAACTAGTTATTCTGTAACTCAGATCCCTGATACATTCAGCATTTCTGTTGGGGTTAATAATGGTGTATTGTGCAAAGCAAGCTTGATTTTCACAGCTCAGTCTTTCCTTTGCTTGTTTCTGTCTTCTCCCTCTCCTCCAAATTATCTTCTCGCCACGCACATTATGAGTTCACTTTATAGCATCCCCGGCCTTCCTGTCCCTTCAACCTTTCATTAGTTCTGAATTCTAAATGTCTCCTTATTTCCTCACTGGTAACTCTCTCAGCCTTCAATCTTGTACCCAAGTCATGAGCAATCATTACAACTGTTCCCTTTATGTCTTCAGCCTGCTTCTTCCTCCCTAAGTCTTGTTTATTCATTTTTTTTTAATTGGGGTATAGTTGCTTTACAATATTGTGTTAGTTTATACTGTACAGCGAAGTGAATCAGCTATACATATACATTTATCCCCTTTTGTGGATTTCCTTTTCATTTAGGTCACCACAGAGCATTGAGTTTCCCTGTGCTATACAGTAGGTCCTCATTAGTTATCTATTTTATACATAGTATCAATAGTGTGTATATGTCAATCCCAATCTCCCAATTCATCCCAACCCCCCCTTCCCCCTTTGTATCCATATATTTGTTCTCTACATCTGTGTCTGTATTTCTGTTTGTAAATAAGATCGTCTATACCAACTTTTTCAGATTCCGTATCCATATATTTGTTCTCTACATCTGTGTCTGTATTTCTGTTTGTAAATAAGATGGTCTATACCAACTTTTTCAGATTCCACATGTATGTGTTAATATATATTTGTTTTGCTGTTTCTGACTTACTTCACCCTGTATGACAGTCTCTAGGTCCATTCATGTCTCTTCTCTACAAATGACCCAATTTTGTTCCTAAGCCTAGTTTATTCTTATAAGAAGTTTTCTTGCCTGGACAGAAAGAATCAATAAAACATGACCAATGAAAATATTGCCTCTCCTGCACCTTCTCCCATACATAGTGTGTTATTTAATCATTGATTTTATGATATTCAGGTCGCCGGTTCTTGATGATAAATTCTCAGAGAAGAAAAACGTTCTCTACTTGAGCAGTGGGCATGGGCGAACCAAATTCTTGTGCTTATTTTGTTACTTGCTTTGTGATCTTTGGCAAAGGACTGCTGTATGATGTATGCAGATTCATGTTAGTACCTGTCGCATGATCTCAGAGTGTCATCATGGTGCAAATGAGTTGCTTTCTTCCCTTGCTCTATTTTTTTCAAAAATGCTCAGATTAGGAGCTTATGTGAGCCTCTTGAAGGTAGTTTCTTTAGTGTCTGCTGTGTGTATGTGTGTGTGGGGGGGGGAGAGGGAGAGAGAGAGGGAATGTGAGAATATAAAGAAGGTAATGAGTAATCACTTATGGAGTGAATGAATGAAACTGGTTAAAATATATGAAAATCAATGGGGTGTCATTTTCTATTAATAGTTAGAACAGAGAAACACATTCACCTACTAATTTATTTATACTTAAGAAAAGCCAAAGTTCTGAAAAATTCAATGAGATTTTTTTTGTAGCTCCCACTTTTCAGATTTATTTCAGAATTTTCCAAACCCCACATCTTCTTAGAAGGTGTATTTAAGGTTTTTAAATGTAAGTAAAATAAATCGTGCTTTCAGGAAAATGTCACCATGCTAAGAATTAGTTGATTTCAAATTTTCAGATGACCATGACTATTAATTCTCAGTTGATAGGGACTTTGTGAGCACACTACACTCAATAGCGTGAGATCTGCCAACAACAGGTGTATTTTTGTTTCCAGTGAAAGGTGTTGCCTATTTTGGCAAGAGTGGAACCAATTTATAAATCACTAGTTTACGCTGGTGTTGTGTTTACACACACACACACACACACACACACACACACACTTACACACATGTATATTTATATATGCATACACTCTCCCAGCAAACAGCCCAGCTATCCAAGACTGCATTCCAATTTGCCAGTGTCAGTAAAATTGGCTACAATACCAAAAGGTGTTCTAATAAAATTGTGTGTCTATCCCCAAATGGTGAGAGTGTTCACATGCTTCTGCATGAGTATTTTCTGTAACGCTGTGACAATGAAATGTTGGAAGCAATCCCAACAGAAGTGCATTAGTTAAATTGTTGTGCGTCCATCCAGTGGAGCACTGAGCAGCAATACAGATGCTTCAGAACTGTACCTATTCATTTAAGAGATTTTCACAATACATTTCTAAATGTAAAAGAAAGCTATAGAACTTAATATCATGGTCTCATTTTGGAGAAAGTAACACACATATAGATGTGTTGAAAATTTTCTAAATGAATATACCCTGGTGAGAACTTGTCTCTGATGTGGAGAAATTAGACCCTTTAAAAGCCTTTTTTTCTTTTTTTGCTTGTTGGTACTTTGTGTTCTTCTATACTCAACAAGAGTTAATATGATAATAAGGAAAAACACTTTCAAGATGGCTATTTGGCCATATATGTTAAAGCCCAAGAATCATCATCCCCTCAGCATAAGAAAAATTTTACACTTTGGAATAAGACCCAGGAAAATGATTAGAATGTATACAACGTATCCAAAATATTGGACTAATTTCCCCTTCCTTCAGCAGTGATATCCTTGGCAATATTAAGCACTATCATTTAAAAAATCTGTGCTAATTTGATGGGTGAAAAATCTGTTTATTTATATTTTATATATTAATCTTTAATTAATGTGGAATTAGTATATCAAACAGGAATTCTAAGTCGATGTTTTTCTTTGATATATAGTTAATTAGCTAGACGTATTAATTAGTAAACCTAATTAATACCATTTATTGAGGGCCATAAAGTGGTATGAAAATTTAACCTTATTATACACTAAATTTATAGATATATTATGGTCAATTTCTGTACTATCTAGTCGATCTCATGTATCTGCTGTCTGATACTCTGCCTGGACAAGACTTTTATTTTTATTTATTTATTTATTTTTTCTTTTGCGGTACGCGGGCCCCTCACTGCTGTGGCCTCTCCCGTTGCGGAGCATAGGCTCCGGACGCGCAGGCTCAGCGGCCATGGCTCATGGGCCCAGCCGCTCCGCGGCATGTGGGATCTTCCCGGACCGGGGCACAAACCCGTGTCCGCTGCATCGGCAGGCGGACTCTCAACCACCGCGCCACCAGGGAAGCCCTGGACAAGACTTTTAAGTAGTGTAGCTTCATGATTTAACTCTGGTGAAGATTTGCCCCTCCCTGTCCTCACTTTAATGAAGGGGTGTTTACTAAAATGACTAGAGAATTATTAATCAAGGAACTCAAAAGCATGAACAGGACTGTTTGGGGACCCCTTACAAAATTTTGACAGGTAAACGTGTGATGTATTTCTCTAGGTATCTGGGTCAGTGATATCATTACGACTTGTCTGCACACGTAGACAGTGTTCACCTGCAGATCAGTATTTCTCCTAATCAGCTTTTCTACTATAAATGTTCTAACTCCTTGCCACCCAGCTTCTTTCCTAGGAACAAGAAATAACAATGTAGAAACTTCAGATAACTCCTTGGGTTCTGTGGGTCTTGTTTCATTCTATTCATCCTGACCCCATTCACTAGGTCATTCCTGATAAATACCTTTCCTCTATATAGTAAGACACGTGCTGAGGTTTGCACCTAACAACTCTGGTAAGTCAAGCAACCCTGGCAGTGATTCATTAGAGAATTGCATACTGGAGACATCTGAGATTGCTTCTGCAACTCTCTGTGATCTATAAAGATAGTTCAAGACAGTATTTGTACATGAAGCTCTCATCTCCCATTCTGCATTCTACTTATTCTTCCAAGTATGTTCTCCTAGAGCTGTACCTTTATCTTTTTTTAATTTAATTTTTATTTTATATTGGAGTACAGTTGATTTACAATGTTGTGTTAGTTTCAGGTATACAGCAAAGTGATTCAGTTTTTTATATATATATATATATATATATCCATTCCTTCTCAGATTCTTTTCCCATATGGCTTATTACAGAGTATTGAGTAGAGTTCCCTGTGCTATATATTAGGTCCTTGTTGACTATCGAACTGTTCCTTTTTCTTTCAAGTCCTGCCATTCGTGGTCATCTTCCAGGTGAAAACGACTTTGGTCAATTTTTTTCTATATTCTTGTCTCGAAATTTCTCTGTGCTTCTCGTGCCACCTTGTCACTACACCACTGCTCTCTTTTCAGGCTTTCCATTGTGCCTTCCAGAATGACTGTGGCATTGTTTACAAAACCTGTGTTACTTTTGACATCACTTCACTTCATTCATCTATAGCAAGGATAATGTACATCTGTAGCTTTTTAGTAGATGGTCCTCATTCTGTTACCTCCTAAGTATGCAGGAAGCAGTGTTCAGTTTTCCTAAGTTTCCCAGCTATTGGTATCTTTCCTCTTCTATATGTGTGCAAATCGTTTTTCCTCTGAAGCTGGGCAGCACTCTATATTTGCTTAGCCTCCCAGCTACTTCTGCATATTCATCTACAAGTTAGCACACTTTTCACAGATTTTCCTCTTTCAAACCCTAGTTTCTACCACCATCCAAGTGAGTACAATGTTCATGTAATCTGATAAAAAAAAAGCTGAGCTTATCGCTCAGTTCCTTGACATTCTGTTGCATTTATCTTCCCCTTATGTCATTCTCAGAAATAGCTTCATCCTCAACCTGTTCATCACTCTAAAATTCTCCAGTTTTGGAACATTAAAAAAAGTTTTTGATTTCTAATTTATTATATAAAATTAATAATGTTCACTTTAGAAAAATTTTAAGAGAATTTAAGTATATAAAGAACATACAACTCACCAGTAAGCCCAGGATATTGATAATTTGTAAGTTATATATCAATCTACCTCTATATCGATCTATCCATCTATCCATCCATCCATCCATCCATCCATTTATTGTCTATAATGTGCATGTTATCTAGCTAGCTAGCTATTTACCTATAATTCTCCCTCTCAAAACCCTCAGCCACACACTAACACACACGTACTAATATATAGGTATACATACATCACTTTTTCTATGTCTGCATGAAGTGGCAATTGACACTCATTCTGGCCCAAATTGCTAGGCATAAACACGTGCCCTGGAACTAAGGCTGTGTAGATGAATTCTCAAAGTTGTAATGTTGAAATCCAAGTAGATTTGAGCAAGAAACACACAGTTTCAGCCTTATTGACTCTCAGCGTCTAAACAGAACACCTCTGTAACTGCCTATTGCTCTTGAATAATCATGAATAGTGTGACCAACAGCAGTGCAGCAGCTATCCTGCAAGACATCCAAGTTCCATCATGTTCTGTGTATCTCCAGGGGCCTTGTAGTGTCTGGAGCAGAAAGATTAACTCCCTAGGCTCACATGGCCATCTGACACAGGTGTTCTTTTCCATGTTTTTTTCATTACAGGTAGCTCTCTTTGCACATGTAAGTGTTTTTCCTTCTCATGGCTTTCTTCATCTGTTATACAGACATTTAAAATATATATACTTTTCAGGGGGCAACATATGACTCCTAAATTGTTTTATGTATCTTTTAAAAAATTATTTTAACAAGCATGCTTTTTTTTTTGTGGAAACTTGAGAGCAATACTTCATTGCCTCATTTCTGCATATATTTTTATAGACTTCAAGTTCGTTATTTTATCTATATTCAATTTGAATGGAAAGACATCATTCTAGTTCTGGTGTTTCCTAATATACACGCTGATGGAAACAGATTTATGAATCCCAATGTCCAACATGCTCCCCCAGTCCCTCACCTAGCCCCTACCCCTTCCTTTTAACACATGACTCTGCTCTTATTTTATGGAGAAGGTACTTTTCATAGTGTGTATACTTCTTCACCAACCTTCAGTCATATTTTTTAGATGTTCCTTTATCTTAACAATTTATAATCCAGAACCTTAGTTTAATCAATTTTTAAACCCTCACATAAATGATCAATTAATATTTGACAAAGGAGCCAAGAGTACTCAGTGGAGAAAAGATAGCCTCTGCGATAAATGGTTCTGAGAAAACTAGATAATAACACACAGAAGAATGCAGTTGGACCCCTATCTTATACCATACACAAAAAATAACTCAAAATGGATTAAAGACTTAACTATAAGACCTGAAATCACAAAACTCCTAGAATAAAACATAGGAAAAAAATATTCTTGACAGTGGTTCTGGCAATGATTGTTTGGATTTGATACCAAAAACAAAAGCAACAAAAATAAACAAGTAAGACTACATCAAACTAAAACAATAAAAACTAATAAAACAAAACAAAACTACACAACAGGTAAACAATTGACAAAATGAAAAGGCAACCTACAGAATGGAGAAAATATTTGCAAATTATGTATCTGGTAAGGGGTTAATAACCAAAGTATATAGGAACTTATACAACTCAATAACAAAAAAACATACAGTCCAATTAAAAAATGGGCAAAGACCTGAAAAAACATTTTTCCGAAGAAGACATACAGACGGTCAACAGGTACATGAAATGATGTTCAACATCACTAATCATCAGGGAGATGCAGAACAAAACTACAATGAGGTATCACGTCATACCTGTTAGAATGGCCATCGTCAAAAAAACAATCGATAGAAAGTGCTGGTGAGAATGTGGAGAAAAGGCAACCCTTGTGCACTGTTGGTGAGAATGTTAATTGGTGCAACAACTAAAGAAAACAGTATGATGATCCCTCAAGATATTAAAATTAGAGCTACCATATGATCCAGCAATCCCACTTGTAGGTATTTATCAAAAACAATAGAAATCAAGATCTCGAAGAGATGTCTGTACTCCCCTGTTCAGTGCAGCGTTATTCACAATAGCCAAGAATGGAAACAATGTAATGTCCATTGATGGATGAGTGGATTAAAAAAATTTATGCATACAATGGAATATTATTCAAGCTTAAAAAGAAGAAAATCCTATCATTTATGATAACATAGATGGACCAGGAGAAGGTTATGCTAAATGAAATAATCTAGACATGGAAAGACAAATACAGAATGATCTCATTTATATGTGGAATCTAAAATCATCAAATTCATAGAAGCAGGGCTTCCCTGGTGGCGCAGTGGTTGAGAGTCTGCCTGCCGATGCAGGGGACGCGGGTTCGTGCCCCGGTCCGGGAAGATCCCACATGCCGCAGAGCGGCTGGGCCCGTGAGCCATGGCCACTGAGCCTGCGCGTCCAGAGCCTGTGCTCCGCAACGGGAGAGGCCACAACAGTGAGGCCCACGTACCGCAAAAAAAAAAAAAAAAAAATTCATAGAAGCAGAGAGTAGAATGGTGGTTATCAGGGGCTGGGGGGGAAGGGAAATGGGGAGTTTATGGTTAAAGGGTGCAAAGTTTCAGTTTTGTGTGGTAAATAAGTTCTAGAAATCTACTGTACAGAACAGTGCCTAGATCTAACAATACTCTATTGTATACTCAAAATTTACTAAGAGGGTAGATCTTATGTTAAGTGTTTTTACCACACAAAATAATAGTAGTAATAAACAATAATTTACAAAGGAGGTGGGAGGATACTTTAGGAGGACTTGGATATACCTGTGGCCTTGATAGTGGTGATGGCTTCACAGGTGTATACTTATCCCCAGACACATCAACTTCTATACTTTGAATATGTACAGCCTTTTACATGTCAGTTATACCTCAATAAAGTGGTTTACAAAAGAATCTGCTGATTTAAATGTTAATCTCATCAAAAAACCCTTCATAGAAGCATCCAGAATAATATTTGAACAAGTATCTGGGTATCATGGCTCAGCCAAGTTGCCACATAATATTAACCATCACCTATTTATAAGTTAAATTCTAAGTCTTAATTTCTTCAAACTCTTCTCAGTTCCTTGGCATTCAGTGGCATTTATCTTTTCTCTTCTTAAGCCACTCTCAGAAATGGCTTTATTCTTGACCTATCAAGAAGATCTGTTCAACACAAAATTAATTTAATTTATGAATAATTGGATGGTTTTAATTCATACTTATAGTGCATAAATGATCACAGATTAATAAGTGCATGGGTTAGCAGCTTTGCTTGGTTAAGGCCAGAGAGAAATCAGAAAGGATCACCCAGTCCTATATTCTTATTCTATCAAGCTTACAGAGTACTTCTTCTCAACCCAGAAGCATGTGACACAGAAGGAGAGTTTGTAGAATGACTAAGTTACAAATAAATAAATTTGTTTAATGTGACTTCTGGGACAGTGTTCTTCCATACAGTTTGTATAAAAGTAAGGACAATGCCGGCAGACTCCACTTCCAGGTGTTTAAAGTTCATTTTAATTAACCTGTCACAGCTTTGGGCATTATTACTTGTGTGGCTATCCCTTCCTTTCTCCAGTGGGCCCAAGATTTGTAATACTGAGTTGATCCTCTTTGTCTGGCAAAGAATCTCTTGGAGGGCCCTCTCTGATATGCAGATGTAGGGCTAGCAGGAACACATTTTTCTAGGATTAGAGAATTAGTGTATAACCAGTTCTTTTTTGTCTTTTTTCAATGATGAAATAGCTGCAATGTGGAGTACATCTCTGTGGAGAGAGTGACAAATTAAATAAAAAGCCCTGGGCTTTCTGGAAGGAAAGAGTCAAATCCCAATCTATATGCCTAGTGTATGATTAATTTTCTGTGTTAACTTGGCTAGGCCACAGTACTAAGATATTTGGTCAAACGATATCCTGTTCCTGTGAAGATATCTTTGCAGATGACATTAACATGCAAATCAGTAGACTTCAGCAAAGGAGATTACCCACCTTAATATGTATAAGCCTCATCCAATTACTTGAAGGCTTTAATAGAAAAGAGAATGACCTCCCCTGAGAAAGAGAGCATTCTGCCAGTAGCCGGCCTTCAGACTTGAGCTGCAATCCTAACTCTTCTGGGTTTGCAGCCTGCTAGCATACCCTGCAGATTTTGGACTCGCCAGCCTCCACAATTGTGTGGGGCAACTCAGGGAATACTTCAGGATATGAGGACCAAAGACAGAGACCTCTGAATTAAATAGCATGTGGGAAAAGGGACTTTACGCTGGAGAACGGGCTTTAGACAAGGTTTTAAGTTTGATTGAGAAGAGTTGATTTGAAGCAATATGAAGCTGCCACTTCCTTTAAATCTAGCCATCCTCCCATGGTAAGGGTAAGGGAAGTGAGCGATAGCTAACCAAGTCAATGTGAACTAAGAACCTTAGTGCCTTATTTGAAGCACCATCACTGTCCAGGGAGGGTTCAGAGCCTGTAAAAATACTTCTATATTATGGACCAGTTTTTCCATCCAGTGACAAAACAGTTGCAATAATAGACCAATCAGAATCCAGTTCTCAGTCTCTGCTTAATATCTTGAAAAGGCATGACGTACTTTCAGCTATGTAAATCTGTAAGAGTTTTGAATGATTTGGGGAATGGAAGGGTGTATACAGAGAAATATAATGGGTTTTCTGTTAAGTGTGTAATGGGGGCTCAAATGGGTTACTAAAAACTTTTCTAAAGTTAAAATATACATCAGAATTTTACGTTAATAGATAAAAGAATTTTTGCTCCAATTTTTTAATTTTTAATTTAAATTCATCCATTTAAAAAACATTAACGAATATTTATTGGGCATTTTCTAAAACATGCACAGTTCTAAGTGTTAGAGCTAACTATTGAACCATTACTTCATGGAATTTACATTCAAGGGGAAGAGAGAAAGGCTTTAAAAATGAATAAACACACAAATACATAATGTAGAATGTTGGTGTGTAATAAGTGCAATGGAGAAAAATAAAACAGAAAGGGTATGAGTTGTGCTACAGAAAAGAAAAATGGAAATTTCTGATTAAGTTACACCTCATTGAGAAGGCAACCTTTTTTTTTTTGTTTTTTGTTGTTGTTGCAGTACGCGGGCCTCTCACTGTTGTGGCCTCTCCCGCTGCGGAGCACAGGCTCCGGACACACAGGCTCAGCGGCCATGGCTCACGGGCCCAGCTGCTCCCCGGCATGTGGGACCTTCCCGGACTGGGGCGAACCCACGTCCCCTGCATCGGCAGGCGGACTCTCAACCACTGCGCCACCAAGGAAGCCCGAGAACGCAATCTTTGACCAAGTACTTGAACTAATCATCCAGGTACATATCTGAGGGAAGAGTATTTCAGGCAGAAGGAAGAGTCAAAGCAAACGCTGTGGCAAGCCTGTGCCTGATTATTCAAGGAATATGGAGTCATCCAGTGTGGCTTGATTAGAGTGAGCAAGAAGATGAGCTCAGACCAGAAGGGACTGAGGGGTGAGTGCCGAGTGTCGGAGTACAGGTCCTGTACAGCCTTGAAAGTCATTGTAATGGATGGAGTTGAGTTTAATTAGGGTGGTGAAGATTTTTCAGTCAGTCTGGATTTTCATGTGTAGGAAGACCATGAGGGGACGACCGTAAGAAAACTTTCTCTACCTTTGATTGTAAATAAGAGGAATGAGATTTCCCTATGGGAGTTTACATGTGAAATCAACACATAATGAATCCAAACAGATATAAGCAGAATGCCTCCCTGGTCCCTTTGGAAAGGATTACTGTTTGACTAGGGGACCTTATCCATAAAAATAGAGTAGGGAGGGAAATTTGTAGTTAGGCCAATCCAGGCTCTCTCTCTCTTTTTTTTTTTTTTTGCCATATCAAAGCACACATATTATTGGATCTTAATTTTAGTTTTTATACCAGATGAAGGGTAGGGGAGAGTGTAGGTCAGCAATGGAGCACAGAAAAACTAGAAGAATCACAGATGTAAAGATGGACAATGTCTATTCTCATTCCACCTGGAAGACAGAGTGTTCTGACAGCCCTATCTGCTTGTTAAGTACATCAGATTATGCAAATGATACATCAGTTTGATTGGACTCAATAAATCTCTGTGATTAGCTACTGCTTTTTAATTTAGATACTGTGTGATGAGAGGAAAGGTCACTTCATGTTACAAAGAGCCTAATGCAATGTAGCAAGTCTTAAATAATAGCTAGTAATTCAGGGTGATTCAGGGTGAGAGGAGTTATTGGCTGATTATAACAGTAAAACTTAAGGTAAAATCTTATGTAAGTATAGTACCTGAAAGGAGATAACAAAAACCTCTTGGCTTTCGTACGTAAAAATGTATTTACAGAGCTTAAAAGCCAATAGCTTTCTTTCTTTGTGTTACACTATCTACTTAACCACAGGTGGGAACATAAGTTACAAGAGGAAACCTTAAGGCTTTACCTTTGTTCTGGTTTGAAAAGACTAACAGCACTTTTCTCTTTTTTCTTCTAAGACTCAGCTGCTCATGGCTTGTAGTTCAGGGGCTCTGCTTGTTTTTTGAGTGATCCTCCTTCAAATCACTAAATCAATGTGCAAACATATATTCATTAGCTCCTATTTTCTAAGCACTCTGTTGGTGTCTTGAGGGTGCAATGATGACTAATAAGTATCCTCAAGGAGAGCTCCGTTTAGGGGAGAATAGGTCTGTTCTGAAAAAATACTTTGATTTTTGTGTTTACTTTATGTAATTTTTAAATTATAAAAATAATAGTAACCACTACTTAAAAATCAAGAAATACAGGAAGAAAAGAGGTAAAAACATTCATCTTCCCAGCACATACAGAAACACCTCCCTAAATATTTGGGAAGTTTTTTGCTTTTTTTTTTTTTTTTTTTTACTCCAAATAGGTTTTTGAAATTTTTATGTAGTTGTGACCATTTTGTATATAAATTTGTGGCTTCAGTTTTGTTCCAATATTATAATGTTACAATTTCCCATAATATTAAATTTCATTGTAAGTGGTTTAATATTTTATTGAGTAGGTATGTAGTTGACTATATGCCCATCTTTTTATTTTTGTATATTTAGTTTTAGTTTTATTCCTTATAGATAATGTAATTAACATCTTGATGCATAAAACCCATTTTATATTTCAGACAATTTTCTTAGAGTGATTCTCAGTGGTTGAATTACTTATTTAAAATAGAAAATATTTTAAAATCTTGAATTTGATGACCAGTCTGTCTTCCTTTAAACTCTAAGTTTGTATTTTTGTTTGTTCTGTTATAGGGATGTGATCCAATAAATTTTCAACATGTGTACAGTATGTGTATAGAGCAGGCAGAAGGAATGTATTCAGCCGTGTTAACGCCTGAGTTCCTTATGCTCTACAACATATCCTTTAATAGCGTCTCTGGAAGGTATTTAATTTACTCAGTGCCAGCTCTGTGTAGTTCATTTCTGGGCACAGGGAAAACAAAGGTGGTGCCTCAGTATTCACTGACCCCGTAGTGTGTCTTTGGGTTGAAGGAACGTTACCTCTCTGTCTGTTCCAGAAGCAATTTGTAAGAGCATAGCAGTGTAGGAATGTTTTAATTAAATAAAAACATATTGAAGAAAGATCCTACACCCAGTGGTCCCAAGATTTGTCACACATGCTCAGAAAAGATCAATACTGGGACTTCTCTGGGAGTCCAGTTGTTAAGACTCCGCACTTCTGCTGCAGGGGGCGCAGGTTCGATCCTGGTCAGGGAAGTAAGATTCCGCAAGCCGAGCGGCCAAAAAAAAAAAAAAGAAAAGATCAATATCAAGTCTTTGATAATTCAATGACACTTCCTTCTCTAGGTTCTAGGTTGTGGTGAAGATGATTCATGTTAATACAAAGCAACTAGCACATTCTAATCACACAGTAAACATTTGCTCCTTTCTCTCTGCCTGCTAAGAAGACTTTGCATCCCCTTGGTCTGAGTAGAGTCAAGTAGGTGGTGACTGAATAATCCTTTTCTCCCAGTTCGAATACTAACATCATTTGGTCTTTTTTCTACATGATGTTCCTTGAACTAATCAGAATGGAAAGCAGAAAGAATAGTGAGAATTCCGGGCTGAAAAGAGATTTTTGTGAAGTTCTTTTGAGGAAAAATACAGTCTTCCATGTGTGCTATTTCTCTTCGCCCTTAGTGAATAGGAACAGAGCTATAATGGTCCTGGGAGGTGAAACAGTTACAGTAAGATCTTCCTGGAGCTTCAGTGAGAACCCATCTTGGGCAGAGTTCAAGACCTGATCTCTCATTCAAATGATTTGATGATTCTAAATAATTACTGTTGAAGAAATTTTGAAAGCCTTGAATGACATAAACATACAGAGACACAGCAGAACGATTATATTTATTAAATCAGATACAATCTATGAGTCTTAGTAACCTACCCATAATTGGGTCCTTTTTTTTCCATGATCCCACTCTCGGTTTTAGGTCCATCTCCTCCTATAGAGGTAAAGATAAGGTGTTTTAAACCTTGAACACCTCCCCTACCCATTTATCTATGTCTGCTTCTCCAGAAGTTTCTTTTTTGAGGTGTGCAGCAGGGAGGAAGACAAGAAGAGAGGGTGTCCTATTGTGGTACAGACACTGCTCCAAGAAACACTTCCCAGAGCATCAATGAAAAGGCAGAGCTCAAGACCAGATCCTCCCTGATACATTACATTGATCCTCATTGCCTGTCTCCTGCTTGGTGCTGTGGGGTCCTTTCACTATCAGTCTTTCCCAGCCAGCATCCCTAAAGGATTTTCTTTTTCTGATAATCATCTCCCAGTGGACTGTGGCCCCGAAGGATGGAGTAGGATCTGAGTAACTCCAACGCTACCAAAAAACAATCCTTCATAAGCTACACACTGCTGAAGTCCCTGCAAAAACTCCTTTAATACATCTGGACCTCAGTTTCTGCATATGTAACTTGGAGTTGTTGATACGTACATCGAAAAATTTTAATAGGAACTAGCGACACCACATACAATGAACTTCAAATGGCATCAGGCGTATATTAAAGGGAAGGGGCTTTACAAGTGTCTTATACATTACAATGCATAGGAACTACACAATCTGGAACACCAGTTCAAAGTAGTAATGTTCTTACCTGTAACCAGATGAGATTTCATTCCTCACTATTTTTAATCAAATGATTAAAATGGATCATCTTGTTAGAATCCTCTCTTTAGGTGACATTTAACTAAGAGAAATTTGTGTAGACTAGAGGATAAAGTAAACATTTTACAAGTACTTTTCAAATATATATTATCATTTGATCCTTATAAAGTCCAGTGAAGTAGAATGCTGGAAGTGATATTTGCTACATGACTTTGGAACTTAACTTTCTCCATAATCAAGATTTAAGAGAAAGTTATATTCCCAGTGTAATAAAGCAAGTGGCAGAGTAAGAACTTGAACCTGTATTTTCCCACTCAAGTTCCTGTGCTGATATCACAACAACATCTTCCCATTCCCCCAGACACTCTTTGCTCCAAAAACACCAAAACATTACCAGCCATAAACTAATGTGTTTATCCTCCTCACTACTTCTCACAGTTGGTTCTTCATTGATCTCATTGTTCTTGCCTCCAGGAAGCCTTCCTTGCCCTGATAGGATTTCGGCATAGAGGTCACCTCTGACTTCTGACCTCTATGCCTAAATCTATCATAGCACTAAACACAAGGTACTGTGATATACGGACAGTACTCACTTTGCACAACTTCATGGTAACCGTTCTTGCCTATCTGCCTCACCAGACTGTAAGCATCTCAAAGGAAATGATTGTGTTTTCAGCCATGACCTCAGTGTCCTACGCATAAGATACTAATGCATGTGTACAGAATTAATGGAGAAAAGCCATGTAATCATTTAAAAGCAGATGTATTCTTTCTGTTCCCTGAAAAAAACAAACCAGTAGAACTTGGATGGAAGAGACAAGACACCTGTGAGATTCCCAATCCTGATGGCTGAAATGTTCAATAACTAGATTAAAAAATTCCCTTATGCTTGTTGGCCAATATGTGTATTATCATTTAGAGATATCCCTTTTCATTGCAATCACTAGTATAAGAATGTGCTTATAAGAATCCATAAAATGGATTTATGGATTTATAAAATCCATAAAATGATGCATAATTTTAGTGGACCAGGAATGGGTTTTGTAATAATACTTCAGGGTTTTTTAGTAGGAATTGTATATTTATTTCTCAACAGAAATATAACTGGGTGTATAAATGAACTGCATAAGTAGGAAGCATTAGAGTCTGTGAGTAGGAGATCAGACAACATCAGGTCCAAATTCCACTCCTACCACTTGCTAGCTAGGTAACTGTGGGCAAGCTGCTTACTCTTTTTATTCTATAAAATGAGGAAAACTGAGTCTTAATCTTCTGAATTTTTTATCTTTTTAAACCCCAGTTTTTTTCATATACAAAATATGGGTAAGATGATATTTATCACACAGGAGTATCATAAGAATCAATATGATAATTAGTATAAAGGACCTGGAACTTGGTAAGCAGCTCTAATTAATATTAGCTATACTGTGTGATAACTGGGCATGCCAGCTTAGACTCACTACCACCTGTGACAACTCCTGAAATTATCTTGGAAATTACATTTTTTGAGTCTTAAAGGCTTCCCCCTACCCCCTTCTCTTGGTTGTTATTGATGATACAAATACCCTTGGAGAGCTGAAAAACCTTGAGCTTATAGAGTCCCACATTCTTATTTCATGAGAGTTCAAGCTCCCTGAGAATGCCATTGTGGAAGAACAGGCTAAGGATACAAAATAATTGGAAAAGAGAGTTTTATATAATAATGGGATTGGATCAGAAATTGCTTCACTGAACCACATGTATATGTGAGAGGATAACCTTCTCAATAAATTTTTGCCAACATAGCAAATACATATACATGTATTTATTTTGCTTTTTATTTATTCATTTTTTTATTGAAGTATAGTTGCTTTACAGTGTTGTGTTAGTTTCAGGGATCCGCAAAGTGATTCAGCTACATATATATATATACTTTTATATATACATGTATATATGTGTATATATATATTTACAAATATATATATACTTTTTCAGATTCTTTTCCCTTAGAGGTCATTACAAAACACTGAGTATAGTTCCCTGTGCTATACGGAAGGTCCATGCTGGTTATCTGTTTTATATATAGTAGTGTGTACATACACATATATTTATTATACACATAATAAATACACACATTTATCAAGCTACATTGAAGCTATTATTGCAGTGGCTTATTGGAATATAGTATTTTACTGGAAATGTACTACTTCTGAGTGGGGAATATGGGGAAGAAAGAAAGAGAAACAATAGCGTAGGATCAAGGGATCTTAGAGCCAGACTGCGGCCAGAACTTCCGCCTGCTGTACCATTGTCACAGGACCATAGCTCTGAGGTTGTGCAACACCTTTAGTAAACACTTCCTGAAGCAGAGACAAGAATGAACCCTGAGGTTTCATTCTGTCTCACTTGAGAGGAAGGGACAGACCCAGTGCACGTCTGCTTGAGACAGAAGGACAGACACCAGGCTCCTGGGATCACCCAGCATGTGGCGAGGGCTTCTTTTGACAGCCACTTTCCTCCTTTCTCCACTTCCAGGTAGGTGTTTAACTCCTTTTCAGGTTCTGTTAAATACCCAGGAAACTGCTTGCTTTTCATCTTCTCCCAGTATTTTTTTTAACCAATTTTACTAACCAGTTGAGCTGGTTTAATTTGTTTTGGGGGGCTCTGACTGATTTAAACACTCAGTGTAAAGGAGAGGCAAGCAGACTTCTTGAATCAATATTTACGCGTCTGGTCTGAGAACACTTAGAAATCAGAGGGGAAATTTCATTCAGCATCATTTAAACAGTGAATGTGATCTTTGCATCAAAGAATGGAATGCACCCAAATCAACCTTGTCAGTTTTTAGAGCAGTTAAGATGAGGCAGGTTTGACTGGTTATTGTGGTACAGAAGGCTTCAGAAAGTATCTGTTATTATTTTTCGGGCCAGTTCGATTTGTCCTATTCCTTTCAATCACATTTTTATATTTAGTCCTTTCATTATTGCTGATGATAAATATGATGAATTAGAAATAAGTAGTGGACCCATTTCATGTTTATAAAGCACTGTGATATTACTTGATCAAAACAATGTTGCCGTTGAACTTATGTTGATCATTCACTTCCATTTTGCTGGTTAGATCAAACATTTGTCGACTGAAAAAAAAGAAAGCACAATGTGAGAGTTGTGAGTGAAGTTTTATTTGGGGCAAAATGAGGACTATAGCCTGGGAGACAACTTCTCAGATAACTGTGAGGAACTGTTCGGAAGAAGTAGGGCAGGGAGATCAGTACTATGTGTTTTGGTGAAGGGGGGCCCATGGAATCAAGCATACATTTTGGCAGGAGGTTGCTGCTAGTCACGATGAGCGGATGTCTCCATTAATAATTTTAGAGCTTTTCTAGATATGAGAAAATGCAAGAAATTGGGTTCATAACATCTTCTCCTAAAAGTATCTAATTATCTGAAGGTTTGTTCTGCCAGTTTTTCCCAGAGTACAGAGTGCCTCATTTCTGATCTTTGCCGGCCCTGAACTCCTGTTTCAGGCTGTGTATTGAAGGTCAACTACTGCAGTGGCTAGTGACTTCATTCTTTTTTTTTTTTTTTTTTTTTGGCGTACGTGGCTCCGGACGCGCAGGCTCAGCGGCCATGGCTCACGGGCCCAGACGCTCCGCGGCATGTGGGATCCTCCCGGACCGGGGCATGAACCCGTGTCCCCTGCATCGGCAGGCGGACTCCCAACCACTGCGCCACCAGGGAAGCCCCAAGTGACTTCATTCTTGTAGTGCCAGATGGTGAGCAGCAATTTTTAGTTTAAGAATTCAAAAGTAGAGTAATATTCCTTCCTAATAATCAATTATATCTAGCATATCTCTCCATCTCTGATGAATTCTCCAGTTAGATTTTGGCTAAATTAGATTGGCTAACACATTTCCTTTGTTTATTTCTACTTCGAGAGCTTATTGAAATTCAGCACGTTAGCTTCAGTGTGTGAGACTCCTTCCCTGGTAAACCTTTTCCTGGGCTTTAGAATGTTTGCCGGGACCTAGAAGTGGGAACACATTATCAACAAGAAGGATGGGGTTAGGTAGGGAAATATTCTCCTACCCCTTTTGCCCACACAGTACTTTGTCACTAAAAGCATCTTTCCTTTTACGCTGGTTTCTGATTTGTTTTTCAGACTTGAGAAAGTTTTAACTTAACATCTTTTGGTATAGAACTGTGCTAGGAATTTAAATTATTGACTTAAAATTCCTATTTTTTGAGTCAAAGTTAATAGAAATCTTCTTTGCCTACATTCTCCAAAAGTAGGATCACTGAACACTCTCTGGGACACTTTGCTTGGTTGAAACATAAGAATTGTTTGTGTACTAGCCTTACCCAACAGCATAAAGATCAAGCTGGATCTGTTAACAGAATAACATAGCTACCAGTGCGGTCCACCCACATTATAGCCTTTTCGGTGAATCTCGGCATACCAATTGATTCTGTTCTCCTGTCTTTGAATTCACATCATTTGCCCCAAGAGACAAAACATTTTTAGAGGTCGTGTCTCAAAGTGTGACATCTCTGAATACTTGGTGAGAAGGGGACAGAGGTTCTGAAGTGGCTTTTTTGAGGATGGGGGGATGAACAGAAAGCTGCCTTCCCTTATCTTCCATCTGGAACAGAAAGCTGCCCCCTCTTTTTTATTTCCCATTGTGTATTTTCAAGAATGTTTCCGTGAATCCGCCTGCCAATTCAGGGGACACAGGTTCGAGCCCTGGTCCGGTAGATCCCACATGCCGCAGAGCAACTAAGCCTGTGAGCCACAACTACTGAGCCCACGTGCCACAACTACTGAGCCGGTGTGCCGCTACTGAAGCCCACGAGCCTAGAGCCCGTGCCCCGCAACAAGAGAAGCCACAGCAATAAGAAGGCCATGCACCACAGTGAAGAGTAGCCCCTGCTCACCACAACTAGAGAAAGCCCGTGTACAGCAACCAAGACCCAACGCAGCCAAAAAAAAAAGGAATGTCTCCATGGTCCCTGAAATAACCTGAAATGAAATACCCACTGAAATGTAAGACGTAAAGCAATTTCCATTTTCCCATCTCCTCCTTTTTTTGTTTCTCTGCCCCCATCATCCAGAGAATAAGTATGTGCCCCTCCAACCATGACTCCTGCCCAGTTCTTACATATGCGAAATTAAAACATGAGGTCAAATCAGGCCAACTGTTTGTAATGAGCTTTACAATCCCCTGAGAAAAATAACTTATAAGATTTCATTGTAGGAAAGGGAAAAAAATTTAAAGAATGTGACAGGTGCTTGGGGGTGAAGAAGTAAGGAGAAGTTTCTTTACTTCAGCAGAATATCCAGGGGGTACAGTACTTTTTGAAATTATTTTATTTCAAATTGCAATTTCTTCCTATCTTCATAAGTCGACTGGAAGACCCCAAAAAGTATACGTAATTTGATCTTTAGAGCCAAAGTGATAGACATAATTAGGATGTCTTTTTTCCTTTAGCATTTGTACTCACTTTTACTGCAGGAAGTTTAAAATCACCAGATAGTTTGATGGGGTAGCTTGATGGGGTACAGAGAATCCCAGAACTTAAGTCCATGTCATTGCATAAACCCTGATTCAGGGCTTCACATCATGTGTTTAGTTTGAAAAGACATTGCTTTCAACAGTTTTGAAAAGATTTGAAGAAAAATGGAAATATCAGTATTATGTACAAAGGGGCTAAACTCTAAAATGGCTCCAAACACATTAAAAAATAAAGTAGCCATACAGACTAATGTCTGGTATATTAATCTTGTCAACAAGATTTAACTTTTCTAAAGACAGGGAGGGAGGCAGAGAGAGAAAGAGAGATAGAGGAAGGAAGAAAGAGAAAGAAAGAAAGAAAACGGTTGGAAGGAAGGATGAAGGGAGGGTGGAAGGAAGGTGAGAAGTTTCCAGATTAAAAGAGAGTAAAGAGGGCTTCCCTGGTGGCACAGTGGTTGAGAGTCCGCCTGCCGATGCAGGGGACGCGGGTTCGTGCCCCGGTCCGGGAAGATCCCACATGCTGCGGAGCGGCTGGGCCGGTGAGCCATGGCCGCTGAGCCTGTGCGTCCTGAGCCTGTGCTCCGCAACGGGAGAGGCCACAAACATGAAAACTAGATAAAATACCTGACCCTAGAGTGGATCCTGCACTGGAATGGGGAAAATGCTATAAAGGATATTATTTGGTCAATTGACAAAACTGGAATACTGATGGTAGATTAAAGTACTGGCTCAGTGTTAAATTTCTTAAATTTGAGAGCTGTGCTATGGCTGTGTAAGAGAATATTCTTGTACTTAGGAAATACTCAAGTTTGTAGGGGTAAAGAACCATGATGTATGTAGTGTAACTCATCCTCAAATGGTTAGAAAAAATTGTGTGTATGTATATTTATATACGTATGTATGTGTATATACACATATGTATATATGTGAGAGACTGAGAATATTCAAAATCTCAGTGACAACAACCTCAAAATATTGGTGGCTTACAAGAATACTTTGTCATTCATGAACATGTTGGCAAAAGGGTAAATCTGTGAATTAGGTAAATCCGGGTGAAGGATATAAAGACGTTATTTGTACTATTCCTATTCTTGCAATTCTTGTATACATTTGAAATTATCACCAAATAAAAAGTGTTTAAAAGTACCCCCCCCAAAGATTTCACTTTTCTAAAACTAATAAACAGTGAAAATAATGATCTAACCCAAAGCCAAATAACAGTTTTTTCTTGATCCGGTTTTGCTCGTCAAAACTAATCCATCCTGTGAGTTCTGTGGGAGAGAGAAAAGCAAGTATTAAAGTGAATTAGTAGAAACATATTGTGTTTCATCTCAGATTTGTGTAATCCCTGGATGATAGTTAGTTGTGTTTGTTCCACAGGCCTCAAAATAATTAGTGTGCTGTTATACAGCGGGGAGGAGACGGCACCATCACACCTTAGGATGATGAGCCAAACAACACTTAGGTCTGTTGCTCTCTTTAACTGCTGTATAATTTGTTGTATCTCAAATCTCATTCTTTCAGGGCCTTCTTGGTTTCAGAAAAAGAAGGGCCATTAAGGGAAATTCTATCTGTTTTCTTTAGAGAATGTACCCTGTTGTAAGAATGTGAAAAGCTGGAAATCTGTTCACTTCACACTGAAGAAAGTGAGAGGTTGCTGGAGGCGTTTTAAAAAATATCCTGGTTTAGTTTATTCATTGATTTGTTTTGGTTGCCATTTGGAAGTGCTTGGCCATCAAACAAAGAGTTGGAAAGAAATTTCTCCACTGATTTACATGCTTAGACTCCATATTTCATAGTCAGTTGGGAAACATTAGCATTTAGATAGTAACTAGAGGCATGGAGATCAATGTGTATATCAGAGAAAATTTGTGTTGGTTGGATTGGCCTGTCCCCTTCTCACCACTTCTGAAGGGGAGCATGTGAGTGTTATCCCTTTCTGCTTTTATAAAAAGAATTAGTTGGGTAGTTATTATTTTATGAACTGAGGGCAGCTTAGACTAATATTTCCCATCAGAATAATGTGTGTTTCATACAGCATTTTTAGAAGAGTTACTCTGGTTGCAATGTTGGTGAATATATGGCTTCATGAGCTCCATATTAATGGGACTAATTGCACTGATTGAACACAGTCCACCAGGCAGCATGCGGGTGCCTTATGGTGTACTTAGAGAGTAACAGGAGACTGTACGGAATTGCTACCATCAGTTAATTTCTGGCAAGAGTAATTTTCTTACTCTTGGCATATTATTTTGAAATAATTATGATAATTAGGAAAATTTTCACTCGATGGAAAGAAAATGACTGATTTACTGTTCCTTTAGGCTTTTGAACCTCGTTTATTGTTTTAAAACTAACATTATTATTTTCCTCTACCAAAAATTAATTAAATAGAAATAAAAGATGCCCAGTGATTAGCTCTATAACAGCAAGAAGTTAAGTGACTGAGGGAACTTGTGATTTAATTCTTGAAGTGTGACTATGTAATGAGACATTTTATCACAAGGTTCTGATTAGAACATTATTGAAATGACCTCACCTATTCAAAGAGATCATTGGAGATTCTGTATTTATTTGCATAAAGTTGTAGACTACTTGAACTGTTCTTCAAGATCATTTAATCTGCCCCCTCTTTTCACAATTAAAAAACCCAAACTAAACCCAAAGTTAATGTAGTCTAGTGTTGACGCCACGGCTTTAAGTGTTTTTGAATTATTTTTAACAGTAAATCTTGAGCCAGTGAAAGAAATGCCATTTCATCTCTTTAACACTCCATTTTTGACCCAGTGAGCTTTTAGCAAATTTAACCACTTTTTCTATTCTTCAAAGTTAGATATGCAAATGGCTCTTGAATGGTCAGAAGAATGAAAGCCATCCTAAAATGATAAAAGAAAATTGATATCACTAGGAATTTTGAAAAGTTTCTACTTTTGTTTCTGAAGAAACTGAAAAAATAAGCATTTATTCCCTGGAACATCACTGGGATAAGTGTACATTCATGCAAAGTGACTAATGAAAAATACTGTTTTATTTGCTAAAAGATCAACCCCATCACATAAATTTATGTTATCACAGAATTTAGGTTTGCCTATTTTAATGAGCTAGAACTACCCTCTAGTCATTTAAAGCCTTTCCAGTTCTAGTTAGGAAACTGCTGGGTTGGGGCCATCCTGTGGATCCCTGTTCCCTTGTACCTACGTTCTCTGTGGATCTGCAGCCCCTTAACCTCTAAAGAGCTGGTGTGTTGACATTTCCTCAGGCACTTCTTTATACAGAGCAGGGACTGGACCATGTGGGCAAATAAAAAAGAAAATAGAAAATTCAGCATCAGCTTTGGGAAAACTGAATTTCTCTAAAAAAAATAACTTCTAGAAACAACATTGAAATGAGAATTCAAGATGCCAATAGTAGGTTGAATCTTTCCAATTCTCTTTCAATATAACTGCAGGTTCAGAAGTTTTCCTTCCAGGCCAGTCCTAGTGTTCTAATTGTCTGCTTCTCCAGGTTTCATATGTTTCATGTTTTGTATTCAAAAATGAAGGTATGTCTGTACTGCAAAAGTCAGCCCATTCTATGGAGCTGATATTGGAGCCTTTTCTTACTGATTTCGTTTCTTTCATTACTGTAAAATATTGCTGTTGGAAAACCCAAGAAAAATATATTAGAATCTGAAATGGCATCCATTAGTTATTTCATTTTTATGACACTGTAGTTTCAGAGTGCTTCAGTTTGATTATTCTGACACTGATTAGGTTCTTAGAGGATTACTTTGGCTTCTGTTCTCCTGTCCTGGCTTTTGCCTGAACTGTTTGCTACCTTCCCCTAGGGGACACAAAGTGGTAAAGAGAAGCGGGAAAATTCTTAGTGAGGAAATATCTTCACTAAGTGTTTTTGAATTATTTTTATCTTTGAATTATCTTTTATCTTAGTGAAGATATTAAATATCTTCACTAAGCTGAGAAACACCGGTAAACTTTCAGTGGGAAAATATCTGAAGATATAGATTAAAGATCTGAGAGGAAGAGTGGGCTTCTGATTTTGTTGATCTTTTCTGGCATCTGCATTTTTATAACTCTCTCACATAACTCAGTTAAAGCCCCTGTGTGTGGCATCATTCATCAGAAACGCAATCAACATGACCACTACCGAACAGCATATGTTAGTTCTGCTTAGCTGAATCTTCTCTAACTTTTTTTTTTTTTTGCTCAGTAAATTCTATAAAAGAACTCCCTGGAGTGAAAAGCTATGAAGTGGTTTATCCCAGAAGACTTCATCCACTGCATAAAAGAGAGGTCAAGGATCCAGGTCAACAGGTACAGCTTTTGATTTAATAAAGAATTTTGAATACACGCACACACACACACACACACACACGCATATATATAACTATATTTAATATGTAGATATATATACATACACACATTTGTGTTTTTTAACCTGTCTTACCTTTATTAATCTTCACGATAACCCAACATTCTATTATTAGCTTTATTTTGATTTTAAAATTCTGGCAGTTGAGATAAACTAACTGTCCAAGGTCACACAGAGGGTGAACTTTATTTATGGTAATTTATAACTTATTCTGTTACTTCTAAAGAAATTGATGCAACTTCTTTTATCTATCTCTTTATATATCTCTATCTATCTATCATCTATACATACACACATACAAACAAAACCATGAACACTAAAATTGAAGTAAAAAATAAAATATTGTGGGTGAATAAATGCATATATGTGTAGTAAATTAGGATTAATTCCTGTAATTGAACATAAAATTTACCTCTGTTTTTTCAAGAGTCAGCTATTAAAGTTTGTAGAATTCTTACCACTTGACAAAACACACATTCTCAGTCAGAAGAGGAAAGCTAAAACATGATGATTCATTCCACAGCAATTTTCTAATTACCTACACCTGGAAGTCTTCTGCTGGGAGCCAGGAAAATACAAATAAATGAGACATAAATGACACCTTTTACATCTACCTATTGTAAGATGAAACTCACTGGAAGCTCATATTCCCCAACTGGACAAAGTTCCTCACAAATTATTTTTTCTAAAGCAAACACATGTATAGCAACAGAACCCAGAGTAGACTCTGTTTCCCAAAATAATTGTCTCTCAACAAAATGTTTCTGCTAAATTTATATAGGACCCATATGCATTGGATTCCCTGTCAATATGGCTTTCTTCAAATGCTTTCTGGCAGTCTCTTAAAAATGCCAACTACATTTTCCACTGAATATTTTGAGGTGAAAGCCAAGTTGCTAGAAATTAACTTTGTGGTTTCTGTGTTGAGACTCTTGGTCTTCCTTGTGCAAATAATTGATTAGCGATTACTTGAAACATTTAGAATTTAGAGTGCATGGGACAGAGGGGATCCCTGTATCTACACAGATCTCAGTCTGATTGATCACTTCTCAAGGCAGTGAAGAGGAGGACTCTTGTACTTATTATTACACCACTGTGCCCTCTGCTGGACCAGAGAATTAAGGCACCAACATTACCTGTCAGGTATGCCAAGAGCACGGCCCATCTTTCTGACTGCCTCATACCTGGCCACATTACTTAAGATTTGAGCTAGAATGAAGTAATCCTCTGAAACATTTTCTGGAGGAGGCACTAACAGCCAAGACAGAATCTTAAAGATTTGATTCATGATTGTATTCTTGACTGTATTTTACATACATGGCATAAGGAGACCTGAATAAGCGTTTGTTGAATAAGTGAGCAAATGAGTAAGTAAACAAATAGACAAATGAATGAGTGTAAGTGGAATACATTTCCTATAAACCTGCATAGATGTATAGTCAACACATTCTCAGTCAAGGTCCCTGATGTTGAAACTTACATTCCAAAGGTGGTCACTGTTCTTGCAGTCTTCAGATCACATGCTTCCTTAGAGGCCAAAATCATCTTGCTGTTGGTCCATGCCTTAAAACAAAATATCTGGGGCTTCCCTGGTGGCGCAGTGGTTGAGAGTCCGCCTGCCGATGCAGGGGATGCGGGTTCGTGCCCTGGTCCGGGAGGACCCCACATGCCGTGGAGTGGCTGGGCCCGTGAGCCATGGCCGTTGAGCCTGCGCGTCCGGAGCCTGTGCTCCGCAACGGGAGAGGCCACAACAGTGAGAGGCCCGCGTACCGCAAAAAAAAAAAAAAAATCTGGCATCACAATGCCTCCCCTATTGGGAACAACGTCAGGCCTTAGCTAGGTCCACCAAGGCTTTCAGAGGCCTCGGATTACTGTATGTTATCACAATAGTTGGGCTACAGGGTTTCCTTTGTGTATTCACAGGCATCATGTTGACTTTACAGTTCTGTTTCCATCTCAGAACCATACAGGACTCTAACCGTCCCAATCCACCCACTAGACCTTACCCATGGTGTTTCCTGGAGGAAATTTTTATTTATATGTCCCTGTGCCCAGTTAATCTTACCTAGTGGGCTCCAAATCATTTCCTTCTAGTGGAAGCTCTCCAAATCAAGGTGCCTGTTTCCTCTCCCAACCCATAGCTCAGAACCTAGATAGAATACAAATAAGACACACTTCTTATTAGCAGGCATTGTTCTCCACCATGAGCTTCTACTTGAGAAGTACAGTTATAACATTACCCAGTGCACCCTCTTTCGTGTAGTCTCTGGTTTTCTCCTTTGCTGTTTTCTTTCATCCTTACCCTCTATGGTAGTATTGGCTAAAACTCCCATTACCCAATTATCTTTTCTGAAACAACCTCCAACTAATATTTTATCTGAAAATCTACTAAAATCCATTGCTGACAGAAAACAGATATCTGGAAGGCTCTTCTGTATGGACGGTCATATCTGGTATCCTCCTAATATTTTCATTTTATCTGGCCTTTCTTAAGCCTGAACAAGAAGTGGTGACAACAATTCTCCATGACGTTTGTTTTCAACCCTCAGGCTTTTTTCCAGCTCCTGTTATTCATGAAAGTGAACTCAATTAGAGCAGCTTCCCCTCCTCTAGACCCACAGTGTAGGATATTTATAGTCTGAGATTTTTGACACCAGAGACACACTTCAATAACAGAAAATTTAAAGGAAATTTTAGCTGAAATAACTGACCTTGGAGATGGCAAATCCCTGCACAATACTCTGACCAGATGGCTCTAACTTTTTTTTTTTTTTTTTTTTTTTTGCGGTACGCGGGCCTCTCACTGTTGTGGCCTCTCCCGTTGCGGAGCACAGGCTCCGGACGCGCAGGCTCAGCAGCCATGGCTCACGGGCCCAGCCGCTCTGCGGCATGTGGGATCTTCCCGGACTGGGGCACGAACCCGTGTCCCCTGCATCGGCAGGCGGACTCTCAACCACTGCGCCACCAGGGAAGCCCCTTTCTTTTTTATCAACAATTTTATTTTTAAAAATTTTTATTGGAGTATAGTTGCTTTATAATATTGTGTTTATACTGTGCAGCGAAATGAATCAGCTATATGTATACATATATCCCCTCTTATTTGGATTTCCTTCTCATTTGGCTCTAACTTTCTATTGTCCCTGGATGAGCTCAGGTCCTTTTCTCTCTCCTTCAGGAGAGGGAGGAGACAAGAAAGCTTGACCTTAGGTGTAACACAGCAGTGGAAGCATCACTGAGTCCATAATAACTGGTGCTTTATCACGTTTGCTCTGCCATATTGGATCTCTTTAATAACAACAATGTCCTAGTACTTCCCAGTGAATTGGTAGATATTACATGTCACCATGGCTAATAACCCTGTTTTATAGGACAAAGTCAGAATTCAGTACCTGATAACATCTTTAAAATTCTTCTGTATAGACCTCTCTCTCTCCTCCTGTATATATAAATCTAAACTTAAAATAGTTCTCCTTTTCCACACAGTTTACTAGAAGTGACATTTTCTTCTCTTTCTGAACACCCGAGACTATGTTTTCTTCTTGATGACTTCTTCCTGCCTTAGGGTATAGATTCATGTTATTTTGCCCATATTCTGCCCTCCATGTAGCAGTGAGAAGACCTCTAGACCAAATCATCAGTTGAGAGGCTTGCGGGTCTTTGGGTCTGTGTGCATAGTAGTACTTCTTCTCAAATAACTTCCCCACCCTGTGTCACCTGGCTAATTCATATCTCAGCTGACATGTTCCTTCCTCAGGAAAGTCTTTCCCTGCCCTTAAGACGTGAGACATCCTACCCTGCTTCCAGATTCATACCCCTTATCATATAACTCACTTTTATTGTCTGTCTTTCCACAATATTATAAGCTTTCTGACAGTCAGTACCAATTTTTCCTGCTCAGAGGCCAGTTTCCAGAACTTAGCAGTGCCTGGCATATAACCCACACTCACATCCTCTTTGTAGAATGTGAGGCTGCCTGGATGGATAGATGGGTTTGTATAAAGGTCTCAGATCATTTGTCTATTCAGTTGGCAGCTTGACTTGTTAAAAGAGGCAGAAGCAGACATTTGGAATTACAGAGACCACTGTTAAAGAAAAGCAGGCACTGCTCTCTAATGATGAGACAGATGGACATAGCCAAGTGAATCTGTGTGTGTATGTTTTTAATCACCAGTAAGTGTTTGTGCATTTTTGCAGGAAAAATTTGAAACTGAACTGAAGTATGAAATGACAGTTAATGGAAAAATCGCAGTGCTTTACTTGAAGAAAAACAAGTAAGCGTCTTTACTTCTGATACTATCCTCACCAACAGCCAGTTAGCATGTGGCAAGTGTGATAACTGAGTCTGTTACTACTTATGACTCCCACAAACCTTGGCTAATCATCTTTTACTCTCAAGTGACCCAAGGGCTTCCACGAGTATTTGTTTGTACTGAAGTAGTAGAGACACTGAGTAAGGTAACAGTTTACTAGTGTTCTGCCAGTTGAAGTCATAAAACACGATGAACGAGGTGCGAGCAGACGTATATTTTATCAACTTCTATGAAACAGCACATAGATTTTTAAGTCTCCCCCATGCATCACTGCATTTTGTTATTTTAACACTGAAAGATTAGATATTTAAAAAATTTGCAACTATTTTCATCAGAAAAACAAGACATACATAAGTAAACTCTAGGGCCAAAAAACAAGTCAGTGGTAAAAACTGACTCAGGGTCCCCTGATTGCAACGCCAATGCTGTTTCTACCCAGCCAACCACTAACCCTCCATTTTCTCATACATTACATTTTCCTTTATTCCTTCATTCCTTCATTCAGTTCATTGAAATTCAACATTCTTTTTCAAATTTCACTACCTCAGCTCTCACCCAGATCTTGATCATCCTATATCTAGACTATATCCCAAGTAGTTTCTTCCTAATTCTATGCTTTAAAGTTTTTTTAATCCCTCAATTGTTCAGTATAGGGCAACGAGATTTTTTTTTTCCCCTCAAATAGACTATCACCTTTTGCAAAAAGCCACAACTGTTGAGAGTTTGGAAACAGTGTGGTACAATGGATTAGTACAGGCTTTGAATTCAGACAAATCTGGATAGGATTCTTTGCCACTTGACTGTTTAATCTCATCTGAAAAATAAGGAGAGTAATATTTATCTGGTAGGATTGTTGAAATGATTAAATGATATGTGTAATAGGTCTATTCCAGCAGCCAGGATAGAGATGGTATAGAATACATATTAGTTACTTCCTTTTCTCCTTGCCCTGCCTCTTTTAAAAATATATTCAGACTCCTATTTGCTGGTGGATAATTGAAAGAACTTTAAGAAGCTCAGTGAGAATGCTGAAAGAGCCCACACTACCAAGTGCAAGTCAATTTTCAATACACTTTCCACTGCTGCAACTGTTAACAGTTACTGGTAACTGACAAGGACTGGGTGAAAAAGGCAGTCATCCTTAGCTGTGGGGGAGAACAGTGCTCTTTTCAGTCATTTCTATCAGCTTTGCCCTACTCAGTTCTATTTCTTCCTCAAATCTCTCCTCAAACAGGCAGAGTCTGATGAGGAAACAGACATTGTTCCACACTACTCAGGAATGTCCCTGCCCTTCCCACTCTCTCCAGTTTAAGCATCCCTTTCACGCTTGGATTTGCCCTGAGGGGCTAAGAGGTAAAACTTTTCTCCACACCCAGGGAAAGCTCTTGCTTTGATCACTGGACTTTGCAATTAGCATGAGTAAACATGACATTTTCTTCCCACCCTCAGGGGTCTCCTTGCACCAGGCTACACGGAAACATATTATAATTCCACTGGAAAGGAGGTCACCACGAGCCCACAGATCATGGTAAGACAGTATCCTAAATTCATTGCTAATTGGCGTGTGACCCACACACTCAGAAGCAGTGTCACTGCCAATTAGTGAAAGTGAAATGGTGTTATGGCAACGATGTTTTTTTCACAGTAGTAATTTCTTTTAATTTTTATTTTATATTGGAGTATAGTTGATTTACAATATTGTGTCAGTTTCAGGTGTACAGCAAAGTGATTCAGTTATACATGTATATATATCTGTTCTTTTCCAGATTCTTTTCCCATATAGCTTGTTATGGAATACTGAGTAGAGTTCCCCGTGCTATACAGTAGGTCCTTGTTGATTGATTATCTTATTTTATATATAGTAGTGTATATAAGATGTGGTACCTATATACTATGGAATATTACTCAGTCATAAAAAAGAATGAAAAAATCCCATTTGCAGCAACATGGATGGACCTAGAGATTATCATACTAAGTGAAGTAAGTCAGACAGAGAAAGACAAATTCCATATGATACCACTTACATGTGGAATCTAAAAAAAAAATGATACAAATGAACTTATTTACAAAACAGAAACAGTAATTTCTTAATAGATCCTCTAACATTTTTACAGTTTGACAAGAACAAATGTATTCCTTGACCACCATGGTAACCGTTTCCAGCCTTTAAGGACTCCTTATAGGAGAGTGGGCAGAAAGAGCTTCTTATTTTCATTTGAAAAGTAGAGAATTAAATGTATCTGGTGTTCTTATTCAGTGCCAATCACCTCTCAGGATCATGTAGTCTCTCAAACTCAAGACTATTTCCTCAATGGTAGAATTGTAGAATTCTGTGTTTTCCCTAAATAATTTCCACTCTGGACTCTTATTCAGAGAAGAAGACAGGATGAAGTGGTATGAGGAGTGTTTTATCCTTGCCATCTATTCTGAGGAAGTTTTTCAAGCATTTTCTTCCATAGCAATGCACAGAGGTTTATGTGGGCCAATACCTCACCTGTTCCAAAGTAGAAAGGTGAATTTGACTGAAGTACATCCATGTGAAAAAGTGCTAAGACTGAGCATTTGGCTTCGAGTGGATACAGGGATGTTAAACTAATCTAGTTAGTCTGGCGGCGCTCTTTGGAAAAATCAAGAAATAACAGCACAAACTGAATAATCCATTCATTGGAAAGAGCTCATCGGTGTTAGGAAAATTTACTGAGCAATTAGCCAAGGAAAAGAATGAATGTCTGGTGTTTTGGGGGCTCAGGTTTTAAACTTATACCTGTGAGTTGTTTTTTTCCCAGCCTGTATTCATCCCTGTTATCCTTCTTCGGCAACAACAAAATTTACAACAGTGTTTAGTTAATGCCCCCTAAGCATTTGGGATCATTAGCTAAATAGTAAAGATTTTAACCACAAAAGGCTGCTTAAAAAAATTTTTTTTAGGGAGACTTCCCTGGTGGTCCAGTGGTAAAGAATCCACCTTCCAATGCAGGGGATGAGGGTTTGATCCCTGGTTGGGGGACTAAGATCCCACATGCCATGTGGCAACTAAGCCTGCATGCCACAACTACTGAGCTCGCGTGCCTCAACTAGAGAGCCCACACACCACAACTAGAGAGAAGCCAGCACGCCGCAACGAAAGATCCTTCATGCCTCAGCGATGATCCTGCGTGCTGCAACTAAGACCCGATGCAGCCAAAAAAAAAGAAAAGAAATTAAAAAAAAATTTTTTTGTTGTTCAGCATAAAATGATTTGAAAATATTATAGATCTTGTTTCAAGATTTCAAATTCAAATTTAGTAGCGGGTCTAAAGTACATACACACTTTTCCTTTGTCAAACCCCTTTTCCCTTTTCTCTAGGATGACTGTTATTACCAAGGACACATCATTAATGAAAAAGTTTCTGATGCTAGTATCAGCACATGTAGGGGTCTAAGGTAAGGCTTCATAATGGTTTGTTTGTACCTGTGATGATGGGGGTGTGTGTGTGTGTGTTAATTACCTAAAGAATCTCAAATATAATAAATTATACTATAGTTGAGTATGAATTCTAAGGACTCAAAAATTTTGAAATTTGAAGGAAACATGGCTTTTCTTGGTAGTAGTTTGTAAATTACACCTCTGAATTGCTTGCAGAGTTGTCTTTGTTTGTTTGCTTGTTTTCAAAATATAGGTTTTTGAGTCCCAGTTTTAGAGTCAGAATCTTTAGGGAATGGGAACACCTCTCTTCACTCTAAACTCTCTCTAGTGTGACCAATCCATGCCTATGACATCCATTTCTTTTGGGATGTTAATGACTTGTCATGTATTTGTCTACAGTAAGATATCTCTTCTGATGCCCAGACTTCATTATCTCACTTCCTCTTCCATATCTCCATATCTCTCCATATCTGGATATCTTAAGGAAATCTCAATCTTAATATACTCCAAATCAAACTAATGATATTCTCCTTCATGTGGCATTTTCCCAGTGCTTCCTATCTCAATAAAAGATATAGTCAACCAACCACCTAATATAGAAACCTAGGTTCCTTGATGACTTCTTGCCTTTCAAATATGCATTTTCTATCCATTTAACAAGCCCTATTGATTATATGTTCTAAATATTCCCTGAGATTATTCACTACATTCTCTCTCTACTGCCACATCCTAGTCCAAACTGCCATGATCCTTTAGGCAGGCTATTGCAATAAATCACCTAACTTATTTCCCCAATCCACTCTTCTACTTCCAGGTATGTTTAGTCCAGTCTCCCTGCTATATATTCTCAGACTTTTTCTTCCTAGCAGTTATCTGCCATAATTGCATGTATTACGTATACATCATATAATTGTACATATTTGTGGATCAAATGTGATTATTCGATCCACATCCATCTTCCTTATTTGAATATAAGCTCCATGAGATGAGAGACCACGACTCTTTTCCTTTTACCTTCTGCGCTTGCTCCAGTGTCTAATGAATAATGGGTGCTCGCTCCCTAATTCATGGTTAAATGAATCTTAGCTCAGGGCTTTAGCAGAGAGAATCGAGAAGAAATTGATAATATTCACTGATTATGTGCCTTATGTATTATCTCCTTCAATCTTTACGACTATACTATTAGGTAGGTATTATTATTCCCATTTCAGAGGTGGAGAACTAAGGCTATGTGAGTTTAAGTCTTTTTCCCATGGTATCATGGATAATAAGTGATAGACTCAGAATTTTAACTCTATCTATAAGACTTCAAAGTCTCTTTTATTGTCGGTGTATCTTTAGAGCAAACCAGGCATGAGAATCGGAAGGACACTTGACTGAGAGTCAGGAATTTTCCATTCTAGCACCAGTTCTGACACAGGTTAGCTATATGACTGCAGTAGTTACTTCTCCCCAACTAGTCCAATTTCCTCATAGAGAAAATAAGTTTAGGTAATCTCTAAGCGTCTCTTCAGCTATAATGTTATACTATATTTTACTGCCATGAGCTTGGAATGCTTTGGCATTGGTCATTTTTTGAAGTCGACAAGGCTTTAGTGCTCAGAACTGGAATATTTTTAGGAAGCTTAGATTCTTGTGTTTTTCAGGGGTTACTTCAGTCAGGGAGATCAAAAGTACTTCATTGAACCTTTAAGCCCCACAAATCAGGATGAACAGGAACACGCACTCTTCAAGCACGGTCCTGATGAACAGAAGACTAACAGCAACTGTGGGATGGATGACATGTTATGGGTACCTGAAATTCATCAGAATGCAGCCCCATCGGCCACCAGTCTTCTTGTATGCCTACTTTTATTTTTTATTTGCGGTGCTCTCATGTATCTCATCCTGGCTGCTCTGGTTTCCAGTCTTAGTAGCTCCAACTGACTGAAACTTTACAGTCATTGTTGAAACTAGTAGGTTAAAGAGACATTAAAACCTTACTGTACATTGACGATTTATTTAATGAGTGTGTAAGGATCAACTATTATTAACAACATGTTGTGTGCAAGGGTTAAAAAGATGCATCGATATAATGCTGGCCTCCTAGAAGCAGACAGCTTTCACGATGCTACAACATACAACAAAGGTGTAAAGTATTATTACTGCTTTGAGATAAAATACCCTGCCTTCTCCATGAATGAATTTATTCAATAAATCTTTCTTAAAGTACCGCCATAGGTGCTGGGGATATAGCAGTGGGCAAAATAAATATCAGATCTTCCCACAGGAACTTAGAATATTCTTTCATACCTGGAATTCAGCTTCTGGTCACAGAAGGAAAATGAATATTGCTTGTGTTTGAAACTATAAAATATATACACAAAAACTTTGTCATTATTACCTTCATTTTCTTTAGGATACGCTTCACATCCAATCATCTCTTCTACTGATACATGTTCTCAGAATGCATAAGCACTGGACAGAATAGGTTTGAATAAAATAGAATCTCTGTTGGATTCAATTTGCTATGGGTTTAAATTCTACCAGCAGTATGATATCTAAGAGTCCAGGAGAATCACTCTGAGCTATATGTTCCTATGAACGTTGATCTCCTCGTTTAGCTTGGTACAGGCCTCTAGTCTTTCTGTCTCAATTCCTTGGTAACTGTGTGCAAATAACCTCGCTCTCATGACATCTTATTGTTTGGTTTTGCTAGTTCTTCTCAGTTCCTCTCACTGTTATCCTGCCTCTGATGGACCACTAAATATTAGAGGCCTCATGTAACTCAATACTGGGTCCCATTCTTTACTTTATCTACACATTCTTCCTAGGTAATCTCATCCAGTGCTATGTCTTATTTAAATAGGAACTGTTCACTAATTACCATCAAATGTATATCTCCAGCCTTTGCCTGTAGAGGCCAGACCGTTACAAGTAGCTACCTACTTCATGCATCTAACCCTTGTCTGAATTTCTCATCTGGCCTCTTACCAATTTCTACTGATTAAAGAGTTCAAGAACCCAGATCAGTAAAAAATCTACTGTGAAACATGTTTTTTTGTTTTTGTTTCATTTTGTGGAGAGACAGAAACTGAAAATAGGGAGGCTTGGAATGTGGGAAGGCGATCAAGCACTGTCTGAGAAGAAAAGGACAGACTGGGTGCCGCGGTGGCTCTGGACTTTGCACCATTGGTAAAGGAGGGTGTATTCACTGGGATAGGAATAAAAGGCAACCAAAACAAAACCCTAGGAGGATGCTGAAGTTAACGTGCCTCTATTTCACAGCAGGCTAGTGGAGAAAGTCCACCGTTCAAAAAATATGAAGACTTTGGTTTTATTTTTAGCACTCAGTTGTGTAATCCTTTACACTCTTTGGTAAAAATGAAGGGGCCAGACTAGAATATCACCAATGTCTCTTCTACCTCTGACATTCTGAGCCTTGTCTATAGATGATTCTGGATGGTTAGTTAGAGTCAAAATGGTAATATTGTCCTCCTTCATTCCCAGACCAACCAACTCTTACAAAATTACTCATTTAAAATTTAAGAATGACTCTTGCAGAGAAAGATGTTGTCTTAGTAATCTTCTTTTTTATGTTTATTATAGAAATCCAAAGACCAGAAGGCTTGGGAACAAAATAAATACATAGAATATTTATTGGTCCTGGATAATGGTGAGGTAATTATATCAGATAAATGTGTCTTTTAAAATGCTATACTACATAAATTTATTATGCAAGATATTAAATAATGGATAAGTTTTTAAAAATAATGAGTATGAGCTATTCTTTTTTACAAATTGTTTTGAACCTAGGAAATATAACATATAATTAGACTGATATGATCTTACCTTTTAAGGAATGTACATCTAATATGATATGCATAAACTGATTTTTTTGCACTATAATGTGCCTTTCTCATTATCTTAGGAGCCCCAAACTTATTTTCCAATTAAATTCCTTTGTCACTTTGTCTTCTGTTAAGTAGTTAAATCATTGGTAAATTAAAATTTATGCTCATCAGGGAGTGGTAAATAAAAAAAAAAAAAAAAACTAATGGATAGAATTTTCTGAAAAAGATGATTTTTTGGTAATATTCATTGTTAATCTTCTTTTATAAGAATGCATTTTATATATTGATTGTTCTAAACCTGAAGTCCACATGTGTGCTCTCAAAAGGAAAATTTTTGTGTTATGATAATGTAAGTTAGTTCAGACCCTAAAATTTTGACCTCTCATTATACTAAATTCACTTACTGCTCATATTTTTTGAAATAAGTAGACTATTCCTTGCACTAGTGCTCCTCAGCTTAGGAAACTATGGTATTTAACTGAAAATATGTCTGCAATAGCTCCTTAGAGCTTTACACTGAGCTAGTACTTCAGGGGACAAAACATCATCTCTTCTTCCAGACTGCTTTAATTTAGGTAGAGAAATAAGGAAGTGCTTTGTTTTTAATGTTTAAGTGTTAACTTTTATAACTGATCATTAGTTATAATAAGTAAAATAAAGTGAAATTGCTTTTTCTTACCTTCCAATTATATTCATTTCTATCAATGTCTATATTTTGTCTGTAGTTTAAAAAGTACAATCAAGACCAAGAGGAAATAAGAAAGAGGGTGTTTGAGATGGTCAATTACATCAACATGGTATGATATATTTTATTAAGTGTAATTTTAACAATTTGCTAGGTGATGCCATTGGGTGTTTCTATGAATGTTCATGAAGCAGGGAAGAAAAGCCAATAGTCCTAATACTGCTTACTGGCTCTTGAAGGGTGACCACAACTTTGGCAACTTAATTGAATATTAATATTACATGATAGAGAAGTATCTCACATACTCACCACACTATTCTCAGGTCCATGAAGGTATAGGAGGTGGTTTTGTTTCATGGTTTTTATTTTTCTAAAACCCAGTAAGAAAATGCTGACACACAAATCCCAATAGAAAACCAATCTAAGGAAGAAAATGGAAAACCAACCAACCAACCAACCAAAAAACAAAATAAGCCAAGCTCTTGGTACATAGCAGCTTTCAATACCTAATCTCATTTAATCCTTGAACAACGCTAACATATTATTAAACGTAATTTATAGCTAAGAAATTAGTTTCTAAGATGCAAAATAACTTGCCTAAAATCACAAAGTTAGGAAATGGTAGAGAGAAGATTTCAACTTAGATTGGTTAGATTTCCACGCCTATTTCCATTGTAAAACTGTTGATTTGGTTCTTTAAACGTGATTTTATTATCTAATTTCTAAAAACTTTTAAAAAATGATTTTTATATCATTTCTATTTAAATCTTGTTAGTTTCCTATTAGTTGAACATATGGTTACCTACTTAGTTGAAATGGCTGAGTCACTTGTGGTCCTGCAAATCCTCTGAGGATAGAAATAAAACGAAGGTGGATACAGTGACCAAGGTCATATCTCATCTTCTCACCACAAAGAGTATGCTGACTCCTCTTAAAGAGCCCCAAGAACTGGCCATATTTATTGAGCACCTACTTTGTGTCGGTACTTTTCTAGATTACGGAAATAAAATGGGGGACAAAACTGACAAATATCCTTTTTTTCAAGGAGTTATCCTTCCCTTCAGGAAGTTAGCATCCTTGTTCAAGGAGGCAAACAAACAAGTCAAATAAAGAGTATGTAAGATGGTGATAAGTGCTATAAAGAAAAATAAAGCAGAGTTTTTAAAAAGAGAGAGAGAAAGGGAGAGAGAGAGAGAGGGGAAAGATTGAGATATCTTGGGTGCTGTGTTAGACAGGGAAGTCATTTCTAATAGGGTAACATTTGAGTAGAGACTTGAAGGAAGGGAGAGAAGTCTGACCCTAGGCAGAGCAAAGGACCTGAGGGCAGAACCTAGATTGCCTTGTTTGAGGAATAAGGGGAAGGCCATTGTGGCTGGTTGTAATAAGCCAGGGCTAGGGTGGGAGGTGACATCTAAAGGTAGCAGTGGCCAGAACCTGAAGGCCCTGTGGGTCTGCGTAAGGACTTTGCTATTCTTTTTTTTTATTGAAGTATAGTTGATTTACAATGTTATGTTAATTTCTGCTGTACAGCAAAGTGATTCAGTTATACACACACACACACACACACACACATATATATATATATATATACACATTCTTTTTCATATTCTTTTCCATTATGGTTTATCACAGGATACTGAGTGTAATTCCCTGTGCTATAAGTAGGACCTTGTTGTTTATCCATCCTATATATAATAGTTTTCATTTGCTAATCTCAAACTCCAAACCCTTCCCTCTCCCACCCCCCTCTCCTTTGGCAACCACAAGTCTGTTCTCTATGTGTGTGAGTCGGTTTCTGTTTCGTGGATAGGTTCATTTATGTCATATTTTAGATTCCACATATAAGTGATATCATATGGTATTTAGCACTTTGTTATTCTTAATGAATGAAGAAGACATTGGAAAGCCTGAGCTGAGGTGTGACACGTTCAGATCTGTGTTCTTAAAAGATTACGTTGGCCATTCTGTTGAAAATAAACTGAAGGAAAGCAAGGGCAGAAACAAGACCAGGTAGGGGAATCGTGTCACAATTCAGGGCAAGAGAAGAAGGCAGTGATGGGAGACCTATTGAGAAGATCTGATGTCTGGACAGAGTCAACTGGGTTTACGAGGTGGGTGGAAGATGAGAAGCATAAGAAAAAGAGTGGAGTTAGGTGACACCAAGGGTTTTGACCTAAGCAACTTCAAGAATGGGGAACAATGGTGGGGGATGATGGAAATCTATCAGAGGAAAGATTAGGATTTCCATTTTGGACACAGCAACTTTGAGATATCTCTTTGTATAAAAATTTCTAGGTGGAAATGCTGGAGATACAAGATTGAAGTTCAGGGCAAGAGATGGCAGGTCCAGGTCCATTGATATAAATCTATGACTTTAGCACATATAGATGGCCTAAGACACAGGTTAGCAAACTGTAGCCTGTGGACCAACTCTGGCCTATTGCCTTTTTATAAAATAAAGTTTTATTCAAACACAGTCATGCCCATTTGTTTACATTGTTTATGGTTGCTTTCCTGCTACAATAACAAAGGTGGTGAGTAATTGCAACCAAGACCACATGGCCTCAAAGCCTAAAATATTTTCTACCTGGACCTTTGCAGAAAATGTTTGTAAAATCACCAAGGGAATGGGTGTAGATAAGTAGGAAGAGGACACAAAGATATATACTCGAAGTACTTCTCTAAGGAGGAGTAAAGAGGGGAAGAGGTGAGAGAGTGGAGGTGAGACCAAGGAGTAGACAGTGAGATAGGAGGAAAGCCAGGAGAGGTTGTTATTCTAGAAGCTACTTGAAACAAAAATCTATCAAAGGAAGACATGATCAATGATGTGAAATGTTCTGAGGACCAGGAACTGGCCACTGGATTTAACAAAGTAGAAGTTATTGGTCTCCTGGATGAAGCAAGTTCCTGTGGAGTGTAAAAGCATGATTCCAGGGAGTCCAGGAGACAATGAAAGAAGTGGAATTAGAGACAGCAAATACAGAAATTTTGTTATAAATGGAAGCAGAGAAATGGGGCCTAAGTCATTGGAGGAAGAATCATAAAGAGAAATTCCGGTCCCGCCACGATGAGGCATCCTTTATATGCTAATGAGAACCACGGCACAAAAGGCTAAACACTGACAGTGAAAAAAAGATGGAATAATTTTTGGAGGAATCTCTTTGATCTGGGGAGAGATGGCAGGTCCAGCGCATGCATGGAGAAGTTGGCCTTGGGCTCACAGTTCATTCATATAGTGAGGAAGGGGAAGCACAGGTTGTTTGAACAGGTGTAGACCAGTGGGTGGACAGGGTGGGAGCTTGTGGAGATTCTCTTCTGGTTGCATCTATGCTCTTTGATGAATTTGGCAGCCGGGACGTCTGCTCAAAGTGATTATTTAAAAGAAAGTGGCAGAATTTTTGAGAAAGAAGAGCAAGCATGAAAAAATGTATAGAAGGTTGTGAGAGTGAATGGGTTTCGGAAATGCAGCAGGTTTGCTGGAGGGTGGTTCAGACCACTTGAGGTTAGTGGTCATGGCTTCTAAGCGAAAGCAGCCAACATCATTTGTTTTCCCCTGTCTGTGTTCGGGGCTTGATGGAGGAGAGACAGAAGGGAGAGTTTGTTTTAACCGGGATTGGAGTTTTGTCAGGTGAGTAAGATAAAGAAGAGAGGAATAAGGAAGTTGGAAAAAAAATCAAAGGCAAGATTTTAATCTGATTAGATTTTTACTTTGCTTTTGATGATAATTGCATTCCTCAACACTTTTCTTGTTTTCTTGTTTTTTTTGAAAAAATATCTCCTCAGGTTTCTCAGCAGAAAGTTGCCCCAGGAGAAGGCCTGTAACTGTGTAGTTTTTTTCCCCAGCTTTATGGAGATATAATTGGCATATTACATTGGGCAAATTTAAGGTGTTGTGTTGATCTGATATATATTGCAAAATGATTAGGTTCGCTCACCTAATAGGTTGACTAACACCTCCATCACGTCACATGATTCCACCATTTCTTTTTTGCGATGAGAACATTAAAGATCTTCTCTCTTAGCAATTTTGAAGCATAGAATACAGTATTATTAACTTTAGTCACCATGTTGTACATTAGATCCCCAGAACTTACTCATCTTATAACTGGAAGCTTGTACTCTTTGACCAACACTGTGCAGTTTTATAAACTATAGTAGTAATTTAAGTTTTCATCTTTAGAGTAAGTGTATTGTCTCATAAGCTTAACTAGTTATTTCTAAAGGTTATTCTGTATGCATTGTAGATTATTTGGTTCAGTCCAGTTTCAAGTATTAGAGGTCCCTTACTTTATTGTAACTCACATATGCAGGACTTTTTCATGTAGCCTGTTCCTTTTCTGATGTCCAAATCAGCACCGAGTCAGGCTTGCTAATTCTGAAAAATTATGACTCTGAGGAAGTTACATAGCATTTGAGGAAATATATTTATAGTAAAGTCATAGTCATGAACTACTAGCAGGAAATTATAATATTTTTTGAGGTTGCAAACAGGAAAAGTTTGTTTCAATAGACCCTTTGTCCCAAAAAAGGGAGTTTATAGACCTGAAATATCTAAGGGTGTCTGTCTTGCCTACAAATGGGGATGCTAGTGTCTGCCAAAAGAGATGGTAACTTCCATTTCACAAGTAGGTTTGGAAAGAAGGTTTTTACAGTGCTGTTGTAAATAAGTTTCAAAATCTAAAGTACATTGAAAATATTAAAAGATAACACCATTATGAGTTGTTACTTTGCCATTTATTCTCTTTCAATAGCTTTATAAAAAGCTCAATACTCATGTTGCCTTAATTGGGATGGAAATCTGGAATGACAAGGATAAGATAAAGATATCCCCCAATGCAAGCCTCACCTTGGAAAATTTTGCTAAATGGAGGGGGGCTGTCCTCCTAAGAAGAAAGCGTCATGATGTTGCTCAGTTAATCACGTATGTAGAGATTTTCCCCTTTGTATGTTCTGTGGTATTTGCCATAGACATTTTTCAAAGCCTTGGCAAAGCAAATGGTATCTCAGGTTACAGGTTTACACATAGAGCGTTAAAAGTTTAAAAAGTATTCATTTGGATCTTATGTTGCATGTGCTCTTTTTACTTTTGTTCCAACGATTTCTTTTTCTTTTTTTTTTTAAGAGAGAGGCTAGTAAGTGAGCAATGATTCATAACAAGCTTGTTTGTTTTGATTGTGTATAACAGAAAGGAAAGGCGGGTTTAGATAATGGCAAGAGGGATTTAGATTCAATGTTTTAAAAGAATGGATTAGCTGTACGCACCAATCAGGACAAACTTCTAGGACTGAAGGAAAATTGAACATGATATTCTAATCCCATGCTTCTACCATCCTGACAAAATGACTAATTAGTGACTAATTTAAAAAATAGGGGAAATAAATCCAACAGCTATAAATGACACAAGACTGCTAAGCATATGCCTCAAGACAGTTCTGCCGGATGGTTTGCAGCTGGAATCAGATTGCAACAAAGAGTGACTTAAAATTACTTGAGTTTCACTACCTAAGAAAACAGTGGGTGTCATGGGAAATAAGTGGACTAGGTCCTGTCAGAATTAATTAATATTCTGTGCTGGTTGTCTGTGACTGCATGATGCATCAGCCCGCAACTTCCAGACTTAAAATAAGTCTTCTTCATTTATATGTCTAGTGCCTTGCCTGGGGTGCCGGTTGGTCATCTCTTTGCATATACAGCTTTTCATGCGGCTAACTTGGACTTCCTCCAATATGGCAGTCTCAGGTTTCTGGATATCTTAACAAGGTGACTAGCTTTCCCCAGAAGAAGCATTCTAAGAGGCCCAGGAGAAAACTTCAAGGCTTGTTATGACTCAGTCTTAGAAATCACACATCACTTCTGGTGTATTCTATTGGTCAAGAACAAGTCATAGACCTATCCAGTTTTAGGGAAGGTGCTACACAGGATATGAATACCACAAGGCTGGCTCATTGGGTTATCTCTGAAGGCTAGCTGCCACAGTTCCTTAATTTGGAAAGATGAGTTCCAGACTCAGGGGCCCACCACAAGACATAGCTCATTTTGGGGAGTGGTTTGGTGACTTTCCAGGGTCTCGAAGGTAGTGAGTAGTAAGGGAATTCAACTCTTACCAGACTGGTCCCAGGACAAAGCTAAAATGGTAGTTGAATCCAGTATTGTGAAGTAATAGGGTAGAGAAATATAAATTATAGACAAGATGACAGATGTATAGATAAAAAATAGTAATCTAATATCAAGAGTAGATTTCCTGAATAGACCAGAATAAACAAGATAAAAGAACTAAAAAGATAAGGATGGAAGGAAATAATTGCCCTTTCATGTGTAAATTGAAAGCCTTACCATTTACCTGACAAATTAACAAAATATACCTATACCTGGGCATAACCGGGTATGAATCTTAGAGTCCAAATATACTCTATCCACTGAAAAGAGAAACCAAAATAGGTAATCCCATAATGGAGGAAGATTTTATTTTTTATAAATGAGCTAGTAGTAAGAATTAAATCCACAAAAATGTAGACTTAAGTATAAATAATTTCACAATATAATTTTAAAAGAGAATATAAATGCCATAAATCTTTAAAATATCATGTATGATACAAAATATCATTACAGAATAACAGATATTGAAATCTCCATAGGGAATGGAAAGTGGCAGGAAGTTCTCTGATTTCCTCATTTTTCATGGCAAAATGTGTACTTGCCATTCTTTATGTTGATAAGTGGAAAAATATAGGTTCAACTTTTTATGTAAATGCACCTACTATGGGAATTTTTAAAATGATGCATACTTGCAAATTTCTAGACGCAAACTGGGGTCAGATTCTTAACAGACAATAATAACAGAATAATAATAACAAAAAAAGCACATGGAATTATTAAAAATTGAAAGAAAAAATGAAACAAAACCAAAATAGAAATTAAAATTACTAAAGACCAAATATATCATCTACGTAAATAAATGCAAGTGGTTCAGATGTCACTCCAATAGGACAAATATTGCAAATGCATAAATGCTTCAATAACACAAATACTTATAGAATGAGCCCAAACTTAAATCAAGCTACAGCTAAAACAGTGCTAAAATAAAAGTAAACATATATAAAAATACATGAGGAGAATATAAATTAAGGTGAAACATGTTTCATCATAATTTATATATTTATATAAATTTATACATACATATGTATATTATAAAGCAAAACATTTGTTAGAAAAAAAATCCCCCTTTATTTCCTGACAAGAAATGAATTCCACAATGAAAAATATAAGAATCATGAATAAGAGATATAAAATATTAAAGTGATTACTCCCAGATGCTTGGATTTAGGTGGTATGAAAACCATTGTATTTAAAAAAATGCCTTCTGCAAACTCGCTGAAGGAAATATTTGAGTGATGATTCGCAATGTGAGTTTCTCTGTTAATTAGTAAGGGTTCTGGATGAATTGTCTATAGAAAATATACTTAGAGTCATAAGCTTTATCAATTTCTCTCTTTTTCGCAGGGCAAGTGAATTTTCTGGAACAACTGTGGGCCTTGCTTTCATGTCTACAATGTGCTCTCCGTATCATTCTGTTGGCATTGTTCAGGTTTGTTTAAACTGTTGGTTCTACAGCTCAAGCCTGTCAAATGCTGTTCTGCTGCATCTGTTGAGAAGGTCATGTAGTTTTTCTCCTTTGGTCCTTTGGCATGGTAAAAAACAGTGACTGAATTTCAAATGTTGAATCAATCTTGCATATCCAGTATAAACCCAACATGGTCATAATGTATTATTTGTATATATTGCTGGAGTCAACATGGTAACATATGTTGAGGATTTTTGCATCCATATTCATGAGGGATATTAGTCTGTAGTTATCTTATCCTGTAATGTGTTTTTCAGGTTTTGTTATTAGAGCAAGTATCAGGGTGAAGGATTTGCTCCCAACTCTTCGATTTTCTGGAATATTTGAGTAAAGTTAGTATTATTCCTTCCTGAAATGTTTGGTATAATTCACTAGTAAAACCATATGGGTCTGGCATGTTTTTGTGGAAAAGTTTTAAACTACATTTTCAGTTTCCTCAATAGATATTGGACTTCTCAGGTTATTTATCTCTTCTTGAGTGAGCGTTGGTAGTTTGTGTCTTCAAGGAAAGTTATCCATTTAAGTTGGCATATATTTGTTGATGATATTCCATTACTATCCTTTTAATATCTGTAGGATTTGTAGTTATTTTCCCTCTATCATTCATGATATTAGTAATTTGTGGGGGGTTTTTTCCCCATTATCAGTCTGGCCAAAGGTATATCAATTTTATTGATCTCAAGGAAACAGTTTTTGCTTTACTGAGGCTTTCCTAGTTTCAATTTCATTGATTTCCGCTCTTGTCTTGATTATTGATTTTTTTCTGCATTCTCTGCATTTAATTTGTTACTCTTTTTCTAGTTACTTAAGGAAGAATTTTAGATTGTGAATTTGAGGGTTTTCTTCTTTTCACATATAATCATTTAATGCTATAAATTTCCCACTATGCACTGCTTTAGCTGCATCCAAGTTTTTTGGATACGTGTGGTTTCATTTTCATTAAGTTAAAAATATTTGCTAATCTTTTTAATAAATTTATTTATTCATTTATTTATTTATTTTTGGCTGCGTTGGGTCTTTGTTGCTGCGTGCAGCCTTTCTGTAGTTGCAGCGAGCAGGGGCTACTCTTCATTGTGGTGCGCGGGCTTCTCATTGCAGTGGCTTATCTTTGTTGCAGAGCACAGGCCCTAGGCTCACGGGCTTCAGTAGTTGTGACACTCAGGCTCAGTAGTTGCAGCACACGGGCTTAGTTGCTCCGCCATATGTGGGATCTTCCTGGACCAGGGATTGAACCCGTGTCCCCTGCATTGGCAGGCGGATTCTTAACCACTGCACCACCAGGGAAGTCCCCTTAATTTCTTTTTGACTCATGTATTATGTAGATGTGTATTGTAATAATTTTCATTATTGACTTTTTAGTTTAATTCTGTTATTCTGTCATGGTCTGTGTATTCATTTGTTAGGGCTGCCATAACAAAATACTATCGCCTGTGTGGTTTAAACAACAGAAATTTATTTTCTCACAGTTCTGGAGGCTGGAAATCCAAGATCAAGGTGTCAGTAGCTTTAGGTGACAAGGTATCTGAGGCCTGTCTCCTTGGCTTGATGATGACCGCCTTTTTGCTGTGCCCTCATGTGGCCGTTTTTCTGTGCACACTTATCCCTGGTGTCTCTTCCTCTTCTCATAAGGACATCAGTCTTACTGTATTAGGGCCCCACCCTTACGACCTCATCTAACCTAATTATCCCTTTGACGATTCTATCTCCAAATACAGACATGTTAGGAGTATATTTTTTCTGATTTTAAGATTTTTCCTTTGTCCTTAATTTCTTCGATTATAATTATAATTATGTTATAACTAAGGAGTTTTTGTGGGGAGAGGTGATTTATCCTACTTAGTGTTCCTTTGTCCTGGGGCTTGGCATTTGTGATTAATTTTGGAAAATTTTAGGCCATTATGTCTTCAAATATTTCTTCTCTTCCATTCTCATCCTTTTTACTTTCTGGGATTTCAATTACATATAAGTAATTGAACATATATGTATGATCATTCTATATTACCCCACAAAACTTGTATCTCCATGTTTGTTTCATTTTGTTTGGTTTCTCCTTTTTATCATTTTTTTCAATTCGTGTTACCATTTGGGTAATTTCTGTTGAAACATTAAATCCACTGATTCTTTCCTCAGCTATTCCAGATCTACTATTAAGCCTATGGAAGGCATTATTCATCTCTGTTACTGTCTTTTTCAATTCTAGTGTTTCCATTTGATTCTCTCTTATGGTGTCCAACTCTCTTCTGAAATTTTCCATCCAGTCTTATATGATATTCATTTTTTCCACTGAAGCTTTTAACATATTAATCGTAGTTATTTTAAAGTGCCTCTCCGATAGCACTAATAATCTGAGTCTGGTTCTGTTGATCGGCAAGGTATTGTTTTTTCTTGTTTTTTTGCGGGGGGGATGCCTTATTACTTTTTGTTGAAAGTTAGGCATCTCGTGAAAGGCAATAGTCTGAGGTAAATAATTTTTTTTTTGGCTTGGAAATGATCCCTTCTTTCCTTCTTCTAGGACTTCAGTGTGAAGATTGGAATCAATCTAGCAGGAGTTGAGCTGGGTTCGGGATTTTTTGATTGGTATGGACATCCTCAGTGCATCACAGATGTTAAATTCCTTTCACATTATTTTGTGTTTAGAATGAAGGATGGTTTGCCAGAGTTTTTCTCACTGTGTGTTCCACACTCATCTTTAGGGCTTTACTGCACCTCACAGGGAGTCTCTTTAAGCTGTTATCCATCTCCCATCAATAGGTTGTTGTTACTTGTTACTGGATGATTGTTGGACGTTTGGTGGGAGGAGGGCATTTCCTTTTGTTCTCATTAAGCTCAGTCTTAGGCAAGTCCTGCATCTCTTAGTTTCTGGCATGGGTCCTTCTAGTGATTCTGGTCCACTGCCAGATGGTAGAGACCTCTAGTGACGTAAACCCAGCAGGCATTCCTGCCCCTTCTGCCTCTCCCCTCCAGTGGTAGAGGTGTTTTGCTTTTGGGTTTTTTATTTCCCTTTCTTTTTCTTTTTCTTTTTCACAGTTGCACTGAGACTTCACCAGTGCGTTAAGGGTGGCAAGATTTGTTGCCCTTCTCTTAGAAGTTTAAGACCTTAGTTAGGGCTAGGACTAGAGTAAGCCAAGTGAGGCACTTAGCTCACCCTGGTGCTGGTCACGTTTGCTCCATTACAGGGATAAGGGAGAAGGATTGTGAAGGGGTTTCATGCCTTTGCTACTGCTGTTCTGCTCCCCCAGGTCAACACCATGATGGAGGATTTCCCAGAACTCTGACTTAGTGACGTCATGTGGAGAAAAATCTGTGAATAGGTGGGAATTTCTCTAATTTCTGAATTCCTCACATTTTGCATATTCTCTTGCTATTCCACAATCAACATTTATCAGTTTTTTGGGTTTTTTTTTTTTTTGGTGTTTCCACCACACTTTTTTTTTAAAATAGATCTTTATTGGAGTATAACTGCTTCACAATACTGTTTTAGTTTCTGTTGTACATCAAAGTGTACAACAGAATCAGCCACATACATACATATGTCCCCATATCCCCTCCCTCTTGAGCCTCCCTCCCACCCTCCCTATCCCACCCCTCTAGGTCATCGCAAAGCACCGAGCTGATCCCTGTGCTATGCTGCTGCTTCCCACTAGGTGACAGTTTTACATTTGGTAGTGTATATATGTCGATGCTACTCTCACTTCACATCAGTTTTTAATGTTTTGTATGAGTTATTACTGGCATCTGGTAGTGTCTGCCCCAGGTAAACAGAAGTTCACGTCCAGCTCTCCCACTAGGTGCCAGCCTGTCTTTCCTTAGATTTCAGCTTTGTTGCCTTGTGACCTCAGCTCTAGGATTGGTTCTAGAAAATTGTGAATCTGACTACAATAAGTTTGGGTGGGATGCTCTGTCCAGCTTTCTATTATCTGGTGATGAGAAACAGGGGTCAGGGAATTCTCATCTGACTTTGTCTAATTTCAGTTTTCATCAGGCCCTGGGTCTCAGCAGCTAGGCTTTCTCAGTGATCCTGCGTCCTTTCAATGGCAGCAAAACTCTGCTTTCTGACTTTTGCAGATCATTCCTGGAAGAGAGTTTCCTGGCCCTCCTGCACTGGCAGAAAACCTCACTTGATATCAATATAGGATCCTAGGCTCAGGATTTTTGTCTGCCCCTCTCTCAGGAGTAGAGGTTTTTGTAGTTTTGTGTGTGTGTGTGTGTGTGTGTGTGTGTGTGTGTGTGTGTGTGTTAAACTCATGCCCTATCTGTAACAGGTCGGCAGTTCTGCTATAGGTTGTTGCCACTTCTCCCGTCAGTGAATATGTATATATCTCTCCAATATATCTTATGAGTCTGGGTTTATGATAGGCTTCCTATCATAAACGGAGGAAGTAAAATATGTATTTTAAAACTTGAAAGTGCCTACCATAAAATTGGAAGAGAAACTAGCCCACTTAAAGCAATAGTTAATAATATATGATAGTAACATCCATAAGATGTTATGGAAAAAACCTGAACAAACTTTCTGGCCAACCCAACAGACTTAACACTGCAGTAGGAATCCAGAGGAGAGGATTGTAGATGAAGAGTAATGTGGTCAGGAAAAGTTGCACTAAAATGAACCTCAGAGGTTGGATTGGATTTAAGGGGAAGAGAGGATGGAGGTAATCCCAGTAGAAAAAAACCATTTAAGTTATGAAAATAATTATTTAAAGGAAGGTACCCTAAATTTGAAGGAACCTCAAATAAGGCAATCTGGAAAGTGTCTATTTAAACACATTTCTTTTTTTCTTAAATTGTTTGGTTTGTTTTTGTCCCCACTGAAGACTCTCCATCTTAATAGGTAGTAAGGTTACCAGGTTCACCTCAACAGGATGAAACAATATTGTGAGTGGTAGGTATTAACTTCCTGTCTCACATACGTGTTCCTTGTTTGCCAGCCTTGTACTGTGCCTGATGGACTTCTCTATTTTGTTCTTTGAAATGAAGTACATAAGGGAATCAGTTTTCTGTGGGTGGGTGTTATTGGCATATTCCTGTATCCCTACTGGGAAATTACAACCAGCAATAATTCTTTAGTGTTGTTTTATTGCTTCTGGATAACTTGGATGTCCTGGTCCAACACCTTTAATCAGAAACAATCTGGTAATGAAGTTGGCTACTCGCTGAACTTCATGCAGTAAGGGAAGTCTGGAGTTGACTGATGTCTAGTCTTGGCAGTAGTAGATCTGAAAAAGGTACCAGTGGTTCTAAAGTTCTAGGTTCATGAGCACTTCTAGATCCCTATGAACTAAATACATTAAAGACCTCCAATTATTGATAAATTGGAAAGAATTTGAAAAACAATCCAAATGTGAGGGGGGGAGGTAAATCAGTTTTTAAAAATTCTAATTTCTTATTATTGTTGAAAAAAAGGTTGTCATTATCCGTCATGGCAGGAAATAACAAAAATCTTCATTATAGGGACCCACTGACAAGAACAGAGAGTAGGCTGTATGCCTTGTGATGGGGATTCAGTACCAAAGGGGTGTGTGTGTTGGGGGGAGAGACAGCAAGAGATACAGAGACAGAGAGACAAAAGTGCAGAGAAAGTCAGGGTGAGAGACAGGAGAGAAGGGAAGAGAAGGAGAGAGGGGAAGAGATGGGTAAGCTGAGGAAACTGAAGCTAAAATCAGACTCTCTACTCCACTTGACTACAGTGAAAATACTTAATTATGTCCTGAGTGATAATTCAATTTGCAAACCAGAGTATCTGTCTCCCTATTCTCATCCTCAGGACCACAGTCACAACATGCTTAGCACTGCAGGGACCATGGCCCATGAAATGGGCCATAACTTCGGAATGTTTCATGACACCTATGCTTGCAAGTGCCCTTCTACAGTATGTGTGATGGACAGAGCACTAAGGTGAGCCTTTCTGGGAAGATGCTATTTATCTGTGTTTTGGATTCACTCTGGGCTGTCATCTTCAATGACATGTTCAAATTTTCAAATTATTAAATAGCAGTATCAGGACAAAATCATGGATGTGTATCTATACCAAACTACCTTGTACCTCATCTATGTGTAATGTTTTTCATTAACTGAGACATAGTTTAAACATACTATCTCTTTGCTGTTGGGGTGATACGTCACTTTATCCTCATCTTAGCTACACAAGATCTGGGTTCATAAAATCATTAGCATTTATCACATTTTCAGTGAATTCAGATTGGGTGGTGGTAATGGAGAAGTTTTAGAAGAAAACTGTAATTAAAGAAGAATGGGGCTTCCCTGGTGGTGCAGTGGTTGAGAGTCCGCCTGCCGATGCAGGGGACATGGGTTCGTGACCCGGTCTGGGAAGATCCCACATGCCGCGGAGCGGCTAGGCCCATGAGCCATGGCCGCTGAGCCTGCGCGTCCGGAGCCTGTGCTCTGCAACAGGAGAGGCCACAACAGTGAGAGGCCCATGTACCGCAAAAAAAAAAAAAAAAAGAAGTAAACTCAAAATGGTTTAAAGACCTAAAGGTAAGGCTGGATACTATAAAACTCTGAGAGGAAAACATAGGCAGAACACTCTTTGACATAAACCACAGCAAGATCTTTTTCAATCCACCTCCTAGAGTAATGAAAATAATAACAAAAGTAAACAAATGGGACCTAATTAAACTTAAAAGGTTTTGCACAGCAAAGGAAACCATAAACAAAACAAAAAGACAACCCTCAGAATGGGAGAAAATATATGCAAACAAAGCAACCAACAAGGGATTAATCTCCAAAAATATACAAACAGCTCATGTAGCTCAATATCAAAAAAACCAACAAACCAATCAAAAAATGAGAAGATCTAAATAGACATTTTTCCAAAGAAGACATACAGATGACTAAAAAGCACATGAGAAGATGCTCAACATCATTAATTATTAGAGAAATGTAAATCAAAACTACAATGAGGTATCAACTCACATGGGTCAGAATGGCCATCACCAAAAAATCTACAAACAATAAATGCTGGAGAGGGTGTGGAGAAAAGGGAACCCACCTATACTCTTCGTGGGAATGTAAATTGGTGCAGCCACAATGGAGAACAGTATGGAGGTTCCTTAAAAAACTAAAAATAGAGTTACCATATAATCCCACTCCTGGGCATATATCCAGAGAAAACCATAATTCGAAAAGATACATGCAACCCCAATGTTTATTGCAGCATTATTTACAATAGCCAGGACATGGAAGCAACCTAAATGTCCATCAACAGAGGAATGGATAAAGAAGATGTGGTACATATATACAAAGGAATATTACTCAGCCATAAGAAAGAATGAAATAATGCCATTTGCAGCAACATGGATGGACCTAGAGATTGTCATACAGAGTGAACTGTCAGACAAAGACAAATATATGATACCACTTATATGTGGAATCTTAAAAAAGGGTACAAATGAACTTAGCTACAAAACAGAAATAGATACAGATGTAGAAAACAAACTAATGGTTACCAGGGTGTAAAGGGGGGGGCAGATAAATTGGGAGACTGGGATTGACATATACACACTACTAGATATAAAATAGATAATAAGGACCTACTGTATCACACAAGGAACTCTATTAAATACTCTGTAATGGCCTATATGGGAAAATAATCTAAAAAAGAGTGGATTTATGTATATGTATAACTGATTCACTTTGCTGTATATGCGAAACTAATACAACATTGTAAAGCAAATATACTCTAATAAAATTTTTTTTCAAAAAAGAAGAATGTTCTCATAGGAAGATGACCAGAGTCTTTGAAAAGAGATTACACATTCCTGCCACACCTTAGGCAAAACTGCCCTGGAATTTTATTTTTAAGAACCCCACAATCCCTTTTATGTGTTCATTTCCTCTTTTTGTATTTCCCTCTCCCAGCTCATTCAAGCTAGGGTTAGTCTCCCATGCCCTTCCACAAAGTAGCATATGGCTGCATGCCAGTTACATATCTTATGCTATCTCTCACGTATATTACTGTAGTTTAAAATTTTTTTTTAATTTTAAGTATAGTTGATTTACAATGTGTTAATTTCTTCTGTACAGCAAAGTGACTCAGATAGGTAGGCATATATATTCTTTTTCATATTCTTTTCCATTATGGTTTGTCACAGGGTATTGAATATAGTTCCCTGTGCTGTACAGTAGGACCTTGTTGTTTATCCATCTTATGTATAATAGTTTGCCTCTGCTAATCCCAAACTCCCATTCCTTCCCTCCCCCGCAACCCCCTGCGCTACTGCTTTTTTTTTTTTTTTTCTCCTTACGCGGGCCTCTCACTGTTGTGGCCTCTCCCGTTGCGGAGCACAGGCTCCAGACGCGCAGGCTCAGCAGCCATGGCTCACGGGCCCAGCCGCTCCGCGGCATGTGGGATCTTCCCGAACCGGGGCACGGACCCGTGTCCCCTGCATCGGCAGGTGGACTGTCAACCACTGCGCCACCAGGGAAGCCCGGCTACTGCTTTTTTAACCTCATTGTTATTTGTGGAATGAAGAGAGGCTGTCAATAGAAATCCCTCTGAAGGAAAATGAATTCTTAAACATGTAAATAAATATAATTTTAGTGCCTTTAAGACTTCAAAACCAAGACGACCGAAGGCTGAATTAGATTATCTGGATAAATTAGAACGATTTTTAGTTTATTAAATAGCAGCCTGGATGTTCTGTTTTAAGATGTGACCATACTTGCTTTGTTCATTAAGCTGGAGGTGTTTATACCTGCCCGGGTGGGCTACTTCAGGAGCAAAAATAAGAGCTCATGATTTAGCAGTTGGTGAGTGTCTTCCCTTTGATCTTTTGGGTCACGTTTTGAGTGTATCACACCCAATGTCTGATATTTCCCCCTATCTGCTCAGCGTGACTGTATTCCATTTTCTTTTTCCTTACTTTTACAGCTTCTATATACCTACAGACTTCAGTTCTTGCAGCCGTGTCAGCTATGAAAAATTCTTGGAAGATAAATTATCCAATTGCCTCTTTAACGTTCCGCTCCCTACAGATATCATATCCACCCCAATCTGTGGGAACCAGCTGTTAGAAATAGGAGAAGACTGTGACTGTGGGACCCCCAAGGTACCACCAAGTTCTTTCTAAAATGATCTACTTTGTTTTTCAATTGCTGAGAGATAAACTATCAACGTGCGGTTCACTAAAAAAATCACACTTCTTGTAATTTTGTAAATGTTTGTTTGTAGACATTTGTTAGGCCAACTTTGGGACTCAGGACATTTTACCATTCGAAGTGCCTGGCTTGGTCCCATCCTCTTGACAGGGCAGCCAGGATTCTGAATGGGACCTTTGCCCCCATCTTATTAATACCTAATGCGAGTACCAGGCCAAGCTCTCAGGGGGTTGGCCTTTCAGTACTTCAAAATAGGATTACACATTTATCCCTTCTGTGAGAAAAAGGAATCTTTCCCAGGTGATGTTTGTTTGAATAAGGGCAAGAGTTTTTGGGGGTTTTTTTGCAGTACGCGGGCCTCTCACTGTTGTGGCCTCTCCCGTTGCGGAGCACAGGCTCTGGACACGCAGGCTCAGCAGCCATGGCTCACGGGCCCAGCCGCTCCGCGGCATGTGGGATCTTCCCGGACCCGGGCACGAACCCGCGTCCCCTGCATCGGCAGGCGGACTCTCAACAACTGCGCTACCAGGGAAGCCCAGGGCAAGAGTTTTAACCCTAAAAATTGGTAACTGTAAATATCTCACTCTGAGGTTCCCAAAGTAGGAGTTTCCCCAAAGCCTTGTGCAGATGCCTAATTTCTCAGAAGCAAGGTGGGGAGAACAAGACAAAGTATACTGCTTTACAGAGAGCTGAATTAAATGTCAAACTTGAATAAAGAACTATATTTTTAGATTTTCAGTACATGCTCTAGAGATTAAGTTTACTGCTGGATAGATACAAAATTGATGAGCTGAACTAATTATGTTCTGTAACAATTTAGAGGAATTTGATTTTCAAAAACTGTCCCTTTCTTTTGTTTTCTCTCCTATTTCACCAAAAATAGACCATGTTCAGTATTACTATGGGAGATTGGGGGAACTAGAAAAGATATTCAAATAAAAAAATGATGTAAGTAGAATTCAGATAAACTCAGTATTTCTAACATTAAACTTTTTTTTTTTTTAGTTTTCCCCCAAATCATTTTCAGACTGTATCAAAGAAAGGTCTGTGTGATGAATAAATTGTATTATGAATTGTGCCAAAATGAGACCAAAAAGTAATCTTGCATTTGCATTTGTTTCTGGTATTTCTTAGGAATGTACCAACGTTTGCTGTGATGCAAAAACATGTAAAATCAAAGCAAATTTTCAGTGTGTGGTAGGGGAATGCTGTGAAAAATGCCAGGTAAGATTATTATTTTATCTATCTTAATAATTATGATTACTTTGTTTTTTCTGTATTAAAATCTTAGGGATTATGTTAAATGAAATAGGCAAAGTAATATTTTTCTGTCTATAAAATAATGTTACCTACCATCTAAGTCCTCACTGAGTACTTTGCAAAGATGGGCTCTTTAATCCTCCAACAGCCCTTTGAAGTATATATTATTATTTAATTTTGTTTTCGAGCAGAGTCTCAGAACAGATAATGTACAAAATAATACAGCCACTAAATGGCAGAATCCAAGTATGATCAGTTCCAAAACCAATGCTTTGTTATTCCCACCTGCTATTTCTTCTGATGCCGTGTGACCCTCTTGGACCAAATCCAGTAATTGCTTGCATATCCCTTTTGTTGGCAAAAAATTAATCAGCCGATCTAAGAAAGAAATGGAAAATTTTATTCTAGCCAAACTGAGGATTATAACCGGGGAAGAGCATCTCAGAAAGCTCTGAAAACTGTTGAGCCAGTTAGAAGTCAAAGCACAGTTGTGTAAGTTTTTTGAGACAGAGGGCTGTACGTTAAATGGCATATTATTGATAATTTACACAATCCATATCTAAGCATCACCATGGCCCCTTACAAGATCAAGAAGGAACGTTATCTTTTAAGGAGTTATCTTGTTGGTGCTGGGAGTATGTTGGTCTTTATGGTTGAGCAGGTATTTCTGCTGATGGGGGAGGTCTGGTCAATGCCTAATGCAGATACACAGTGCACGGTATGGGGAGAGAGGAGGTCAGAGGGAGTGACAATTTCTTATGTTTAAATTTTCCTTGTTTTGCCATAAAATATGAATTTTATTTCACACTTTAATATGGTGTAGTGGAAAAGCTTTTAATTTTAATAATATAGGGGCTCCTCTATCTTCAACCTTTGAAGTCACATCCGGGTGAAATTCTTAGAAAAAAGACATAAGATGAGGATGCCATGTCATTTTCTCTGTGGGGCTTTTTTGACTTTCTCTTCCAGTTTGAGTTCAGCATGTTACATCCTACTGTTGCAGAGAATTCTCTATTATGATTATTTGTTTATGTGTCTTCTTAGTTAAACTGATTCTTAATGTCTGGAGTCTGATTCATGCTCACCTAACACAGAATTGCGTTCATTTTAAAAGCCCAATAACCATCTGTAAAAGGAATGTGCAGATGGCATGCCAGGTTATAGGCAGTGTTTGAGATAGGTTTTGTTTGTTTGTTTGTTTTTAATGTTGGAGGGAGAGGAAAGAAGTAAAGGAGGCCAAAATGAAGAAAATTTGAGAACTTAAGTAGTGTTCAACAAGTATTTATTAAGTCTTGTTTGTTAGAGATTATGAGTGATAAAGAAAACTAGTATTTGACTTCAAAAAACTTGCTATTTCTTTAGGGTGATGACATACATAACTAAAACATGAAAATATGATACATGATTAAATGCTCAGATAGATATTATAATGACAGACGGCCATTATATGGGTAATAGTTTCCACATATATTCTCACTTAATGTTCATAATGACCTTAGAAAGTTAATATTGGATCGGGAAACGGATCTTCAGAGAGATTAAATCCATTTGCTAAGGGTACACATCTAGCCACTGGCAGAGCCAAGATTCAAACCTGTATCTTTCAAATCCAAATTCAGGGCTCTTTTCCTACCACATGTAGAAAAGAGGAACAGTGATTTGCATTGAAGAGGTCAGAGGAGATTTTAGATAAATAGAAAGAAAAAATTCCAAGTGAGCAGGCAGGGAGAAGGAAGAAAGAAAAGAAGATATAAACATGGTTTGTGTGACATCTGGTAAGAAAGCTAGTCTGACTGGAGTAAGGGGGGCTTGAATTTGGAGGGTCTCATATGCTCTGATGAAAATTTGGATTCTTTTAAAAATATTTATTTATTTATTTGGCTGTGCCGGATCTTAGTTTTGGCACATTCTGTCACCAGCGTAAAGATATGGAAAGTCTTTTGATGATATGAGAGCATGCCTTCTCACTTCAACTAGAGAAGGGTATGCTTCCAATATCCACACAGGCCTCTTAGATTTGTATGAATGGCAGAATTTCTTTTCCTAAGGTTTCTCTGAGCTCACAAGAGCAAGACTCGCAGTAATAGATTGCAATGGAATTAACACATAAAATGAATATTTGGTTGTTTCCTCCTTTTGATAAATCATTCCATAGAAAGACGTGAGTTGAAAAGAAATATCTGAACATACAATAACAGGAATTAAGGATTAGGAAACTCTATGCCTGGGGAAGTCTCAGAGCACGCTGATCTGGGCTTATAAACTTATCTTCCTTACTATGGAAGATTTACTTCATCAATAAATCTCTGAAGCTGCAGATTTAAATCTCCTTGAAAAGCTTGTCAAAGATGCATTCAACAAAGGGAGAAATAACTTCCTTCTTTCCATCTAAGATATTGCTCAGTTTTCTTCTGTGTTTTTTCATTGTTATTTCTATAACGTTTGCTCTACAAATTCAGAAATATTGATTGCTTAAAGACTCGGGGCTTGGCCAAAGTCAACAGAAGAGAGATTATAGGAGATGGCTTCAGCTTATACAATGAAAACGTGAACTAAAACAGAACGATGCCTCTAACTATGTTGCCAAAAAAAGGCCACAGGGAAAATGTTATTTGAATCAATTTGAGATATTAGGGTTAAGTCAGGTGGGAAAAAAAGCCGCCTCTCCAATTTTATTTCCCTATAGTTTAAAAAGGCTGGTGAGGTGTGCAGACCAGCAAAAGATGAGTGTGACCTGCGCGAAACGTGTGATGGCAAATCTGGTCTCTGCCCGGATGATCGATTCCAAGTCAATGGCTTCCCTTGCCAAAATGGGAAGGGCTACTGCTTGATGGGGATGTGCCCCACCCTGGAGGAGCAGTGCACCAAGCTATGGGGACCAGGTAGGAGGACAAACCCCAGTGATGCTGGCACTACCTTTGTACATACAAAGGAAAATCGTATCACTCCAAGTGACAGTGTTTAATCATGGCCAAAGTAGCATTCTGTCCCTTTCTTCCATCTTAGAGACTGTGCCACTGCTCAAAATCCTGGATAAGTGGAGAATTTTGGTGTTGCTAGATGTAGCAAATAAAAATAAGGACAGTCCAGTTAAATTTGAATTTCAGATTAACAATTTTTTTTTTTAAGTGTCAGTATGTCTCATGCAATATTTGGGTGAGACTTAGGCTGAAAAAAAGTCTTTATCTGGAATTTAAATTTAACTGGATGTCCTGTACTTTATCTGGCAGCTCTAACCAAAATCCTTCCCAGTTAAGCAGACCCTTGGAATTGTGTGTGTGTGTGTGTGTGTGTGTGTGTGTGTGTATAGGGGTGGAATGCAAAGGAGCAGTGAGGAAAATTGAAAGTTTTTAAAATGTTTATTTTGTCCATAATACCAGAATTAGGTCATATTCTCTGATTACACCATAAAAAAAAAGTTAAAAACAAAAGCATAACTTAAGAATCTTCAAAAGCTTTAAACCCAAATTTAAATTATGCTAAATAACTTGATTAGAAGAGCAATTTTTAAAATATCAATTCGTTGGACTTCCTGGATATGATGTATACTGTGTAGATATATTTAATTTTCATACCATTTTCTGCTACATTTCCAGATTCCTACTTAAATGGCTGAAGGACTATTTTTAACAGGGAAAATACATATTCCTAAAAATATTTGAGGAAGGTTATCATATGCTGGAAACTTTCCATAATTCCTGAAAATATACATAAGACAAGATGAAGGAAAGCAACAAAAATCACTGATTGACAATATACCCAGAAAAAAAGACACCTGGGAAATAAATGGACAGGAACCTAGAAAAACCCCTGAATGAAAGCCTCTGTATCAGGCTAGGGGTGAGCTGAGACACAATTTGAGGAGAAAGCTTGATACCATTGGTGCATCAGGAAGTGCTCTGATGGTCTGGAGTTCGGTTCTGGCTCTCCTCCAGTTTATAGGTAATGCAGATGGACGTGCTAAGTTACAGCTGCAAGCAAAGATGGCTTTGCTGGTTAAAGACCTTGTACTTCCTTGGCTAACTTCAGTATATGGCAGAAACCTGGGGAAAGGAAATCTTCAGCACAGAGATGAAGCTCTGAACATCTCCTTTGTTACTTGGCTATAAATCACTGCGATAAAAACTATTACTTTCTTCTTTTTGCCTGACCCTTCAATATCGCCTCCCTTACAAATCTGTAAATTTTCTAGTACCTAGACACTGTTTTGTTCATAGTTGTTATTCCCAGTGTATCCTAGCACAGTGCCTGACTTTAGTAAATGTTCCAAGTGATCTATTGAATTAATGTTGAATATATTTATCCAATATTGGAATAGAGAAGAACTTTTAAATCATATATTTAAAGGTGGCCTTTATAAAAGAGCAGAAAAATAGATTTGCCTAAATAAAATTTCAAATTTTACAAATCACAAGGATCACACATTTAATTTAAATTAGTCTTCAAAGTTTGAAAAGTCTTATAACACATATAAGGGGGGAAAATCACTGTCTTTAACCTCCTATAAATCATTTGGAATTCCAAATATTGAAAATGTGACCAAGGAATAAACAGGCAATTCATCAATAAAGAAGTACACGTGTTTAATAAACATTAAAATCATTTTAACTCACTAGCAAGAAGTATGAAACACTATTAATACATCAGCACATGCAATATATGGTAAGAAATATAAATGAAGACAAGTTAATCTTCTACACTTGTTAAATTGCAAAGCTTTGTTACAGTTAATGCTTAGTGTTGGTGAGGATGTGACAAAACACTTAGTTTAATATGCTCTGGTAAGAGTATGAATTAGTACAATCTTTTCACAGAGAATTTGGAAAAATGTGTGTGCAACCTAAAAAGAAAAGGTGCTCCTTTCCTTAGCAATGGTACCCAGGTGTATTTATTTACAAAGGATTTTCAGCCAGCATTTTCTTTCTGAACCATGTACTACAGACCAGGCACTGTCCTCAGTGGCTCACATATATTAACTCATTTAATTCTCATAATAACGCTGTGGGGGAGGTACTATTATAGAATCCTCATTTTTACACAGAGCAAACCAAGAGATTAAGGCACTTGCCAAAGATCACACAGCTCTTACTTAACGCCTGAGCTCTTAACCACTGTGTTCTGTTGCCCCAGTTGATGGGGATCTGAGGAAGATTACCTGAGAAATTAAGCATGCGATGCTCATCTCTGTGCCTGGCAGAGTAGAAGTTTGACTAAGCACAGCATCTACCTGTCACAGCTGCACCCTCCAGCAGGATAACATTCCAGTATCTGCCTGTGGGCTGCTACTACGATAACTACGGCTCTTCCAGCTAAGTCTTCAATCATCCAGATGTTTCCAAATATTTAGATAGCCATTATTCAAAAATAGGCTATCTAAAAGATTGTTTTAACTCTAGCCATCTCTCTTGATATCAAATTAGTGCAACCTATATTTCCAAGAAGGGTCAAGGGGATGATGCTAAAATCGTATTCCTCATGCTGCTTTTCTGTTTCATGAATCCTTTATGGCACTGAACTATTTATCTCTTTTCTTTTCAACTGTGTGCCTACTGACTATGCCTGGTCCCAGGAACCCAGGTTGCAGATAAGTCATGTTTTAGCAGAAATGAAGGTGGGTCAAGTTACGGGTACTGCCGAAAAGTGGATGACACACGCATTCCCTGTAAAGCAAAGTAAGTGGCCTTGTTATTTGAACCTTCCTGCTCATTTTGACACATTCTGATTTATCCCATTTAAAGAGAAAGTGAATTTGGACATCATTCATTTGATAAACATTCATTGAGTGACTATTATATGATATATTTTAGGCTAGGCACTGAGTTAAAAAGACAAATAGGGAATGATCCACTTTTTCCAGTCTCTCATAATGGATGCTTCAAAGGACACCAAGTACAGCTGTTGTTAAATAGAATGAATGTTTGAGACCGAGCGTGCAATAGTTAAATGGGCCTGGTTGGAAATTTGCACACTGATTCTCCAGTATACTTTAGATGCTTTTCCATCTAGTGTCTTTCATTTTGATTCTAGGGTATAAATATGTATCTACTCAGAGAAATAAGCAATATGATGATTGTACAGTTTTATTTAAATTTGCCATGGCATTCCATAAAGAAAAAATACAGTAAGGGAAAGATTGACAATTTACCTAAAGAATTTGTTGTCCTTTTTATATTGATAGTCTGAAAAAAATGATAGAACACCATAAGCAATGAACTTGAGATTTTTTCTATATATTTTCCTTTGATTCTGCAATTTTAAGATGACTTTTAAAATTCAAATGATAATAGATTAAACTTTATACCTGCTCCAAATTTTACACATACAAACTAATGTGTAACCAGAGATTGAATGAAAAAAATCAGCATTTCTCAGAGATTTTCTATTAAAATAACACTGATTTTTCTCAATGATAGATATTACCAAACAAACTATATTTTGGACAGAAGGTCATCTCTTGGGGAGTCTAAGCCTCAAAGATAATCATACCCTGTGGGTTCTTCTTTACAGGAAATCATGAAAATTATGTAAAAGGCAATATGTGTGGGAGAGTGGGGTGGGAGTGTGGCAATATTTAGTCTGAGAGAGTGTGACAGGGAAAAGAGACTAGGGTAATTCCATCTTTCCTCTGTAGAGTGTATACACCCTTGTCCTGTAAAACTTTGTGTGAACACTGGATAATTTCTGCAACCAGAGGCACAAGCATTTCATTTCTTCCCACAGGCTGACCTCCTGGTCACTTCTTGATAGTCTTTGGCTGTAGTGGGAAATAAGCCTGAAAGTCCCTGTGTCCTAGAGCCTTCCTCATAAAGCTCTACCTAAATGATTCAAGAAAAACACCCTCTCAAGTCTGGAGAGAATGCGTGCCTTTCTCCACTCCTCAATGGTATTTTCTAAAAGCCTCAGAGACATCAGAAGAATCTGATTCTACCACTCTCCAAAGAGTTTTTCACAGCATTCCTCTAAATTCTGCATAAAGCAATTGATTCCAATTTTGTTGGCGATGACTTTCTTCCCCTTGCTAGTGAAGGCAAGGCTTTAATGAGTGCTGAGCAGTTTCATCTGAATTTGCAGGGGTTCTTCCAGTAACACACGATGCCTTGGAGTGACCACCGAGGCTCAGCCTTATACCGATACAACTACAGTCGAGAGAATTATTCTGCTGCCCTTCATGGCAATAAATAACTTAGCTGAAACAAGACAGAAACTGATTTCCTAGGTGCCCTCCATGATGTTAGACATCCATCCTCCTTATAGCTTCTTGCTCCATCATACGTATGACCTCCTTTCCCAAATGTTTCTCTCAGTCTGTGATGGCTTCTCCAACTCCAACCGTCATATTCCAATAAGCAAAAAGGAGAAAATATTGAGAAGAGGACATATACCCTCACGTAAGGGCACCCTCAAGAATCTGCAGTTAAGATTCTGCTTCCTTCCCATTGGCTAGAATTTAGGCAACTGGCCAAAATTTGGGAATATGAGAGCCATGGGATTTTTCTTTTGAGCAACATTGTGCCTTGCTAATACTCAATGGTTCTGTTACTGAAGAATAAGGGGGAAATTGGTATAAAGGAGAACTAGAAGTCTCTGCCGTAGGGGAAAATACCATTAGTTAAATATCGATAGGGAGCTGATTTATATTTGTATAAAACTGCATTTTGGATCCTGCTATTTCAAAGGCAACAAATTTCGGCTTTTCTTCAGTGACGCCCTGTGTGGGAAGTTGTTCTGTAATGGTGGGTCAGATTATCTGCTCTGGAAAGGACATATAATAACGTTCCTGACATGTAAAACATTTGAACCTGAAGACAGCAGTCAAGAAATCAGCATAGTAGCAAATGGAACCAAGTGTGGAGAGAATAAGGTACATTGATTAATGGTGGCTTTTACTCAAAATGTTCTGGTTGTTTGTTCATTTTGTTTGCTTGCTTCTCAAGGCCTCCTTGTGTTTCATGGAGCACAGTTTTTCAAAGTAATGTTTATGCCATTCACGTATACATGACTGCATTCTTGCCTTCAATGTTATTTAATAAGTACCTATTATGTGCTTAGCACTAGGTTGTTAAATTTAGGTAAATTTTATTTCCCCCAAATTGGTATGGTCTCAATAAATGATAGCCATTCTGATGATAATAATGAAAAAAATCGTAACAATACTATTTATTTTTACATAAATGATAATTATCTTAATATTGGAGATGATGTGATATTACCATGTTTTCCATAGTATTTTTGTTTAGGATGCGTACCTTGTACCATGTACAATGCTTAGCTCAGTGCTCTCATTCTTCAGAGTTGGACTAAAGAGGTGCATTAAAGATGACCCATGAGATATGACGTGAAGTAAGGAAATCTTCTTTAAAGAGGACTTCCTAAATATTTTATTATAAAAATGATCTAGATTCCATATTCCTATTTTCAAAAGGATTTGGTGATTTCCCTAATGAAAAGGCAAGTTTGATAACAATAATAGTAACTAAAAATACAAGGCTAAATACCAAAGAGTCAACAGTTTGCAGAACTGAAACCACTGGACATTCATGTCTACTTTGTGTTTTTCATATCACTTTCAGGTTTGCATTAATGCAGAATGTGTGGATGTCGAAAGAACTTACAGATCGGCCAATTGCTCCTCTAAATGCAAAGGACATGCTGTAAGTCTTGACAGTGTTTCCCCAAGTTTGCTGAATCTTGTGTCATTTTAGGTCAGACAGTTTGGATGATGTTAAAATAATGTTTCAGCGTTGAATGATTAAAATTATTATCTAACTCCTCACTAGTTTTATTCAATGAAAAATTCCTTCAAAGAACCTAGTACTGAAATTACTATTACTGATTCATACATTACGTAGACAGCTGAAAGGCTACAGAGCAGAGGTTATTCTTTTTTTGGAATGGACTTAATTATGGATGAATCAACCCTCGGGTTGGGGATTAGTCCAGTGAGAAAACTAACAGGATCATTGCTCCTCTAGGTGTGTGACCACGAGCTCCAATGTCAGTGTAAAGAAGGATGGGCCCCTCCTGATTGCGGTGCTTCTTCCATGGTCTTCAGTAAGTAATACTGCACATCTAATGTGAGAAAATTACTCTCCTCTTCCAAGCTTTTATTTCCTGTTATGTAAGATTTCATTGTCTTTTTTCCACTCCTCTTGGAATTCCTATTCTGTAGATATTGAATCCACAATATTAATCCCCAAAGTTTCTACAACAACTTTTTAATCATATTTTCCACATTCTTATGTTTTTGTGCTACATACAAAAAGATTTCTTGACATTTTATATTTGTCATTTTATTTTAATTTTCCAAATTTTCTTGCTTTATGATTGTTCCATTTTCATAGCAGCCTTGACTGAATGTGTACTAGATATAATATCCTCATAAAACTCTAAGAATATGACATAATTTTTGCAGGTTCACTTTGTTCTCTAGATTGTTTCTTTTGAGTCGAGTTGTTTTGTTTTTTCACCCTGTCTCTTTTATTTCCCTGGGCTGTTTTTCTTCAGTATGTATGATCCTTCTTTCAATGTGGGATTAGGTTGACTTGCTCTTTATAACTAATAATAATAAAATCTTTTCTTATTTTTTGGCCATTTGGATTTTGTTTTTTGCAGAGCATCTGTTCAAGCCATTTTGTTTATTCTTCTATTGGGTGTCTCCCCTGACCCCTTAATAACTTGTGTAAGTTTTAATATATTCTTGATATAAGCTATTTTTTCAGTTATATATGCTGCAAATAACTCCCTTCATTCTGTGTTTTCTCACTGTCTTCGTGATGTCATGTGATTAAAGAAGCTTTTTTTAATTATTATTATTTTTAAAATCTATTTTTGGCTGCGTTGGGTCTTTGTTGCTGCGGGCGGGCTTTCTCTAGTTGCGGCGAGCAGGGGCCACTCTTCGTTGCCGTGCGTGGGCTTCTCATTGCGGTGGCTTCTCTTGTTGTGGAGCATGGGCTCTAGGCGCGCGGGCTTCAGTAGTTGTGGCTCACGGGCTCTGGAGCACAGGCTCAGTAGTTGTGGTGCACAGGCTTAGTTGCTCCATGGCATGTGGGATCTTCCCGGACCAGGGCTTCAACCCGTGTCCCCTGCATTGGCAGGAGGATTCTTAACCACTGCACCACCAGGGAAGCCCTAAAGAAGCTTTTATTTTTTTTTATTTTTTTTATTTTTTTTTTTTTTTGCGGTACCCTGTTGTGGAGCACAGGCTCCAGACGTGCAGGCTCAGCGGCCATGGCTCACAGGCCCAGCCGCTCCGCGGCATGTGGGATCTTCCTGGACCAGGGCACAAACCCGTGTCCCCTGCGCGGACTCTCAACCACTGCGCCACCAGGGAAGCCCAAAGAAGCTTTTAATTGTAATGTAGTCAATTTGTTAATCATTTCCTTGATTATTAGTTTTTTTTCTTTTTGTTTCCTTTTTAAGGACAATTTTCCTATCCTGAAGTTATGAATGTATACCCATATATTATCTTCTAAAAAGGATTTTTGTATTGCCTTTTCAAATTTAAGTCTATAATGTATCTGGAATTATTTTGTGTGTGATGCACACAAAGTGTGCAATTTCATAATAACAAAAGTGTTAATTCACTGGGAAGACATACAATTCTAAACTTTACTGTAGATAACAGCATGGTCTCAAAATATATAAGTATTGATAGAACCAGAAGTAATAGCCAAATTCAGAGTTATAGTGGGGGATTTTAACACTCTTGACTCAGTCATTGGTACAACAAACAAACGAGGTATCAGTAAGGGTTAATATATTACACACAGTTAACAAACATGGCATTAAAAACATATGGAAAACACTGCACATAAGTGCAGAACACATATTTTTGTGTTCATAGACAGAACACTTACAATATGGGCTTATGCTGGGTCATAGAGCAAGTGTCAACGAAGTGTTCAATTTCGTTTTTATCTCAGCTAGATGCCCAGTTGTCACACCATTATTCATATCATAAATGACTTTCTAATAAAGCACGTATGTCCATGCACGTGTGTTGTTCTGGGATATCTGTTCTTTGCTGGTGGCCCTATTTGGCTATCCTTATGCCAGTATAACACTCTTTTATTATTGTATCTTTAAAATAATTTTGTTATAGGAGATCCTTTAACATTGTTCTTCAAGAATGTCTTGGCTATTAGCTTTTGTATTTCCACATATATTTTATAATCAGATTCTCAAGTTACACACACAATTCCTGTTGGGATTTTAATTTAGTGTAAACTACAGCTATACATTTACTTGCAGAAAATGAGCATATATAAAATATTGAATTCCAAACCTATTGACATGAAATATCTATCCATTTACTTAGTCTTCTTTAATTTTGCCCAATAATAGTTAATGGTTTTCACCACAGAAATTTTATATATATTTTGTTTGATTTGTTTTATAAGAAATTAATTTTTATTGTATTTTTAAATGGTATTTTTTGAAAAAATATTTTTCAACTATTACTAGAATATAGAAGGTCAACTAATTTTTGTATATTTATTTTTATATCAAGCACGTCTGCTAACCTCTCTTAATAATCTTAGTAATTTATTTGTAGATTCCATTAGATTTTCTACATATTCAATCATTCTGTTTCAGAAAAATGACAGTTTTGCTTCTTCTCTAATCTTCACCATTTTAATTTCTCATACTTGTTTTCCTTCACTGAGTAGTACTCTTGTGCAATGCTGAATAGAAATAGAGATAGCACGCCTCTTTGTTTCTTTCCCAATCTTAGGAAAGACTTTCAGTATTTTGCCCTGTTATCTGAAGGTATTCTGTACATATTGGATCCTCTTCATTAGATCAAGAAAATTCACTTCTATTTCTAGTTTGCTAAGAATTTTACCAAATACTTTTTATTTATTGGTTAAGATTTTTACCTCTTTACTGTGTTGGTATTGCAAAATAAATTGATTGATATTTGAATATCTAACTGTGCATACTTTGGATAAACCCGACATGGAAATAGCTCTCACGGATACTGATGGACGATGTTTGCTATTATTTCATGTTCATGAGTGATGCCTGTACTTGCTAAATTTGAGTATCATGGTTATGCTAGACATATTAAATGAAGTGGAGCATTTTCATTCATTTAAATTCTCTGGAAGAGTTTGTATAAGAATGGAAGACTCTTTCCTTAAATATCTGGTAGAACTTGTCAGTAAGCCATGTAGGCCTAGAATTCTGGACAATATTTTAGTTAAAGATTCAGTGTCTTTAGTAGCTCTAAGACCCTTCAGGTATTTAATTTCTTCTTATGCAAGTTTTACTATGTTATATTTTTCTTAGACATTTACCTACTTCACCTAAATGTCAGTGTTTTGGTTTAAGATTGCTCATAATACTCACTTATCTTTTCAATATCAATAGTATCTGTAGCATTGTTTTTTCTCTTTTTTTATATTATCCTAACAAAATTTTAAAAATTATTCTTTATGATTTGTTTTTTTAACTTTTTTTTGCTATTTCAATTTCTACTTTATACAATTCCATTTCCTTAAGTTTATTTCATCTTTAAAAGAAAAATCTTGAAAGGAATCTTTGGCTCATTAATTTTCAGTTTGTAGACCATATCGTAATTGGTGTTTTCATTATCATTTGTTTCAAATTATTTTCTATTTGCTTTCTTCTTTGGCCCTTGAACTGTTTAGACATCTATTTCTTAACATACATGCATATGGAGATTTTCTAGCTTCTGTTAAATTAATACTTAGCATAATTACATGGGGATCAGAAAACCTACTGTGTTGAGAATATGCTGAAATTTGTTGACACCTGCTCTATGACCCAGCATAAGCCCATATTGTAAGTGTTCTGTCTGTGAACACAAAAATGTGTTCTGCACTTATGTGCAGTGTTTTCCATATGTTTTTAATGCCATGTTTGTTTGTTAACTGTGTGTAATATATTAACCCTTACTGATACCTTGTTTGTTTGTTGTACCAATGACTGAGTCAAGAGTGTTAAAATCCCCCACTGTAACTGTGAATTTGGCTATTACTTCTGGTTCTATCAATACCTATATATTTTGAGACCATGCTGTTATCTACAGTAAAGTTTAGAATTGTATGTCTTCCCAGTGAATTAACACTTTTGTTATTATGAAATGCTTTTTTGTATCTCTAGTCTTCTTGCATTTTAAAGTCCACAGTTCCTGGAGAAAAATATAGCTGTACCATATTTCTCTTGGTCTCTTTTGCTTTGGTATAGCTTTTTCTTCATACTTTTACTTTCATCCTTTCTGAATCCTCATGTTTTATATCTGTCTCTCATTTTAAAAAATACAGATATATTTTAAAATTTTAGTCTCAATCGTTTTTTAAAAACAGTCCATTCAAGTTAAATGTAATTACTGATATATTTGGGTGTAATCTACAATCTTATTATATGCTTTTTATTTGTCCTGCCTGGTTCCTGTTCCTTTTTCTCTCGATTCTTGTTTTCTTATGGACTTACTGAGGATTTTAATCACTTCATTTTTATTTTTATTAATTTGGAGATTATACATTTATTTTATATTCTTCTCATGGCCAGCATAAAAATTTCCATTTTATTATTTTTAATAGAGACGTTACTTTTTAGAGCAGTCTTAGGTTCACAGTAAAACTGAGCAGAAAGTACAGCGATTTCCCCTATATCCCTGCCCCACACATGCACAGTCTCCCACTGCTAACACCCCCCAACCAGAGTGGAACATTTGTTACAATTAATGAACCTACATTGACATGTGATTATCATCCAAAGTCCACAGTTTACATTAAGGTTCATTCTTGGTTTATTTACTTTTCATTCCTTTCTGCATTTCTGAGCTTCCTTTTATGATCGTTTTCCTTCCTGTGTTTCTGAGTTCCTGCTTTCTCACTCCAAAGTAATTTTCTCTCACTCCAAAATATTTTCCCCCTATTTCTTCAGCACTTCTGTGCTTTTAGGAAGATTTTTTTTTAATTCATTAGTTGTTTTTAGTGAGAGAGCTAGTCCAAATTTCCTAGACCACCATTTTCAGAAACAGAAAGGGCTGTGTATTTTTTGTTCAATCACTGACATCTTCAACTGTAAACCTGCTTCCTTTTATAGTACTCTCCATCTGCCTGATGCCCCGGCTTTACCTCTAGACCACATCCTTTCAAACTATGGATGTCTGTGAAGTACTGCCAAGTTCCTCTTTATTTCTTCTAGACCGTGTCACTCTTTTGAAAATAGCTATGATTCTGTTGTTAGTGCAAGTACACTTTTAAAATTCTGAACGCATCTATACTGTTTCTAACACAGATGCTTCAGAACTTTATTTCCTTTGACTTTTTGGGTAGGAATTTTTATGGAGGGTAGAGAGTATTAGGTATTTGAACTGTTATTATCTTACCTAGAATTCTACTTCTGAGGTCTCTATCTCTCTGCACGCATGTGTGCTCACACTTGTGAACTTTTCTTGCATTTATGCAAAAATCATTCTTATTATTCATTTACTGATCTCCGCCATCTCTGTAGTAAGAGAGCAGTAGCTGTTTGCATTGCTCTTCAAACTTGTACCTCCTGGTCTTTGTGCTTTCAGATTATTATAAGAGAAATGTATACATGAGATAGCAAAAGATTGAAGTTGCATTCATTAATTAGATTAGTAGGTAAAAAACACCCTATAAATCAAAAAACTTTGTTAGAACCATTCCCCAGTTCACAAGGTCACATAATTTTTTTGTCCATAATAATTCTACTATAGAGCAAACGTCAGCAGGACACTCACTTATGTCCTGTCTATCTATCACTTATCAGTTATCCATCAATTCTCTTTTTCACGTCTCAGCTTCTTACTTGCTACTAAGAGGAATATGATTTCAAGTCTTCAGATTCTTTTCACTGGTTTTATTCCAAGGCTGAATTTTAACAATGTTTCCCTCCTCTTCCGCATCCTCCTTACTTCATATTCTTTCAGCCCTTTGTTTTCAATTTATTACAAACATCATCCCTTCTAAGAATTCCCAGTAGTATGATGCTTTACCTATCTCATGTAAAATGTTCTCCCTAGACATCCTCTTAATTTCTTCTATCTAATTAATATTATAATAATCATTATCAAAATATATTTTCATTTTACTGGCTATGAGAGATGTTCCAGGGACTGCATGTCCTTTGGGGAAAAGGTAGGCGGAGTTTGTGATAAATAAATAAGGGGGCTTCCCTGGTGGCGCAGTGGTTGAGAGTCCGCCTGCCGATGCAGGGGACACGGGTTCGTGCCCCGGTCCGGGAAGATCCCACATGCCGCGGAGCGGCTGGGCCCGTGAGCCATGGCCGCTGAGCCTGCGTGTCCAGAGCCTGTGCTCCACAGCGGGAGAGGCCACAGCAGTGAGAGGCCCGCATGCCGCAAAAAAAATAAAATAAAATAAAGAAATAAGGACCAGTGTGATGTATACTTGTGAATTTCCCCTATTCTCACGAGGCCCTCGTTCTCCTGGCTGCAGATTTCTCCATTGTGGTTGGGGTCCTGTTCCCTGTGGCCATCATATTTGTGGTGGTTGCTATAGTAACCCGATACCAAAGCACCAGAGGAAAGCAGAAGGAAGTCCGGAGGTAGGCATTATCTTGCCTTGGGGACGTTTTTGGCCTTTAATTCACTTTAAATGTAAGAACCCAAATTATCCAATTTAATTTTAGTTTACTTCAAATACTCAGAAATAAGTACAGATACATTTTTCTTGGACCAGAGGCTAGTTATTCTTTTTATTGGGAAATTCTTCACAGTAAGATCTCCTTTTTCTCTATTAATCACCGTTTATAATTAATAATAACTCTCATTATTAAAGATGTTTATGCTCATTATCCAAATACAGTATCTAAAATGTATCGCTCATAGCTTTATGACAAGCACTCTGCTTAGCCCTTTTACGTATGTCATTTAATCTTCATAAGGAAATAATAGTTACTATTATTCCCATTTTATAGATGATAAGGTGTTATAGATTGATCCTCACAACAGTCCTGCAAGGCCAGGCACTTCACTTTTTTACTGATGTGGAAACAGAAGCTCAGGGAGATAAACTAACATGTTCAGAGTCTTACAAAGTAAGTAATGGAGTGTAGGTTTGCACATAGATCAGTCAGTCTTTCAAAGATAATCTTGACACTACAGTCTCTTTCTAGCATTTTTTAAAAATTGATTTATTCACCAGAATGGGCTTTTAATAAATACTGGATGAATAAAACAAATCTTTAAGTAAACGGCATAATTTAGATAAAAGTTGGATTCAGCATCTTCATTATTAGGTTTCAGGGATTGGTAGAGAATGGAAAAGAAAATTAGTGGTAATGATTATTAATTACAAGACAAGGAAACCTGCAGGATGCCCTAGGGAGCAGATGAAAACCCAGTCAATTACCAAGTATGAAACAATGGGCAGAGGACACTAGCAGACTTCTCTTGAATCTGCCTCTCACGGGGAAGGAATTTCTAAGTCAGTTTATATGATATGCTTTCACATGCAGGCCACTGTCTGCCACTGACACCGGGCCACACAAGCAGAAGAGGAAACCACAGACGGCGAAGGCTGTTCAACCCCAAGAGGTGAACCATAGTCTGTACTGTGTTTGCCCTGGGTCCCAGTTTGTGATTCTCTCACTCTTGTCCTGACCAGCTAGCTGTCATTTCTACTCAGCAGTGTTTTACAAATCCATCTCACTAGTTAGTATGTAGCAAGGACTGTGGGCTCTGAACTACACATTCAGAAAGTTCACCTTTGCCTTTTGTTCAATGCAAAAGAGTCTCTCTACAATTCAGAGGCTGCTTTGCTGGGGTTCACAAAATGCAAAGAGAATAAAGAGAAAGGGGAGGGCAGATGCCAGCTCTCTCTCCTTTTCTCTCTGTGGGATTCTAGGTTGATTCCTTATTCCTTTTGCAATATCCCAATAATGACAATAATATGTATACTTGTATGACAACACCTGTAATATGTATAATCCTTAATGCCCTAGTTGTGTCCTGCAAGTTTAAAAATTTAAGTGGCAATTGCCTAATGACAATGACATTGGTAATAATGTTTTTGATGGAAACTTACCCATCTCTGATAGCTCTGTACACAGCAGAATGCAGCAGCTGGGCCACTGTGATTTTCCATCCAATCCCTTAGTGTCATCTTAGTTCTGAGCTCACATCAGAAAGGGCTGCTTATTTGGAAGCTGAAATTAGGACACCGATCATTTTTTAAAATTTATTTTTATTGAATGAAGCATTCTTTAAATTCTATAGTGCTTTACAATTTTCAAAGTTTTCACACACATGATTTCATATAAACCCATTTTAAAATTTTATTTTTTTCTTTTTAGATGAAGCTTGACACACCTGACCTTCTGGCAGAGGAGGATGCGCCTCCAGCTTCTGTTGTGAGTTGGTAACGTCTCTTAAAAATCCCTTCCAATCTAACCTCAGGGGAACGCTAGTGAAAGACATAACCCACAATGCCCAATTATTTCTTCAGGAGAATGTTCAGATCTGTGTGAATATTCATAGAAAATATGGATTCTTCTGCAAAACGTTTTGAAAAGACGAAATACGAGCTTGCCTTTCCATTATACTACTAAATTTAACCCTTCAACCTGAGTTACTGGGTCTGAAAAGCTAATTCATTAAAGAAGAGAACCGATCTGCTTCATAGAATGCCATCTTCATCATATGTCTGTTGGCATTGAGCTTGTTTCTGAACTGCATGTGCGCCCCTTAGTGAAAGCAATTAAATGTACAGGTTTAGAAGATTCCTAGTTCTCCGTTTCTGAAAGTGATTTAAGCCTTTCCGTTAAGCACACCTGTTTTCGAGGCCCCATTTTTTAATTTTTTTTTTTTTAACCTTCTTACTAGCTAATTACGAAGCCAGATTTTTCTCCACCGCTGATTCCTACATCTGTGTCATTCTCTTTCCTTGTAAGTATCAGATGGTCACTGGTGATGTTTTAAATGTCTCTGGTGCCCAATGTGAAGGGTGTCTTCAGATCTCTGGGTTCCCTTTCAGGATACGCTAAGCTAACCTGAGATATCATAGCCCATAGGAATATCTGAGAAAGAAGGCCTACTCACTATCTACAAATTAGAATGGCTATTAATTTTTTTACTGTTAAAAATAGTTCTACTGTTACATGATTGTTAAGAAATGATAAATGGTTCTGCTGCAGAAGTTGAACTGTCTCCTTCACAGGTTAGTTTCTAGACGCTCTTTTTGGAGGATACAAAATTGTATTATAAATTAGACTGTACTTGTTTATTCTAGACAGAATAAGGTCTATATTATTCACAGTGTTCTAGAGGAGGAAGGGTATGAAAAACGGAGCACATGAAGGCACACCCAGAATAAAGGCCAAGCACTCATGAAGCAACAGGTAGAGTCATTCGCTCAAGTGGATCCTGAACATACTCCCCTCATACTTGGTACTTTGTTGTGAGTACATGAGAAGGAATTAAAACTTAAGGTCCTTTTTTTCAATAATTTTTACATTTTTGGTAGGAAAACAAAACATATGCATATGGAGCACTTAACTCCTCATATATTACGTGTGCCAAAGCAGGCAATACTACTGAGAGAAGTATGGCGAGGGGACAATGAATGGGGTAGGAACGGGAAAGTAAGAGGAAGGTCCATTGACTAAGTGGTTGGAATTTGTACTGGACCCTGAGGGTTGGGTGGAAGTTAAAATAAGTGACAAGGAGGCAGGAAGGATTTAAATAAGGAAATAAGTATAGCAAAGATGGGAACTGCACAACATTTCTAACGCCCTCCCATTATTTTTGTCCCTAATACAGCATAAAGACATAAAAGGACTTTCCTCTGCTGTTTTCAAGGATAAGCCAATGTCTACACTTAAGGTAAGAGATCTATAACCAAACTATTCTAATCTTGTAGCCCTCCTAGAATCAAGGACAGAAGTGCTAACCATGTCTTCCTAGAAGATGCTCACTAAGGACCGTGTCTATATGAGTATATTTTGGGTTCTAGTATATGTCTTCTTTCTGAGCTTGGACAAAAACCAAGAGAAAGAAGACGTAAGGGTCTTTGCTAGAAAGTGATGATGACCCCAATATTCTTTGTTTTCTCAGAAAAATTACCCAGGGATGGATAGTGAGAGGGAGAAAATTCTCCACAGAAAAATTACTCGGCATGGCATAATTCTTCTCCTGATGCCCCACCCTCTACAACTGATTAGTGGCCAGGTGGATAGTTGAATCCCAGTTGTGATGTTTTTCTCTCCTTTCTCTACCCTCTTATGTTTCCACTCCTTCACTGTGAAGTATCAAGCTACAGAATAGGAAGAGTGACTACAGAGAAATCATTTTAATTTCTTAATAGTTCAAAGTTATGTAATATCTAAATTTTTAGGGAAAGTTCATTATTTAAGAGTTCTGTCTTTTTTTAGGGCTCCAATCCAAAAGTCTGAAGTAACAGCTAAACAAGGATTGGTGGGTAAATGATCAACTTAGAAGACTGGACCATCTGGATGGAAGAGAAATGTACTAATATTGCTCTTGACACTCAAGGACGTTACTATTTCTTGATTATACTTTGAAGACATAAAACTTTCAAGAGAGACATACTCTTGATTACCTTTGTATGAATTAAAATTTTCTGTTCTCTATACTCACGGGAAAGAGGATGGCTCTAAAGAAAGAGTTATAAAGCTGAAATCTCTAATTAGGTGAATTTCCTAACCTTTCCCACCCCCCCACCCCCGCTTTTTTACTGTGATGTTGACTAATATTTGTTAAAGGGTTTTGAGCACCTTGATTTCCTCATTCAGTAGGAATTAATTCACCCTCTAATGAAAACAAAAAACAAGAAATCACAGGAAACTGGGAAGGATGGGAGAAAATTGTATACTCCTCATTGGATGACTAGCAATAGCTTAACTGTTTTAACCCTGAAACTGTCAAATTAGAACCCTCAGTTACACAGAAAATTAATTATACAAACATTCTCTGGTTTATATCATGTCTTTTTCCTACCCTACATTATCTTCTGGAATTCTTATTAGCTGTGTCATTGGAAGTTCACTACAACTGATTAAGACTTTATTAATTAAATTGTTTTTTCATAGAAATTTGTATAATTCAGTTACTGGTAAGCTTAAAGTGAACATTACTTTCTAAGTAGTTTTAGTAGAAACTTAGTAGTACTTTCTAACTAAGTTTTAGTTAAATAAATTAATAACGTAAACCAGAAGTGGTAAACTGCTGACCAGCAGGATGTGTCTGGACTGCAGATTTATTTTATTTGGCCTCAATGATTTTGGCCAAAAAGTATTTTTTAATGTTTTGAATGTATTGCCAATATTTAAAACTTGGGAGATCCTGCATAAACATCCAGATCTCCAGCATTTTAAAAGTAATCAAATGGTTTGTCAACACTGGAATCACATTGCCCACAGCAACCATCAGCTTAGCTGACTGGTGATGGAACAAACATTGTAGGTTGCCTTACCAAAAACTCCTTTCTTGCTTTTCAGAAGCCAAATTTTGTTCAGTTTTCCATATGCATTTCCATTTTCATGCATGCATGAAGAGATAATCTCTGTAATAACCTATATGGGAAAAGAATCTGAAAAAGAATAGATAAATGAATATGTATAACTGAACACTTTGCTGTACACCTGAAACTAACACAACATTGTAAATCAACTATACTCCAATATAAAATAAAAAATTAAACAAAAAAGATAATCCTAACTCCATCTCCTGGATACATTTCTATCATCACTCTAAGTCAATCATAATAATCTCATTTCCTTTACCAGTGGTTGATTGATTTAGAGGTAAGTGTATTAACCCATCCTACCCCCATCCCCCCCCCCCTTTTTTGCCAATGGGCAAGACAGGAGATAGATATGCTGAGGAATTTCTAGGAAAGATATCCTTGTCCCTTCTGGCTATTTGGATATCCTATCTGGTACTGTTGCAGCCATGTTGTGATTATGAGGGCATGGCTGATATACTGAATAAGATAGAGCAGAAAAATGAAAAGAATAAAACCTGGTCTTTTAATGATGTCATGAACTGGTAGATTAGTAACTGCCTGCATCACCATGTACTTTCTTGGGGCATCTGTTGCATGACCAAGAAAATCTTCTTATTGTTTAAGCCATTTCAAGTTAAATGTGCTCTTATTTGTGACAGAAGCCATCCTGACTAATAAAGTAGCTGCTCCTATTATTAGGGCACATGTTCCACTTCATCATCACCGCTATAGATTGCTTCCAGAAAAAGACCTTCCCTTGCCAATGACAACTTTAGACATCGCTTAGCAATTAGCCCTGGACAGTCTGCTATTCTGCTCAACACTAATACAATATTACTATTCTTAATCTGCTAAATAAGTAATATTGTTATGGAAACTAAATTCCTAAGCAGAAGAAAATTATGGTATGCTGTTTACTATGAAAGTATCTCCTTGTTAAAATTTAACTCTTTTCTCTCTCACACCTGGTGTTGAAGTCCATACTCTTTTTTATAAAATTAATTTTTAAAAATGTATTGTGGTAAGAACATTTGACATGACATCTGTCCTCTTAACAGATACTTAAATGTACATCAAAGTATTGTTACCTGTAAGTACAATATTAGGCAGCAGCTCTCCAGTTCTTATTCATCTTGCATAATTGAAATTTTATACCCATTGATTGGCAACTCCCCATTTTCCCCTCCCAGCCTCTGGCAACCACAATTCTGTTCTTTGCTTCCAAGAGTTTGCCTATTTCAGACATCTCATATAAATGGAATCATGCAATATTTGTCCTTCTATAATTCACTTATTTCATTTAGCATAATGTCCTACAGGTTCACCCATGTTGTTGCATATGACAGGATTTCCTTCCTTTTTAAAGGCCAAATAATATTCCTTATTACATATATACCACATTTTAAAAACTCATTCATTCATTGATGTTACATTGTTTCCACATTGGGGGTATTATGAAGAGTGCTGCAATGAACATGGGATTGCAGATAACTCTCTGAGACCCTAATTTTAATTTTTTTATATAAATACCCAGAGGTGGAATTGTTGAATCATATGGTGGTTCCATTTTAAATTTTTTGGAGGAATCTTCATATGTTTTCCATAGCAGCTGTACCAATTTACACTCCCACGAACAGTGCACAAAGTTTCCCTTTTCTCCACACCTTCGCCAACTCTTCTGATCTCTGGCCTTCTTGACACTAGCCATCCTAACAAGTGTGAGGTGATATTTCACTGTGGTTTTGATTTGCATTTCCCTGATGATCAAGGAGGTTGAGCACTTTTTTACATACCTGTTGTCTGTCTTCTTTGGAAAAATGTCTGTTAGGCTCCTTTGCCCATTTTCTTAAACCTGGCTGTTTTTCTGAAAATATAGATAAAAATTTTACCATTTTAACCAATTTTAAGTTTACAATTCAGTGGCATAAGTACATTCACAAGGCTGTGTACCCATCACCATTATCCATTTTCAAAACTTGGTCATCATCCCAAACAGAAATTCTGTACCCGTTAAATACTTCCCATTACTACTTCCCCCAGGCCTTGATAACCTTTCTTCACCTTCTGTCCATATGAATTTGCCAATTCTAGGTACCCTAATAAGTGGGATTATACAGTATTTTTTTTCTTTCATGTAACTGGTTTATTTCACTTAGCACAATGTTTTCAAGGTTCATCCACGTTGTAGAATATATCAGAATGTCATTCCTTTAAAAGGCTTAAGAGCCTAATATCATTTTAATATATTTATTTTCTCCTTAAAACAGCTGGAGGCAATTCCGCCCCTTCCATTAAGTCTAAATCTCAGCCAGAACTTCTGGGTCAAATCAAACACTGTTCTAGATTTGGGGCTGCCATGTAAAATGACCTGGTATTGATATTTGAGGGAAATCAACAAGCGCTGAATCCACAAAACTATTAGAAAAAAATGAAATCACAACTGATTGTAAATTTGATGATTTTTTTTAAAAGTTAGAATATCATAGGGTAATGATAAAAGTTTACAACTGTAGAGTACCATATGATTTATGCAAGCCTGTGTGTATGTGTGCGCATGTATGTCTTCGCTTAATCCTTACAACAGTGTCCTCATTTTACAGATGAGAAAACAGAGATAAAAATGAGAGTAGGTTATTTTTCTCTAGATTATTCAGCTAGGATGTGTTGAAATAGGGTCTCAAACCCAACTATTCTGACTCCAAGTTTTTAGTTCCTTCTACACAACCACACTGTCTGCAGCAAAACTATTTTGAACAGAAAGGCACATTTAACATTATAGTACTAAGTAGAGAAATTCCCCTTTATCTCCAGCTATAATTTCCTTTCTACAGTGTTACCAGTGAAAATTTATCTGATGTTGGTGTCAAACTTTATGCCCCTTGGCTGTCCACTCCTTCTGAAAATAACTTTTAATTTTTCTCCCCATTCTTGCCGCTATTGATAGCACAGAGCCTGGAAAATGGTAAGTACTCAAAAAGTCCTTAACAAAAGTCTTTGGTCAAGACTCTGGATTTAGCATTATGCAACTTACACTTACCTGGTTGTTTTCTTTTGTTCTTTAATGCAAACATTTGCAAAAATGGCGAGAGAGAGGCATGGACATATATACACTAACAAACGTAAGGTAGATAGCTAGTGGGAAGCAGCCGCATGGCACAGGGATATCGGGCTCGGTGCTTTGTGACCACCTAGAGGGGTGGGATAGGGAGGGTGGGAGGGAGGGAGACGCAAGAGGGAAGAGATGTGGGAACATATGTATATGTATAACTGATTCACTTTGTTATAAAGCAGAAACTAACACACCATTGTAAAGCAATTATACCCCAATAAAGATGTTAAAAAAATGTTAATTTACTATGTTGACCTTTGGGATAGAAAGATTAACCTCTTTCCCTGATGTCCTGGGACACACAGCCTCATTCTAAAGACTGGCGTAAATAAATACAGAAATAAATTTATTGCTAAAATAACAGCACAAGGGAGCATGGGGGAAATATTTATCAAAGGAGGGCATGAGAAATTTCTCAGGGAGGTGCCACTTAAACCTTAAAATAGCAGGTTTGTCAGGCCTATAAAGGAAACAAGAAGAAGGGAGCATTCTGGGGAGATAATGAGATTCAACAATAGCATGTATGAAGTCATGGTTCATCAGGTTTATCGAGGTTAGCCTGAAATGAAGCGTTTTATTTGTTTATTTTTTTAAGGAGTCTCTTTATATATTTACATACACCACCCTTCATTAAGCATACACACACACTGTGCACACACAAATTGTGGAGGTTTCAAAAAGTATAACAAAAGGAAGAGAAACAGTTAAGAGAATTAGAAAACAAGAAAGCAAGAAAGTTCCAGAAACCATAAAGCCATGGGTAAGATGAGACCAGTGAAATATAAAACATACAGCCCTACAAGTTTGATAAGTATGAGCTCTAAGTTTTACTCCAAACTATCTGAAGACAAAATAGTAAACAAACAAGAGAAGTAAACAGGATTGATAGGAGATGGATAGCACCCATAAAATAAAAACAAACATACTAGCAACAAGGATAATAAAACTACATAAACAGAGAAAGCCAACCAAACAAATACATAAAAATCAGAAGGAGCACAGCTCTTCCTGTTTCTGAGAGTTTTCATGGTGGTATCGTTATTGGATCAAACTTGAGAACCTGACTTTGCCTTTTTCCTGGGCTTTCACACTGGTATCCCCCAGGTATTTCACAGATACAGATTCTTGACTACTTGCCCTAACCCACGCTATACTCACACCCAGTAGGAAAAGAACCCCAAAAGGGAGGAATGTGTAGGCTTAATTCAGCTCATCGACCCAACCTTTTCACCAGTGACTTTAATCCATTACTTGTCACAGTAATGGAGTAATTATTTCAAACTAAGCTGTAAACCATGAATTGAGAAATCAGATAATTGATCTTTCTCACACTAATATATCATCACCGAACAAGTGAAATAGATATTTTAACCTGTTTTAAGAGTACTTGCAGCAATATGGATGGACCTAGAGATTATCATATTAGGTGAAGTAAGTCAGACAAAGACAAATATCATATGATATCACTTATATGTGGAATCTAAAAAAATGATACAACTGAATTTATTTACAAAATAAAAACAGACTCACAGACCTAGAAAACAAAGGGTTTTCCAAAGTGGAAAAGCAGGGAGAGGGATAAATTAGGAGTTAGGGATTAAAATATACATATTATATTATATATATATATATATACATATTGTTACATATAAAATAACCAACAAGGTCCTGTGATTGCTGGATTGTAGGGTTACTCCAAATTGTCTTCCAAAGTGGCTGAAACATTTTGCTTTCCCACCAGCAAAGAATGAGTGTTCCTGTTGCTCTGCATCCTCCCCAGCATTTGATACTGTCAGTGCTCTGGATTTTGGCCTTTCTAGCAGGTGTGTAGTGGTATCTTATTGTTGCCTTAATTTGCAATTCCTCATGATATATGATGTTGAGTGTTTTCATATGCTTATTTGCCAAACATACCCTTTGGAACTGATCCAGGAACCTTTTATTTTGTTGCAACTGAAGATAATGTCATAATAAAACTTATATTTGAGTCCTTCTAATATCTCTTGAGATGGTAAATCTTCCATGCAGTGACTCAGATGACATCAAATAATACCTCCATTAGCAATAGGTGGGTCTCACAACTAAAGGTACACGAGCTGTTTGGTTTAGACTTCTGCTTTCTTCTTAAAACACAAAATGGAGAAGTAAAGAGGGAAAAAGGAAGCTAGGCTGATAGAAACAGGTTTTGTAATTAGAAAGGGGTTTTAAAGGACCCATTCAGCTGAATGATCTAATTCTAGGTAAATTTAGTGAGGAAAGAAAACATGCATATCTTGTTTACATTTAAAAATCATCCAGTCATTTCAAGGAAATAAGCTGATGTGGCACATCTGGCTATTTCTTTAGTCCCAGAAGAACTTAAGGAAGCTGGAAGACTTCCCCAGATAATGTGGGAGTGGGGGTGGATTTGTTTTTAGATTTCTGTGTGCTGCTTTGGCTTGGAACAGGAGGCAGCTTGGAAATCTGTGAGAGGGTAAAAGAGGAACAGAAGGTATTGAGCTTCTCTGGCTGTTTGCCAGATTTGCCTTGAATACACAGTGTTGTGTATTATATCTGCTCCAACTGGGATTAGTCCTGGTGGACTCAGGAATAAAATCAGGGCAATAGAGAAACCCTGAGCAGTATGATTCCAGAGGAAATGAGACTAACTAATCCTTCACAGTTGCTTTCTCACCTCACCTGCTCTAAACTGACAAAGGAAGTAACATCTAAAGAGTTTATCTTACTAATGCTATTTCTCTAGGGGCAAACGGTGAAGGTCTGAGAGCTGTCTGTGGATGGGGAGTAATTGACTTGTTTCCTTGTATTTGAGGTTTTCCACCTTGTGAGAGATGCATCAACTTCCCACTTTCTCGCTTTTCTAGCTAACAATATCTGAGGCTGTCCTTCTCTATATGCATGTCTTAGTAGAATAAGCAATAGTGCTGTGTAAAAATGAGGTAGCTGACCCAAAAATAACACATTAGGGAAACAAACATTTCCAAAGTCAAGCAATATGTTGGATTACATATTCCAACCTAGGCAGAAATATTAGAAGAGAGGAGACAAAAATAATAATAAACATACTAATAGGAGTAAAGGAAGATAGTTCAAATATGAAACTAAAACAAGAAAACATAAAGAAAGGAACCAAGGGAAAATATGAGACATAAAAAAACTTAATAGTTGAAATATACAGAATAAAATAGAATAAATAATAGAATAGATAGAATTGAGGAACAAATCAGTAAACTGCAGAGACCAAATAAAAAGTTTTTTCCAGAAATAACCAAAAAAATTACGAAGAATTTTTTTTAAAAAAAGGAGAGCCAAAAATTATGGAGGGTAGAAGTAAAAATGCTAAAGTCCAAATAATAGAAATCCCAGAAAAATGATATCTCAAAAAAGGGGAGATAAGTAAATATTTGAATAATGGAGATGAATTTTCCAGACTTAAGAAAAAGAGCACCATATGAGAAAAGCCATGGAGAGTCAAAGGGGAAAGGGAAACAAAACATTCAAAAAAAAAATCTTGCCCTTAGCAAATTTATGACAAATTTAGGAATATCAAAACAAAGAAAACAATCCAGTGATTCCAAGAGAAATAGCATATCACACAGAAAAAAAATAAAAAGATTTTCATTGACCTCACATTTTCCAACAGCTGTAATAGATTCATGAAGGAAATACAATAGCAATTTTAAAGTTTTGAAGGAAAAAACTTAGAACTAGGATTTTATACCCAACCAAACTCTATTTAATTATAAGGAGTTGATTCAACAATATTCTCAAGCATCAGGGGTTACAGAAATTGACTACACAAAGACCCACTTGAAAAGCCTTTTGGATAAATTAATAAATGAGACAAAAAAAAATCCAGAGTACACCACAAGAAATATATGAAGCAGAGATGATTAAACATCTTGATAAAATGTATGTATCCTAAAACAAAATAGTTATAGCCCCCCTCCCCCAAAGTATATCCATAATTGCCCTGATTGGAAAGTCTGGATCAATTCTATTCAAGAAAACTTTGTTATGATGGAAGTATTCTACATCTTCACCCTGTAAATGGTAGCCACTAGCCACATGGCTATTGAATGTTTGAGATATGGCTTCTATGACTTAGGGACTGAATGTTTAAATTGTATTTAATTTTAATTAATGTTAATCTTAATAGACACATGTGGCTAGTGACTACTTTTTGGACAGTATAAGTCTAGATGATATCAATAAAATGTAAGACTTGGGAAAGAGCAAGGAATAAGAAAGCGAGGTGAATTCTTGTCTTATTTGGGGGGAGAAATAGTTATCAACTATTTAAAAAGTAAGAAATAATTTGAAAAGATGAAAACAAGGACAAAAAATACCAATAGTAACAATAAATATAATTAAACTAAACTTACAAGTTAAGAGACAAAGATTGATGAACTGAATAAAAATAAAATGCATAGTTTACAAGTGACACATCTAAAATATAATTTCATGTAAAGTGAAAAGATAGGAATAGAAATATCAGGCAAATATAAGTAAAAAGAAACCTGGGGTATGTAATTATCAGAGAATATATACTTTATGGCAAAAAAGCATTATTAGGGATGGAGAGGGTAGGGAACAAAGAGAGTTATTGTATAATTTTAAAAGGTACAAAGTAAAATGTAGTATTTTATGCATCTGAACACCTAATAAATTTCTAGAACCACAAGGGGAAAGTGATAAACTTGCCTTAATTGTAAGCGATCTCAACATCTTCCTTTTAATTATGAATAGTTCAAACAGATAAAAAATTAAGAAGAATATATAGGTGATGTGGACAATATAATTAACAAGCTAAGACTAATGTAATTATATAAAGGTCTGCATCAAACAAGAAAAAAATCTAAAAAACTATTACAAAGAGATATAGCCAAAAATCCAAATACAGGGACTAAAATGTGACACTAAAAAAATTTGAATACCCAAAAGAAGGCAAGAAAGGAAAAACAAGAGAATAAAAAGGAAATGCATGCAGACTCTGGAGGGGCTCATGCCAGGGAGTGCTTCCTGGGGCTTCTGCTGCCGGTGTCCTTGTCCTCACGGTGGGACAGGGCCAACCCCCGCCTCTGCAGGAGGCCCTCCAACACTAGCAGGCTTTTAAAAGGCTACTGCCAAAAGTTGTTTACATAAAAACTCAAAAGAGAAGAGGAACCAAGATGGCGGAGTAGAAGGACATGCTCTCACTCCCTCCTGTGAGAACACCAGAATCACAACTAGCTGCTGGACAATCATCGACAGGAAGACACTGGAACTCACCAAAAAAGATACCCCACATCCAAAGACAAAGGAGAAGCCACAATGAGATGGTAGGAGGGGCGCAATCATAGTAAAACCAAATCTCATAACTGCTGGGTGGGTGACTCAAAGACTGGAGAACACTTACACCACAGAAGTCCACCCACTGTAGTGAAGGTTCTGAGCCCCATGTCAGGCTTCCCAACTTGGGGGTCGGGCAATGGGAGGAGGAATTCCTAGAGAATCAGACTTACAGAGACTCCACTCTTGGAGGGCACACAAAGTAGTGTGCACATCAGGACCCAGGGGAAGGAGCAGTGACCCCAGGGGAGACTGTACCAGACCCACCTGCTGGTGTTGGAGGGTCTCCTGCGAAGGCGGGGGGTGGCTGTGGCTCGCCGTGGGGATGGGGGCACTGGCGGCGGAGGTTGTGGGAAGGGTTTCTAGGCGTGAGCCCTCCCAGAGTTTGTCATTAGCCCCACCAAAGAGCCCAGGTAGGATCCAGTGTTGGGTTACCTCAGGCCAAACCACCAACAGGGAGGGAACCCAGCACCACCCATCAGCAGTCAAGTGGATTAAAGTTTTACTGAGCTCTGCCCACCAGAGCAACACACAGCTCTACCCACCACCAGTCCCTCCCATCAGGAAACTTGCAAAAGGCTCTTAGATAGCCTCATCCACCAGAGGGTAGAGAGCAGAAGCAAGAACTACAATCCTGCAGCCTGAGGAACAAAAAGCACATTCACAGAAAGTTAGACAAGATGAAAAGGCAGAGGACTATGTACCAGATGAGTGAATAAGATATAACCCCAGAAGAACAACTAAATGAAGTGGAGATAGGCAACAGTCCAGAAAAAGAATTCAGAAAAATGATAGTGAAGAGGATCCAGGACCTCAGAAAAAGAATGGAGGCAAAGATCGAGAAGATGCAAGAAACGTTTAACAAAGACATAGAAGAATTAAAGAACAAACAAACAGAGATGAACAATACAATAACGGAAATGAAAAATACACTAGAAGGAATCAATAGCAGAATAACTGAGGCAGAAGAACGGATAAGGGAACTGGAAGACAGAATGGTGGAATTTACTGTTGTGGGACAGAATAAAGAAAAAAGAATGAATAGAAATGAAGACAACATTCATTTCTGGGACATTAAACACAGCAACATTCACATTATAGGGGTCCCAGAAGGAGAAGAGAGAGAGAAAGGACCAGAGAAACTATTTGACGACATTATAGTCGAAAACTTCCCTAACATGGGAAAGGAAATAGCCACCAAAGTCCAGGAAGCGCAGCGAGTCCCATACAGGATAAACCCAAGGAGAAACATGCCGAGACATATAGTAATCAAATTGGCAAAAATTAAACACAAAGAAAAATTATTGAAAGCAGCAAGGGAAAAATGACAAATAACATACAAGGGAACTCCCATAAGGTTAACAGCTGATTTCTCAGCAGAAACTCTACAAGCAAGAAGGGAGTGGCATGCTATACTTAAAGTGATGAAAGGGTAGAACCTACAACCAAGATTACTCTACCGGCAAGGATCTCATTCAGATTCGATGGAGAAATCAAAAGCTTTACAGACAAGCAAAAGCTAAGAGAATTCAGCACCACCAAACCAGCTCTACAACAAATGCTAAAGGAAATTCTCTAAGTGGGAAACCCAAGAGAAGAAAAGGACCTATGAAAACAATTAAGAAAATGGTCATAGGAACATACATATAGATAATTACCTTAAACGTGAATGGATTAAATGCTCCAACCAAAAGACACAGGCTTGCTGAATGGATACAAAAACAAGACCCATATATATGCTGTCTACAAGAGACCCACTTCAGACCTAGGGACACATACAGACTGAAAGTGAGGGGATGGACAAAGATATTCCATGCAAATGGAAATCAAAAGAAAGCTGGAGTAGCAATACTCAAATCAGATAAAACAGACTTTAAAATAAAGAATGTTACAAGAGACAAGGAAGGACACTACATTATGATCAAGGGTTCAGTCCAAGAAGAAGATATAATAATTGAAAATATATATGCACCCAACAAGGAGCACCTCAATACATGAGACAACTGTTAACAGCTATAAAAAAGGAAATGGACAGTAACACAATAATAGTAGGGGACTTTAACACCTCACTTACACCAATGGACAGATCATCCAAAATGAAAATAAGTAAGGAAACAGAAGCTTTAAATGACACAATAGACAGATTTAATTGATATTTATAGGACATTCCATCCAAAAACAGCAGATTACACTTTCTTCTCAAGTGTGCATGGAACATTCTCCAGGAGAGATCACACCTTGGTTCACAAATCTAGCCTCAGTAAATTTAAGAAAACTGAAATCATATCAAGCATCTTTTCGGACAACAACACTATGAGATCAGAAATGAATTAAAGGGAAAAAAAAGTAAAAAACACAAACACATGGAGGCTAAACAATACGTTACTAAATAACCAAGAGATCACTGAAGAAATCAAAGAGGAAATCAAAAAATACCTAGAGACAAATGACAATGAAAACACAATGATCCAAAACCTATGGGATGCAGCAAAAACAGTTCTAAGAGGGAAGTTTATAGCTATACAAGCCTACCTAAAGAAACAAGAAAAATCTCAAATAAACAATCTAACCTTACACTTAAAGACTAGAGAAAGAAAAACAAACAAAACCCAAAGTTACTGGAAGGAAAGAAATCATAAAGATCAGAGCAGAAATAAATGAAGTAGAAACAAAGAAAACAATAGCAAAGATCAATAAAACTAAAAGCTGGTTCTTTGAAAAGATAAACAAAGTTGATAAAGCATTAGCTAGACTCATCAGGAAAAAGAGGGAGAGGACTCAAATCAATAAAATTAGAATTGAAAAAGGAAAAGTTACAACAGACACCACAGAAATACAAAGCATCCTAAGAGACTACTACAAGCAACTCTATGCCAATAAAATAGACAACCTGGAAGAAACAGACAAATTCTTAGTTATAACCTTCCAAGACTGAACCAGGAAGAAATAGAAAATATGAACAGACCAATCACAAGCACTGAAATTGAAACTGTGATTAAAAATCTTCCAAAAAACAAAAGTCCAGGACCAGATGGCTTCACAGTTGAATTCTATCAAACATTTAGAGAAGAGCTAACACCCATCCTTCTCAAACTCTTCCAAAAAACTGCAGAGGAAGGAAAACTCCCAAACTCGTTCTATGAGGCCACCAACACGCTGATACCAAAACCAGACGAAGATACTACAAAAACAGAAAATTACAGACCAATAGCACTGATGAATATAGATGCAAAAATCCTCAACAAAATACTAGCAAACAGAATCCAGCAACAAATTAAAAGGATCATACTCCATGATCAAGTGGGATTTATCCCAGGGATGCAAGGATTCTTCAATATACACAAATCAATCGATGTGATACACCATATTAATAAACTGAAGAATAAAAACCATATGATGACCTCAATAGATGCAGAAAAAGCTTCGACAAAATTCAACACGCATTTACAATAAAACTCTCCAGAAAGTGGGCATAGAGGGAACCTACCTCAACATAATAAAGGCCATATGTGACAAACCAACAGCAAACATCATTCTCAATGGTGAAAAACTGAAAGCATTTCCTCTAAGATCAGGAACAAGAAAAGGATGTCCACTCTCACCACTATTATTCAAAATAGTTTTGGAAGTCTAGCCATGGCAATCAGAGAAGAAAAAGAAATAAAAGGAATACAAATTGGAAAAGAAGAAGTAAAACTGTCACTGTTTGCAGATGACATGGTACTATACATAGAGAATCCTAAAAATGCCACCAGAAAACTACTAGAGCTAATCAATGAATCTGGTAAAGTTTCAGGATACAAAATTAATGCACAGAAATCTCTTGATTCCTATATACTAATGATGAAAAATCTGAAAGAGAAATTAAGGAAACACTCCCATTTACCATAGCAACAGAAAGAATAAAATACCTAGGAATAAACCTACCTAGGGAGACAAAAGACCTGTATGCAGAAAATTATAAGACTGATGAAAGAAATTAAAAGATGATACCAACAGATGGAGAGATATACCATGTTCTTGGATTGGAAGAATCAATATTGTGAAAAATGATTATACTACCCAAAGCAATCTACAGATTCAATGCAATCCCTATCAAGTTACCAATGGCACTTTTTACAGAACTAGAGTAAAAACTCTTAAAATTTGTATGGAGACATAAAAGACCCCAAATAGCCAAAGCCGTTTTGAGGGAAAAAAATGGAGCTGGAGGAATCAGACTCCCTGATTTCAGACTATACTACAAAGCTACAGTAATCAAGACAATATTCTACTGGCACAAAAACAGAAACATAGATCAATGGAACAAGATAGAAAGCCCAGAGATAAACCCATGCACCTATGGTCAACTAATGTGACAAAGGAGTCAAGGATATACAATGGAGAAAATACAGTCTTTTCAATAAGTGGTGCTGGGAAAAATGGACAGCTACATATAAAAGAATGAAATTAGAACCCTCCCTAACCCCATACACAAAAATAAACTCAAAATGGATTCGAGACCTAAATTTTATACTGGGCACTATAAAACTCTTAGAGGAAAACATAGGAAGAACATTATTTGACATAAATCACAGCAAGATCTTTTTTGATCCACCTCCTAGAGTAATGGAAATAAAAACAGAAATAAGCAAATGGGACCTAATGAAACTTAAAAGCTTTTGCACAGCAAAGGAAAGCATAAACAAGATGAAAAGACAACCCTCAGAATGGGAGAAAATGTTTGCAAATGAATCAACGGACAAAAGATTAATCTCCAAATATATAAACAGCTCATGCAGCTCAATATTAAAGAAACAAACAATCCAATCCAAAAATGGGCAAAAGACCTAAATAGACATTTCTCCAAAGAAGACTTACAGATGTCCAAGAAGCACATGAAAAGCTGCTCAACATCACTAGTTATTAGAGAAATGCAAATCAAAACTACAATGAGGTATCACCTCACACCAGTTAGAATGGGCATCATAAGAAAATGTACAAACAACAAATGCTGGAGAGGGTGTGGAGAAAAGGGGAGTCTCCTGCACTGCTGGTGGGAATGTAAATTGATACAGCCACTGTGGAGAACAGAATGGAGGTTCTTTAAAAAACTAAAAATAGAATTTCCATATGATCCAGCAATCCCACTACTGGGCATATACCCACAGAAAACCATAATTCAAAAAGACACATGCACCCCAATGTTCATTGCAGCACTATTTACAATAGCCAGGTCCTGGTAGCAACCTCAATGCCCATCTACAGATGAATGGATAAAGAAGATGTGGTACATATATACAATGGAATATTACTCAGCCATAAAAAGGAACGAAATTGGGTCATATGTTGAGATGTGGATGGATCTAGAGACTGTCATACAGAGTGAAGTATGTCAGAAAGAGAAAAACAAATATCGTATATTAACGCATGTATGTGGAACCTAGAAAAATGGTACAGATGATCCGCTTTGCAGGGCAGAAGTTGAGACACAGACATAGAGAACAAACGTATGGACACCAAGAGGGGAAAGCCGCGGGGGGATGGGGATAGTGGTGTGATGAACTGGGAGGTTAGGATTGATATAGATACACTGATGTGTATAAAATTGATGACTAATAGCCTGCTGTATAAAAAAATAAATAAAATTAAATTAAAAAATTTAAAAAAAAGAGAAAGGAAACAGAAAAATAGCATATTCTCCCCCAAAAAATAACAATACCTAAAATGAAAATGGGCAAAACACCTAAAATAAAGCAGCCTAAGCAGATATATTAGAAGAGAGGGTCCAAAAATAACAATAAACATATTAATAGGCATAAGAGAAGTTACTCCAAATATAAAACAAGAAAAGATTTTTAAAAAATAAGGAAAAATATTAGGCATGAAAAACTTCATACTTGAAATACAGAATAAAATAGAATAAATTGTGGAATGTATGGAATTGAAGAACAAATCAGTAAATTAAAGAAACGAAGTAGAGAAAATATTTCCAGAAAAAGTTTAAAATTTGATTTACATCCAGAGAGACATATACTCAATAGTACTGTAAAGTAGAACTGACTGTAAAAACACATATCATGTAAACACTCTTTAAGAAAGGCAGTGTGGCTATATAAATATCAGACAAAATAAATTTTATACAGGAAATACAGCTGGAAATAAAAAGGGACATTCATCACAAACATATAATAATCTCAAATGTTGTGCACCAAGTAATAAAGCTTAAAAATACACGAAACATGGGGCTTCCCTGGTGGCACAGTGGTTGAGAGTCTGCCTGCCGATGCAGGGGACATGAGTTCGTGCCCCGGTCCGGGAAGATCCCACATGCCACATAGCGGCTGGGCCCATGAGCCATGGCTGCCGAGCCTGCATGTCCGGAGCCTGTGCTCCGCAACGGGAGAGGCCACAACAGTGAGAGGCCCACGTACCACAAAACAAACAAACAAAAATACACGAAACACAAACTAAAAAGCATTAAGGTAGAAATAGGTAAATCCACAATTATGGTAGGTGATTTAAAATACCTCTTTCAGGCATTGATGGAACAACCTGGAAAATTTTAACAGTACAGTTATAGAAGACTTGAACAACACTACCAACTAGACAACTAGTATGACCTAATTAATAATGAGTACAGTATTATATTCATAACCACAGAAAATACATGATTTTTAAGAGAACATGGATTTTTCACTAATATGTTGATGAATGTCTCATATATTTCAAAAGACTGTAATGTTACAAAAATTTTCTCAGAACACAACAGTAATATATTAGAATTTCATTAAAATGAGATATATTGGAAAGCTCCAAATATTTTGCAATTAGGCAGCATGCTTCAAAATCTCATAAATTAATAACAAAAATAAAATTAGGAGATATTTTTAACTGATGTTTTTATCTCTTTCAAATAAAAGAAATAGTGGATAGTGCTGAGAAATGTATAGCTTCCCAATGCTTATGTTAGAAATTTAAAATCAATGATTCAAATAATAAAAAATTAAAAAGAAAATAAATTAATTAAAATTAAACTTATAAAAATTAAGAAAAAATGAGGGACTTCCCTGGTGGTCCAATGGTTAAGACTTTGCCTTCCAATGTAGGCAGTGTGGGTTCAATCCCTGGTTGGGGAGCTAAGATCCCACATGCCTCATGGCCAAAAAATCAAAACATACAACAGAAGCAATATTGTAACAAATTCAATAAAGACTTTAAAAATAGTCCACATCAAAAAAATCTTTAAAAATATAAGAAAAAATGAAATGGCACACAAAATATAATAAAGAAATGAACAAAGGAATAATTTGATTTGAAAAGAGAAATTTGGTAAAGGTTTGATAAACTTTTACCAAACATATCAAGTATAAAGAGAAAGTAGAAATTACTAATATCAAGAATCAGAGTGATTCCATCACAACAGACCCTTTAGATGTTAAAAGGATAATAACAAAGTAGTATGAAAACTTTACAGTAAAAATTCAGCAACTTAGATAAAACAGAAAAATTCCTTTAAAAACAATTTAATTTGGAAGACAGAGTAGGTGTACTTTTCCCTATTTCTCACATGAAGTACAACTAAAAACTGTATGTGGAATATATATAAAATAAACATAATAAGACTCAAAGGTGGCGAGAAGACAGAACATCTAGGACCTTGGGCTGCAAGTAAGGACATAATGGTGAGTTCCCTGGGTTTTCTTTCACCCAGACTGTATCTGAAGAAGCCATCAATTTGGAAATGTCAATGGACACAGACAAGAAAATCCTCAACAGAAGTCTGTTCATTTTAGTCAAACAACCAGGAATAAGACAGGTTAGCAACACAGAAAATTTTAAATGCTCTACTCCGGCCAAACACTACACAAATATTTATGGCTACACTCCAACTACATCAGCAAAAGCTGAATGAACCCTTTGACCACCATACTGGGGTGATGTCAGACAAGGCTAACTGGAGGCCTGCGCTTTTTTCATTCTCACCAGGCGGTAATGATCATGACAGTCCACTCCCCTTGGTCTCAGTGGAAATGAGGTAGAGAGCCTTGATTTCTACCCCTACCTGGGGAAAATGAAGGGCTCTCTCCCCACTCACTGATGCAGGGTTGTCAGAGGAAGCTTAGTGGAGAGTCAAGATTTTCATCACCTCCCGGGTGTAACAAGGCCACCTTCCCTAACCGAGGTGTCAATGGAGACCATGTGAGGAGCAGTAACAAGGTGCTCCTACCTCTCCAGAGAGGGTAGTGTCAGTGGAAACCTAGTGGGGAGCCAGAACCCCCTCTCCTACCCAGGAATGATAAGAAGCATTCCCACCTTTAGGTGTCAGTTGAGTTAGAGTGGAGAATGTGGATTTCTACCTGCAGTAGGTAGTAATGAGGCAGTGTCCCCCTTCTCCTGCCAGAGAGGTGTTAGAAGAAGTCAGCTAAAACAGAAAGTTTAAGTAATATTTAGAGTTTCAGAGCATAATATCTCCAAAGCCCAAGTTTTAGTAAGAAATTACTCATTATACCAAGAACAGTGGGTATCTCAAATTAAGTGATTAAAAAACAAAAACAAAAATCAGCCAGTATAGATGAAAACACTGAGATGACAGAGATTATAGAATCATCTGACAAAGATTTTAAACCAGTCATTAAAAAGATGCATGAAAGAGCAACTATTAACATGCTGGAAACAAAAGCCAGTATTTAAAAATCACATTAATAGACTAAATAAGAAACATCAAATGATGATATCAATCAATGAAGGAAAAATTTAACAAAATTCAACTGTAGTGCATGATTAAACCCTCAGTAAAAAGGAATAGAAGGGAATTTCCTTAATTTGTTAAAGAACTTCTAACAATTTTTAATATTTAATTATATAATATTACATTTAATTGTATTTAATGATGAAAAACTCAGTGTTTTCTCCTAAAACTGGGAACAAGGTGAGGCTATCTGCTCTTGTCACTCTTATTCATCAGTGTAATAGAAGTGCTAGCCAGTGCTACAAGGCAAGTAAGGGGGAAAGAATCAGATCAGAAAAGATAAAATAAAACTTTATTTGCAGATGACATGATGGTCTATATAGAAAATCTCAAGGAATCTACAAAACAATCCTAGAATAAGTAAGTTTCACGAGGTTGCAGGATACGAGATAAAAATAAGTTTTATTTCTCTATATTACTAATGAAAACAAGAAAGCTTAAACTAAAACTACAATCCATTTGCAGTTTCTTAAAAAATTAAACATGTGTGTAAGTCTAACAAACATATATAGGATTTATATGCTGATGAAGTACATCAAAGAAGATTTAAATAAATGGGGAGACCTCCCATATTCATGGTTAGGGAGGCTTAGTATAGTAACATGTCAATTCTTTGCAAATTGATACATGGGTTCAACACAATTCCTATCAAAATCTCATGAGGATTTTTTCTATATACAGACAAGATAACTCTAAAATTTATAGGGAAACGCATAGAAATTAGTATAGCTAAAACAATACTGAAAAGGAAGAAGTGAAAAGATCAATTTACCTAATTCCAAGACTTATTATTTGGCTATTCTCAAACTCGTTTTAATAGGTTTTATATATTTTTTCTCTAGCTCATGAACATATTACTAGTGGAGGACTGGTCTGATACAACCTAGTCTGCAACAGTTGGCAGTTTTCTTTGGTTGATACCCAAAATACTCTTCTCTTACCTAATTCTGTATTTTCTTTTCCCTCATGCACCATTCCACTTACTGTTCAGTGTAATTTTCCTCACAATTATACTGTTGAATCTCACCTCCCAAAACCCTTATACAAAGCCTGGAACATAAGTAATTCTAAATATTTGTTGAATGAATGAGCAAACCCAACTGAACCCTCTCTCATTCCTTTTACTTTATTCACCTGAAAATATACATACCCCTTATCTTCAATCTCTTTACCATCTGTCATAACTGAAATCCCACTCTCCATTCAATGACCTCGTTACCTTGCATGCATTTTAGGGATATTTCCAACATATTTCCCACATTAATTGGGAAAACTGCTAGTTCACCAAAGATGGCTTTTAAACGATTGCATTTTCACTTTTACTTCCATTAAGTTTCATGTTGCTCAGCTGTCACCTTCTATTTTTACTTATCTTTGACATCTAACAACTTGATGATAGCTAACAAATATACATTAAAGCTGTGTGATGTAGCTGTTCACCAAACCCATTTCCCTTTCCTCTGGAATCGTGTAGCTGGACTATTGTCCCAGCCTCCCTTACAATTAAATGTGACCCTGTAAGTTCTGGCCAATGGAGTTCCAAAGATGCGATGTTACTTCCAAGCCTAGCTCCATAAATGCTCCACTCTTTCTCTTCCTCCATCTTTCAGATGGATGTTGATGTCCATGGTAACACTGAAAGTTACGTGTTGAAAATGGCGGAGCCTCCATCATCCAGTGTCTCCGAATGACTGTGTGGAGCAGAGCCCCTTGCTGCTGATTGGATTTTAAGTGAACTATATGTTGTGTATAGCCACTGAGATTTAAGATTTACATGTTACTACCCTTAGAATGACCTTTAGTAGTGCACGTGGTACTTCTCTGTATCAATAAAGTCTGCTATAACTTTAGAACTTTTAATATTTAAAGACCCAGAAGCATACTAACATTATAGTTCTTGGATCTTACTGCAAGGCAATACTTTAGTGGTATCAAGCCTTACTATCATTTCAGATAACTTAGGTACCTCATCTATTGTCTAATATGAAACTCTTGTACATCTAACTCTTTCTGTGATTTATAACCTTAGTTGTTTCATTAATACTAACTAAACAATCTTTTTACCTTTCCTTAGTCAGCTCCCCTTCCATTGTTTTGAATAATTATTCTGAGTACTTATTTATTTATTCTTATTAAAGTATAGTTGATTTACAATGTTGTGTTAATTTCTGCTGTACAGCAAAGTGATTCCTTTATACATATATATACATTTAATTATTCTAAACCCTCTCTTCTCATCTCAAACCTCTCAGCCAACCCACTAATTCCTATCCTCTCATATTCTTAGAATAGGCTTCTTCCTTGAAGCGATTGAAGCCATCATGGATCCCTCCCACAATAAGATATTTGAAATACTTTAGTTCTCATATCAAGCAACTCTTCTCCTATGTCAGTGACTTAGGAGACATATATTACAGACCTTCTGGATGATTTGAAGTAAGTCTCTTTGAGTCATCTATAAAACGGGAATCACAATCTTTGAACTGACTACTTAGATCTATTACGATTACCAAATAAAAGAATGTATGTAAAATATTCACATTTTAAGGGATTATTGTAATTTTTATCCATGTTGCTGTTCTATTTTCATTTCTAGTTAGACACTGTTTAAACATCTTCCCCAGTCATCAAGTATACTTTATTATGAAACATTTCAGAATGTTGTTAACTTTTATTGGAACAAAATTCTCTGTGGTCAAGATGTTGGTCATGATTTCTTAGTTTTGTGATCATAAATTAAGTCCTATGTTTAGTAAATCCTTGGATATTGTGTTCGTAAGGGTACATGATATGTCATTCCTCATTCCCTCCAGATGCATCAAGTAAACAATCTCTTCACTATTATTTCCACAGTTTTAATTTATAGACTGATATTCAACTATTTAACAAACAGCATTAGTATCTCAGGCAGACAGTTCAGTTTACAAACTTCTTTTCATTGAATGTGAATATTTTTGAACATCTATTATCTTCAAGGTGCTGTGCTCTTGAAAGATACACCAGGAAATATATATCCTGCCTTTAATGGTTATAACTAAAACAGTCTGATCAACTGACCAAATGGGAAGATGTCATCTATAAGATTCATACAGTTGCTCAAACTGCCCCTTAGAACTCATTCCAGATTTTTCTATCTTCCTTAGTTGTTACATCCGATCAATTAGCAAGTGTGACAATTTTATGAGCTAAATATTTCTCAGATAGGTACCATTTTCCTTAAGCCCTTTAACATTTGTCTCTCCATAACTTGGCCCCCTGAATATCTCAAAAGCTTTATGCCGTATACCTATTACTTTTTATGTTATGTTCAAGTCATGGAGAACATATTGTAGTTCTACACACATATGATTTTCTACATATCCATGGCTTTTCTCACATAGTTTTCTCTCACAGAATGCTCATTCCCCTATTTCTTTTCCAGCTAATATTATCTGACTCTCTCTGTGCACCAAATGATGTATTCTAAAGTCTACCTGAATGTAGTGCACAAGCCTCAATCATAATGTTTACCATTTGTATAAACGGACCTATTTGTAAATTAATCTCTATTATTAGACTTTGTTACGGGACTATCACAATACTAAGGATAGTATCAGGGTCATCTTGAAATGCCCAGAATAGTAGCATTAATTTAATATAAACTCAAATTTAACATGATCTCAATAAATATTTAACTTATCTTGAAATACTAGCTGTATAAGTAACCAAAAATTAATGTGGTGTTTAATAGTCTGAAAGCAGACTTTTCAACAGCAACACTAGTTGTCAAAAAAAAAAAAAAAAACCCCAGTAAAATAGCTTACAAATGCTGAGACATTAATTGTCATTCTAAAACTGTATTCCGAGCTAAACCACCATTAAAGAATAGGGTGAAATAAATACTCTCAGAAAAAAAATTTTAAAAAAAGTAGTGTTAACTCTAAGAAATGATTTGTCAGAGAATATGTTTTATAAAGCATTTAAAAAAAATACTAATACTAAAAGGATCTATAAGCAAAGAAGGTGGTATGATTGTGAGTAATTTCAAATAGTATTATCTGTATAAAACACAAACTAATGATAATGACTAACTTAGGGGTGAAAATCATGGTAGAGCTAAAATACCTGACAACAACATGTAAGATGGCAAGGGGTGAGATGTTGATAAGAGTTACACCATTCCAAAGTCTTGTACTACTTGACGGTAGAGATGTTAAGATTATATTTTGTGAAATTTTAATGGTAACTACTATAGGATATATGTAGACTGTTGATCTTCTGCACCAGCAAAAAAAAAAAAAAAAAAATATATATATATATATATATATATATATATATAAAGTTACAGAGAAAGCTTAAATGACACAACAGAACGTAGAAGAACAAAAAGAAGCATGAACATGAAGAGGTAACTATAAAACTTACAGTCCAATGCTAGCAAACTCCCAAATGTATCAGTGAAAACTGAACTCAGTAGTTAAAGAGCATAGATTTTTAGATCGGGAAAACTCTGCAAATGGGGGTGTAATTTGGAGCTAATTATCTGAGAATTACCAGATCAACGTATACCAAGAAGCTCAAATTGTTCTACCTTTTTAACTAAATAATACCATTTCTAGTAAGTTATCCAAAAGAATCAGAAAATCAATCATAGAAATATACACAAATAACAACATATAAAACATTACACGCAAGGCAATATTCTAAAGTCATTAAAATAACATATTAATATACAATAGGATGACAATGTTTATGCTATAATGCTATGCAAAAAATAACAGGTTCCCCAAACCTTTTCTACAGTAAGAACTATAGTTTATAAAGTTTAATTTTCTTTTTTCTTTCCTTTCTTTTACTAGTGCATGGAAGAGAGATGAAAATAAGTTGTCAAAATGTTAACAGTAGTCACTTCTTGATGTTGGGCTGTTGGGTGACCAACTTCTTTCCCTCAGGATACTGATTTGATGCTTATGACCATGAAAATGTATTATTTTTGTAATCAGAAAAAGTTATTTTCCTTCAGTAGAACTCATAGTGCGTTTCAAAAATACTTTATATGCAGTATAATTTGAGGCTAGCACTGTCGTCAAGAGAATTTACATTTGCACATTTCCTTATAGTTTTACGTGTGTGCGTGCATGTGTGTGTGTTACCTTCTATGAACTTTATAAGAAACTTAGAGTAGGTATCATTATCATCATCCCCTTTTCACAGATAAGGAAAGTGAGGGTCAGAGAAATTATAATATCCTAGCTTATAAAACTTTGCCTGGTGCTTGTTTTACAGATTGTTTTCTCTGTGCCAATTTTTCAAAATATGTACAGACTACTGAAATATTTTCTAAAAGTATGGATCAATTTCTATAACACTACCGAATGGCATGAGCAATGGCTGAATTTAATGAATATGTAAACATATGCACACACATCTGTCTCAGTTGGTACTTTCTCACTACTATAGGAGCATCAGGGCCAAGCAGCTGTCCAGATGTGACTCCTTAAGCTGTAACCACAGACATAAACACCTCTCATAAATGAGGAACATTCTCACGATCTTGACACTGCAATTTCTTAGCAACTTCCCAGTGTCATTAGGAAACATTCCTCAATCTCCCAAAGAAGGTTTTAGGTTTTTATTATTTTTTTTCAATTTGTAAAGAGAAGTAGGGGAAGATAAAACTGGACAGCTGGGGAGACCAAATCTTCATGTTGTGTGGGATGTCTCAGCTACCTACAGTAGCCAGCATGTCTTTGGTCCTGCTTTCCACCCTCTGGCTCATCGTTCAAGCTCAAGGTAAGTACTAATATATTGACAGTTCCAAAGAATTGTTTCATCATTGTCACATCTTTCCAGAATAGGGAGAGAAAACTAAAGAAAAATTCTTTGTTATCAAAGCTGAACTGGAGGAGAAACTTGTTCTTCTCAATGTTTCCCTTCTCAATGGAAATTGTCTTCCACTCACTTTCAAAAAACCAACCGACAAAAACCTTTAAATATTTTGTCAGTATTACCTCTCTTTTTCTAGCAATAGTCATAAAGCAGACTCCTGAACTAGAGCCCTATGAAGTAGTTCATCCTAAAAAACTACACATTTTACACAAAAGAGAGATACAGAACAACCAGACAGAGAAGCATGGCAAAGAGGTAAGCAATGGGATGACCGTGGGATTTTGCTGTCATCTAACGAGATAGTAAAGGACCTTTTTACTAGTAGAAGTGATGTCACAGTCAACATCTAGTAGTTCAGTCTTGAAGCCCATTTACACGAACGCTCCCCTTTGCCCAGGAGAGGGCATAGGATTTTTCTAAATGCTTTTACCGTTAAGCAGCAGGAAGGGAGTTAACTCCCACACTGGATCAGAAAAAATAAAACAGTTTGGGTGTTTCTCCAACTCTGTGGGGGGAACAAAAAAAAAAAAAGAGGACAGAACGGCAGTATTTCTAGGAGAAGACATTCCTTGCCAAGCCCACCAAACCCATGTCTTCTCCCTACCCTCACCTCCTGACCCCCTGAATTGCCTTTTGTCTATAATAGAGGAATCATATTATCTCATTAATTAACATTTTAAAAATGTATTATAGATATTAACTTTCTGACTATTACATTTGTAATTATTATTCTATACAGCTACCTATATCATTATAATTATTTTAGATAGACTCATAAATATAAATTATCATTATATTATTACATATTTTTAGGAAAGATATGAACATGAACTTCAGTATCAGATGATATTAAATGGAGAAGACGTCATTCTTTGCCTACAAAAAGCCGAGTAAGTTGTATTTCCTGACAGTCTAATCACTGGATTATACCTAAGAGAATGTGGAAAAATAAATCTTCTTTAGACTCTATATACTGTAATTTGACATAGAAGACATGAAGCATATTGAATATTAGATGTTAATAGTTGGTGTTAATATTATCTAAGAAGTTTGATGTTTCCCTAGGAAATTATATGCAAAGAGTAAAACAAAGAGCTGCACGAATGACTTGATTCCCTGCTGCTTTTGGAATTTACTGAAAATATTTTTTACCCAGATAAACTGAAACCTTTGATGTGACTTTCCATTACTTTTTGTTGCTGTTGTTCTGTAAAGCACTTTAATTTTTTTAACATCTTTACTGGACTATAATTGCCTTACAATGGTGTCATAGTTTCAGCTGTATAACAAAGTGAATCAGCTATATGTATACATATATCCCCATATACCCTCCCTCTTGTGCCTGCCTCCCAACCTCCCTATCCCATTCATTTGGTGGTCAAAAGCACCGAGCTGATCTCCCTGTGCTATGCGGCTGCTTCCCACTAGCTATCTATTTTACATTTGGTAGAGTATATATGTCCATACCACTCTCTCACTTCGTCCCAGCTTACCCTTCCCCCTCCCCATGTCCTCAAGTCCATTCTCTACGTCTGCATCTTTATTCTTGTCCTGCCCCAGGATCTTCAGAACCATTATTTATTTATTTATTTATTTTTAGATTCCATATATATGTGTTAGCATATGGTATTTGTTCTTCTCTTTCTGACTTACTTCACTCTGTACGACAGACTCTATGTCCATCCACCTCACTACAAATAACTCAATTTCATTTCTTTTCATGGCTGAGTAATATTCCATTGTATATATGTGCCACATCTTCTTTATCCATTCATCTGTTGATGGACACTTAGGTTGCTTCCGTGTCCTGGTTATTACAAATACTGCTGCAATGAGTATTGTGGTACATAACACTTTTGAATTATGATTTTCTAGGGTGTATGCCCAGTAGTGGGATTGTGGGGTTGTATAGTAGTACTACTTTTAGTTTTTTAAGGAAACTCCATACTGCTCTCCATAGTGGCTGTACCAATTTCCATTCCCACCAACAGTGCAAGAGGGTTCCCTTTTCTCCACACCCTCTCCAGCATTTATTGTTTGTAGATTTTTTGATGATGGCCACTCTGACCAGTGTGAGGTGATATCTCATTGTAGTTTTGATTTGCATTTCTCTAATCATTAGTGATGTTGAGCATCCTTTCATATGTTGTTGGAAATCTGTATATCTTCATTGGACAAATATCTATTTAGGTCTTCTGCCCATTTTTGGATTGCGTTGTCTGTTTTTTTGATATTGAGTTGCATGAGCTGCTTGTATATTTTGGAGATTAACTCTTTGTCATTTGCTTCGTTTCTAAATATTTTCTCCCATTCTGAGCGTTGTCTTTTCATCTTGTTTATGGTTTCCCTTGCTGTGCAAAAGCTTTTAAGTTTCATTAGGTCCCATTTGTTTATTTTTGGTTTTATTTCCGTTTCTCTAGGAGGTGGGTCAAAAGGATCTTGCTCTGATTTATGTCATAGAGTGTTCTGCCTATGTTTTCCTCCAAGAGTTTGATGGTGTCTGGCCTTACATTTAGGTCTTTAATCCAATTTGAGTTTATTTTTGTGTGTGGTGTTAGGGAGTGTTCTAATTTCATTCTTTTACATGTAGCTGTCCAGTTTTCCCAGCATCACTTATTGAAGGGGCTGTCTTTTCTCCGTTGTATATTCTTGCCTCCTTTACCAAAGAGAAGGTGACCATATGTGCATGAGTTTACCTCTGGGTTTTCTATCCTGTTACATTGATCTATATTTCTTTTTTGTGCCAGTCCCATACTGTCTTGATTATTGTAGCTTTGTAGTATAGTCTGAAGTTAGGGAGCCTGATTCCTCCAGCTCCATTTTTCTTTCTTAAGATTGCTTTGGCTACTCAGGGCCTTTTGTGTTTCAACACTAATTGTGAAATTTTTTGGTCTAGTTCTGTGAAAAATGCCATTGGTAATTTGATAGGGATTGCATTGAATCTGTAGATTGCTTTGGGTAGTAGAGTCATTTTCACAATGTTGATTCTTCCAATCCAAGAACATGGTATATCTCTCCATCTGTTTGTAACATCTTTAATATGTTTTATCAGTGTCTTATAGTTTTCTGCATACAGGTCTCCTTAGATAGTTTTATTCCTAGGTATTTTATTCTTTTTGTTGCAATGGTAAATGGGCATGTTTCCTTAATTTCTCTTTCAGATTTTTCATAACTAGTGTATAGGAAAGCAAGAGATTTCTGTGCATTAATTTTGGATCCTGCAACTTTACCAAATTCATTGATTAGCTCTAGCAGTTTTCTGGTGGCATCTTTACGATTCTCATTGTATAGTATCATGTCATCTGCAAACAGTGACAGTATTACTTCTTTTCCGATTTGGATTCCTTTTATTTCTTTTTCTTCTCTGATTGCTGTGGCTAAAACTTCCAAAACTATGTTGAATAATAGCGGTGGGAGTGGGCAACCTTGTCTTGTTCCTGATCTTAGTGGAAATGGCTTCAGTTTTTCACCATTGAGAATGACATTGGCTGTGGGTTTGTCATATATGGCCTTTACTTGGTTGAGGTAAGTTCCCTCTATGCCTACTTTCTGGAGGGTTCTTACCATAAACAGGTGTTGAATTTTGTCAAAAGCTGTTTCTACATCTATTAAGAAAATCATATGGTTTTTATTCTTCAATTTTTTAATATGCTGTATCACATTGATTGATTTGCATATATTGAATCCTTGCATTCCTGGGATAAACTGCACTTGATCATGGTGTATGATCCTTTTAATGTGCTGTTGGATTCTGTTTGCTAGTATTTTGTTGAGGATTTTTGCATCTATGTTCATCAGTGATATTGGCCTCTAGTTTTCTTTTTTTGTGATATCTTTGTCTGGTTTGGGTATCAGGGTGATGGTGGCTTCGTAGAATGAGTTTGGGATTGTTAGTTCCTCTGCAGTTTTTTGGAAGAGTTTGAGAAGGATGGGAGTTAGCTCTTCTCTAAATGTTTGATAGAATTCACCTGTGAAGCCATCTGGTCCTGGGCTTTTGTTTGTTGGAAGATTTTTCATCACAGTTTCAATTTCTATGCTTGTGATTGGTCTGTTTATATTTTCTATTTCTTCCTGGTTCAGTCTCAGAAGGTTGTGCTTTTCTAAGAATTTGTCCATTTCTTCCAGGTTGCCCATTTTACTGGCATACAGTTGCTTAAAGTAATCCTTCATGATTCATTGTATTTCTGCAGGATCAGTTGTTACTTCTCCTTTTTCATTTCTAATTCTGTTGATTTGAGTCTTCTCCCTTTTTTTCTTGATGAGTCTGGCTAGTGTTTTATCAATTTTGTTTATCTTCTCAAAGAACCAGCTTCTAATTTTATTGAAGTTTGCTGTTGTTTCCTTCTTTCTTTTTCATTTATTTCTCATCTGATCTTTATGATTTCTTTCCTTCTGCGAACTTTGGGGGGATTTTGTTCTTCTTTCTCTAATTGCTTTAGGTGTAACGTTAGGTTGTTTGAGATTTTTCTTATTTCTTGCAGTAGGATTGTATTGCTATAAATTTCCCTCTTAGAACTGCTTTTGCTGCAGTTGGGTGCAGCAAACTGCAGTTGGGTGGTCGTGTCTTCATTGTCATTTGTTTCTAGGTGTTCTTTGATTTCCTTTTGATTTCTTCAGTGATCTGTTGGATATTTAGTAGTGCATTGCTTAGCCTCCATGTGTTTGTACTTTTTACAGTTTTTTTCCTGTAATTGGTATCTGGTCTCATAGCATGTGGTTGGAAAACATACTTGATACGATTTCAATTTTCTTAAATTTATCAAGGCTTGATTTGTGGCCCAAGATACGATCTATCCTGGAGAATGTGCCATGAGAACTTGAGAAAAATGTGTATTCTGTTGTTTTTGGATGGAATGTTCTATAAATATCAGTTAAGTCCATCTTGCTTAATGTATCATTTAAAGCTTGGTTTCCTTATTTATTTTCATTTTGGATGATCTGTCCATTGGTGAAAGTGGGGTGTTAAAGTCCCCTACTATGATTGTGTTACTGTCGATTTCCTCTTTTCTGGCTGTTAGCATTTGTCTTATGTTGAGGTGCTCCTATGTTGGGTGCAAAAATATGTACAATTGTTATGTCTTCTTTCTTGGATTGATCCCTTGATTGTTATGTAGTGTCCTTCTTTGTCTCTTCTAATAGTCTTTATTTTAAAGTCTATTTTGTCTGATATGAGAATTGCTACTCCAGCTTTCTTTTGATTTCCATTTACATGGAATATCTTTTTCCATCCCTTCACTTTCAGTCAGTATGTGTCCCTAGGTCTGAAGTGGGTCTCCTGCAGACAGCATATATACAAATCTTGTTTTTGTATCGATTCAGCCAGTCGATGTCTTTTGGTTGGAGCATTTAATCAATTTATATTTAAGGTAATTATAGATATGTATATTCCATTTACTATTTTCTTAATTGTTTTGGGTTTGTTTTTGTAGGTCTTTTCATTCTCTTGTGTTTCCTGCCTAGAGAATTCCTTTAGCATTTGTTGTAAAGCTGGTTTGGTAGTGCTGAATTCTCTTAGCTTTTGCTTGCCTGTAAAGATTTTAATTTCTCCATCGAATCTGAATGAGATCCTTTCTGTGGAGAGTAATCTTGGTTATAGGTTTTTCCCTTTCATCACTTCAAATATCTCCTGCCATTCCCTTCTGGCTTGCAGAGTTTCTGTTGAAAGATCAGCTGTTAACCTTATGGGTATTCTCGCTTATGGTATTTGTTGCTTCTCCCTTGCTGCTTTTAACATTTTTTCTTTGTATTTAATTTTTTTTTTTTTTTTTTTTTGCGGTACACGGGCCTCTCACTGTTGTGGCCTCTCCCGTTGCAGAGCACAGGCTCCAGACACATAGGCTCAGTGGCCATGGCTCATGGGCCCAGCCGCTCCACGGCATGTGGGATCTTCCTGGACCAGGGCACGAACCCGTGTCCCCTGCATCGGCAGGTGAACCCTCAACCACTGCGCCACCAGTGAAGCCCTGTATTTAATTTTTGATAGTTTGATTAATATGTGTCTTGGCATGTTTCTCCTTGCATTTATCCTGTATGAGTCTCTGCACTTCCTGGACTTGATTAACTATTTCCTTTCCCATATTAGGGAAATTTTCAACTATAATCTCTTCAAATATTTTCTCAGTCTCTTTCTTTTTCTCTTTTTCTTCTGGGACCCCTATAATTTGAATGTTGTGTTTAATGCTGTCCCAGAGGTCTCTGAGACTGTCCTCAATTCTTTTCATTCTTTTTTTTTTATTCTGCTCTGTAGCAGTTATTTCCACTATTTTACTTCCAGCTCACTTATTCGTTCTTCTGCTTTAGTTATTCTGCTATTGATTCCCTTTAGAGAATTTTTAATTCCATTTATTCTGTTGTTCATCATTGTTTGTTTGCTCTTTAGTTCTTTTAGGCCCTTGTTAAATGTTTCTTGTATTTCTCCATTCTATTTCCAATATTTTGGATCATCTTTACTATCATTACTCTGAATTCTTTTTCAGGTAGACTGCCTATTTCCTCTTTATTTGTTAGGTCTGGTGGGTTTTTACCTTGCTCCTTCATCTGCTGTGTATTTCTCTGTCTTCTCATTTTGCTTAACTTACTGTGTTTGGGGTCTCCTTTCAGTCTTCAGGTTCATAGTTCCCATTGTTTTTGGTGTCTGCCCCCAGTGGGTAAGGTTGTTTCAGTGGTTTGTGTAGGCTCTTGGTGGAGGAGACTGGTGCCTGTGCTCTCTGGTCTATAAGGCTGGATCTTTTCTTTCTGGTGGGCAGGACCGCATCCAGTGTTGTGTTTGGGGGTGTCTGTGAATTTATTATTATTTTAGGCAGCCTCTCTGCTAATGGGTGGTGTTGTGTTCCTGTCTTGCCAGTTGTTTGGCGTGGGGTGTCCAGTGCTGGACCTTGTTGGTCATTGAGTGGAGCCGGGTCTTAGTGTTGAGATGGAGATCTCTGGGGGAGCTCTCACCAATTGATATTATGAGGAGCCAGGAGGTCTCTGGTGAACTTGTGTCTCCCCCCTCAGGTCTGAGACCCGGCTGGAGCACCAAGACCCTCTCAGCCACATGGCTCAGAAGAAAAGGGAGAAAAGAAAGAAAGAAAGAAAAGAATAAGTAAAATAAAGTTATTAAAAAAAATAAAAAGATAGTATTAAATTTAAAAATTTTCTAATTAAGAAAGAAAAAGACGAGAGCAACCAAACCAATAAACAAATCCACCAATGATAAGAAGCACTAAAAACTATACTAAGATAAACATAAAAATCAGAAACTAGTCAGTCGCATACAGCAAACCCCAATCTACAGTTGCTCTTAAAGACCACCACATCAATTTTGGAATGATTAGTTGTGTATTCAGGTATTCCACAGATGCAGGGTACATCAAGTTGATTGCGGAGATTTAATACGCTGCCCCTGAGGCTGCACAGAGAAATTTCCCTTTCTCTTCTTTGTTCACACAGCTCCTGGGGTTCAGCTTTGGATTTGTTCCTGCCTCTGCATGTAGGTCGCCCTCTGGCAACAGTTCTTCGTCCAGACAGGAGGGGGTTAAAGAGCAGCTGATTTGGGGGCTCTGGATCACTTAGGTCAGGGGGAGGGAGAGGTATGGAATGCAGGGCAAGCTTGCAGTGGTAGAGTCCAGTGTGACCTTGTACCAGCCTGAGGTGAGTCATATGTTCTCTCAGGGAAATTGTCTCTGGATCACGGGACCCTGGCAGTGGCGGGTTGCACAGGCTCCAAGGAGGGGAGGTGTGGATAGTGACCTATGCTTGCACACAGGCTTCTTGGTGGCAGCAGCAGCAGCCTTAGCATCTCATGCCCATCTCTGGGGTCTGCGCTGATAGCTGTGGCTTGCGCCCATCTCTGAAGGTCATTTAGGTGGTGTTCTGAATTTCCTCTCCTCGTGCACCCTAAAACAGTGGTCTCTTGACTCTTAGGCAGCTCCAGACTTTTTCCCGGACAGCTGTGGCACACTAGCCCCCTTCAGGCTGTGTTCACGCAGCCAACCCCAGTCCTCTCCCTTGGGTCTGAACTCTGAAGCTGGAGCCTCAGCTCCCAGCCCTCACCCACCCCAGCGGGTGAGCAGAGAAGCCTCTCAGGCTGGTGAGTGCTGGTCGGTGCCGATCCTCTGTGGGGGAATCTCTCCACTTTGCCCTCTGCACCCTTGTTCCTGCACTCTCCTCTGTGGCTCTGAAGCTTCCCCCCTCTGCCACCCACAGTCTCTGCCTGCAAAGGGACTTCCTAGTATGTGGAAATTTTTCCTCCTTCACAGCTCCCTCCCAGAAGTGCAGGTCCTGTCCCTATTCTTTTGTGTCAGTTTTTTCTTTTGCCCTACCCAGGTACGTGGGGAGTTTCTTGCCTTTTGGGGAGTCTGTGGTCTTCTGCCAGCATTCAGTAGGTGTTCTGTAGGAGTTGTTCCACATGTAGATGTATTTTTGATGTATTTTGGGGGAGGAAGGTGATCTCCCCGTCTTGCTCCTCTGCCATCTTGAAGGTCCTCTCCTCCATTACTTTTATAATAACATATATCTAATGCTCATTCAGGGCACACAAGTTTGAGATAGATCCCAGGGTATGGGGCTCCACCAAGTTCTATAATAGTCAGTAAACTTCTCCCTGAAAGCAATGGTCCTTCATGTGTATTTACGACCCAACACCCTACAGAGATCCTTTGGAGGCTATATCCTTGGTTCAAAGAATCCCAAAATAATCCATTTGAAGGTAGAAAAATTCCTATGTGATTTTTCTATCAGAAAAGTATTTCAGGGTATTTCTTTCCTCAGATCTAAGAGGTATAACTAATGCTTTGGTTTGCTTCAGGAGCAGACTTCTGATGTTGGAAAAGGACCAGTGGTCAGAATGCCAGCTCTTTCTCACTGTAGACATTATCATTCCTTTAGTACTGATGATCTTACAGGAATATTAGCCTTTACTACCACCATGAGAGTATCATGCAGCTTTCTGCTCTCTACAGGCATCTCCTGGGGCCAGACTACCTTGAAACATATTACTCACCCAGAGGAGAGAAAATCACAACAAGCCCTCAGAACATGGTAGGTTCCGAATGCTTTCTGGGACTCTTACTTGGATCTGCTGCTTACATCATAAGATTCATAGGTTCAAGGGCAACTTAAAAAAAATTAAAGGACTTGAAAACAGGATGCTCATCTAAGACCAATGAGATAACAGATGAAAAAAAATGTATCTTTTTTAAAAGATAGGAGTAGTAGGAGGCTTCCAAGTGTTGCATTTTTAGAAGCAACCAAAAGTCTGCTTTCCCTTAAACCATCTTATCAATAGGTTAGAAATATTGTCCCCTAGGTACTTGAAAGGTCATGTCGCTGTTTACTGTTTCCTAATGATATATGCATTTATCCTGAGATCAGAAAAGGTATATTATTTAATTAATATAATTTTTTATCTGGTTAAACTACCATCATATGAATAATGCCAAGGTATAGATATCAGACATAGAGAATCAAAGCCAAGGGAAAAACAGGAAGAGAATATAAAAAGACTCATTCATGGAGTATTACCAAGCTAAGCGAGTTTCTCAGAGCCACCCTCCATGGTGCCCCAAATATCTATGTTTCTATAAAAAAACAGACAAGACTTATGCCACAGAATGACTCTCCATTCCCTTCTCAAGTCAAGACTCTCATTTCATGGATGTCTGGATTGTTGCTAACATTGACCTCTGGGGAAAATATCTGATAAATTTATTCATGCTCAAGTGTGAATGGCCAGTGATATCTTAATGTGGTACCTTTTCCAAGTCGTCTATAAGAAAATGTTTATGATGACAAGGTTTCTTACAAAGGAAAGAAAGACACAGATGGATTTTCAGACCCTGAGGCAAGTCAGTTTATTCTGAACAAGAGTTTATTCATTAGCTTTCTTGGATCATTCTACATAAGTGACCCATTACTTTGCTTCTACGAAGCGCCAACCATGTGTGAATCTCTAGTTGTAGATAAATTCTCTGGGCTTTGGATGCTGGTAAAGGGATGCCACTAACACACTAGTTAAAATAATGAGTTGCACCAGTTAGTCTGAGGGGCTCAGGAGTGGTGATGTGGCCCCCTGAGGACTCTAGAATCTGGAAAAATGAATACCTCATTTTATTGATATGTGATGCACAGTGGAGCTTACATAAGGGAACTATATTCTCAAAAGTTGACACTCAAACCTGAGAGCTCTTGGGGAGTGCTATAGATCCCATGGGGGAACTGGCTACTTCTCAAATGCAGCATCCACTCTTGCCATGAGTCCATTTAGATTCAAATTCCCCATAGAGTAGTTCATGAAACCGCTGAGGTTCTCCATGTTTTTGTTTCTGGGAGCTGGTCTGGCCACAGCCACTACTTGAAGAACTTTCCTACATATTCAAGATAAGAGCTTTCAACACAACTGTGATATGTTTATTTTTGTAGTTAAAAAAAACAAACACATTTTTTCCAACCTTAGGAACACTGCTACTATAAAGGACACGTCCTAAATGAAAAGGATTCTGTTGCCAGCATTTGTACTTGTGATGGGCTGAGGTGAGTGCCACTTGCAAAAATATTAAACATCAAGCACCACTTTGTTACACAAGGTTGAGTCTTTCTGAACACCATATCTTCTTACTATCGTGGTAAAATTGTCTCCATTGATAAAATGTTGAATATATGTGGTTAAAGTGAAGAATAATGTATCATCCTTGCACTCATTATCTGCGGTTCTAGTAAAAGTTAAAGTTAGAAATTTTTAAACAAGTACTACATTCTGGAGCTTGATGATATCTGGATCCATTTTCATGTTTATCACCCGCTCTACCACTCACTCCCCAAAACCACCTGTTTCATTTTCTTAAAGATTCTACCCTGCAATTGTCATGGTTGAACATAATTTTTCGAAGTTTGTATGCATGGGTATGTGTGTGTGTCTGTCTGTGTGGTATTGCTGTTTACTAAAATAATTCTTGCCAATTAGGGAAAATTTTTAACGTGTGAGAAAGCACAAATACAAAACTATCCACCATAAAATTTTACCTCTGTGTATCGCTATTATTAATATTTTGTCATGGTTGCTGCCTTTTATGCATATAGACAAATATATCTTTTACATGATTGAAATATAAAATAAAATATACATGATTCTTCTGCCAACCTGGGACATACCACATGACATCATAAGCCTTTTCCCAGATCATAAAATACCTTCATAGATGTAATTTTTAACAGCTGTGTTGGCTTTCTAATATTCCATCATATGGATTTACTTTGTATTTCTGAACTAATTTTCCTTCTAAGAGGAGAAAATCTTTAAGTTAATACTAATTATAAACTGTTCCTCTGGCTGATCTGCTCATCATTCTCTCTCTCTTCTGGGGTTCTTGGTATCTAAACATGCCTTTACTGCATTTTCCATTATATGTCTGGGAACTGCCAAGAAATATTTGCTAAATGTGAAAATAAACTATGGTGTACATTCCAAATTCTTTGGGATAGCTTCACCTTAGTACTTCTTGTTCAGAATTCTCTAGGTAATTAAAATAGGCTCTATTTTAGTACTGACAAATACTGAGTACAACTTAAGTTAGCAAAAGTTAGCTGCAAGGCCTACAAATGAAAACTCTATGTGTGAGTTTGGGATTGAGGGAGAGGTATCCCTCCACACTCTGGTCAGTGGATGTAACTCTGGAAGACAATCTTGAAATATGAGCCTCTGTATCTCGCAGGGGATACTTCACACATCACAATCAGAGATACATGATAAAGCCTTTGAAAAGCACAGACCAAGAAGAACATGCTGTCCTCATATACAACCAGGAGGAGCTAGACCCAGCTAATCACACCTGTGGTGTAAGAAATGTTGGCAGGAAACAGGGCCTTATTCGAACCTCAAGGTCACTCAAAAGGCCAAAGGTGAGTGCAGCTTTCTGACCAACATTCATTTCAGCAATGATGTATGAAATACTGGTGCACCCAGCAATGACTCGTATGAGTAAAGCCCAACCCTTCTTTACTTATTTAAATCTCTTTGTAAGCTTTTTAATCTCTTAGGTTGAAGATATTAACAATGTTCTTTCACTCTTTGTAAAGGAAGACTTTCTTCAGGCTAAGAAATACATCGATCTCTTTTTGGTGCTGGATAATGCCTTTGTGAGTATGAAATATAAGTACTTCTTGGCCAGTTAAGTCAACTTTTAAGTTTTCTTATCAAGTGGACACAAGCAATAAACTATTCTGGCTGAAAATACAAAGCCTGTCCACCTGATTGTCTTGTCTGTTCTACCTGCTTTGTCAAAAATAGTTTTCATTCATCCCACCCTTTAAAATTTTCTGCCAAAATATTCAGATATTGGAAATATACTTAATGCCAGATAGCAACAGTAAAACAACCACAATAACTAGAAACATAAAAGAATGGGTTATTAATATCTTTTTAAAGTTCTCACTATAATACATATAGACATAAAACTATCTGTACTTTACAAATTATGTTCATATGCTCAAAAATACTAGAATCTGTGCTTCTCTCAAATACTGCTTTATAACCAAATTTTAATAATATTAAATTGGTTTAAAAACACTGAAATTAATTTGATTTATTTAACTTAGTTTGAATTGAAATTTTATATGAATGCCAAATTGTTCTCCTGCCAAAAACGTCTTACATTTGAATTAGAATTTGTTGAAATAGATTCTTATATAAGATAGACGTGGAATGAACAGACATTTATTTACATTGAAACGTGTAATTTTTCTTAGAATGTAAAATCCTGTACCCCATCAGCTTTCTCATTTTAATTTGTGGTTTTAATTACTCTTTGCATTTTCTGTTTTACAGTATAACATGTATAATAGGAATGTAACTTTGATAAGAAGCTTTCTGTTTGATGTGATAAACCTACTCAATGTGGTAAGATATTTGTTCTCTAAACATATATTTCCACACAGGAGCTTAGGGCTTCCCTATGTGTTCACCAAATAAGGAGCTGGGAGAGTCACAATGGCTTAAGGCCAGCAGTTTTGGGAAATTTAGCAGATATGATCAACATCAAGGTAAAATCACATATACTGTAGAAAAGGCAACTTCTAGGTTTTCTATTTTCAAAATTCGGATACATTTATGCATCACTTGTGGTCAGTAAAATATCTAAAATACTAAAGAAATCTCTCCTACTATATAGCACAGGAAACTATATTCAATATCCTGGGATAAACCATAATGGAAAAGCATATGAAAAAGAATATATATATATAACTGAGTCACTTTGCTGTACAACAGAAATTAACACATTGTAAATCAACTATACTTCAATCAAAACTTTTAAAAACAGAAATCTCAAACATTTTCATGAAGAAAAATGTTCTTTCCACAGATGTATAATACCATAGATGTTCAAGTGGTCTTGATAGGTATGGAAGTCTGGTCTGATGGTGATAAGATAAACGTGGTACCCAACACAGCTGTCACCTTTGAAAACTTTCTGAATTGGCATCGTTCTAACCTGGGGAAGATGAAGATCCATGACCACGCTCAGCTACTCACGTGAGCACACGCTGGACAGGGCCAGGCCTATTTTGGCAGAGAAGATAGTTATCCCAAATGTTTCTTGGCAGACATTCCTGTTCAATTCTACCTCCCTGATCAGTTGTCAGAGAGCCTAAAGTTCTACTAATAGCAGTTCACCTGTGAGATTATTGGAGACCCATGTCAGAACACTAAAATCGACTCTTGGATGTGGGATAGCCATCTGTGGTCATTATAATGCTATAGAACAGCAGAAGCTTTTCGGGGGCCTCATGAATATGAAAAGGATAGGGGAACTAGGGAAATCTCAAACAGAGTTGAAAAAAGCTGATGGTTCCAAAGATTCAAATTGTGACAATGTACCTGTAACTTTCACACAGTGGAGTTGGCTTCAAAAATCGAATTACAGCACTGGCAGCCTTGAATTCCTTGTGTTCCCCATCGTCTGTTGCCGTTATTGAGGTTTGTAAAAATATAGCTCCATGAGGTTCTATAACCTCCAGGAAGACAAGCACAATGTCTTATTCAGAGTTAGCACAATGTACACTTGCTGAGTCAGTAAATAAAAGTAGAAATGAACCTGCTGCTAGATCACTACACTGAAGATTCCTTGGATTATGAAACAGAATATCTCTTTACATTGACTATCCCAGAGGTTTCATTCTTTAGTTTGTGTTAGGGAATGAGAACAGGAAGACTGGGACATAAAGGGAATCCAGGTGCCCTCTGGGGCCCAAGGCAACTTCAAATTAATCATCCCTAGTATCTATGGCCAGGAAGGTCAGACAAAGTGCATGCTGGTGTCATACGGCCAAACACTACCAATGTCATAGGCATCACGGCAATAGTTTTTGGAGGTCTTTGAGTACATACTATGGTGTATTTTAGTACTTCTTATAAAGAATGGAATTACCATAATTTAACCATAGTTTATCAAGAATTCATCATTAATTCAGCAAATATTGATTGAGCACTGGCTCAATGGTTAGATTCCCAGGAGGCAATCATCTCAAATGTTTATGCAACAATTTTCAATAACCAATGACAGGGCAAGAAGCTCAATGATTCAATAATTTTCATCTCTCAAACTATTTTTTTGTAACACTGAACATTGGCAAAAATTAACAAATAACTGAATAAAATCAGAAGTAATAGATATTTCTATTCTTTTTCCAGGGTAAGAGAAAGAATAGTGTCTCTCTTGCAGGAGTGATGGCACATGAGTTGGGTCATGCCCTTGGTATGCCTGATGTTCCATATAACACCAAGTGTCTCTCTGGGAGTTGTGTGATGAATGAATATCTGAGGTAAGCCCTTGTCACCCTAGAGAAAAAATATTTCTTAAATCCCAAAGTTCAGATGCAGCCTATATAGTTGGATGGAAATTTTTTTTTTTTATGTAGGGCTGTTTCCTGCTAATTCACCCTCCAGCTTCTTTTTTCTTTTCTTTTTTTTTCTTTTTTTTTTTTGGCCACACCACACAGCATGTGGGATCTTAGCTCCCCAACCAGGGATCAAACCCGTGCCCCCTGCATTGGAAGTGCAGAGCCTTAACCACTGGACTGCCAGGGAAATCCCCACCCTCCAGCTTCTTGATGTATAGGATTTACCAGCTAGCAGAGTTCATTATTTAAGATCTCCAAATATGCCAAGATAGAGTTTATAAGTATAGTGATCATGTTATTTTAACTTAAAATAATTTTAGCTTAAAATAATACATTTTCTAAAAATATTTATCTAATTAAGATGATGACAACATCCTTATAAATCCCCATCACCAATCAATTCATTTTTATGTTATTAATAGTTGCCTTTTAATTCCAGGCACTTTGCAAGGACCTGGGATAGAAAAATGAAAAAACATACCTTGCTTTTGAAGTGTTCATAAATAGAAAGATAAATATGTCCATAGAACCTCTAATTCTGCAATTATTTCCTTTCACTATTCATTGTTATTATCGCCTACCTCTTAGCCCTTGGCGAGATGAGTGAATGATAACAAATGGCAAGGCTCATCACTGCTGCCCTTTAGGACAGAAGTGAATCCACACGGGAATTTAAATTCTTCCAACTCTACAACTGGGTGTCTAGGAAAAGAATTTTTCAACCAGCAGAGTATGCCTGCTCTATGAAGCTCCACATATAACATGGTCCATTTATACTAAATTTGGAATTTTCATTGAACTACGTAATATCGTTAGACAAGTCAGATTCTCATGTTCACTTATCACTGTGTGTCATGATATGTCTCATTTTTCTTCTGGTTACAGTTCAAAATTCCCAAAGGATTTCAGTACAGTCAGTCGCTCACATTTTAAAAAATATATTTTATCTCAAAAACCAAGCTGCTTGCTGAAAACACTGGTTCCTAAAAATATGATGATAAAACCAGTGTGTGGGAACCAACTTCTGGAAGTAGGAGAAGTCTGTGATTGTGGCTCTCCTGAGGTATGAAAATATCCACGGTTTAAAAATTTTACTAAAGAGTTATTGTTGCATAAGAATTATACTGTTTTCTTTTTCTTTTTTTTTCCTTTAAAATGTTTTTTTGGAAAGTCTTTTTAAAGACAAACTTGACATCTTAGTAAAACATAGGCTTGCACTTGTTTTCAGTACCGCTTTTAGTAATCTTTTGAAAAGCATTTCAAAGCCAGGATACACTTATGACATGATTGTATGAAGTTCAGTGTAAAGAAGTAAATCATTAACTATAACATGTCACTTATGATCTTTCCTAAATATATTAGTCAGAAATTCCTAAATCACATAAAGTCACAGCTGATCATTTGTTGAGCAATAACAATTAAAAGTCTAGAAGTAAGTTCTCTCCATAGAAAAAGTGCTGGCCTTCTCTCATCAAACCAGTGTGTAAACGAGGAGAAATTAAAACAGAAGGAGAAAAAAGAAAAATCACACAAACCTGTAGAAAATGGGTTAACATAGAACGTCTAAGATAATTACTATACTTCTGCTAATCTTCATAAAAATCTGACCCCTTCAAGGCATCAGTGTACTCTAAAGAATGTCTCTGATAGAATGTTTACTAGCAATCCCAGATTAGGTTTCTAAAAGAAAGCATTCTATTTTCTTAGCAATCTTCTTTTACTTTTAAGATTGAGAAAATGAGTTACTATTTGAAGAGAATTTTTGTGTCAATCTGCAAAATGCTTTTATAATCACAATCTCCTTATTACTCACAACAAATCTACAAAATAGGTTTGTTATTTTCCCAATTTAGAAAAGAAGTGAGACGCAGAAAATTTAAGTAACTAGATCCAAGGATACAAAGCTAGTAATTGGTGAAGTCTACTGCAACCCAAGACTTATCCATTACTTTAAGAGGCTCTATGACAAGGGGGAAGGCATGTAATCTCCCTATGCCTGAGTTTATTTATTCAGAAATTTTAAGCTATTGAATTATATTAAAAGTTTACATCGTGCAACAATCATTTGTAAAGAATATTGCAAATATTCTCTTAATTATAATGAGATATGAAATTTTACAAATGACGTGATACCCTACAATAAGTTAGATTTATGTTTATCTCATTCTTACTTCCTTACATTCCCATGTGGTTTCTTGGGTGGAAGATCATTGAAGTTGTTCACAATCCTTACTATTTCTAATTTCAGCAGGTAAATAACATGTATTCAGTACATACAGACACACCTACAAAAAAAAGAGGGAGAGAAGGGAGGAGGAGAGGAGAGAGAGAAACTACTATATATGATGTATAATATCTAATATTCTTTAAGTATATCATCCAACTGCTATACTTTTTCCATATCTTGTTGATTTTCTTCTTCTGCAGTTGAATAAAATCAGAGAGAGTTCAAGCTTACAAAAAATTGAATTTTTAAACAACTGTTTTCTTATCCAAAAAGTAGTGTATATATACTTTATATAGTATCCTTTAGTGAAAAATCCAGTTTTCCATGATCTTATATGCTATTTTATTATTTTTATGTACATATGCAGGTATTTTTCTATATTTAAAAAATAATCATTCTATCTATCTGTCCAGATATTATCACACAACTGAAATGCTATTTTAATGACTGTAACTATGTAACACACTTTAATATCTTTAATAGAAAATTTCTTCACTGGCTTTTTTTTTTTTTGCAGTGTTTACATAGCAATTATCTAGTGTTCATTCTTCTGTAAAACTCCCAGTATTTTTTTTTTTTTTTTTTTTTTTTTTTTTTTTTTGCGTTACACGGGCCTCTCACTGCTGTGGCCTCTCCCGTTGTGGAGCACAGGCTCCGGACGCGCAGGCTCAGTGGCCATGGCTCACAGACCCAGCCGCTCCGCGGCATGTGGGATCCTCCCGGACCGGGGCATGAACCCACGTCCCCTGCATCAGCAGGCGGACTCTCAACCACTGCGCCACCAGGGAAGCCCCCAGTATTTTTTTTTTTGTCAACTTGCCCACAAATACAATTGAGATTCTGGTTGAAACGTGTTAAATTCATAATTCACTCTGAAGGCCACTGGCATTTTCACAATATTAAGTATTGTCTTAAAAGACAAGTTGCCTTTGAAGTTTTTCAGGGAAGTTATATAAAATGTTCTTCATGCAGTTCTTGCACATTTTGAAAGTTTATTTTGAAGTATTTTCAATTTTTTCTTTTTGCTATTAATATGTGTAATGTTTTCTTTTTTATTTAGGTTCTAATTTATTAGTGTTCTTGATGTTATTTTATTGTTATCTTAAACAGCTATCTTAGTGACTCATTCAAAGTTTTTAGAGTTGATCCTCTCTTTTTTTCCTAGGTCAAGAATTATACCACATATGAATAATGAAAGTGTGATTTTATGTTCCAATTATTATACTTTCATGTATTTTTTCACTCATAGCATTTGTCAGAATTTACATTAAGATACAGCCTATGAGTAATTTTTTTAAATTACTTTTTATTGGAGTATAGTTGCTTTACATAGCTTATAAATAATTCTTGTCTTATAGTTTATATTATTGAATATATTTTTGCTATTCATCAGATAGATTTTATCATAATGATGCATAATTCTGTTCATAGTTTACTAATATACGCTTAAATAAGTAAATAATGGCTACCTAATTTGTACTAATTTTTGCCATGTATCACTATAATATTAGTTGTTTTCTCCCCTCAGCCTTTTAATATGATGGATTATATTACTTAATTCTGTAGAGCTGAGTCACTCTTGCATTTTTGGTGACAAAAAAAACCCTGCATAGTTTGTAACAGAGAGTTGTTATATTAATAAGCTAGTGTTTTACTAATATTTTATTCAAGTTTTTGCATTTATATTCATAAATGAGAAGAGTACATATGTGTATATTCATTACCAAATCTCATTATCGAAATTATGCAGGCTTGGTAAAATGAATTGAGGATTAAGAAAATTTTTTTCTCTATCTTCAAGCTGTTTGAATAGTATAGAAATATTGTCCTTTGAGCTTTTAAATTAACTTACATGTAATACCACGTGGGCAAATTTATTTGGGATAATTCTTGGATAATTCTATTTTTGTCCTTTTAGGAGGTAGTTTTCACTACTCAGCATTTTTTCTATTATTAAATTTCCTTGGTCATTTCCATTGGAATTTGTATAGCAGAGTAATTTAGTTTAGAAAGTGAAATTTCACTGTCATCTTGTACCAGAATTCTGTGCACCTAGTCTACAGGAAAAAAAATACTTGAACCCACTTTCGCATTGTGTGTGTGCTTTAAAGGAATGTGCCAATCCTTGCTGTGACGCCATGACCTGTATGTTAAAACCTAAAGCTGACTGTGGAAAAAACAGTAAACCATAACACGTAAGACTTTTTTTTCTTTCTTTGTTTCCAAATATTTTCATACTTCTATGTGATTTAAGAAAGATGTGACACTGAGTTCTACAATACACTAAAACACAATTTATTTTACGTTTTTTAAATGACTCAGTTTCAGAAATGAAAAATGACATCAATATGAACATAAATAACTCAGAGTTGTGTGTATACTAATATAGTAATGAGAAAAGTGGCTACTTTATCATCTACTAGATCAGGACTGCTGTAATCTGTGCTAAAATTTGTATAAGTTTCTATTAGATAGTTATAAGTTTAATATAAAGTAATATGACAGAAAATTTTATTTAAAAAGGTCTCAATTGAAGAGCAAATTTTGTTCTTAAGTGCTGATCATTGAAACTTGCAGCGTAGTCAGAAAATAACATTTAAGAACACACTACAAGATTTAGCAATTTTATTCCTTTCAAAATGCCTCAATAATTCATAATTCACTTATTATTTTTGTGTTTTACACACTCCTACATAAGTTATACTAGGAAACCTAATTGTTCTGAATATATTCCTTTCAGTGAAAAACAGTCTCCAAATCTAAAAATGGCAACAAGAACAAAAAGTTATAAATAGGGGAAAGGTTCAGGATAAATTATATTAAAGGAGTTATTCTTACAAATCCCCACCCTTTCCTGAATTTCCTGAATCTTTTCTGGGACAGAAACTGCAGAGAGATTATAAAGTGAATAATCGACTCAAAAACCATTGACTATAACTTCCTCAAGGAAAGGATCAGAGGGGTCATAAGATGAGGAACATCATTAATTCTCTCACCAAGCATCATTGCACTCAGCTGAACCCCTGGTGTGATCCACTCTGCAGGGAATGCTAGACATCAGGCCCATTTTCTTCCTCTGTCACAGAGACCAGAAGCATAGCATCACAGAAAACATCCATTCAACTCTTTAGGGGCTTGGAATGATAGGTGGGCATGCCCCATTACTGGGCAAGATTGGCAATTTAGTATCATGGAAAGAAAATTGGACTTGGACTCAGGAAACTTCAATTCTTTTCTTAGTTCTTCCCCAAACTAGGGACTTTAAGCTAAGTTATTTAATTAGTTTTCTCACCTGTAAAATGAAGCTAATGATATTGCCTTTCAGTAGGGTTGTTAGCATTTTTAAAATTCTATAAATATTTATTATTATTACATATTATTTTATAATTTATAATAACCATGGCTTCCAAACTTTTTTCTTTTGATCAGAGAATGAATCCAAAAATCCACTTCATTGAGATGCTACTTGCCAGGACAAGAATCAAGAAATCTAAACATGCCAGGAATCTTGCATATTCTCACTGTTGCCCTGAGATATATTTTGCTTTTCACTTGTCATTATGCTTCCTATATTTTTACCACTCCAGCAAACAGGTTAATAAATGTATTTAGAGAAGCTGCATATTTTCTAAGCCTGATCTTTAGTGTATTTTTAAGGACCCTGAAGCTGTTGTTTAGCTCTGTTCTTTGGAGAACAAAAGAAATTAGCCTTTGACTAAAACACCTCAAAATGTTCTGCTGAATTATGCAGGCTCAATTCAGAATTGTAAAATGTTAAGTGACATGTGTTTTAACCCCACTTTTTTTTTTTTTTTTTTTTTGCGGTACGCGGGCCTCTCACTGTTGTGGCCTCTCCCGTTGCGGAGCACAGGCTCTGGACGCGCAGGCTCAGCGGTCATGGCTCACGGGCCCAGCCACTCCGCGGCATGTGGGATCTTCCCGGACCGGGGCACGAACCCGTGTCCCCTGCATCGGCAGGCGGACTCTCAACCACTGCGCCACCAGGGAAGCCCCTTGTTAAGCATTTTTCATTTTGTCATGTGTAATCCTTTCACCATCACATTTAATATTAATTTGAAGAAGTCTGCATTGCTTACACTGGAATTTAGCCACCAAGGAATGCTTCATTCATCTATTGGCTTAATGAACCACAATGTCAATGAATAAAAGCGCAACTTTTTGAGGATTTTCTGTGTGGTCATTTTCAAAAATGAATACTTTCTAGCTTTGCCGTAGGTCTGTGTTAGACATTAAAGCCTCACATAATTAGACAGTTTTCCCTCTGGTCATTTGACGGCATTGCCACAGAGAGCTGGGCATCGTGATGGAGATGGAAAAGGTCACATCATATTTTAATGCCCAAAATGAAATGACTTGAGGCCAGTCACACAAGACTAGATTTCTTTTTGAAGTTTCTCTAAACCCTTTTTAACAATTAAAATAATTGCCCACATTTCCACTGATGCCTGGGCCGGGAGAACAGGAACTTAAACATACTTCTAAAGATTAGGTTTTGAAACAAGCAACCTTCCAGAAAACCCTGCTTGCTGGTGTCGGCTGTCTTCCCCTTCCTTGCTTCCATATTATTGGTGGGTTTGTAACTACAAGTGTTACAGTGAAGCTGCACATCTGATGTTGCTGGTAGCCCTGCTGCAGCCAGGACTTGTCAATATCCCCAACTGTCCACTGGTCTGATACAAACTCCCACCCAAATCTTCCAAGGAAAAAGGGTTTCTTTAGGTTTATTTCTCCTCTACCTCATGCTCAGATAGAGGCTTCTTATAGTAAAACTGCTTGACCTACAAGGATTATAACCAGTGGCATGCTGGAGACAGCTAGCATTGGTTGTAAAACACAGCCATTACTAAAAAAGCAACCCATAAAAAATGTATAATTAAATACATTATATTAAAACCTATATTAGAGCTCCCCAGAGAAACACCATACATACTATATTTACATTTATTCACTCTTTATGATAAATAGATATATATCATATACATGATATCTATCATATACATATGATAAATACATATCTACATCTATATTTATAGATGTCTGTCTGTCTATCTATCTATCTACCTACCTATGTAAGAGAGAGAGAAACTGAATTTTGTTCTGAGGAATTCGCTCACACAATTATGAAGGCTGAGAAGTCCCCATTACTATCATCTGAAGAACCAGGAGAGCTGGTGCTGTAATTCAGTCCAAGGGCAGGAGAAGTTGGGCTGAGGTGTCCCAGCTCGAGCAGGCAGGCAGGAAGAAAAAACAGGACAATTCTTTTTTCTCCACCTTTTGTTCTGTTCAGATCCTCCACAGATTGGATGATGCCCACCAACCTTGAGGAGGAATCTGCTTCACTGAGCCTTACGACACCCCGTGGTGCAGTCACAGAAGCAAAGGACACACTGAAAACTTATCACTTCCTATTATACTGCATTTTACTAACCCGTGCTCTTCTTGTTGTCTAGGTCTACCATAATCATGTGATGGAAATCTCATACAGATCTTCCTTGATTTATGATGGGATTATGTCCCAACAAAGCCATCGTTAAGTTGAAAATGCAGTTAATACACCTAACATCGTAGCTTAGCCTCGCCTACCTTGAACGTGCTCAGAACACTTCCATTAGCATACAGTTGGGCAAAATCATCTAATAAAAAGTCTGTTTTACACCAAAGTGTTCAATCTTGCAAGTAGTTTATTGAATACTGTACTGAAAGTGAAAAACAGAATGACTGTCTGGGTACAGAATGGTTATAAGTGTATGGGTTGTTTCCCGTCATGATTGCATGGCTGGCCGGGGGCTTTGCTTCCCTGCCACTGCCCAGCATCCTGAGAGAGGATCATACCGCATATCACTAGCCCGGGAAAAGATCAAATTTCAAAATTCGAAGGACAGTTTCTACTGAATGGGTATCGCTTTTGCACCATCATAAAGTCAAAAAATTGTAAGTTGAACCATCATAAGTCTGGGACTGTCTGTATACCCGTGTGCTACTCTGTGTAGTGTGTACACCTCTACTCTGTGTTCAGTGATGTCACATTAGTAGCTTTGAAATGGACCCTGATGGGAGAATTTTATTACAGAAATAGGCAAGTGCTATAAATCACTGATTGTTTTGTGCATTGTCTATATTTCAGAAAGTGATGGAGAAGTTTTTTATAATGCAGATTCAACTTAAAAATGAGTCTTTAGGGCTTCCCTGGTGACGCAGTGGTTGAGGGTCCGCCTGCCGATGCAGGGGACACGGGTTCGTGCCCCAGTCCGGGGGGATCCCGCGTGCCGCAGAGCGGCTGGGCCCGTTGGCCATGGCCGCTGGGCCTGCGCGTCTGGAGCCTGTGCTCCGCGGCGGGAGAAGCCACAGCAGTGAGAGGCCCGCGTACCGCAAAAAGAAAAAAGAAAAAAAGAGTCTTTATAGCAATTACAATGTGAATAGCACAACAAAATTGAGAGACTATTCTTTCAGTATTGGAAAACTATTATCCACTTAAAGTCACTCACATCTTTGACAAATGAGAGAAATTCCAATATATATTTTTGTTGTTTCATTTCTGTTCATCTGCATAAACAAAGATACAAGATCATATCAGAACTACCCTCATTCATCATTTGCAGCAGCTAGTTTGGCTACAGACACAATTGTTCAACAGAAATCAAAGAAAGCGTCCTGTGAGAATCCAAAGGCTGTATGAAATTTACAATAAAGAATATTGTATGCTTTATTATTATTTAAAAATTATATGACACACATCTTGATATCAGTAAAATTTATAATAAGCATATGTACTTATGTGCAAACATGCCTTTTTTTCCCCGAGAGCCAGTTGTTAAAAATTTACCAAGGTACCACTGATTAGAGCATTTTATATCTAAAATTTTTAAGTCATACTCATGTGACTTAAAATCACTTTGTCCAGGGTATATCAGTGTTATCAGAATGCCCAGGTCATGGGAATGGATTCTAATAGCCCAGAAATATGATCTCCATCCCTTTTCCACTCTCTTCTCACCTACTAAGTCCATATACATAGTCTAGTCCTTTCCTCTTCCTTTCAGTGTTGTTTTTTTTTTCCCTAAAAGATCCCTAGTGTTTTTCTGAAATTTGCCTCGATTAGGGCTGCTCCAGTCTATTGAACATGGGTTTATATCTATAAACCTCAAAGGCAAGAGTCGGGATTTTGATTTTTTTTTCCACCTTAAAAGATTATTCTCCCTCAGTTATTGAGACAGTATATAAATACATGGACTAGAGCTGAAATAGGGAGGACCCCTTCCAATTCTACTTAATAGCGTCTAAGCTCCAAAAGCTGATGCATATTGAGGGGGAGGGGCAACACCTAACTTCAAGTGGCTTCAGGCTGTAAGTCCCAAGCCCTTGCCTAGCTAAAATGTCCTATTACATAATTTAAAATTTCTAAACAACTCCCCATTTTGTAACCAAAAGTGGGGTCTAGTGCTCGCTGCTCAAAAGCCAATAAAGAGGCAAGCTTGGTGGAAAGGAAAGTTTGCTTTATTTTGGATGCCAGATACCAGGGTGGACACCCGTCCAAAGGCTGACTCCCCGATACTGACAGAGCTTTTATAGGCTGAAGGAGGAGACTACATGCAGAAACAGCACAGTCAGCTCTGACCGTCATCTTGAAATTGGTCATGAGGTAGTCTGACCACTGCCATCTTGATTGTTTTAAGAACAGTTAATTTTCAGTTCTAGGGTTGGTTTGTTCCCATTTCCTTGAGGCCAATTCTTGGAATTGTGGCAGCTTATGTCATGGCTACAGTCCGATCATCATGTAGTTAGCTTCTTCCACCTGGTGAGCGTTTCAGTACCTATAAGACAGCTCACAGGATATGGCTCATAATATTACCTATAGCCCTTGAGTAGGAACTAAGGGTCCTTGACTAATGTTTAATGACTAAACTATTATTATTTGGTCTCCTTTGACCATTTTCCTTTGTTTCTGCATTTTCTCACTTCTCTGATTAAACTTATTCTTTGGCTAAAGTTTTTCCACAGATGAAAGACAGACAGAGGACTTGGGGGACAAGGACCATAGGGTCCTGCTCCGTTTCTATTTGTCATGAAAACATAGCATCTTCAGAAAAGTGGCTTAGAGATTTGGACAATTTTTAAAGGCTGGGTATAATTGGCATATTACCAAATAACCAATTTAAATAAAAGTTTTCCCACTGAGTTTATCAGGAGTCATCAAACTATCTGGGAAAAAAACTGCTGTGATAAAGACTTAAATACTGTTTTTGGAAACCTTCAGATGATTGGCATGTTGGTAGACCAAACATCTGAATAGTTTGCTTTTGACATTTGGTAATATGCAGACAGTCCAACAGTTAAATGTGATGTGTTTTTAACATCCAGAAATTACTTTTCAAAGGCATAATTTTGTTTCCAACCAAAGCAAAATCAAAACACCACCATACATCTGTTCGACGCTGTAAGTTTTTCAAAGTATTTTTATATCTTTTACTTAGTTTGATTCTTAATGAAATCAATAAGAGATATGCATGAAAAATATTATTTTTATTTCATAAGGAAATAATCTGTGGCCAAAGAGGTTGTTTAGTGATTTATCTAGACTTCTATAGGAAAGTTTGACAGAACTCAAACTCCAGTGCCCTGAGTCCCAATGTCAGATCACTTACAAATAATTTAGATGTTTACCATTTTATCCTCCTTTCTGATGGGATTATCTCTGGAATGGATGAACCTCACATCTTAAAGCATTCAGATGGCATTTATATATTAAACCTTAGAGTGTGTCATAAATCCTAAGAGAACCTAGGATGTTGGAAAATTAATTTGAGCTCAAAGGCCTAACTAATGTCTACAGATAGTGCTCAGTAATCTGCTTTCTACAGACACTGCAGATGTTACTTCTGTTTCCTCCAAAGAGCTTCCTTTTCAAATACATGTTTCAGGAAGTCTTGAAATATTGGAATCAGTTTTTACATTGCCTTTCTCTGTCTTCCTTGTGATCAGGTAGTCAACAAATTCTAAGAGGAAATTGAAGGCATAGTAACAGAGGATCAGTAAAAGCTCACCAGGGACTTCCTGGGTGGTCCAGTGGTTAAAACCCCACGCTCCCAATGCAAGGGGCCCGGGTTCGATCCCTGGTCAGGGAACTAGATCCTGCATGCCGCAATAAAGGTCCCACGTACCGCAACTAAGACCCGGCGCAGCCAAATAAATAAATTTTTAAAAAATAGAAGAAGCTCACCAGAAGAGAAAAGGTAAGAGAGAGGGAGTAGAAGGAAAAGAAATCTACTCTCCTCAATGGATATATTAGAAAATACCCTTTCTAGGTGGCTACCACTCGGTACCAAGTGACTGGAAAAATCATTCTTCATCTTGACCATCAAATATCAATACATCAGAACATTAGTTACTCACAGCTATTCAGCTTTGCCTATCCCCAAGTCTACCACCACCTAGGGACAGCCCAAAATTGACAGAGCTTTTAATTTCTGAAATCAAATTAATCGGGATTTTGGGCATCTTCATAGACAAATGACAATCATCAAGAAAAGGTAAACCTGTAAGAGGGAGAGAGTGCCCCTACATATCTTAGGGGTAAAAAGAGAAGTGCTGTTTTCTCAGGTATAATAAGGTCCACGGGATACAAGAAAGCAGTGAGAAATCAGGGTCAAGGGTAGGTAATAATGTTTCCGTGGACAGACAGGAAGAAACTGAGAGGGAGAATCAAGGTTTGAAAGGTCAGTGCTGTGGCATCAAATTAGAACTACACAGCGAGATCAGCTATACAGAGATTGCTTATAAGGAATCTAATCCATCATACAGGAAACATGTCTAACTCTTCAAATATTCTGGAGCCCCTGACTCTCCTCCTGGACTGGGCTCACTCATTTTCCTTCTGCTGACGCACCACGAAAATTCCCGATATAGCTCTTCCTCAGCTGTTATCGACACAAGCCAATCTTAAATAATGAAAAGTAATGACTTCTTTCTTGTTTCTCTTAGCAGATCTAACTAAAGTGCTTTTTGAAAAAACTGACTTTACTATAGACTTAATTATAGGAAGAAATAAATAGCAGCATAAAAAGGAAACATAAAAGATAGCCGTCTTCCCACAGTGTGGCTTTTCTGACAAGGGCCAGTCCAAAGGACTGTACATCTTCATGGACTTTGCCCAGGGCCCTTCCTCCTCCTCTTTATTTCCACGGGAGGGATTCCATTTTATTATCTATTAACTTTTCGTCCTGAATTTCTGAGCCTTATTCATCCCTAAAAATCCCACTTAAGAACCATCTGCAACGCCCTCCCTGTAAGTTTCCAGGAAAGCCGCTTACTTCCCCGCAGGAGACTCTCTTCCAGGAAGGCTTTGGACAAGGAGCCAAGTTCCGGTGACAGGGAACAGACAGCAGATTTGCTCATCCCAGCGGCCTCAGCGACACAGAGCAGGGTGGGAGGGGCTCTCCGAGGCCGAGGCCGGCTGATCTTCAGGACCTCCCAGGAGCAAGGACTTCTTGCCTTTCCCCATCTTTGCATCTCAGTCTAGTCCCCTTTTCTCCCGCATCAGAGGGGCTGTGACCAGTGCGCGTTGTTGAACAGAGTAGAGGACTCCAGGATCAGGGCAGGTGGACTTTAGTCTGAAGTCTGGAAGCTTAGAGAGGGGCTCAGGCAGGGCCAGGATTTGTGGACTCAACGCCGGCTTTCGCAGTTGTGGACACTATTTAGGGTTTTACGCGCCCTCGTGTGGCCACAATATATATAGCAGCAGAGCCCACCTTTACTACCCGTCCAATCTGCATTTCCTTCAAGTCATCTTAACAAAGTTGATCCACTGGGGTGGAAAGCTGCACCCCTGGCCAAGCTTTATCCATTCAATACAACAAACTGCTCTCTGGTTAACTGCTGAATGAGGAAGTCGGTATCTTGGTGCTACTTGCGTTTTAAGAGTTTCTAAGGACACTCTTCCTTATTCCTTTCAGATTTGACCAGTTTCCCACCTAAGAAGACTCTTTGAAGCTCAGAGGACAGATGGGCATGCATGCTCTGGAAGTGGTCTCCTCCCAGCACTGCTAATGTACTGCACATACGCACATATTCACACACCAAGCTGACTGCACTGATTACCTGGGATAATTACCCACGGGGTTTACAGATTCCGCACAGCTGTCACTCAGAGCCTGGGCAGGGGGTATCAACCACAGGGTTATTGTCCCTAGTCAGAAACACGAAAGGAAAGGTCAAATACTGAGGACACTCTGGTTTATTTCCCAGGGATAAAAGGAAAAAAAAAAATTGGATCAGAGGAACTCAGAGGTCTGCAGATCGTTCTGGCATAGAGTGACATACGTCAGAGACTTCAAGCATTTGGGTTTCATTCCCAGACTCGCAGGCCCTAGAGGTAACCTGGTTCGTTCAGCCAAGAGGAACCCTGCTAAGCCCTGCTGGGTGGATGTTCCATTTAGTGGGCTTTCAGAAAGATTAGGGCCAAGAGTAAACACTGAATCACTAGGGTACATCCTCTATGCTGCCTAAGAATTAAAATTAGTCCAACCATGCTATCTCCTATCCAAGGGTTCATCAAACTTTTCCTTTCCCCTTCTACTCAAAAGGAAAGCTATCTTCTCATTAAATCCTACACAAGCTCCCTCCTTTCTCCTTAACCTTAGCCTGGAGACACAAGATGCAGGATGACCTGCTCCCTTGTTTTTCCTTGTTAATTCTACCTGGGACTTGAGCCTTACCCCTCATTGCTTGCCTGTGGACCACAAATGTCTTGGATTATGGCTATCCATCTACTACCATTTTTGAGTGCTAATATTCTGGACACGAGTCCTTGTCAGATATATGTATTAAAAACATTCAGATAAGTCAGAATATGAATATATATATATATATATATATATATACACACCCATTGGGTATAGTGGAACTTGCCTTTTCATTATCTTAATGCTATCTTTCCAAGATTCAAAGTTTTTAATTTTAATGAAGGCTAATTTATGATTTTTTTAAATGTTTGTTGTTTACTCTATATTCGCACATCCTTCTTCCCTTAGGGTTGTTAAGATTTTCTCTTATGTTTTCTACCGGAATTTTTATTATTGTATTGATGCTTTTTACATTTAGCTCTATGATGAATTTCAAGTTAATTTTCATGCGTGGTGTTAGGTAAGGTCCAAAGTTCACTTTTTCCATATATGGCCTGTGGTTCCAGCACCATTTGTTGAAAAAAATTATCAGTTCCTCATTGAGTTTCCTTGAGGCATTTGTAAAAACAAAAAAATCAATCGTTTATATGTGAGAGCTCGTTTCTGGACTCTTTATTCTGTTTCATTGATCTATGTATCTAATCTATGACCTTGCTCAACTAACTTATTCATTCTAACAGCTTTTTCTCTCCCCTAATTTAAATACTGCCTTTTCTTGTTGTATGTCGTCTAGAGGACTACAAATCCCAAAGCTCTTCATTGATGTGTCACATTATTTAGGATCTAGCGACTATTCCTAAATCAGTTTGTGCAGCCAGTTCAGTGACAGCCATTCAGTCTGGATGTGGCATGTGTGTTCTGTTCCACATCCTGGTGCCTCACTCTTTCCTAATGCTACTATGTGATGACTTCCTGTCCCGTACACATGCCCTCCCACCAAGAACCAGGCTGATATGACCATCACTCTGTCTTCCCCATCCTCCAAGTCAGTGGCATCATCTATATTTTGCTTTAGGCAACATTAGCCCAGTAATTCAATTTAGAGACTGGAGATTAAATGGGGGGGGGAATCTCATATTCCATAATTGATAATTTAGGATTTGTATTTTTTTGCTTTATTTTTTGTTGTCTATTTGAACGTTTATGGCAATATTTCTTCCTTTTGTAGAATAAATAGAAGTACAGAAGAAATTGTAAGTTTGAGGAAGATGGACTCATGTTTGGAATATGCCAGGATATTCTGCACAACTCAGCTACAAGAGGACATCTTTTTTGACCACAGTGCATGTCGACCTCTTGTCTTACATAGGGATATCCACCCAAAAGGGTGTGATGGTCTTCGCTGAAATGAGGGGCCTGGGATTGAGTGCAGAGATGTATTATATGAAAAACTAGGGGCTCATTTACTTTTTTTAAAAAAGGGAAATACAAACAAACAATATTCAACAATAAAGTCTTCTCTAAGAATGTGAGCAAAGAAAGATAAAAGCTTCCGCTGAAAACTGGGAGATAACGTTTCTCATGGTCTGCTGCCAGGGTTGGGATGGTCATTGTGTGGAGATTGTTACCTGGTTTATTTTTCTTGTATTTATTGAACTCCTACTGTGGGCCAAGGGGAAAAAAAAGCACGCTCCTATTTCAGGCAGCAGAGAGAATTCTTTATCTCCAAAAATGCAAATGGAAAAGAGGGCACCACCTCCTGTGTCCATCAGCAAATACCAGGGCCCACCACCATCCTTCATCACCCCAGGCCCTGTGGCCTCGAAATTCTGATGATGTATAGCATCATGTTGTTTTCTTAAAGCATCAGCCAGCAGGTGTATTGACACTCGGTTGGCACCCTCCAGAATCAGGCTCTGTGCAAGGGAAACTGAACAGGGCAGATGTCTGGGAAAGTGGGAAGCAGTGGCAGGGATGTGAAACTCACCAGCCACTTGCAAACAGCATGTGGTTAGTGACCATATTTCCTTGGTGCTAAGGGTAACATCCTTTCACATTTTAACATTTATGAAGCTGGGATATTGCTTGTAGTATATATGGATGTATATTTTTACACACACACACACATTTGATGAGGTAGTGTTCTGTTTTTCTCTTCAATAACTATAATTAAATCAATGCTGTAGTTTACCAGCATGTTACCTGCCAATGCAGGAAGGCACTCATTACCATGTCAATTCTCACAATGTGCTAATGATACTAGTTGCCTGTTTTTTAAAGCCATATGTCAAAGTGATTAGTGCCTTTCTCTTTTTCATTAAGAAAACTTACAGCATGCTTCTCTTTTATTAGGCAACTGTGACACCTGCTGTCAGAAACAAAGAACTTACTTTCCAATTCCTTGCTGGTCTTTCCTATGGAAAAGAGATAAATATTGCTAGAACATGAAAACTTCTAGGAGAAAATGAGCAAATAACAGTTAATTTTTCCTGACCATTGAAATTCCAGTATTAAGTAGGTAGCATTATGTGTTGAAATATTGTAAGCAGCCCAAAGCATGTCTCTGTGTCTCCCCCTTGTTTTTACTTGAGGATCTGGTGATGAGTGATTTAGTGACCACAGATGGACAAATATTTGCAGACATCTACCCATTCTTTGAGCAGGTAGATAGCACCCTTCTATAGTTTCTAGTTCCTTTTGTATGTTTGTTCCTATGTTTTGTTTTGAGCATTTTCTTTTTTCTTTTAATTTTTATTGGAGTTTAGTTTGCCCATGGGCTCTGTGGGTTAGGATTTCAGCAGGGCACGGTGGGGACAGCCCTTTACTGTCTGGGGTCTCAGCTGGAAGTACTAGGAGTGACTAAATGCCTGGATGTCAGAGCAATTGAGGCGATGTCACCCATGCATCTAGCGGTTGATGCTATGGGCAGAGACCTCTGTGCTCTATAGACTGGGACACTTATCTGCTGCTTCCCCACAGCATGGTGAGTGAGCATTAGCATGCAGCAGGTCCTGGATCCAAAGGCGTCCAGAGCCAGGCAGAAGCTGCACAGCCTTTTCTGACACAGTCCCGGAGGTTGTATAGCATCACGTGTGCTGTACTGTATTGCTTGCAAATGCACCCCTGTGGTCAGTCTAGATTCAAGAGGAGAGGTCCATGTTCAGAGAATCTGTGAACATGTTTTAAAACGACCGCATCTATTTACTTGTGTGCCCTGGCAGTCCATTTCTTACAATCAATTAGCAGAGCACCATTGTATGGCTGTGCCATGCTTAGTGTAATCGATTTAACCTTTCATGGCTATTTAGGTGGTTTCTAGTTTGTGGCTATCATGACTATAACTGCAATAAATATTTGTGTACAAGTCTTTCTATGGACATACATTTTTATCTCTCAGGAAAATACCAAGGATAAAATTACTAGGCCATATGGCAGTATATATTTAACATGAGAAAGTAACACAATGTTTTCTAGAATATTATGACTTTGTATCCCCATCAGTTTATATGTGAGAATTCAAGTTACTCCACATCTTCACCAACAGTTAGTATCATTCATCTTTTTAAATTTTAGCCATTCTGCTACGTATGCAGCATTATCTCCATGTGATTTTAATTTGCGTGTCCTTATTGACAAATGTTATGAACACACTTTTGTACGCTTATTGGCTATATCTATTTTCTTGTGCAACGTGTGCGTTCAGATCACTTGTACATTTTTATTGTGTTGTGTATCCTATTATTGAGTGATAGCAATTGCTTATGTATCTGGACACAAGTTCTTTGTCAGATATACCTATTACAAATATTTCCTCCTAGGCTATCTATCTCTTGCCTTTTCATTTTCTTAAAGATTTCTTTCCAAGATTAAAAGATTGTTGTTTTAGCATATATGTGGAACCTAGAAAAATGGTACAGATGAACTGGTTTGCAGGGCAAAAATAGAGACACAGATGTAGAGAACAAACATATGGACACCAAGGGGGGAAAGTGGCGGGGTAGGGGTTGGTGGTGTGATGAATTGGGAGATTGGGATTGACATATATACACTAATATGTGTAAAATGGATAACTAATAAGAACCTGCTGTATAAAAAAATAAATTAAATAAAATTCAAAAATTCCAAAAAAAAAAAAAAAAAGGATTGTTGTTTTTAGATTTGTGGTTGCCAAAGGGGACAGAGAGGCAGGGGAGGGCTGGACTGGGAGTTTGGGGTTAGCAGATGCAAATTATATATAGGATAGATAAACAACAAGGCCCTACTGTAGAGCACAGGGAACTTTATTCACTATCCTGTAATAAACCATAATGGAAAAGAATATGAAAAAGAATAGATATATATGTATAACTGAATCACTCTGCTGTATACCAGAAACCAACACAACATGCTAAATCAACTACACTTCAATAAAAAAAAGGGTTTTATTTCTTTTTGTTTTTTTAAGTATTTATTTTTTAGAGCAGTTTTAAGTTCTCAGCAAAATTGAGAAAAAGGGAGATTTTCCACATAGCCCCTGCCCTGACATGCATATGCACATAGTCTCCCCAAAGTCCTAAACCAGAGTGGCATATCTGTTACAGCCGAGGAACCTACACTGACATGTCATTATCAACCAAAATCTACAGTTTACATTAGGGTTCAGTCTTGGTGCTGTACATTCTAAGGGTTCGGACAAATGTATAACGACATGTATGCATCATTATAGTATCTAACAGAGCATTTTCATTGCCTTAAAAATCCTCTGTGCTCTGCAGATCTTTTTCCTCCTTGCCCCAACCCTTGATAACTACTCATCCTTTTAATTGTCTCCATAATTTTGCCTTGTTCCAAATATTGTATATAGAGTTAGAATCATATAGTAAGCACCCCTTTCAGGTTGGCTTCTTCACTTATTAATATTCATTTAAGGTATTTTCATGTCTTGTCATGCTTGAGATCGCATTTCTTTTTGGCACTGAATGATATTCCATTGTCTGGATGTACCACAGTGTATTTATCCATTTACCTACTAAAGAATAACTTGGTTGTTTCCAAGTTTTGGCAATTATGAATAAAAGAGCTATAAACACTCATGCATATAGGTTTTCGTGTGAACCTAAGTCGTCATCAACTTTGGGAAAGTAGTACAGAGGGCAAATGCTGTATTACATGGAAAGAGTATATTTAGTTTAGCAAGAAACCACCAAATCATCTTCTAAAGTGCTTGTACAATTTTGCATTCCCACCAACAATGAGTAACGGTTCCTGGCACTCCACACCCTCAACAGCACTTGGTATTCTCAGTGTTCTGGATTCTGGCCATTCTAATAGTTGTGCAGTGTTATCTCATTGTTGTTTTAACCTGTGTTTCCCTGATATACGGTATGGAGCATCTTTTCATATGCTTTTCTCCCGTCTGTAGATAGTATTTGCTGAAGTGTCTGTTAAGGACTTTGGCCAATTTTTTAATGTGGTCATTTGTTTTCTTACTATTGAATTTTGAGTTCTTTGTATATTTTGGATAGCAGTCCTTTATCAGATGTGTCTTTTACAAATATTTTTTCCCAGTCTGTGTCTTGTCTTCTCATTCTCTTTACATTGTCTTTTGCAAAACAGAAGTAAAGTTTGAGGTCCAGCCTTACCTTAATACCTCAATGTTTAATCTCCACGTATTTGGGGATTTTCTGGTTATCCTTCTGTTATTGATTTCTAGTTTGTGGTCCATGAGCAGATGTATGATATCTATTCTGTTAAATTTGTTAAGGTGTGGTTTATGGCCCAGAATGCGGTCTATCTTGCTGAATGTTAGGCACAAGCTTGAGAAGAATGTATATTCTGCTGATGTTGGATGCAGTAGTCTATAGATGCCAACTCTATTGTTGATTGATAGTGCTGTTTATTTCAGCTATGTCTTAATTGGTTCTCAACTGCTGGATCTGTCCATTTCTGAGAGAGGAGTGTTGTGCCTCCAACTATCATCTATCAAGTGGATTTATCTATTTCTTCTTGCAGTTCTATCAGCCTTTGCAACACGCTGTTGTTAGGTGCCTACACAGTAGGAATTGGTATACCTTCTTGGAGAATTGACCCCTTTATCATAATGTAATACTCTTTAACTGTGATAACGTTCATTGCTTTGAAGTCTGTTCTGTCTGAAATTAATATGGCTACTCCTGCTTTCTTCTGATTAGTGTTAACATGGTATTTTTTTCTCCATCCATTTACTTTTAAGCTATATATATCTTGTAGATGACAAGTGGATTTCTTGTAAATGACATATGCTTGGGATTTTTTTTTTTTTTTTTTTTTTTTTGCGGTACATGGGCCTCTCACTGTTGTGGCCTCTCCTGTTGCGGAGCACAGGCTCCGGACGCGCAGGCTCAGCGGCCATGGCTCACGGGCCTAGCCGCTCCGCAGCATGTGGGATCTTCCCGGACCGGGGCACGAACCCTGTGTCCCCTGTATCAGCAGGCGGACTCTCAACCACTGCGCCACCAGGGAAGCCCCAGGTAGTGTATTTTATAACAACAAAATAATTCTAATTTCTCACCAGTCCCATCCTGATTACTACCATTCAATTCACACACACACACACACACACACACACACACACACACACACCCTATATCTATCTATCTATATCTATATATCACAACCATTATATGATATATACATAAGCATAACATAATTGAATACATTGTTGATAATATTTTGAACAAGTTGTTATCCACTAGATCAATTAAGAATAAGAACAATAAAACTTTTTATTTACCTTCAATTACTCCTCCTTCAATGCTCTTTCCTTATGTATATCTGAGTTTCTGACTTGATCATTTTCCTTCCTTCTGAAAAATTTCTTTTAACACATTTTGGAAGGCAGGTGTACCAGCAAAAAAGTCCTTCAGTGTTTTTCGTCTGAGAAAGTCTTTATTTCTTCTTCACTTTTAAAAAGTAATTGTTCTGGGTATGCAATTCTAGGATAGTTGGTGTTTTCTCTCAATACTTTGACTATTTTACTCTACTCTTTTCTTTCTTGTATAGTTTCTGAGGAGAAGTTAGATGTAATCTTATCTTTGCTCCTCTGTAGGTAAAGGTTTTTTTCCTTTGGCTTCTTGAATTTTTTTTTTTTTTTTATCATTTCCACTTGCTTCAAGGTATTTTTAAATTTTGTTTGTGATTTCTTATTTGATCATTGGTTGTTTAAGATTGGGTTGTTTACTTTTACTTTCCCTCTCTTTATGGGACTAAAATTATATACATATTAGAAATCTTGACTTTTTCCCATAAGCTGTTGAAATTTTGTTTATTTTTTTCAGTATTTTTACACTCTACACTCCATTATAGACATTTTCTATTGTTATATCTTCAGGTTCACTGATCTTTCCTTTTGCATGCCTAATCTACTGTAAATCATAAACAGAAATTTAAATTTTGAGACCAATTTTTTTATTTCTAATAATTCCTTTTTTGTATTCTTTGTATCATTTATCACTTTATTAACTTCGTTTTCTTTTAAATATTTGAATATATTTCTTATCAATGTTTTACTATTCTAGTGGGCTAATTCCATTATTTCTGTGATTTCTAGTTCTTTTTTTATTGGTTGATCTTCTCCTGGTACTGGGTAATATTTTTCTTTATCATGTTTAGTAATTTTTATTGGAGGTCAGGCATTGTAGACTTATACTGTTGAATCCTGGGCTTTGTTGTGTTCCTTTAAAGTGTACTGGGATTTGTTTCTGATTTAATTTCTCTTTCTGATTGTTCGTTATTAGTGTATAGGAGTGCCAGAGATTTCTGTGCATTAGTTTTGTATCCTGCAACCTTACCAAATCCATTGATTGGTTCTAGTAGTTTTCTAGTGACATCCTTAGGATTTTCTATGTATAGTATCATGTCATCTGCAAACAGGGACAGTTTTACTTCTTCTTTTCCAATTCCTTTTATTCCTTTTTCTTCTCTGATTGCCGAGGTTAGGACTTCCAAAACTATGTTGAATAAGAGTGACAAGAGTGGACATTCTTGTCTTGTTCCTGATCTTAGTGGAAATGCTTTCAGTTTTTCACCACTGAGAATGTTTGCTGTGGGTTTGTCATATATGGCCTTTATTATGTTGACGTAGGTTCCCTCTATATGCATTTTCTGGAGAGTTTTTATCATAAATGGGTGTTGAATTTTGTCAAAAGCTTTTTGTGCATCTATTCAGATGATCATATGGTTTTTATTCCTTAATTGGTTAATGTAGTATATCACATTAATTGATCTGCATATATTGAAGAATACTTGCATTCCTGGAATAAACCCCACTTGATCATGGTGTATGATCCTTTTAATGTGCTGTTGGATTCTGTTTGCTAGTACTTTGTTCAGGATTTTTGCATCTATGTTCCTCAGTGGTATAATACCTAGGAATAAACCTACCTAAGGAGGCAAAAGACTTGTACTCAGAAAACTAAAAACACTGATGAAAGAAATCAAAGATGACATAAACAAAAGAGAAATATACCACGTTCTTGGATTGGAAGAATCAATATTGTGAAAATGACTATACTACCCAGAGCAATCTACAGATTCAATGCAATCCTTATCAAATTACCAATGGCATTCTTCACAGAATTAGAACAAAAAATTTTACAATTTGTATGGAAACACAAAAGACCCCAAATAGAAAAAGCAATCTTGAGAAAGAAAAAAGGAGCTGCAACAATCAGGCTCCCTGACTTCAAACTGTATTACAAAGCTACAGTAATCAAGACAGTATGGTACTGGCACACAAACAGAAATATAGATCAATGGTGCAGGATAGAAAGCCCAGAGATAAACCCACACACATATGGTCACCTAATTTATGACAAAGGAAGCAAGAACATACAATGGAGAAAAGACAGCCTCTTCAATAAGTGGTGTTGGGAAAACTGGACAGCTACATGTAAAAGAATGAAACTACCTAACACCATACACAAAAATAAGCTCAAAATGGATTAAAGACCTAAATATAAGACTGGACACTATAATAAAACTCTTAGAGGAAAACATAGGAAAAACACTCTTTGACATAAACCACAGCAAGATCTTTTTTGATCCACCTCCTAGAGTAATGAAAATAAAAACAAAAATGGGACCTAATGAAACGTAAAAGCTTTTGCACAGCAAAGGAAACCATAAACAAGATGCAAAGACAACCCTCAGAATGGGAGAAAATATTTGCAAATGAAGTAATGGACAAAGGATTAATCTCCAAAATATACAAACAGCTCATGGAGTTCAATATCAAAAAAGCAAACAACCCAATTAAAAAATGGTGGAAGACCTAAATAGACATTTCACCAAAGAATACATACAGATGGCCAAGAGGCACATGAAAAGATGCTCAACATCACTCATTATTAGAGAAATGCAAATCAAAACTACAATGAGGTATCACCTCACACCAGTAAGAATGGCCATCATCAAAAAATCTACAAACAATAAATGCTGGAGAGGGTGTGGAGAAAAGGGAACACTTTTGCACTGTTGGTGGGAATGTAAATTGATACAGACACTATGGAGAACAGTATGGAGGTTCCTTAAAAAACTAAAAATAGAACTACCATATGACCCAGCAATCCCACTACTGGGCATATACCCTGAGAAAGCCATAATTCAAAAGGACACATGTACCAAAATGTTCATTGCAGCACTATTTACAATAGCCAGGACATAGAAACAACCTATATGTCCAACGATAGATGAATGGATAAAGAAGATGTAGTACATATATACAATGGAATATTACTCAACCATAAAAAGGAATGAAAGAGTGCCATTTACAGAGACATGGATAGACCTAGAGTCTGTTATACAGAGTGAAGTAAGCCAGAAAGAGAAAAACAAATATCGTATATTAACGCATATATGTGGAATCTAGAAAAGTGGTACCGATGAACATATTTGCAGGGCAGGAAGAGAGATGTAGACGTAAAGAATGGACATGTGGACATGGGGGGGATGAGGAGGGTGGGACGAATTTGGAGATTAGGTTTGACATAAATAAAAATGTCCATTTTTATTTATGTCATAAATAAATAGATAGCTAGTGGGAACCTGCTGTACAGCTCAGGGAGCTCAGCTCGGTGCTCTGTGATGACCTAGGTGGGTGGGATGGGGGTGTGGGAGGGAGGTCCAAGGGGGAGGAGATGTGGGTGTACATGTGGCTGATTCACTTCATTGTGCAGCAGAAACTAACACAACATTGTAAAGCAATTTTACTCCAATAAAATAAATAAATAAATAAAGTGTACTGGACTTCCCTCTGATAGTCTTTTCAGCACGGACTCTAGAACTTTTAGCATGGATCTAGAGTAGCCTTTTAGAGCATGAATCTAGCACTAGCTTAGCCTTACTACTAAGATGTGATCCCCCCTTACTCTACTGAATGTTCTGAGTGATGAACAAAGTCTCTCCATTCTGGTTCTGAATTTAGCTCGTAGAATTACTAGCTGAGCTTTTGTAATTGTTTGGTTTATTACTCCTCTGTAATTATTCTTTCTTCAGAAGTCACTATTTTCCTGATTCACGAAGTTTTCTGTTACACACATGCACAAATTTTTGTTCATCCATGAACTCTATGGACCCAATGTCAGATTTCTGGAGCACTTTCTCTGCTACACTGATCTACAAATCCTATCTTCCTAAGGATTCTCCCACCCAATTGAACTCTCTCCTCAATTCAGCAGAACCATAGGCTATGTTTGTGTTTCCTCTTCTTGTGCTGCATTTCAGGTTGAAATCAAGGTTACTGTGGGGCTTCCTTGTTTGTTTCCCTTATTTCAGGGAAGCCTGTTGTCTAATTTCTAAAAATATCATTACATATAATTTGTTCTGTTTTCTGGTTGTCTATAGTATAAACCCAAATTTCAATACCCCGTAATGAGGAAATTGGAAATATTTGGACCTATTTTTTCTTATTCCATTCATCAGTTATCTGTGGGTTTTGGAGAAAAGAACACCTAAGTTTAATTTGTCACCTTAACACCTATAGTTTCAAAGCAGTGAAGAATAACATTTTAACCATAACATATGGTATTTGGATGCAGTTATCCTAACAAAACTTCGTTCTTATTGTAAAATATAAGAAAAATCCAATCCCTTTAAATAAACGCTAAATACAAAGATAAAACGCATCATGAATTTATAAACATAAGTGTACCTCCCACTCATAGAAACTATTCCATGCACTCCATTTCTCATCACTAGATAAAAGGGCAGGAAGAAACTTATTTTAGAGCACTGTACATCGATCTCATGATTGAAATGCAATCATTTCCAGTTCTTGAAGTTCTTATTCAAACCAGAACTATATGTCTTTTTATTCACAGTGTTTTTCCATTCAATACAGGCATACTGCAGGTTCAGTTCCAGACCACTACAATAAAGTGAATATCAAAATAAAGCAAATCACATGAAGTTTTTGGTTTCCCAATGCATATAAAAGTTATGTTTACACTATACTGTAGTTTATTAAATGTGCAATAGCATTATATCCAAAAAAGTACATACCCTTATTAAAAATACTTTATTGCTGAAAAATGCTAACCATCATCTGAGACTTCAGTGAGTCATAGCAGTAACATCAAAGATCACTGACCACAGACCACCATGACAAATAGAATGAAAATGAAAAAGTTTGAAATATTGAGAGAATTACCAAAATGTGACAAAGAGACACGAAGTGGGCAAATGCTGTTGAAAAAAGGGCACTGACAGACTTGCTTTATGCAGGATTGCCACAAGCTTTCAATTTCTAAAAAACACAATATCTATGAAGCACAATAAAATGAGGTATGCTTGTAAATATTTTTTGTTTGTTTTATGGGAATTCTACACGCCTGGTCTGCATGCCTTGGCCTGGCCACTTATTCTTTCTAAACTTCACTATTCATAGCTTAAGACATAAGGATAATTTCTATTTTACTAGCTTACAAGGTATTACCAGGATCACATGAGATAATCTATGAGGTACCTTTTTTAGATGTATTGAGCTATATATATATCATACACATGTTTGTGGAGTCCCAATGTCCTTGACATAAGCCATTATAATGTATGTGAGAATATTTATTTTACTAAGAAGTTACTTTGATAGTGTATGTCCTGAGTCTCTCTTCCTGAAAAGCATTTGATTTTAACTATATGGAGAATTGGAACATTTGCATGCATTTCATTAAGAAAAGTAATGGGATCTCCAATTAGTATAGTCAAATATTCATTCATTATCCTCAGATTTAAATTAGCTTTTTAAAAATCATATATCTCCCTTAATTGGTAACCCACATTAAAAATAAAAAGAAAAAAAACTAGTAAATATGAATATCAAAGCTTATTGCCTGGTCTCTCTCTCTCTTCTAATCTATCATCCTATCCATACCAACCTACTTATTCCTACACTGGGTAGTTAAAAAAATTGTTAAGGTAACTAATAATGATACATAATACACGAAGATGAAAACATCAATTTGAAGCAAGCAACAAAAAGTAAACCTCTGGGTTTTTAAATATTCATCTTTATTAATTTTGTCCTCAATGTGAATAAGAGGTGTTCTGGATCAGAGAGAGATTAGTTATTAGTATTTCCATAATAATAGCTGTATTGTTTCCTTTGTTCCACTCTTACCCCAAGACAATACAATGAAAGCCAGATGGGAAAACTTATTTGAGTGGTCAGATACTCCCTAAGCAAGAAATGGAGAAAAATGGATTTTCTCAGCTGTCTCATGGCTGTCTTTCTCTCCAGTCCAAAAAGAAGACAGAAAAACCTTTGTTCCTTAGAGACAGGATGGAAAAGTTTCTAAGTTCTTACTCTAATCTTTTGGAATATAAATATATCACTCCAAAGGCCAGAGATGCCCCAGACTTTCAGGCTTCTATGACCTATAGATATACCTCCAAGGTCCCAGGTCTCATTTTCCATTGAAATTTTAACTCATACTTGTACCTATGGAATTAGATAAATGTCACTGGAGTTCTCTCACTCTCTATACTGGTGTATTATCTTCTCATGGCTTATTCTTAGGTCAGAGTACAAAATTTCTACAAAATTTATTCAGAAGATCCTTGATCTGCAGAAACACAAAAATATTTTCTCTATATTGCACAGTCATACAATGGCAAGATCATAAAATTTATATGAACAGCAAAAGTAGGAGAAAGTAGCTCTAGGTTAAGTCCTTGAAATTTCTCTTTTAATAAATCTCAGAAATCAACTAATTTCCTAGTTAAGAGACTCTCTCTTTAGAGTAAAATACATATACATAAGTCCTGTGCATATACACACACAGAAAACAACCAAGCAGAAAAAAAATCCATTATTTTCACTCAAAAGAAGTGACTATGTTTTGTTTTGTTTTTGTTTTACTTCCACTTGGGAAATTAAAATAAGCTTCACAGAAATTAGAGAACCAAAATATTTTGTTGTAAAATAGAGAGAAAAACTCATCAGGTTGACTTAAATGTTCTTTTGATTTTACTTTTTCAGATAAAGGGCTTTTTGCCCAGGGCATGTTATTGAAGTCAGATTTCCTTATTAGGAACAGAGCACTTTAGAGCTAGAAGACTCCTTCAATATTTAACAACCCTAATGGAATCAGAGCTAATTTTAGAAAATGTATGTCTAGGATACATATTGATTTGTAGTACTGATGAAGTTTGTGTTTCTTCAGAATTATATATTTCCAGTTACCTTTCTATGTTCTTATTACCCAGATGGGCTTTCTAACTGCTTTAAATCATAAATCTTTTAAAATTAGTATATCTTTTTAAAAATTTAATTTATTTTCTATTGGAGTATAGTTGATTTGCCATACTGTGTTAGTTTCACGTGTACAGCAAAGTGATTCAGCTATACATATACATATATCCATTCTTTTTCAGATTTTTTTCCCATATAGATTATTACAGAATATTGAGTACAGTTCCCTGTGCTATACAGTAGGTCCTTGTTGATTATCTATTTTATATAAAGTAGTGTGTATACGTTACTCCCGAACTCCTAATTATCCCTCCCCCCACCTTTCCCCTTTGGTAACCATAAGTTTGTTTTTGAAGCCTGTGAGTCTGTTTCTGTTTTGTAAATCATAAATGTTGACAGGAGGTAGATGCTTGGGATTTTTAAAAAAAGGTATTGACCTTTATTAGAGTTAATGTGATATCCTGAAAAGCACTGGCTTTGTAGAATACAGACTTGGTTGGAATCCTTACTCTGCCACTTACCACCTGTATGAAATTAGAAAGTGAGATAGGTTTACTCACCTATGAAATTACCCCCCATTAATACATGAGGACACAGGATGTAGAGGCACTGGATGAAGTATGGTTACATGCTGCAAACTTTTGGCAGTTTAACAGAGATATATAAATTGCTAGCTGTGTGTGTGCGACACAGTAAGCACTAAACCCATGGAAAATAACTTTAGTAAATTTCTAAAATAGAAATGATTTTTCTCTTTGTTCAATCTCTCATGGACCATCTAAATATCTCTGACTTTCCATAGCTCTGCCTTCTTCACCAACAGGAGGGTAACTCAGGACACAGTTGGAAAACTTCTTGTGCATCTTTTGAGGACTGCATTCGTTTGCATCACTTATACTGACAAGATCATTTACACACTTTCAACAAAGAGTGGTGCCTCAGTGTCCAGGAAAAGAATGCCTAGAAACTTCATTATGAGATTAAATACTCTAAAAGACAAGTTTGGCTTTCTTTCAACAAAAAAGATAAAGCGTTATGTAACACAGTGAGCAAAACAAATTGTTCCATTTTTGTTTCTTCTTGCTTTTCTGTTTTTTACTGTGTGTGTGTGTACATGTCTGTGTGTATATGTGCAGTACTCTGTAACTTAGGCTATTTGAGAGGACTTCTATTCAACTCTTTTCTCCAGATTTCCATTTCAGTTCCTCTTAAGAGCTCTGATCAGTAAAATGTAATGCAGCAACCTCAATACTATTGAATATTTATCTCCTCAATGGTTCAAAACTTTAAAAACAAACAAAGGAAAAATACACTGACAAAAACAACATTGCCTAAGACACGAGTTGGTATATATTTTCTGTAAGGGACTAGATAGCGAGTATTTTAGGCTTTGTGGGTCATGTGGTCTCTGATGTAACAACTACTTCTCTGCAGTAGCCATAGACAATACATAAACAAAGGGGTGTGGCTAAGTTCCAATAAAATTTTATTTATAAAACTGGTGGCCCACAGACCATCATATCACAACCCCTGGCTCATAAAATACAATGGATGCAATTTTATTTCTTAATTTTGTGGAATATCACAGAGCAACCTTCCAAATAGTGGGTTACAAATCATTACATTTAATATTCCACACTAAATACAGCTGGAATATCCTGTCTCTAGCAAGGAAAACTCCCAGGAATAAAATCCCTCCATCTGAGGGATAGGATTGAAATTTACCAATGTGAGTGAAAACTAAATTAAGATAAAACTGATAAAATTCTCCTTCCTGGTCAGAAGATCTGGTACAATCAACACCATTTTCTCCTTTCTCCACTCCAATCCATCATGCCAGATGTCCTTATCATAGGAGAAACAGGTCTGACAATATTTTTTCTGTGTTTAAAATTCTAACAGCTATTGTCTTCAGGATAAAGTATCATTCTGTTACTCTGGCAAACTGACTTCTTCATATTCCATCTTCAACCTACCTGGAAAGCCTTCTTTCACGGCACAATCCACCTCCCCAATCCCATTTAACATGTTCCATTGTTAACATCTCCATTGGTCACCCAATCAAAGGATCTGTCAGAATTTTAGATATGAGTTGACTTCATCTACATTGTTTTTAAACAATTTCATTTAACTTCATAGCAATACTCTCCTAGAGAGTTCATACCTTTGAGCAAATCTCATCATTCCATTAATATCCAACTAATTTTTTTTTGTCCTGCTTAAAAGACTATTACAGTTTCTACAAGAATGTATTACTCAGTTGAAGCAACTGAGAAAGTTCAACAAGGGAATGGCAGAAGCGAAGATTAGAGGGGCTCAAGCCGTAACAACAAACAAAAGAGGAAAACATAACACAAAAACAAAACAAAAGCACACTTCCTCACTTCATAGGAAGAGAATGAGAGTAAATAATTTTCTTGGGTGACGTCTCCTTAAGAATTAGGGAAAAATAAGTATGATTCTTAAAAGAAGAAACCAATGAAAAAAATTAAAACTCTCAATCTCAACTTTCTCTTTCTATTTCTGCTTCTAACCATGGCCACTAGCAGGCAGCAGGACCATCACCAACAAAGCACCGTGGAAAGCAAAGGCTCAAAATACTCCATATTTGTATGGCACGTGGCTAGAGTTTGAAACTGGAAGGGAATTTCAAACCTTATGCAGGGGCTGGTTACTTTGAAAGATTAAAAGTATTTTTTTTTTTGAGATTATCACTACTGTAGGACTTCTCTGTTATGCTCAGAAGTGAGAGAGCAGGATAATGGGAACCTCACACATTGTCTAAGGGACTTGGGCATACACAAAGCTCCACCATTTGCTGATTACCCTTGAATGGGTGAATTTCCTTTTTGAGACTCAGTTTTTTCATCTGTAAACTGGCTAAATTATTATTTAATTTAACTACCACATACTGTTAACACTGAACGAGCAAGTGACGGACAGAGTGAATGCTCAGGGTATAAGTTTTATTTCACCAAGCTTTTAATTTCAAGGCTGAATCAAGACTGTGCATTCTGAGTTAAGGAATATCCAGGTGCCAATACCCCTCCCTCCCTTAATGTTCTCTTTGTGAGGTGACAACTTTGGCCCCATGCGGAGCTTCTGGCACAGGTTTGAGGGCCATTCCCAGCCTCTGCTCCACGATTAATGAAGTGCTGCTGGTACAGTAACATCGAGATCAAGCTGTGCCGGAAGGTATAACTGTGGGTGAAAGCAGTCTACAGAGTTTGAATGGGCAGACCGTAGAGATGGTATCACATTCTTTCCCATTTTCAGAAGAAAGGCACGATCGATATCCAAGTTATTCGAAATATTACTATGACCCTGACTCCTACTACTTGATGGTCCATGAATAGCCCTTAGTCACAGTGATTAGGGGGCTTTTAAGCAGGCTTAGGTTAGCTACACAGAGACCCAAAGAAGCTCCCATTTTCAGGAAAATGAGAATTACTGTGAAATTTTTGTTCCGTCCCAGTGAATCCATAATATTTATCATCTGTTCTATAAAATGAGTGTAGCAATAATGTTATGATAAATTATAATCAAGTTCTTACATTACTATTTATTGAGTACCAACAACATGCAAGGTCTGGACTGTTAGACTCCGCAGGTGACATGTGAATGCTCGCCGTGGTCTCTGTCTTCAAAGGGCTTGCACATATTTCAGAAGATAAAGTGAAGATTATACTAATAATTTCTATGACTGCAAATATTTGAGAGCAGTGATAGGCAGAGGGTAACTTCAGATATATCACTTTATTAAGAAATAAACAAACTTACTCAATACTGTGGATTCCACTGTATCTAGTCTACCATAACAAGCAGAGAAGAAAGACTCACTCAAAGGTACTCACATACCAACATGCAGACTGTAGAGCAGAGCTAGGCAGGGTATCAGGAGTCAGGGGAAGGAAGGAGCAGCGCGTGCTATGGTGGGAATAGGGGTAATAGAAGTATCATGAAGAATGTGGTACTAGATGTGTTGGGTTCAGGGAGGGTAGACAGGGGATGATGGCCCCTCACCCCAGACAGTGATTTATTATATTTGTCAAATTGGAGGCAAAGGGTGGCATAGAATGAAGCATATGATGAAGCCACAAAAGACTGACAAGTATACTCTGAGTTCTGTTTAATCAACCTTGAACAAAGATGTTTCAGCTGAAATTGTAGGCAGATGAAAGGAGGGCCAACTGTGTAGGAGAACTCCCACAGGCATACTGATAAAAGGAGCAGGGGCACCAAGAACTGAACGGGCCAACCAACCAAACGGTCACTTGGCTAAAAGTAAAGTCCTTATACCGTTTTGTTGATAATCTTAAAATATCGTGCAAACAGTAGCTAGATAGGATAACTTATGTCTCCTTACATTTGACCATCAATGCTACTAAGAAATCCTCTTCAGAAAGGCAGAAGAGGCCAGAATCTCAGTCATTCATTGGTAATACTCAGTTTCTTGAAAAGAAAATGTAAGCTCTATGGACAATATCCTGAAATAAATGGTTACTTTACACAAAAAGTTTATTGAGAGTCTGTTAAATGCAAGGAACAAGCCTAAGCATTGGGGGTATAGTACCAAACAGAAAAAAATCTCTACATTACATTTTAGAACAGGCAGAGGATGAAAAATAAATACATGAATAAAAGTCTTCACTGACCAGGTACTAAGAAGCCTTCATTCACCAAGTGGGAAGGGGGGTACGGAGTGCTTAGATATTTGTTCAAAGACAGGTGCAATCTAAAATAGAGTGAACAGAGAATGTCTTGGTGAAAAGGTACTGAGGAAAGAGCTAAAAGAGGTGAGGGAGGGAGCCATAGGGATGTTGCCTTGAAGCGACAATGGGCTAGCGTGTCCATCCTGGGTACAGGGAGAAGGACAGAGTAGCTGAAGAGAGCTGAGAAGAGCCAGTGATGAGGTCCAAGAGTAACAGGGCTCCAGACCATGTAGGGACTTGTAAATCTCCACAAGGAATTTAGCTGCCACTCACCATTAGACGGCAAGCCACTGGAGGATACCAAACAAAGGAATTGACGTGGCATTGCTTCCATTTTAAGATGATCACTAACTACTTTTGGAAAAGAGACTATGAAGGAGAGGCAAGGATAGAAATGGTGAAACCACTGGTCAGGAGGTTACTGTAGTAACAGACTGTGGATTTGCTCAGAGTGGTAGCAGTGGAGGAGAGGAGAAAAGATTAGATGCAGAGTATATTCTGAAAGAAGAGCTTCTGGAGCTTCCTGAGAGATGGTGTATGGAATGTGAGAGAAAGAGAGGTGCCCAGGCCAACATCAAGGTCTTTGGCTTGAGTAGCTATTTTGATTGACAGCATTGTCATTTCCTGAGATGAGCGGGATGTGCGGAGGTGCAGTTTTGGGGATGAAAATCAGGAGTTTTGTTTCTGTGTATACTGAATTTGTTATGCTCACTAGACATCAAAATGGAGATGCCAAACAGACAACTGGAGTCAAGGAAATAATTCTGGGACCTATGAATTTGGCAATCAACAGCAGCGCAATAGTTTTTAAGACATGTGATTTGTTGAGATCTCCAAGGGAATAAGTATAGACAGAAAAGAGAATAAGTTCAAAGAGTGAGACCTGAGACCCTCCAATGTTTAAAGGTCTGGGATATGTGGAGAAATGAGTGAATCAAAGTTAAAAAAAAAAGCATCTAACGAGAGAGAAAAAGCAGGGCTTCCTTTCCAGTAAGGATAGTGTATCAAAAAAAAAAGAGAGGGTCAAATGACAAATCGAATATGACCAAGAAATGAAATTGGGACTGAAAATTAACCACAAATTTAAAATATGGAGATCATTGGTGACCTTGATGAGTAATTTCAGTACAGTAGTGGGTACAAAAGAGATTGTCTCTTGTACCTGACTGGAGCGGCTTAAAGAGAGAATGAAGAACTGAGAACAGTGATTATAGATAACTCCTTGAGAAGTTTTTGCTATAAAAGGAAAATAGCAAGGTTGCTGGAAGGGCATGAGAGATCAAGAGAGTTACTATAAATTGTTTAAAAATGAAAATTACAGCTTGTTGAGGAGTGAAGTGAAGTGTGACATAGTTCTGTAGGAATTGGACTTGTGGATAGGATCATGAATGCTATCACTTATGCAACTGGAGAAAATCTAATTGCATTTCATTTCATACCCTGTCACCACTTGGCTTTAAATCTATGTTGTTTAAACATTTTGACCTTACCGAAAGTTAGTGTATTCCCTAAAGCTCTTATGAAACAGTTAAATTGAAGGTGAGAAATAATGTCAACCCTTCAACAAAATTGAGAGTCGTATATGTATTATGCACTATTCATTAATTATCTCATTAATCTACACAGTGATCTTGTGTAGGAACCACTATTATCTTTAATTTGCCACGAGGAAACCAAAACTCTAGGAATATTAAGTAATTTGTTCAATGTCACTAGTTAAGTAATGTAACTATCAGAATTAAGAGGTGAAATTTCTATGCACTCTTTTTAGTCTGGGTCTGCCATTCCCCAGGAATAACCTTGTCCTTTTGGGTAGCAGAGTGAGTCAATTTTTTTATGGCTCTTGTTGCAATTATAACATGACATTTACTATGCATATTAATTTGTGGAAAGTAGGGTAATGATAAAAAAAAACTCCGAACTTGTCATTATTCTATCAAGTCAAAATTTCTACTTACAGTGAAGAGGTCTTGGAAAAGGAGAAAAAAATTCAGTAAAAGCATGGAAACATAGCATCCTGATGTTAAAAAAAAATCTTAAAGATCAAATAATCTGATATTCCCAATTTATAAATAAGGCACTGGGGCTCAGAAAATAAGTGATTTGGCAGAGGTAGCGGAATTAGTCACAGGTGAACACAGAGTTCCTGATTTTGAATCTGGTGTTCTTTTCAATGCACTTAAAACACAATTAATGGGCTGAAACTAGCTTCTACAAAAAGAATTGCAAGTTCCCCTTAATTAATGTGGTTTTGGAGTACTTTATAATGATATTTCTTTTAAAGTCAGACAGAAAACGCTAACCTTTATTCCAGTATTTCTGTGTGAAGTTTTTGCCATTTCTATTGTAATTTGAATAAGATTTTTTTTTATTCACTTCATTCTCTTCATTCACTTGAATTTACTGCCCCTTTTCTTCATGTTTCTCTTGGCAAAGGACATACAAGAATAAGTATTTTGAGTCTGCAGAGTGCACCGCCGTTTCTGACTTAGAATATATTCTTTATCATCTGTCATGCTTCCTGGGCCTCCACTATTGTGAATTCACTCTGTTAAGTCCTTAAGAAGGGGGGCTTCCCTGGTGGCGCAGTGGTTGAGAGTCTGCCTGCCAATGCGGAGGACACGGGTTCGTGCCCCGGTCCGGGAAGATCCCACATGCCGCGGCGCAGCTGGGCCTGTGAGCCATGGCTGCTAAGCCTGCGCGTCCGGAGCCTGTGCTCCGCAACGGGAGAGGCCACAACAGTGAGAGGCCCACGTACCGCAAAAAAAAAAAAAAAGAGGAAAAAAAAAGAAGGGGTGAAGGGATTGCTCTCTAAGTTGCTGGCTAGGAGAGGGAGAGGTGGACTGAGGGAAAGAGAGAAGGACGCTCAGGACGGCAAGCCTGAAGGGGTACCTGGATTGTGAGGGAGGTCAAAGGGAGAAAGTGGACATGCGCTTCACAAAGCTGGGAAGCCCCCAAGACACATACTGCTTCACTGCTTGTTAAAGGGTGATCCTAGTAATGATAAGGATTGGACACAAGAATGTACAACCTCCAAACCCCTCCCTGAAACCAAGATGGCATTCGATTGGAGAACCTCCTATGAGAGGTTGCTTCACTAATTTGCAGCTAAGATATGAGCGGACAGAACGTTCTCATATTTGTCTGATTTTTAAAATCTGCTTTTGTCTGATAAGCAGACTTCCCAGAGCCACTTTGATAGAAATCTGCTTCAGGGATCACTGTTTGTTTCTAAAGCTTTATATACTTTAGTGATGATGTTAATTTAAACACAGAAAGCTGTGACCTGAGAGTGAGAATAAATTATAAACTAGTTATATTATAATATTGCACTATTCCACACTAGTCACTTGATAGAGCTTTATGAGAAAAAATAAAGTTTCTTTTCCCCTCAAAAAAAGCACTAGTGTATAATAAGAACACAGAGCCATGCAGAAATTTTATCTTAATGTCTGCTTTTCACTTATTGATTATGGGTCACGAGTAAGTTCCAAAAATTTTTCTTCTTTGAAAGTTGTTGGCTGTTTCACCTGGTTTAGCCATGGATAATGTCACATCTCTAATCTTATAGACATGCTAGAAAGTTAGCTCAGCCATAACTAAAGGCATCAGACAAATGCCTTTAAGCCTTATCCTTTAACATGACACCATAAATAATTGGGATTTCACAATTGGTATTTTAAACATTGTTTATTCTAGTTTCCACAATTTAGACTGTAATAAAGGCAAGCTCAATATAGTTCCAACCTATCACCCAATTTAAAATGCTCTCTTTAACTGTCACTGTGAATGAAGCTGCTAAGTTCCATTTGATATGTGGATGAGTATTTGTTTGGTGATGGGTCAGATATGCTGAGTACGCCCATCAGTCTTCAACTATCTCTTGTAATGACCTGAAAGATTATCAGAAACTCTACTGGTAGAGATGCTCATTTGGATTAAAGTTGTTTCAATTACGTTCAAAATTTTTAGAAACACACGTGGATGTAGCCAGATAATAATCATGTTGCAAATTAGGTTTATTTCATTCAACAAATTTATATTGAATACAGTGTGTATATGCAAGGCACTGCTAGATTTGTGGTACCAGAGTAAGAAAAAGCCATTAGTTTGGCTGAGAACCACCTTGTTAGTGACTGTATATAACATTCCAAGAATCGAGCCCTGGACATCTGAGGTATTTAGATACTGGGGAGGGAAGGATGATGCAACAAATGAGACTAAGAAGAAGCAGTGAATAAGCATGGAGGAGATCCACAAATGAGCTAAACTCTTCAAAAGGTGAAAGTCATCAACAGTGTCAAAGGTTGTAAAAGGTCAAGTTAGTGAAGATTGAGAATTGACCACTGGATCTGGCAAAGGTGCAGATCAGCGGTAACATTGACAAGAAGTGTTTCATTGAGTAAAGGATGAAAAGTATGTTTGGAGTAATTTCAAGAGCAAATGGGGAGAGAGGAACTGTACATTCATCTTTCAAGAAGCTGTGCTATTAAAAGAAGTCAGGAAAGGAGTAGTAGCTGGGTGGGAGGTAGGGTGATGTAAAAGAAGAAATGCTTTTTGAAAAGATATAAAAATGGCAGCATATTTGTATACATACTAATTGAGAGTATTCAGTTTCAAGAAAGAACTTGCCAGAATGATGATACTGGGGCTAGGGGACAAGAAGAAACGGAATCCAATATATTAATGGTGGGTAGACCTTAGAGGAATGGGCAGTACATTTATAGAAACAAGAGAGAACTAGTCTCTTGTCTTAAGAGACTATTGTCTTAAGACTTAATCCAGACTAATATGAAAATTTCCAATATGAATCTACAAGATGAGCCTGGACAGGGCACGAAATATACAAAATGAGTTGGGAGCATCTTGTAGTTCTAGAAAGTAAGGAAGCTCTCAAACAAACGAAAAAACAAACCCAAACCCACATTGATGGGAATATGTCAAGAGAACACAGGGGGCCAGCTGAAAGATCTCTCAGTAGCCAAAGGGACAATTTGAGCAACAAAGGCAATAACATGGTTTTGGACCATAACACAAAGTATCAGTTAATATCCATGAGCCCATATTGATATAAATAAAAGACTGAACAAGTAAATTAATGAGGGAGAATAGACAAATCTCCCATAAGGAAGAATCAAAAAATTGATGTAGAAACGTGCCCCCCCCCCCGCCAGAAGGAGCCCTACCCTTTGAGCATGGGCTGTGCATAGTGATTTCCTTTCAAAGAGTAGATAGAATAATATGGAAGGAGGAAAAAGTATAACTTTAAAGTGGAAAAAGCTGACAAATGCTACCTCAGCAAAGCAGTCCATGGTAACATCAGTAATAAGTCATGTTGACAGCATGTACTCTTTATATGATGTGATGAAAAGTGGCACTTGATTTTGTTTTCTATCAAGTCACCATAACTCCAGTCTAAACATGAGAAAAACATCAGAAAAACCGAAATTGAGGGAAAGCCTACAAAAAACCTGACCAGTATGCTTCAAAACTGTCAAGGTCATCAAAAATAACGGAAGTCTGAAAAGCTATCACAATCTAGAGGAGCCTAAGGAGAAATGACAACTAAATATAATGTGTCCTGGATGGAATCCTAAAACAGTAAAAGGACATTAGACAAAAACTATGGCAATCTGGATAAATGTAGCCTTTAATTGATAATATCAATCTTGGTTCATTAGTTGTGACAAATATACCAGAGTAATATAAGGTGTTAACAACAGGAAAACCTGAGTTGTGGGGTCCATGGGAATTTTCTGTATTGTCTATCCAATGTTTCTCTAAATCTAAAATGCTTCTAAAATTCAAATGAATTCAAAATTAAACAAAAATAAATATAATTCTAAAATAAAAAAAGTGAAAATTTTGTTTATTGACAGCAGAATGACAAGATGAAAAGCAATATTATCACATTTAACAATATTAACAACAGTTTCATTATATTAGCTAATATAAAATCCATATTCAAGCACTGAAATTTCAAAAGTCCCATTATAACATCTTGTTACACACACACACACACACACACACACACACACACACACACACACACACACACACACACCCCTATACATATAGTTATGTCGTAAGATGGGATTCAACCCTTCTTATTTGATTGAGCACCTAGTTTCTTGTCTGGCCATCTATGAATTCTGCATCTTTACAATAAAGTTCTAATTTTATATTAAACTTGTAATCAAAAAAGTCCTAACTAATGCGTTCCTCACATTCAACAAACACAAACCTCCCCTCTTCCTCCCTCAAAGCTGCCCCTCCTTCAAAAGATCCACCTTTCAGTGGTGAAAAAGTTAAACAAACCAGAAACCTGGGGCAATCCTTGACTCTTTTCTTTTGCCTCCTCTATCAAGCAATCACTAAGCCTTGAAGATTCTAGTATGTAAATAGTCTTTGGAATCATCTACTCGTCACTATTCCTGCAGCCACTCCCCTGCTCAAATCACCTGTACACCATCAATAACCTGTAAATTCTTTTTCTGCCTACAGTCGTGATTTCTGCTGATCCATTATCCATAGTAAGCAAGCCATCTAAAATACCAGACCAACTTCTGCATTCTTCTGCCTAAACCTTTTGCTTCTCTTTGCTCTTAGGCTAGAGTCCAAATCCTCTTAAGTGACTTAGTGGGCTGTACATGATTTGACTCTTTCCTAACTTTTCGTTTCTCATTTCTATTCAACTTACACTTGATTTTCTGGCAATATTAAACCTCTCTCTGTCCTTCAAATGTGTCAAGCTTCTTCCTACCTCAGGGCCTTTGCATGTGCTGTTCCTTGCCCCTGACCCCTCTTTTCAATATCTCTCACACAGTCACTGAATTTCTCGTATTATGATGCTTATAATACCCAATTACATTTGCTTGATTTTTTCTTTGCCAAGCTGTGGCTTCCTTGAGGGCAGTGACCTGTATCTTGTGCACCACTGTTGAATAAATGAATAAACATATACCCATAATCCCATCAAGACATACAAATACAAATATGCTCATTAACATTTCACTATATTTATTTTATATCATATTTCTTTGTCTATCCATTCCTCTATCATCCATCCATCCTCCATCTTATTTTTATGCATACCAAATTATATTGCAGACATTAGTATACTTCCCCCTAAGTACTTCAGCAAGCATATCATTAGAGTTTAATATGTGTTGACAGTTTTTCTTTTGATGTAAAATTTTCATGCAATGAAATGCACAACCTCAAGTGTACATGCATTGAATTTTGATGAATGCACATACCTGTGTTACCCAAATTTCTATACAAGTGAATTATAAAAGAACTGTCACTCAGAAAATTTCCTCCTCCTCCTTCCTAGTCAACTTCTCTCAAAACCTATTCACAGAGATTTTACTCATCATAGATTATTCTGTCCATTCTGGAAGTTTTTATAAATAGATTTACACTGCATGTACCCTTTGTGTAAGGCTTCTTTATTTTAGCATTCCATAGACAGAGATTCATTCATGTAGTTCATGTATCAGAAGTGTGGTTCTTTTCCTTTCTGAGTACTACTCCATGATGTGTATGTATATGTATATATATATATATATGTGTGTGTGTGTGTGGGTGTATATACATATATATATATATATGTATACACACACACACACATATATATATACACATTAGCATTTTTTTATCCATTCTATTGATGGAGACCTTGGCTGTTCCCAGCACTTGGCTATCATGAGTAAAGCTTGAATGAGCATTCTTGTATAGTCCTTTTATAAATATATGTTTTCATTTCTCCTTGGTGAACGCCAAGGAGTGAAGTTTCTGGATCACAGGGTATGTATATGTTTAGTTTTATAAAAAATTGTCAGATCATTTTCCAAAATACTGCGAACAATGTATGAGAATTCTAGTTGCTCCAAATCCTCTTTGTCATTTTGTGTTCTCGCCCCTTTTTAATTTTAGTTATACTGGTGGGTTTGTGGTGATATTTCATTTTGGATAAGTTTTCAGTTCCCTGTTGAAAACTTTTTTATGTGATTATTGTCCATTTGTATATCTTTTGTAAAGTGTCTGTTTAAATATTTACCCATTTTTAATTGGGTTAATTGTCCTTTACTGAGTTGAAGATCTTCATACAGTTTGGAGATTAGCCCTTTGTCAGATATATTTCTTGTTAACTGTTTTCTCCATCCTGTTACTTTTTATATTCATTTTCTTAATATTCTTTTAAAACGTAAAATTTATAATTTTGAAGAAATTTCAATTTACTAAATTTTCTAACGTTTTCAGGGTTTTAGTTTTGGTCTATTATCATCTTGAATTTGTGTTTGTGTTTGTGTGTGTGTGCCTGTGTGTGTGTGTGTGTTAATTTGAAGGTGGGTCAAGGTTCTTGGTTTTGCATATACATAGCCAGCCTCTTTTGTTGAATTGCCTTTCTTTGGATTGGATAGCTTTTGCACCTTTGACCAAAAGCAAATGACTATTTCTGAGCTCTCTATTTTATCCTGTTCACGTCCTTTTCAATCCCCAAGCTATGACCACATTGTCTTGATTACGGCAGCTTTAAAGTAAGTCTAAAAGCCAGTGTGGGTAACTTATATAATTTTGCTCTTCTTTTGCAGAATTAAAAAAAATTCTAGATCCTTAGCATTTCTCTATAAAATTTAGAACTCACTTGTTAATTTTTATTTTTTAAAGAGCCTGCTAGAAGTTTGGTTGTGATTTTACTGAATTTATACATGAATTTAAAAGAATTGATATCAACAATATTGAGTCTTCGTGTTGCATCTCTATATTAATTTAGATCTTTAATTTCTATCAACAATGTTTTGTAGTTTACAGTGTACAGCTCTCAGATGTCTTTGCTTAGATGTATTTCTACATATTTAATGCTTTCAGTGCTCTTGTAAGCAGAATTGTTTTTTATTATTTCATTTTTCTATTGTGAGGTCTTAATCTACGGATTTATCTATTGTTTCATAGATTACTTAGAGATGTTCATCAGCAAGTATTGGCAGTTGTATATCTTTCTTTCTAGTCATTATTCCTTTTATTTCTATGCTTTATTGTAATGGCTAGGAACTCCAGTACAATCTGAGTAGAAATAGAAGAGTTGGCAATATTACAGTATCCCTGATCTTAAGGGAAAAGTGATAAATATTGAATGATTAATATTATATTGCCAATAGACTTGTCATTTGTGTACTTTATGAGATTAAGATAGCTTCCTGAGAAGTTTACTGAAAGCATTTCATCTGTATCCATTGAAATGTCCATATGGTAATTTACACGGATTGATATTTGAATGTTAAACCATATTTGCATCCCTGTGATAAAACTCTCTTTGCTATATACAGTTCACGAAGATTTTCTTAAGGATTTTGACACCATGTTAATGATAGATATTATTCTGCATTTTTAGTTTTGTGTGTGTGATGTCTTTGTCACATATTTAATATTAAGAGGTGAATTGGGAAGTGTTCTTAAAAATGAATTGGGAAGTGTTCTCTCTTCCTATATTTTCTGAAGAATGTTATTTTTAGATTGTTGAATAGAATTCACGAATGAAACTACCTTGAGGGACATTTTGTGTGTATGTGTGTGGAGGAGGTTTTATGATTACAAATTCAATTTTATTGAGAGGGTTATTCAGATTTTCTATTTCATTTCATGTCAGTTTTAAATTGTAATTTACAAGGAAAATGTATATTTCATGTATGTTGTCAAATTTTTGGTATAAAGTATTTCATAATATTCTCTGATTATTCTTTTAATATCTGTGGTACCTTAAATGATAATCTTTTTATAATTTCTAATATTGGTAATCTGAGTTCTCCCTCTTTTTTTTCTTGACAAATCTAAAGAGGTTTATCAATTTGTTGATCTTTTTAAATAACCACCCTTTGAATTTGTTTATTATTGCTACTGTCTGTTTATTTCACTGAATCCATCTATTATCTTTATTATTTAATTTATTCCACTTATTTAGTGTTTACTTTTTTATGCAAACATTTGATCTTTTTGTCATAGTATTTAAAATATTTAAAACCATGACATTTCCTTCAAGCATTAATTTAGATGCAATTCAAACACCTTGACGTCTTTTATTTTTATTATCATTCCTTTCAAAATATTGTCTAATTTCTTTTAAGATTTCTTCTTTGATTCATGGATTATTTAAGAGTGGGTTATTTAATTTCCAATATTTGGTAGTTTTTACATACCCTTTCTCAAGCTTTGTATGATATCATTTTTAAAAACATGTATTGCAATTTGTTTTATGGCCAAACCTATGTTCTAATTTGTTAAACATACCTTGAAAAGAATATGTATTTTGCAGTTACTGGGTGAAATGCTCTATAAACAACAATTAGGACAAAGTGGTTGATAGGATTATTTAGATCTTCTATTTTTACTTATATTACTTGTTTATCTGTTCTGTCAACTGCTGAGGGAGGAATGTCAAAACATTCAATTATGATTTGGAATTGTTTATCTTTTCAATTTTTAAAATATTTTCTTCATGTTTTGGAAGCTTAGCTATTAGGTTATACACATGTACTATTATTTTTTCTTTATGGTGAATTTACTCTTTTATCATTATGCCATTATGGAATGCCCGTCTTTTTGGGAACTGTACTCTACCTGATATCAATACAGCTTAGCTCCGCATTCACATATTTACTGTTTCCATAATGTACTATTTTTCATGCCAACCTACCTGTGCCTTAACATTTAAAATGTGTCTCTTGTAAGATGGCAAGTAGTTGGGTTCTGCCTTTTTAGTGGATTCTGACAATCTGATTTCTAATTGGAAAGTTTAATCCATTAACATTTAATGTCATGAATGATATGGTTGTATTTAATATTGAATTTCTGTTTGCCTCTGATTTTGTTCCTCTGGTTTTCTCTTCCTGCCCTTCTTTGGATCTTTGAATTATTTGATTTCTTTTTTACTCTTATCTACTGGCTTTTTGTTTATCGATTGTTTTTATAGCAATATCTCTCTGCTTTAGTTTAAAGCTTTTGTTTTAGAGGTTACAATATTTACAGTTAATATTGTATAATTTCACGTAAAATGTAAAAACTTTGCTATCATGTTAAATCCATATCTATGTACATATGATACATATATCTTAATACATATTAACCCAACAGCTGTATATTTAGATAAAACATATATAGTATATACATTTATACATATGATACATATACATCACAATTTTTTGCATTAATTTTGGCGCTTAAGGCAAGAAGATTTTTACTTAGATAATATTTTCTCTAGGTTCTTCTCAAAATGATGCCTTGTTAAAACTGCCAGAATCTTTTACCATCTTTATCAAACCATGAAATCTAGGTAGAAAGGCTTTTCATGTGACTGGGATTGATTTTGCTTATTTGCTTTTAGCATAAGAGGATCTTGCTGAGAAGTGAAAGCAGCCTAGAGCCTTCACTCTCACATAATAGGTTTTATCTGCTAACTTTTTAGAATAAGTGAATCTCACTACCTCTCTGCCCTCTTTTCCAGGCAGTTCCTAGCCTCAGATTACAGTGAGACATACTACTCCACAAAAGGAGAGCAGATCACCAAGCATCCTCAGATCATGGTATCTTATGGGACCTTCCTATGTCTCTTCTCTGAAACTATTGTTTCCTCATATGATTTTTAAATCCCATCCTAGCTTTACAAGCAGCTTCAGAAAGTGTTACATCAGAAATTACTCCTGCATTGACTACCATCACTGAATGATTCTAGAACAGAAACTATGACATTCTGACCTCTAAAGGAGATTGATCACTGCCTAACAAGCAAATCAATGACTGCTAATGTATTTTCCTTTACCACACTGACTTCTATGTACCCAAAATGGGGTTAAGTCTGGAGGAAGGGTAAAGCAGGACACCAGAGAAGTATAAGGTACCATGATGGAATAGTAATTAAGCTAAAGGATAAAACTTCAAGACATGAAACAAGTTTAAAACCTCCATCTAACTGACCCTTACGGGAGTCAAATCCTCTTGCCCTGTCCTTCTGATGCACCAACACTGAGTCCTCTCCTTGTTCATTAATCATGAATATTATTCCAATGGATATGAGTTCTATTTTTATATTTATTCCCCTTTACAGAACATGCCCACTGCAGCCTTCTAGCCAAGGATGACTTTATTCTCTTCTATTAAATGTATACTTTTAAACCATATTGCCTCTGTTTAAGGCAGCTATCAACTATGAAATCTCAGTCATAATGCAATCTTTGTAAAATAGAACAGTAAGAAAACTGGGTAACATTCTTTTATACAGTGAGTGGTTGTTCGTCTGTGAGAGTCTGAGGTCCAGGACCATGGAAAGTGTCACACATAGGCAGAAGCTGAACATAAGGAACTGATGGAAAGAGAAATTATTTGGCGGAATCACCATGGATGGAACACCCAGTAGGGAGTAATAAAGATACCAACTTGATCGAAGCAGAGAGGCAGGAGACAAAGCCACGAGGGGACCTGGTTGGAGAGTGAGACCTAATTTCTGCGATCATCAAAAATTTTGACTTTATTTCATAGGCAACTGGGGGAAATTTATAATAATAGCACAGGAGGGGTAGTCTGATAGGATTTTAAGATGGATTAAAAAAGTAATATTTCAAAGGAAAAGGGTCACATTTCTGAGGTTAGCATCAACTAACAGACTCTTAAATTTGTGAGAGAAGAATTCATACACTGCTTCACACAAAGTAATCATGCAATTAAAATAAAAGGCTTCTAAAGTAGCTTCGAAATTTTCCAATGAAAGAATGCAGTGAATGAATGCATGAATGAATGCAGAAATGAACATAAGTGTAGTTTGTGAAAATGAAATAATGATGTATTGTGAACATAAAATATGTAGATATTTATATAATATCAATACATGTACTTACATCAGTAGCCTCTTCATCTATTTTAGGATCACTGTTTTTACCAAGGATCCATCATACATGAATTTGATTGTGCTGCCAGTATCAGCACATGTAACGGTCTGAGGTATGCACCGTATCTTTCTACCTTTATGAGTTTTCCTATGAATTTTCAAAGACATTCACTTCTCTTTTCTTTTTAAGACCTTTAAATAGAAAAATTAATGGAAAAAAGCTACTGTATATTTTCAGCATGAGGATCCACTCCAGCCCATTGTTTATGTTCATTTTTGACAAAAAGATGTAAAGCACAGCCCTAAGCAAGACAAGTTTTTCAGTATATGATCAAGGGATTCAGAGTTGGAAGGTGACTAGAACTCATCCAGCCTGTCCTCTCATGTTACAGATCAGGATACTGACATCAGAGACTTCCTCCTGAGCATTCATTTTGCTGGTGGTTGAACTCTGTCCAAAAACCAGGCCTCCTAATTTGTAGGCCTGTGAATTCCCACTGCATCACACCACAACGCTTCACAGCTTTTTACTTTAAATTAGGCAGTGTTTCCAGACTCTGGAAAGTAAAAAATGTCAGAAGTAAAGCCTATATTGTTGTCTCTAGATCTTGGGCTCAAGGACAAAGGAAGAAGATGTGGGGAGGCAAAGAGCAGAAGAGCAAGAAACCTGTGTCTTCATTTTTGAGGATTTTACTTGAGTAGGTCCCAGAATTTTAAAGAATGAGAAACCCTTTAATGACACAATTACCACATAATAGTGTCTGTACCTTCATATATTTACTCTGTAATTAATGAATGATGGACATGAAAATTCACAAAATTTTTGCAAGAACTCACACTTGCCAGAGGTCCTCAACCCTGGGTGGGAATTGTTACTCTACCTATGCTTCAAAGGAGAGGTTGGGCTGTTAAACTTCTGAAAATCCAGATGAGCTGACTCTCAGAAAAGTTATTGAGTCAAAGGTTACATGCCATCTCACCTCTTTGTCTCTCAGAATACCTGGCTACATGCTTACATGAGGCCTTGACTCTGCAGTTTCCCTTTCTTGAAAAGGCAAACTCCATAAAGTGGAACAGAGAAATATTGTGTAAGTAATGTAGCAGTAAAATGAAAGAGATCTTAAAGAGACCATTGTATTCCCAATTTCCACAGGGGGTTCTTCAGGGTGAGTGACCGAAGGTACCTCATTGAACCAGTGAAATATTCAGATGAAGGAGAACATGTGGTGTTCAAATATAAACCCCAGATGCAGCAACCTGCCAATTATTCCTGTACAGAACTCAGTTTTACCAGGACAGCTGTTCCAAATGACAATACTAAATCCATGGAAGACTCCAAAATGGAAGTGAGTGCCTTATTTTTAAATTATCTTTATCCCAAGTCAAATGCCTCTTACTTTCTTACTGATCTCAAGAGAGAGATTATGAGCCCAATTAATGAAGTGTATAGGCTGCCTGAATCTGAATCTTCATTGTTTGAAATCTGAAATGTCAAACTTTTGTTTTTGTTATCTACACAGAAAGTGTTCATTCCCTACAGCAAATCCCAGTTTGTCTCATCAGTTTCTAAGAAGGGGCATATCTACAATCCTACATATAGATTTATAGTATTAGGGCTATAAGTGGTTGGAAAGAATGAAATTTACATCTTGAAATCTCTCTTAGATATTGTCTTTTCTTTCCTTGTCTTTCCTGCCACTTTTTTGGGAGGAGCTGTTGATGATAAGCCAGGTTATCCCCCTTTCATCACGCCAAATATTCTAATTGTTAAGGTGGAATTTCTAGTAGAATGAAGGCACAATGATAGTCCTCCATATTTTAGGCTTTTCTATACTTGTTCATATCAACTTAAATCCCCTCTACATGTTAGCCTTTAAGATGTGTGAGTGTTTATTTTCTTCACATATCCACGGTGTAGACTGTGTCTGAAACTTACTAGATGCCTAATAGATGGGGTTTTTTGATTGAATAAATCAATAAATAAATGATTACTTAGTTCAGAAAAGAATGACAGTCAAATATTTGAACAATATGCCTCTGGTTTATATTCAAGAGCATATGCGTGTACCTCAATGCATGACACTGAAAGCTGAAAACTTAGAATTTCTTGGTATTGTGTTTTATAAAATAAAAGATCTATAATTAACAACTTTCATATGTTTCCTTGGAATTGACACTCCCATAAAGGGAGACTGGGAGATAGAAGAGGAGTAGAAGGAATACAGTCACTCCTGTTGGCCAGTTATATGTCTTGCTCTCAACTGTAAATGGTCCTTTTACATGAGCTTACTTAGTAAGCATTTACTTTGTAAATTAAAAAAAACCCTAAATGTTAAAAACTGGATTCATGATTCTTTGTTTATAATCCTTATTTTACCTGAAAGACTAAACAAAAATAAAAAGGGTAATAAAATATGGAATGTTGTTTCAGGTTTACTAGAATCTGATGCATAGAACCACACGTTTTAATAATATAGTGGGTTTTATTTACCTACATTTCTAGAATTATTAGATATACTCCTGCATGTCAACTTCCAATAATACTAACATTTCTCACCTTGAAAATTTTAGCTTAAAATGTTAAGATAAGAGACATTAACCGTACTTCATTCAATTTTCCATAAACTTCCAGAGTATGGAAAAGGAAAAGTATATTGAACTGTTCATTGTTGCTGATGATAACATGGTAAGTTTTCAGAGAAACATTTGCTCCCCATTCATTCTTATAAAACTATAGTTGTGATTTTTAACAAAGAGAAAGTAGTATTTCAATCAGAATTCCATTCCAGGTTCCATGTTCTGTTTTTAGCTTCCCCAGACAGGCATATATAAGAGATGATAATGTCCTTTGGCAGTACAGCAGACTAAGCCAAAATAGAACCTCCCTCCACATCATGAACATACGGAACTGATGAACAAATTCAAAAAATTGAAAATATGTTCACCATCTATAGTTGAGCTAAAAAAAACACAGAAAATCTCCAAGTGCTAAAAATGAGGCAGAGAATCTCCATCGAAACAGTAACTAAAATTCAAAGGCATGGTGACACAACACACAGTATACAGAATATATTGCATAAGGCCCAGAGCCACAAAGGGCTGTCCCATCTCTGAAAGGAAACTGGAAAAGCTCTCTAGTGAAACTGCAGAGAGAAAGGAAACGTTTTGTTTGTCTGCCTGTAGCAATGGGCAGGGAAAATGTTATGCATGAGAAAACAAAATCCTAAGCCTGTGTCCTGCACTGATGTGGAGCATGACATACTTTTCTTTAGATACAGAAATGCCACGCCAAGCTTTCAACAAAAAAACTGATCAGAAATTCGGTAAACTGCTAGACTCCAAGTCAAAAATGCCCTATAATCATAATCCAAGGTAAAACTAATCACACGAGGAAGAGTCAACCAACATAATGAAAAGAAGAATGAGCTCTCCAAGAACTGCAAATCATCCAACGATATTTCAGATTATACATCTTACAGCAGAGTATAAAAAGATATACAACAACAACAAAAAACATGGTTACAGGGTAAGAAGGGTTGTTTTTTACATCTCTATTAGAAAATTTTAGGCTAAGCAGGGAAAAAATTCAACAAAAATAGAAAAGATTTGAACCACATAAATATAGGTTTGATCTAATCAATTGATGGATGTATACTGCAACCAGAAAAAAGACAATATGTATTCATTTCACGTTCAAACAAAACATTTTCAAGAATTAAACTGACATTTTGCCACAAAGGAAGTAAAACAGATAGGAAAGATATATATGGAGAAGATCACCGCTTTTTTTTAACCACAACCAAACTGGAAGGTATAACAAAAAAATTGTTAAACTAGACTACAAAACGAAAATTGATTTGGAAACTAAAAGAAAAATACATTGCCAAATATTAATTGACTAAACAAGTCAAATCTGAAAGTATGAAATATTTATAATAGCAAAAAGAAAACATTAGTTGAGATAAATTTTTCTAGATGCAGGTGGCATAACAGTAATTAGAAGGACATTTGTAGATAAACATTTATATTAAAAAAGAAAGAAATTTAATGAATTAAGAGTCTAACTGGAAAAGTTAGAACATAAACACAGAATGAAACCAAAAAAGAGAAGGAAAAATAATTTTAAGAATGGGTAAAATTGACAAAAAGCACAAGACAAAAAGAAACAAAGTCAAATGCTAGTCCCTTGGAAAGATAAATGAAATAGAGGAACTTCTGACAATACTTATTAAGACAAAAATAGAAGTACAAATAAAATTAGGAATGAAAGAAAAACATAACTATAAATATAGAAAAGGTTATATGTATATCATTAAAAAATATATGTACAACCTTGTGCCAATAAATTTATGAGTAGAAGAATGTAGTACAATGTTAAGAAGCTGACTTGAGAAGAAATAGGAAACTCCAAAAAGAATGTTACATAGTTTTAAAGTTAAACAAGTAGTCCACAATCTACTGACAAATAACTAGGCTCAGATGAGTTTAAAGACAAATTTTACCAAAATTTATTGTAACAGAAAACCCCATCTTTTATACACTGTTTTCAAGAATAGGAAACATTCTTCACACATTTCATAGTTATTATAACGTTCATATTAGTTATCTACTGCTGTGTAACAAACTACCCAAAACTTAGTGTGGGTCATTTATACAGTTGCAGTAATCTGGTGTTTCCACTGGGCTGGCTGGATGGTGTAACCTGGCCTTAGCCACTTGTCTGGTACATAGTGTTGGGTTTGGCCCACGTGTCCCAAGTAGACAAGCCCGTTCTTCTGGTATTATAGCTGGGCATCAAAACATCATGAGAGACCAGGCTTCAATGTACAAGAGCTTTTCAAGCTTCTGCTTATAGGACACTTATAAATGTCTTATTAACTAAAGTCATATGGCCAAGTCTAGAATCAATGGTTGAGGGAACCACACATCGGTGCAGATACCCGGAAGAGTGATTCCTTAAGGGTCATTACCATAACAACCTATGATGATACTGATAACAAATCCAGACAAGAAAGTAAAATTATAAGCCAATCTCACTTACAAATACGACTGCAAATACCCTAAAAATATTTGCAAACCCAATCCAGCACATATCAAAAGAAAAAGTGTGCATAACAATGAAGGTTTACTCTAGTAATGCAATGGATTTGATGATTAAGAGGACATTTATGGGCCTATCAGGAATAGTTTCAGTAGAATAGTGGCATTTAAATCAATGAGTAGTAAGTTGAGGAGTGGGTAGGAAATGAAAATTAAAGGGATTCTAATGTAATATCTTTGGGGGTATTCAGATATTTACGATAACAGGCGAGCAATGGAATGTTAACTATAGGATAATTGCAGCATTCAGAAAAGGCATTTTTAAAATTATTATTATAAAAGAAGCTTGACCACTTGCATGTATCTCTACGGGATACCTTATGTTATTATTAAGTGTATTTTATTAGGTCTAAACTGATAATGCTGAGAACAAGTACAAATAGGGAATCCATTTGTAAGAAGAGAACAACATAGAAAATTAGCTGGAGCAGGAAACTGCTTTGTCTTCTTAGCCTTTTCCTGGAGAGAAAGGAGGGGAAACCACAATTTCTTGTCCCTCTCCATCCTATCCCTGGCTCCAGGTCCTTGATTACATGCTCCTTAGTTTGTAGCCACCATGGATACAGGAGTGCGGACAAAGCTGTTTTTTGCAATATAATGGTTGCTGTGGAGCTTTAGTAAGTTTTGTTATGAATATGGACTCTAAAGCACACTTATCAGTTGGTTTAATAAATCAACATAATGTAATATATTTAATGTGAAGAGGGAACAGAGTCATAAAGAAAACCTTAAAGTAGTGCCAAGGTGAAGCATGACTTTTGAAACTGCTATATCTAGTTACTTTATATAAAACATGTTATTTCTGCATAAGTTGCCCAGATATTTTAGCCCTCTGGAAAGAAAGCCAATGAATTTTTTTCTTCGAAATATCTCATGATGTTGAATTTTTATTCAACTCCTATGATTAATGAGTATTGATTTGATGTCTATATTTCCAGTATCGCAAGAATAATCACCCTAACAAACTGAGGAATCGAGTTTGGGGAATGGTCAATTTTGTCAACATGGTAAGATTTGATACAGTCTGAATCAAGCCAAAAACACAAATGGAAAGAAACTTTTAGGATAGATCTCTGCTGGATTTTTGTAGTAATACTGATATTAAGACAGCCCAAAACGTAACAGTTCACCAAGTAGTCTAGCAAAATTCCATTGAAAAAAAAATCACAGCAACAAATGCATCATAGCTCTAAGTTTTTGGTTTTCTAAGTAAATGACACTTAATATTTACATAAGTTTCAAATATTGGTCACTATCACAAAATTTATAAAGCAATGTACAAAGATTTGAATACCCATCATGAGTAGATCAAATCCACTATTTTAAATCACTCTTCCATGACCTCTGCATAGCAAAAAGTCTTTCAAGCTATAATTTATTGCCCATGTTTAGACAGAGAAATCAGGGGAAATATTTCTGTAAAATTCACTGAAATGATTAATTCGTCTAACATGAAATGAACTAGTATCCTGTCAAAGAAGCAAGACTGTGAATTATACACATCTTTTTAAAGCTGACTCCTTCTGACCAGCTCCATTACCAGGATAAAGAGGCCCCAAAGAAAGACACTGTAAGAAATCGCTCCTTTAGATCAGTGGTTTTTGCATTCACCAGCTGAAGGACATTTGATCTTTTTCTAGTTTTTCACTAGGATGTTTGGGGCCTGAATCAGACCTGAGTGCACTGAATTCCCAGGGTAGATGAGGCCACCAGTTTTGCTCCGCAGATGGGGGAAGCCACGGGCTGAACTCTGTTCAAGTTCCGCAGTTGAATGGGCTATGTAGCGTCTCACAGTGAGGGTCCCTGGTCAGACAGGCTGAAGTCTATATTCAGCAATGAGCGGGGCTGCAAATTAAATTCCCTGCTTGGGCACAGCAGGAGAAGCAGCCCTGAAACTGGTAAAGCTCTTTGTTTGCTGCCTTAACTCAAGCTGACCCCAAGTTTCCCAGCTGAATAGGAGTACTGGCTTTGCTTGCAGACTGCTGGCTCTGTCTGCCCTTCTCTCAGCTTGAGCACCGCTGGGATGCATATCTTTCAGGTGTTCTCACCAGCCCTTCGGGTCAGATGGGGCTGGAAAACAGTCTCCACAGTGCGCGGGGCTGTCTCAGCCCCCTAGCATGGGCAGGAGGCGGAGGAATTGCTTCAGGGTACTCTCAATTTCCCAAACAGGACTGGAGGGGCTGAGAGCTACCATTAGCCTTGGATATAAATGAATCCCTTTCCTGGGCATAGTGGGGAGCTCCCACACCCAGTACTGGCTTTGCTCTGGGGGTGATCTCAAGTGCTGCTTCTCCTGTTTCTTATATCTTGCAATTGTCTTTATTACTCCTCTAACACTGACCCAAATATAAGACTCTAACTCTCTCCTTGGGGTCCCATCTCCAAGATTGTTGCACATTGCTGAACTTTTACTAAAGATTTTCAGTTCAGACTGGGGGCTCATACCACAAACAATTTAAAGTAGCACAGTCTAAAAGTCCTTGACTCTTCCCGTCATATCTCTTCTTACTGGCCCTTTATCCTCCACACTCATTATTTCACTGCATCCTTTCTCACTTTACTTTCATGTCTTCACCTCTTTTGTCTCAGAAATTCCAAAGTTCTTTCTCAACAACCTTCCAAATATGTATATCCAAACCCATCCAAGCATTCTGTAGATAAAATATGGCTTTATTTTATAGGATATTTTTTCACTAGAAGAGAATACATCCATAGAATAACAAATATTGTTCCCATTTGCACTTGAATCCAGTTTTATGGACCTAAAGCCCACCCACGAATGTAGAGAATTCAAAGGTTAAAAAAATTATCTTGCTTGGTGGGACCTAATTCATAAGGTTTATTCCACAATACGATCAGAGCCAAAAGGAATGGACATCTAGTTAGGTTTGAGATCATGATTTAACTAAAGGTCGACTTGGTGCTTTGTGACAGCCTGGAGGGGTGGGATAGGGAGGGTGGGAGGGAGGGAGACGCAAGAGGGAAGAGATATGGGAACATATGTATATGTATAACTGATTCACTTTGTTATAAAGCAGAAACTAACACACCATTGTAAAGCAATTATACCCCAATAAAGATGTTAAAAAAAAAAAAAGTGTATGAGAACCATAGTTCTCACGGTTATGAAATGACTTAAACTCTTAAACTCTTTTGTCGTGGCATCAAAGTACCTATCAACTAGGTGTTTACAAAAGCAGATGGGAGTAGGGGTGAGAATCCTTGGGCTACAACTATTTTTGTCTGTTTTGAGGCTTTGAGCAATCCCCAATAAGATTTCTTACACAACAAAGTAGTTCCAAAAATCAAACATGGGGAACAAACATGAAAGCTAAGCTATGGGTTTTTGAAAACAATATCAACTTTCTAATCTGCTACAGAACAAACTCATGACCTAAGTAGAGAGATGAATAAAGAACATTCATTCCATTATGTGCCACTGTTCATAAATTCATATTTTCAGGTCAGGTATAATCTCAGAGCTTTAGTAAATTATTTATTTTAGACATATCCTGAGCCCAGTGTATGTAAGGATTATAATAGTTCAAGGAGAATCAGGTGTTTTTGGTCAAGTTTCTTTGTTGGTCACGGCAATTCACCCAGTATTCTGGACGATTCAACTCTACATTCTGTTTCAATACAACTGTTTGTAAAATGAGGTCTAAACTTTTGCTTATGTACTTCACACATTAAAATTACTTTTTTTAATGTAAAGGAATATAGCCATGATAAAGGATCCTTCTGCAACTTGACATTGTGAAAAATTATTTCTCCTTTGAACAGATTTATAAAACCTTGGACATTCAAGTGACATTAGTTGGCCTTGAAATATGGACAAATGGAGACAAAATAGGTATAGATTCTAAACTAGAAACGACCTTATTACGTTTTTCGGCTTGGCAAGAAATAATCCTTTAAAAGAGGAAGAATTTTGATCATGTTATGTTACTCAGGTATGTCGCTGCTCTATTTTCCTGCACATCTTAGGTGGATTATTAAAAAAGAAAACAAAACAAATAAACCAAAATACTTTTTAAAGCAGCTGATTTTTGGATAAAAGCCACAGGAACAAAAATGTTATGTGTAGCTATACAGAACATTTCCAGGTGAGCTTGTAAATAACCTTTCTTCCTAATAATGATTAATATCAGAAATGAAAACCCTGAAATATTCATGTTGCTGGGCAGAGTTGAAAATGTCATTAGGTAAGCAAAGCACCCTTAGAATCCATTTACTTTACTTATCAGCATCCAATTTGAACTCTCTTCAGCCTTCCATGCCATGCCATTTCAACACTGCACCGAAACCCACCTTTCTGAGAAAGCACTTCATTTTCTGGACATTTTCCCTCAACAGAGTGTGCGCATCCAGACCAGCTCTTCAAGAGCATCTATACTTAAGATAACAGATTATTAATCTGATAAATTAAACCTGCCACAGCTTTAATGTTCCTAAGTAAAGGGTTGGATTTTTCTGTAATACTAGGTCATTAATTCCTTAAAAGGGGGGCTATTTTTACCACTTTGTCATTCAAAATACCTAGTACACTATTCAGCCTATAGGAAAATGATAAATTATGGTGGAACTGATCTGACATCAACTTTGTGTTTCACATAGTCCTGTCACCATAAGGAATGTTAAATTAGGGAAGAACAAATTTGAAGCAGTGGAGTCTTTTAGCATCTCTTTTGATGTCCTTAAAGCTACTATATAAGAGTGGTATCCACTTTAACTATTTCATCTACCTATATTACCAGTATTTCTCCTAAAGTCTACAAACATAGCCTGCAAATATGCTTTCTATCGTTATCTAAATGTTAACTTTCAGTCTGAACTCAGAACTGTGAAGCTTCCAATGCCCATAGTCAGAGGTCAGGTTCAGCCCTTTGGCAGACTGATGAGTGAACCAGACCTCCAAATATCATTTCTGATTTTCATATCCAGGATGGTCCACAACACATATCTCCAGGGGAGTAGTGGTTGGGTTCAGATATTCACGTACTACTGTGCCCCAAAATTATGGAGATACAGTAAAATATTATCATGACCTTCACAGCAGGCAAGATTAGCTCTATTTGCCTATTCCTTGGATGTATGTCTTAAAATACTTAATAAATTAGCCTAGGAAAATTACCTTGGTATAAGTAGACAATCTTTTACTTCCATGTGTGTCTCTTACTCTGAGCAGTAGCTTCACCACCAATAGTATGTCTACAAATAGAGATATGGGGGAGTGCTACTAAATGACTTTAAAATGTAGGGACAGAAACATATCAGTAGTGAAGAAAGAAATACAGCATATCTCCTTGATCAGAAAAGTTAAACACTGAAAGGGGTCATCTAGCCTGACTAGCTTTCTTGTATTTGAACCGTCTCTATTATACTCTACGTACGGCCCTTCAGCCTATGATAGTTCTTTTTAAAGTGGTCCAACTCTAAATATTCTTCTTGAAAGCATATGAAATTTGGCTCCCTTTAATATACACATGTACATCTGTCTTTTTAGATAACCCAGGAATAGACCTGTTTTCACATGACAAGTGTTTTAAATGTTTGATTATACTTATCAAATCCTCTATGAGTTTCTACGGTTGATTAATTTTTTTGTTTTAATTTTCCACCACAGCAAATTAATCGTGCTGTTGAGTCCATTCACTATGTTGCATTTTACCCTCTGAACACTTTAAACTTTTTTGGTCTTTTAAGTGGTGTTATCCAAAGTTGAGTGTAGGGCAAACTAAAGTCAAGTCAAATGGACTCTGACCTTATTATTATTTTTGGGGGGAAAGTACTCTCTTATGATTTCAACTCAAGACTACATTGACTTTCTCAATGCCTCTAAAATACCACAGGTTTAAAATGAGCTTCATATCAACCAAGGTCATCCTCAATTCCAGAACTCCAGTGCCAAGGCACTAGCATTGGGGGGGTTCACTGCACTTCAGTGTTTGTGTTAACTGAATTACGAGTTTATTTATATCTCGTTCATAGTGGAAAGTGGCTCTAAGCACATGCACAAGGAACTTCCTATTCAGGGGGTATATGCCTGCCCTATTATTCCTCCAGTGTCGTTAAGGTGGGCTGTGTTTTATTTATGTTGTATTACTTAATCAAAATGCTTACCTTAGATTTCTGTAATCTTCTGTGTCCTATTGAAAGGGACCATGTATGCATCCTGTCATACATTCCCACCAAAATGTCACGATGAAACTGTCATGTTTCCGTTATTAAATGGGAAATGTTTTATTAAAAACTATAGATAAATAATGAAGATAAACCAGTGTTTTCCGAGTTTATATGAATGTCATACACAAATTAACCTACAAAGATTAGGAAATCTCTTTTGCATATTAAATATAGTTATTTATAAGGACACGTGATGTACATAAAACTTGATGGCTGGTTTAGCAAGTAAGGATAATTGTTCTTATGTGGAAAATATCATACCTAGATGGCTTTACCATTCACTTTCAAAAAGCCTAAAACCTACATACTGCTGACTCCCCTTGTTTACCTGATCCTTTCCCAAGTCACTACACTTCTAGTAAATGCTGCCCAAATAACACTAAGACATTCTTTAAGATATCAAGGTTTGAAAGGAAAAAAAAAAAAAAGGATATGCACAAAGACTATGAAAATACATTACAAAATTTGTTTAAAAAAAAAAGATATCAAGGTTTGGGTTGATTTCCTATAGTGTCTCTGCCTAATTGTTGTTATGCTTAAGCAAGTCTTGTAAGACCTTGAACTTAAAAGCCAGTACTTATTAAAATGGCTACCTGATTTATTATTCCTATGGTTCTTTTTATGATTACGCCTTTGCCCATGGTATTTTAGAAACAAAATTTTGCATAATAGAGTCAAATTAATCTAATATAGGCTGTCCACTCCAACTATGACAGTATAACCCATCCAGGACACATTTTAAATGTCATATGAGTAAGATGAAATCACCAAATTAGGGGTGTTTTACTTTTACAGTAACCTGATATCCCACCCCTCTTTGGAAATTTAATTTTTTTCATTAATATAGAGATTAAAACATGAAATAGAACTGAGAACAGAGATAACTATCAACTCTGTGTTGGATTTTACATTACTGATCTTCTGACTTTTTTCATAGTGGTAACTGCCTCTTCATGATTGTATAACATTATCGCCTAATGTGAGACTATAAATTGGAAACCCAAAACTCACATATTTTTATTTTTACTCCCTTTGAATATCTAATAATAGAAGACAATCAATAATGTTTATTTTATTGTGTAGGATTTTAATTAATAAATTTGAGCTATTTGTAAAAATGAGTCTATATAAAACCAACAATGACTGTACCAAAAAAAAAAAAAATTTCAAAGTGTTAGTGTTAGAGACATCCAAAAGGTTACTTGTCCAACCTCATTACATAACTGAAGAAACTAAGGTGCAAGAACGGAAGATAACTAAGTCCACGACCTCTTAGATAAAATACTAGTTAACCGGAAGCTAGAAACCAGCTCTCAACCACTAGTTCAAAGCTTTATGTACTGTAGTGTACTATCTTACAGAACTTTCTAATGCACATCTTTTTTGGCATCAGGATCTTTGACCTGTGACCTAAATGCCATTGCAAGCAGAATGGCACATCAGTTGGGGCATGACCTTGGGATGCGGCATGATGATTACCCATGTACCTGTACTTTGGGAAAATGCGTGATGGATAGTGATGGAAGGTGAGGCTTAAACAACATAGAGAATATATTTCAATATTGGGGGAGTGGCTTTGAGTAAAACTCAATATTGTAGGGACATATGGTTATTATCTGGAATTTTCCTAATATCTCCTGGGTAAGAACTCAGTAACTGATATCTAATTTTACATCATTATCTACATAATTAGTAATATTTTGGGGGGACCATAACATCCCACTCAAACGTATCCAAGACTTTAAAAGTCCATCTGTATCCAATCATTGTATCAATAATAATAACAAAGGAGTCAAAACAAAAGGAAGATGGAAGGGAGGCAAGTTTCAGCTTAAAAAGAAACATATCACATTCCTAAGATGTGTAAGAGCGTACTATATATTAATAGTTTGTTTCAGAAAATGTTTATAGAGAACTACTTTGCGCCAGGCACTGTGTTAACTAGTGCTTATTTTTAAAAACTTTGAACACGAGTCAGTCCCTGTATTGAGAAGCTTGTATTCTTGCATGGATGGTAGGCAAATATATAGATTATTTCAAGTGGGGCAAATAAAAAGTGATATGGGAGCAGCAGGCACAATTGGTCGGAACCATGGGCTTCAGGAAGGATATTCTGGAGGATATATAGTCTGAGTATTTTCACTAAAATAGTATGTGTTGGCTGTGTTTCAATAAGACATTTTCTATAATAAAGAGCCCAGCTACTACTCTGCTGTAACAGTGAGACAAGAGTAAAAAAGGTAAATGGACCTTGAGTCTATCATTTACGTATGTTTTTTTGTTCTAAATTCTTCATAGAACTTTCATAGCTGTTCTACCACTATGCATTGATATGATTAATCTTTATTTTTAACTCGTCCTATCTCTAGCATTCCTGCGCTAAAATTCAGTAAATGCAGCAAAACCCAGTACCAGCAATATCTCAAGGATTACAAGCCAACGTGCATGTTCAATATTCCATTTTCTGATAAGTTAAGTGATTATCCATATTGTGGAAACAAGAGGTTGGACGACGGAGAAGAGTGTGATTGTGGCCCTGTTCAGGTATTTGCAAATGATGTTGCCTTTACATTTACAAAGTGTAACCTCAGCTAGAATCTAGACAGGGATGTAGCCATTAATCAACCATGGTAATTCTTGTAAAGCTTTAAAAACTGTGCTTTAAAAAAAAAAAATGGAAACAAGTTGTCGGTGCAGCCTCAATGCAAGGCTTCTTACCAAGTCATGTAATGATCTTGCTGGAGATTCAAAGCATCACATTAGCCTGGTTTATACATTAATTGGCTCTTCTTGTGAGAAGGGCTCATAGGTGTCGTTAAGTCTGATCTCATGCACAGTAGGAATCTGTTCTACAAAATCCCTCACAGTCAGTCAATCGAGTTTTACTCAGGGTCTTATGAGGTTAGTCTATATCCCTGTTGACCAGTTCACATTATTAGAAAAGTTAATTGAGCAGAAACCTTCTAAACTTACACATATTCATTGCAGTCTCTGGTACATTTAGAATAAGCCTTGGAGGCATATTTTAAATTAATTCTTATTCTGCTTTTCTCTAACATAGGAGCTTTTTCTTTCAAGAGGTCATCATATAGGTCTGTGTCCTAGATAATGACTTCTCACATTATCAAGTGCTCATAAATCACCTGGGCATGTTGTTAAAATGTAGATTCTGATTCAGCAGGTCTGGAGTGGAACTGAGATCCTATTCCTACCAACCTGCAAGGTTGTCTAAGGCTGCCGGTCCAAGGACCACATTTTAAGTAGCTATTTTCTAGACACTGCACAATTCAAAATTCACTCTGGCTATGAAGAGACTCCAAGATCAGAGCGGAGGCAGCAAAGGTCCAGAGGTTACAGCTTCTATTTTTCAAATGTCTCAGATTAAATGGAAAGAGAATCCTAACTTTGGAAAGTGATGCTTTTGCCTATGTGCATTTTTTGGAATAGTTCTACAGTTTCATTCCAACACTTGAAGTACCTTACATGACAGGATGCAGACAATATTTTGCAGTCTTAACTTTGTTTCAGCAGATAGGGTCTAAGTGTCCATCCTGTTATTATTATCTAACGATGCATTTTGTTAAAAGTTCAGCCATAAATATTTAGCATCTTGAGGAAAATATAAAATCAGAAGTTGTATTATCTCACACCCAACATTTAGCATGAGAAGCAGCAGGACTCCTCCAGAGAACAGAAGTCATCAGGAGAATGGAAGGTCACAAACTCTGGGCTTTGTATGCTACCAGTGAGAATCATTAGCTGTGGAGTACTGAACAGCACAAGGGAAGGAAACAAAGTAAAAGTCCCAAACACCAGTTGCACGCAGTAGTCTTTGTATACATATCATAGCCAAGGACCATGTATTGGATTTAACTCTGAAAAACAATTATGGCTAAATTGCATAGAAGCACCACAAATTAACTCTTCAAACAGGAGCCAAACTACAAACTGCTTCTAATTTTTCATTTTTGATTATTGCCAGGAATGCACTAATCCTTGCTGTGAGGCACACAAATGTATGTTGAAGCCAGGATTTAGTTGTGCAGAAGGAGAATGCTGTGAATCTTGTCAGGTAAGATCCTTTGCTAGGACTGGGTTTCTCTGTTTTCAGTTTATTAAGTATACATAGAACCAAAGAGTCGTCTGGCCACTGAATGACCTTCCACCACTAATCCCAGATTGGAGCTAAGATTGCTCGTACCCAATACAGTCTCTTCTGAGATGCTCAGATTTCTAAATACTAAGCAGTGTTATGGTCTGGGGAGTGGAGAAGCAGGTAAGCAGTGCTTGGACTTTTAGGAGTGGAGTTATACGGCTAACATGATTCTTGCTTTTTTTGTCGATCATTACCAACCTATGTCACCTCAGCTGAGGGGGAAAATGGCATCCCAACAACAGTGAACTGAAAGGGAAAAGGGTTATCCTGGAATTGGAAAGTGACAGTGACTAGTAGCTGGAGATATATTCCTAGGAAAGATGACCAAAAGTCCAAATGCCTCTGTCTAAGGGTTTATTGGCACTTCTTTCACGCCACTGGATTGCGAACTGACGAAGGAAAGGAAGTGTGTTTTATTCATCTTCAAATCTTTCCAAAACCCAGCACAAATTAAATGCATATTGAATGGCTGAATAAGAGAGAATATTTCCATGTCATGCCCTCCAGCAGTGAGAGCCTGGGTATGTTTTTAGTTCATCTGAAAAGATCCGATTTATTGGGAGTGGTGATTCCTCATTAGAGTCAGGCGTTCCCAGTTGTGCGTGTACGGTGGGGTGGGGTGTGAGAAAGGCATGTACTAAAGGGATGAAGAAGGCAAGATGAACAGAACATATGCTTCATTTCTCCATTTTATGTCCATTCCAACTCTTCTCAGTGCTGCTCTAATACCAAAGTTCAAAAACACCAACTTGTCGTTCCTAAAATTACATAAAAACCAAGAATGCTAATAATTCTCAGTGGAGTGGAGAGGGAAGTCATAATCCATCCTTAAAACTTTTTCAGATAAATTAAATGGGTCAACCTCCTTACTTCCTCCTACTTACTGAACCTTTCCTAACCTGTGGGTGTCCAAGATTCAATCTATTCGTTTTTTTCAACAGTTGAAAAAAGCAGCGTCTATATGCAAACCAGCAAAAGATGAGTGTGATTTTCCTGAGATGTGTACTGGCCACTCTTCTGGGTGTCCTAAGGACCAATTCCAAATAAATGGATTTCCTTGCAAGAATGCAAAAGGCTACTGCTTCATGGGGAATTGTCCCACCCGGGATGATCAGTGCTCTGAAGTGTTTGATAAAGGCGAGAGACAATTACAGTGAATGATTGATAAAGATAACAGCCGTTATTTCTGTTACTGTCCCTTAGGAATCTGGGGACAAGATTGGAGATAATGCCATTTGTGGCAGATATTACCTGGCACCTTTCTGAATAATACCTTTCATATTCATTGACTTTACCTCTAATATTAATTGACTAGCTCAGTATGTGGGTTAAGGTATGTTTCTTTCTTTTTTATATTCATATTCCTTCCTAAAATATCCTCCTGAGGCAATAGGATAGTTTTTAAGTTATTTAGTTGTCCCATTCTGCTTCACTGCTACATGACACTAAAATTTCAATTATATTAGAAAAGTAAGGCATTTTATGATTTGTCATATTCATGCTTTCAATGTTTTACTTTTATCATACCGTTTTTGGGTCCCAGAGGCAAAAGACAGTTCTGATATCTGCTACAAGATGAATAAAATTGGAAATAAATTTGGATACTGCAAACACAAGAAACACGTATTAATTCCTTGTGAAGAAAAGTACGTGCCCTCTCAGAGTGTTTTGCAAAATCAGAACAGCTCTTGTTCTGACAGCTGCCAGCCTGTTTTTACTGAGGAGATTAGGAAGAAAGGGAAGCAAGAAGGGAGAGAGCACACATCCCTGATGGAATTAACGGGCATTTATGTTCTGTATCTTGTAACTGAAAGTCATGGAACACAAGGAGGAAAGATGGGAAAGATTTAAGATTCTTAGGAAGAAAGGGAGGAAAAGAAGCTACAAAAAAAAGAAAGAAGCAAACAGAAGGAGGGTGAAAATAAGTAGAAAAGGGGAGAAGAGGAAAAAAGAAGGAAAGCCATCAGAAGAAAGAAAGGTAGACGCTGAAGTTGAAGACCGAATGGGACAATTGGATATTAGATCTGATTTTTAAAAAGCATGTGCTGACCCCCACTTCTGGGTTTGTTTCTGACATTTGACAAGGCTTTCTGTGTGCCCCCAAACAGGATTTGGACTGAAAACAACAATAATAAAAACCTAGAATCAAGTTCAACTTTGCTTCTAAATATAATCCTAAAAATGAGCAGTAGCTTAACTTCTCTCACTTCCAATTGCAGCCTAATCTGTAAAGGGGGGGTTACAATGATAGCAACTTCATAGATTTGTTGTGAGAATCAACTGATGTGCTCCACGCAAGAAAGAGTAAGAAGGAAATCTTAATATCCTGATTAAAGTTATGCTAATTCAAATTACTAATAAGAAATATTCTCCTGTAAACTTGAGCTAATATTGCTTTATGAGAATTACATAGATATCATAAAGAAATACAATCATTTTACATCTTTGTCTACTCATCTCAGTTTCCAGGGTCAGGAAACAGGGTCCAACAGTTTACCCAGCCTCTCCTGGGCTCTGACAAGCCTGGTTTAGAAAAACATGACCGGGCCACTTCACTTCCAACCTAGTCTCTAAAGTTCTATTGTATTTCTGGTCCCAAGTGTGAGAATATTCTTCCTTTCCTTCAGAGGTATCAAATGTGGAAAGATACTCTGCACAGGTGGGCAGCATTCTTCTGTCCTTGGAGAAGAAAAGATCTATCACCTTAAGAAGCCTCTGAAGCAGAATGCCACTGAATGCAAAACTTTTTTTTTATACCACGATTCTAAGGATTTGGGCCTGGTTGCTCCTGGAGCAAAATGTGGAGATGGACTGGTAAGATGAAGGCCCTTTGTTTTATTAAAACTGCTTGTCCAGTCACTTAAAACCTCATTGGATCCTATAAATGGTTCCAGAGGGCTTATATATGGGAACACAGAAAAAAACTCTGCAGTATTTTTTTTAATTGAGCAGAGTAGCAATAACACTATAGTAAATATTCATTTTGCTTAATATTTGTTATACAAATTATGAAAATATTATAAATGTGCTTAATTAGCGTCTTACAGTAGATGCTCAATAAAATTATAGACTGATTTTTTTAAAAAATTTATTTGACTATGAAGTAGCCATAGAATCTTCATTTATTTTATTCATTCAGACATATTTACTGGGCACATACTATGGTGCCAGTGTCTGTGCAGGACACACTTGATGTAAAGATGAGTGTACTTGAGAATTTCGTAGATTAAATTAAGTGTATCACTACAATCCAACTCAACTGTTTTCATGGTGATGTGATCAATGTGCACGAGTCCAAAGGAAGTGACTGACTTGACTTGTAGAACACAGAGTGGCATCTTCTGATGCCATTAAATGAGCGACATTTCAGCTTTGACTTTATGAACAACATTTTTCAACACACAGAAGATGAGAAAAGACTTTTTAAAAAGAAATATACCTACATAATATGCAAAGGTACAAGTGTATGGCATAGACAGGTAGCTGACAATTTCAGAGTGACTGGCACCCCGAGTGAAATGGCAAAAAATTAAATTGAACAGGTAGAGTGAAGCCTGATTGGAAAGGCTTTATCACTCCAAGATGAAAACGTGAGAATGTAAACTAAAAACAGTAGCCATCTCATCAAGGTTTATAAACAAAAGAATATTTGAAAAAATATAACGCCGTAGAGAAAATCAGCAATTTTGAAGTTGAGCAGTTTCTGTGATATGTACCGCCCCCTGACACTGCCATCCACAAGCATTACAGTATCATTCATATAATGAGATAGATAAATGAATTGGAAAGTAAAAATTCAGCATGTAAAAGCAGAATCAGAATTTAATAATTTCATAGAGATCTCTATTTCAAGTCCATAGATTTAATTATACAGTTTCCCATTGAAAGACTAAATAAACATAAAAATGGCGAGGAGTTAATACCTGTGAAAATTTGGGTATGTGTACCAACCACAAACTAGAAAGTTCAAGGACGTTCAGTAAGATAGAGTATATGACGCATTGGTTTGAAGAAAATACCGAATAATTTTCTACTCACTTCAGGTAAGGAAAATCAGCCAGAGGTACAAAACAAACGTACGACATCCCTTTCACAGAATGGCAGGAATTAAGCCAAGAAAATGATAGGGGAGCAGTTATTAAGGAACACTTTGTGATTGTGCAAACACATCACGACCATGTACCACCACACTGAGTGCCTAATTCCTTCTAGAGAAATCTTAGTACATACCAATTCTTGAACCAATTCCTATTGAGGGAATCTATGCATAGCAAACGCTAGTCTGTAGAGGTATCACAAGGACACTACTGACAGAATTTGTCATTTTCATGTTTATTCTGAGATACTATTTTTTAGACTTGAGGAACTTTAAATGCCTAAAAACATTCTAGTTTCTCTTAGTAGTTATTCTTTCTGGGTAAATTTTAATTTGGCATGGGAAAAGAGGACAAACGTATCCCATTACCCCTGGGTGCCCTTTTCCTTAGTTATACTATAGAACTTACAACATAGATAAGAAAAAAAGATGAAAAGTAAAAGACAAGAAACGGTAAGAGAGGAAGATAGTAGACTGCAGAGAGAATGAGAGTAGAGAAGAGAAGAGAGGAAATTAGTTAATTCTTTCATTCTCTACCAGAGAAGTGCTCAAAAACTGTCTCTGTAGTTATCTCTTTATTAAACATACAGAACAGCAAAATCAAAATAAAATACATCTCAGTATTTTCCTTTAGTTGAGCCTGAAATACTTGAAGTGAGGTCTACATGGGTTTTAAAACAATGTTTCTCAGTGTTTAATCATGTATATAGAAAACCCATTCTAGAAGCATAAGGAAAGGAGATAAACAACAGACATAAGAGAATTCAGTAGTGAACAAAGGAGACCAGTCTGAGATATCAAAGATGATAGTCTCCTATGAAACAGATGCATTTTTAAAAAGACGAAAATCCTTTAGAAATAAGTTAAATTTATATTTTATACTATTTAGAAGGATATTAAATCTATAAAAATGATATAATTTGAAATCAAGAAGCACTGCCTTCAAAGTGCAAAATGAATCGTGATTGCCTGTTTATATGCAATTTATGCAGTAAGCCATGGAATAGAAACTCCAGGAAAAAAAAAAAAAAGGAAATTGGAAGCTAAACTTCTTAACACAGAAAAATAAGATAAGGAAATTTTTAAAAATAAAAGAAAATGAATAAAAGCAAGAGAAACAGTGCTAAGAAACCTGATACAGTGTTAATAGGAATTCTAGATAAAGGAAACAGAATAGAGGTAAAAAAATGTAATTAAGGAAATAATACTCAACAATGTCCCTGAGCTTAGGAATGCATAAAGTAAAAACTCAGTACCGGGAAAAAATCATAAAAATGAATGAGCATTTAGACTTATCTTCATACCATGAAGTCAACAATAAAGAAAATGTTCTATGAGCACAAAAGAAGGCAAGTATTATTTTCCAATAGGAAAAATTATCAAGTTACCATCGTATTTATCTCCAACAAAAAATGCCGGAAGATAATGCAGCAAAATCCACAGTTTTGGGAAACAGAAATATGGTGACCCTAAAACCATATATATAACCAAGCTATTATTCAGAGTGTAAAGTAATAGAACAACACCCTCACAACCTTATGATTAAGACAATATACAGTAAAATTAGACAGCATTTATTTTCTGAAAAGAAAAATAGTCAAGTACTCCAGCCAACTGGAAAATGAATTTAAATTGAACTGATATCTGCACTTTCGTATTCACTGCAACATTATTCACAATAGCCAATGGAAACAATTTAAATGTCCTTGGACAGGTGAATGGATAATGAAAACGTGATTATATACATAAATATATATATACACATATATGTGACTTTATATATATATATGAATATTATTTAGCCTTAAAAAACAGAAATCCTTTTTAACAACATGGATGAACTTGGATATTTCACTTATGCTAAGCAAAATACGCCAGACACAGAAAGACAAATACTGTATGATCTCACTTATATGTGGAAATCTAAAAAAATTAAAGTCACAGAAGCAGGAAGGAGAATGATGGTTGCTGAGGATGAGGGGTAGGGAAAACAGAGAGACATTGGTTAAAGGATACAAACTCTCTGTTATAAAATGAATAACTTCTGGAGATCTAATGTAAAGCATGGTGACTATAGTTAATAATACCTTAATATGTACCTGAAATTTTCTGAGAAGTAGATCTTATGTGTTATCACAAAAAAAGTAACTATTTGAGGTGATGGGTGGGTTAATTAGGTTGTTTGTGGTCATCTCACACGTATAAGAGTACCTAAAGTCATCACGATATACACTTTAAATATATACAATTTTTAATTGTTAATTATACCTCAATAGAGTTGGAAAAACATTTCCAGATGTAAGCTTTTTTCTAAAGAAACAGGTAAAACTAAAAATAACAGGTGACAAATAAATGAGCTAAGATAAGCCAGGCAATAACCACAAGCAACACAACAACAGTAATTTGGTCATAAAACCTACCCCCCAAAACGAGCATAATTTAAAACGAAAGTAATAAGTATAAATAAGAAGATTAATTGATTCTGACAAAATGCCCAACCAGCAACTGTGAAATAAATGACCATAGATCCTTATCAAATCAGAAAAAAACCTCATAGAAGTAATAGAAGAAATTGCTGCAATTACAATGGTGGAATCTTTGATAGATTAACATTTGAAGAATTAATAAGGACATAGACATTATAATAATTAATGTTTGTATACAACAGTATTTGAATGTGCAGTACACATTTCAAATAACCACTGAATATTTATAGAGGATTTCTTCTTCCACAGAAGATTCTACATGTGGTTTTTCACAACAGAACAAATGATGCAAATTCTAAGAGCAAGTAATTCTAATTCATCTTGGTGACTTCATTTCTAGGTGTGCAGCAATGGTGAATGTGTGACTACTGCACAGGCCTACAATTCAACCAACTGCTCCTCTCAGTGCAATGAAAATTCTGTAAGGTTTGACTCCTTTTAAAATTAGTGTCTTACCAGTCATTTATTTACACAAGACTTCATTCCTGAGCCCATGTATAAGTGCAGGTGTGCGCATGAGCGTGTATGTATGTATGTATATACGTACGTATAGTGATTTTTAAATAAAATATGCATTTGGGATCCATTTTTTCATGTATCGTCAATAATATTGATCCAAAAGCCAAACCAAGTATTATACATAGATAATGCCAGTGTTGCAAGTATATGTCTTATCATTGGACTGGTAATCTAGAAACCCAGGAGCTTACATATGAATGAAGTTTAAACCTGAAGTTTAACATTGGATCTATCATAATTTCACTTACAGTTAAATTACACCAATATCAACATTAGCCTAAAGCTTTTGAGAAAAACAATAAAAGCAATTTTTTTCACTCATTTAACACTGTTCAATACTAGCAGTACCTAGCAGTTTGCATGTGTGTGTAACATCTTTCCTAAGCCAAATTAATCAGTAACACGTATATAGAGTTGTACTCTTTCAATTATTTTACATATATATTAAATTTTAAAAGCTTCATAACAACATTAAAAGATAACTACTATTTCTATGCCCACTTTTAGAGATGGTGAACCAGTCACACTGATGGTATGTGCAAGGAAAAGCTGAGAATTCAGTACAGAGTGTGTGTTCTCAACCATTACACAATGCTCTTTGATGAACTAAACATTATGCCATCACTCTTTTCCCACGTTAATATTATCTCACTGTTACTAAGCCTAGTTAGAGTCTCCTCTTTGGCTATGACATGTCCAGCTCTAGCCGGGCTGTTCATTTAATAAGATTTATGGCTTCTGGAAAAATAAGTCAAACTACCTGGCTCATCTGGTTTTGAATTTGTCAGGATCATTCTCTTGTTCCAAGGCCATCTTCAAAGACAGCTGCTCCTTGTATTTTGTTTGCTTATTTTTCCCAACGTTGATTTTGGTATGTTTAGTTAATTAATCAATAAAAAGTTCATGAGCGCGTGGGTGTGTGTATTTTTGGGTGTGTGTGTTTGATGTAGAGCTGGCACTAAGCTAAATGAGCTGCAAAACACAACTTACCTCAGTCCTTTGATGAATTATGATTTACGGCTCTTCCAGGTGGATGACGGTGAACTTGAGTGCCAGTGTGAGGCAGTACAGGCATCTGCGGAATGGGAGGAAACCTTAAATGTTACCAGCGAGCATCCTGGATTAATATAATATCCTTCATATATCAAAAGCCTCACCAGTGAGAATGCTTTTTGCTTATATTCTAAGTCCACTGCACATATGTTGTATTTCTGTATGGATTTGTATGGTCTTCTTGGTACATTGGATATTTAAATACCCAAGTTTGAATTTACTAAAATTTCTTTTTAGAATGAACGTATCTCCTTCTAGTTAAATTTGGATGAGTTCTTCTAAGAACCCGTAACACAGTAAGGCCTTTTCTATAGTCAATAACTGACAATCCAACTTTTCCTGCTGACTGTGATTCCCTTAAACACAATGGAATCTTGGGTGGAGTGTTAATTGTTAATACAGATAATAATTTGTGCAATGTTTTGGTCTTTTACTTTATTAAAAAAAATAACCGGTGGAGGGAGAATTAAAGCCCTTTAAGGAAGGAATAAGCAGAATTGTAACAGCTCAGTTAAGTGTTAATATTCCATCGTCCTAAAGTTGATGTCCTGGCTGAAGTTCATGTGTCTTAATGTTACAGATATCTCCATCCTGGTGGTTGGGCTCATCCTGGTTATTATTGGTGTTGTGGTTGTCATAGTATTAATTCGTTACAAAAAATGTATTTAAGTTGAAGCAAGTTCAAAGGTATGTCTGTATTCTCTGTGTGTTGAAGGGGACCATGACTGAGACTATGTAAGCTTTATGGCCATAGAGATGGGAGAAAAGTATAAGCCTCTTACTGAAGGCCAAGTAGATTAGTAATAAGTCAGGCTTTTACACACTTTGCTCTCATTGAAATGTTTATCCCAGTGACTCCCAAACTTTGCTGCACACTGGAATCAAAAGGGATTTAGGATTGACATACATATACTACTATGTATAAAATAGATAACTAATGAGAACAGACTGTACAGCACAGGGAACTCTACCCAATGCTCTGTGGTGACCTAAACGGGAAGGAAATCCAAGGAAGAGGGGATCTATGTATACGCGTGGCTGATTTACCTTGCTACACAGCAGAAACTAACACAACACTGTAAAGCAACTATACTCCAATTTTTTTTTAAAAGGAGATTTAAAAAAAATACTAAATTTGATTCCTCCATCAGATTTAATTGTTATAGAGTGTAACATGAGTATCAGTCTTTAAAAAATCTCCGAGATGATTTAGTATTAACCACTGGCTTACCTCATACTTTAGCTGGTATCAACATTCAATTCCTTTCTTGACAGCCCACCGAGAGAAACCCTAGGAGTGGAGAATAAAGGATACTTTGGTGATGAGCAGCAGACAAGGACTGAGTCCATCTTACCTGATATTCACCCCCCTACATGTAAGAAAATATCATTCGCACTAGTTAATCAATTTAAAAAGTAGTTGTATGTATGTGTGAAGTGGAACTATCCCTAAGCTAAGTGAAGTGGGAAATGCAGAATGGTCTAACCTGATTCCACACCAATAACCTTCCGTTGACAGGTGGGGAAGGAGAGGATGGCAGGACTCAAACATACCAAGACACTATTTCAGAGCAGAATATATTGGTTAAATAAAATACTAATTTGTGCATGACTGGAAAAATGTACAAGCATAAACCATATTCTGGGATATGAAACAAATCTTAATAAATTTAAAAGAATTGGGGTCATACAAAATATGTTCTCAAAATAAAATTCTATTAGAGATCAGTATCAGAAAAATACTGGGAAAACATCTTTTTCTCGTAAAAAGTTTAAAATGTACAACACTAAACGATGGTGTTAAGAGATAAATATTTGGGGGTAAAAGTGTAATCACATGCAAGGAGGAGGTCATTATTTTAAGTTGGGAAAGTGGCTAATTTGGGGGGAGGAAGTGGGTGACAGTAATGATAGGAAACTTGAAATGGCAAAGTTTTATTCCTTAATCAGTGCAGTGATTGCAAGGATATTTACCTTAAATGTTTCATTAAGCCATGAATCTGTTTTGTGTGTGCTTTTTATCTGTATTGTATTTTCCCAAGAAATGACTAAAAATGAATAAGGGTAACAATGGCAATTATTAGTGGGGATATAGAGAGTAAAAACTCTCGTAAAAGCTAATGAAACTTTAAATGGTACAACCAATAGGTAAAATTCATACTATACCCTAAACGTGATCATACACATTCGTCTAATCCAGCAATTCCTGTCATTATGAACACACCGAACAGAAATGTGTACATGTGTATATCGGAAAACATCAACAATAATGTTCCAACACCATTATTTGCAAAAAGTGAAAATAATACGAATGTCCAATAACGCTACAGGGAAGGAAAAACGAACAAACTACTGACATTTACAACATACTATTGTATGTGATATCTTACTGTCACATACTCTTAGACAACACACCAAGCCTAAAAGCAAACTATGATTCAACTTATATAAATTCAAACTGACAAAACTACTCTATGGTATTAGAAGTCAGGGTAGTCGTACCACAGGGAAGATTTTCAGAGGGAACGGTTAAAGTTTTATGTTTTTTTTTGTTTTTGTTTTTTTTATTTTTATTTTTTATTTTTTTAATTTTTTTACATCTTTATTGGGGTATAATTGCTTTACAATGGTGTGTTAGTTTCTGCTTTATAACAAAGTGAACCAGTCATACATAAACATATGTTCCCATATGTCTTCCCTGTTGCGTCTCCCTCCCTCCCACCCTCCCCATCCCACCCCTCCAGGCTGTCACAAAGCACCGAGCCAATATCCCTGTGCCATGCGGCTGCTTCCCACTAGCTATCTACCTTACTGCGTTTGTTAGTGTGTATATGCCCATGACTCTCTCTCGCCCTGTCACAGCTCACCCTTCCCCCCCCCATAACCTCAAGTCCGTTCTCTAAGAGGTCTGCGTCTTTATTCCTGCTTTACCCCTAGGTTTTTCATGACATTTTTTTTTCTTAAATTCCATATATATGTGTTAGCATACGGTATTTGTCTCTCTCTTTCTGACTTACTTCACTCTGTATGACAGACTCTAGGTCTATCCACCTCATTACAAATAGCTCAATTTCGTCGCTTTTTATGGCTGAGTAATATTCCATTGTATATATGTGCCACATCTTCTTTATCCATTCATCCGATGACGGGCACTTAGGTTGTTTCCATCTCCGGGCTATTGTAAATAGAGCTGCAATGAACATTTTGGTACATGTCTCTTTTTGAATTATGGTTTTCTCAGGGTATATGCCCAGTAGTGGGATTGCTGGGTCATATGGTAGTTCTATTTGTAGCTTTTTAGGGAACCTCCATACTGTTCTCCACAGTGGCTGTATCAATTTACATTCCCACCAACAGTGTAAGAGGGTTCCCTTTTCTCCACACCCTCTCCAGCATTTATTGTTTCTAGATTTTTTGATGATGGCCATTCTGACTGGTGTGAGATGATCATCTCATTGTAGTTTTGATTTGCATTTCTCTAATGATTAGTGATGTTGAGCATTCTTTCATGTGTTTGTTGGCAGTCTGTATATCTTCTTTGGAGAAATGTCTATTTAGGTCTTCTGCCCATTTTTGGATTGGGTTGTTTGTTTTCTTGTTATTGAGCTGCATGAGCTGCTTGTAAATTTTGGAGATTAATCCTTTGTCGGTTGCTTCATTTGCAAACATTTTCTCCCATTCTGAGGGTTGCCTTTTGGTCTTGTTTATGGTTTCCTTTGCTGTGCAAAAGCTTTGAAGTTTCATTAGGTAGGTTTTATGTTTTGATCTGGGTGGGGTTCGGTTACCCATAGGTGCTCATTTTTAAAAATTCACCCACCTCATACTTTCTGTTTGTACATTTCTTTGTGTATCTTTTACATTAAAAGTTTATTAAAATGACACCCACAGCAATACATGAAAACCTAATAAAAAAGCTGACAATCCTGTAAAAGTCGCTGCAAGCAGTGGCTTGTTCAGCACCTTTAACAACAGCTATGATTTCCAAAGCATTTGATTCAGTGGAAAAAAAAAAAAAATGTGAGCGCTGGTTAGGAAGCTACAAAAGCATTCCTTTTAAAAAAGTTAACCAGTGAGGAAAGAATTTGCGATAAGATTATACCGATGAAACTGCCCACTAGGACCTAAGTCTTGAAGGAAGTATGAACTGATCCTTGTTAGATGCAAATGCCAATGAAAATATAATGGTGCTAGTATTTTAAAATTAGGATTTTTTTTTTTTTTGGTTTTGCTCCACGGCTCCAGAGATTTTGAATGCTTTACCCCAACTCTCCATGTCCCAAAAGCCCTGTACAATATTACAGAACAAGCTCCCACCCTACCCCCAGGAACACATATATGACATTATAGTAGAAAGGCTTTTACTGAACTTCTCTTACTTATGTCTGTATAGTTACCCTTTCTCTGGTAATATGATGGTTGATCATTTTTATCCAATCATACATTTTATTATGCCAGTGGTGACCCAAATCAACAACTCTACATTGTCCACGCAAATGAAAGGAAAATATTGTGTAATAATTTTTTAAGCTTACACTGAGATTTTCTGATATGAGAACACAGGATGCTAACATCAGGTTTAAATAAGAAACTGAATGTAAATGCACTTAGCACCGTGTCTGGTATATATTCAGCACTTAATATGTGTTAAGTGTCTACTATGCCTCATGCACTGTCGCAGTATCTTTCCTAATTACATTTTCTTTAAATTAATGTGCAAAACAGTTGCACTCCCAGAGAAGGGATTCAGGTGAAGTTAGCCTGAGCATATGATCAATGATAGTCACCAGAGGTTCAAATAGAGCCTGGGGCATATTTATATTGAATACAAAATCCTTAAGGGCTTTTTGGATTTTTAGTTAAATGGGGGAACTTAGAAGAAGAGCTTATATTTGTTAAATATATGAATGAATTTAATTAACCATATAGCATAATATATTATAAATGTAGATTGTATAGGACAGTTTGGGTCCTTGAATCTCTTGTTTAGGTTTTTTGTATTATTTGTCATAAAATTATATGAATAATAATGATTTAGCTGACTCCTGTCTGATACATTAGTTACCCATCAAAGGCCAGTTCTCAGCAAAATTGTGGTTTGGAAAAGATCTGTGTTTGGTGTCCTTTCCCAGTCACATTAATGATATTTGGTTAGCTTTTCTGTCTGGTACCCAGTGCCTCTCCTAGATCCTGTTTCCACTGAACCATGCTGCCTGGTTGTATTAATGTCCACGGTTTGGGGGGGGGGCTGTTAAAAGAAAGCACTTCAAAAAGGGTAACTTCGTCAGGGCACATCTGCATTACAATAGTAAGTTCTGGAAATCCTCACAGACCTCCAAGGTCCAAAGGGATGTGCCTGGTTGTGGAATTTCAGGCATGCAGACAATTAGAGACTCTAAGATTTGGAAGTTAATAGACTGACCTTGAGCTACTCATATCATAACATGTAAAGAAACTCCCACTCTTATACGTATGCTTGATTTTCAGATAAGTTGTTAGACTCATCCATCGCAAGAGAACAACCTAGGCAAGAATATGGTCTCTGTGTGTTTCAATATCTGTACATTTACTAGGACTGTATCCTAGAGACGACTAGCAAATGTATTCTGTAGGCTTGGAAAACAGTCATAGTTGTTTGAGCCCTAACTGCAGGTTAAGAGTATCTCTTTTCGTCAGCCAAGAACTGCAGAGTCCTCGGAGAGACTTCAACCAGTTTCTTGAGTCCGCACTACATCACGCTGGTATGGTCCCTTGGCTCTTTTCTGTTGGTTGTGCTAGTCTGTGTACATTTCACTAATAATCTTGGTACCACTCATTGGTCCCTTGAAAATTTCCAACAGTATAACATGGCTCTCTGACTTGAGGCAGAAACAGGAACTTCCTACTTCTCAGCAGGGCTGGGATTAGGGTGGTAAAGAGCACAGTGACTCTTGTAAGTACACAGTCAGATACCGTCATTATTTTAATACTGACTGTGCTCATCATGAATTCTTGGGAATTAGTTCTGATTTTTTTTTAAAAAACAACACATTAACGTATTATTGATTGTGATCACAGAGTTTGTTTGTACCCCTTAAATGCTGCTCCTGGGACAAATGCCTTGCTCACCTCGCCCTGGTCCCAGCCCTGGTTCTCAGGGGTCAAATCCAATGACAGCTTCCAGAGAGGCCTTGATCAGCAGAGGGCTTTCCGCTAACTGAGGAGATGTCTTCCCTGAATAAATATTGATGAGAAAGAAACAAATTAGCTAAATCAGCCCACACATGCACAAGAGACACGGAGCCAAAAAAGAGATATTACCAGGTTTCTAAGAGCCCCTGTACCACTGGAATCTTTATCTACACCTGTATCCTCAAGGTCACACAGAACACTTCTTATTCAGAACTGGACGCAGAAATCACCGAGATTCTCAACTACATCTTTGTAAACTCAGCAATTCTCATTACGCATTGTTCAATGGCCAGAAGGGTGTGATTAAGGTAGTGTTCAGTCTGTGGCTCCACAGAATCTGCCTGTCACACAAAAGGGTCTCAGAACGCGCTGTATAATTAGGGTGGCACGGAATGAGCATATCTCCCCATGCCCTGCTCCACCAGCACGGTCCCTATTTATAAATTGGTTTTACTGGGATTTCAACTGAGATTTTTTTTGAATGAAACCTCTAGTACTTGAAAAATGTTTGGCAATCTTCTTACCAAATATATTGTTGGAGAGAGTTACAACCAGGATAACAAGGAAACATGGCTTTTGATAAAACTTCACTTATCCTGAACTATCATTGCCTCACCCCACCCCCATCCCCTCCATTCCCTAGCGATTTACAGTCTTAGGTTTTTCATGGATCAAAAAGAGGTGGTCTGTGTGTATATGTGCTCATGTGTATGTGTGCCTGTGTGTGAAATCTGGTTTGGTTCCTGACACAGATTTTTCAAATGCTAGCCTCCTTTTGTGTTCTTTGTCTACTCATTGATTGGAGAGATCCTCTGTTCTTATCAAAAGATAAGGAAGGTTGAAATTGTTTCCCCTGATATGTTTAAATTTCTAACTGATAATTCAGCAGTGCATGTTTTAGTCCAAGAGTTTTCAACTTGACTGAAGGAGCAAGCTAGAATTCAACAGTGTCAGAGTCTGAACACATTTTGGAAATAACAACAAAAACAAAATTTCTTTCTCAAACTTTTCTTGGTTAGAGTATACATACCCATGGGTTCTCATGAGGTATTTTAAAGGACATAACAGTACTGGTAATCATAGAAAAGGTATCCTTTCTAATGGAACAGTTTTTTTCATGATTACTTTGTCCAAGTTTTCACTTACAAATCAATAACTGACTATGCCCGAGGGATGATTTCACTTTTGAATTATTAGGTCTGATGTCAGAATATTTATCAAAAAATTGTGATTTTTGCCAAAGGGAGACAAAATGAGCATTCAGAGTTTTTCTTTTCATTCCTTCATTCAACCATTCAGTGACTTTTGTTGAGTCCCTGCAATGTACTGGGTTAATGTGAAGCTTTCCCCAAGAAAGCATTCTTACTGGAACTACTGCCCAATACACTTTCCCTGTTGGGATGGAGAAGACAAGACTTTTCTAATGGTCCCTCCACTCCACAAGGATGAACCTGTCTCATACTGGGGAGTAGAAAGAGATGCTCCTTAGTGCAAGCAAACTGGCTTCTTGTATTGAAAAATAAAATGATTTTCTTTCTTTTGTGATAGGCTTGTTGATTTTATTTTATAATGACGGCTTAATTAGCCATGGCTAAGGCGATCTGGGAGAATGTGAATAAATGAAGTACAAGAGAATCCAGAAAGGTTACTGTAATTAGTAGATATAAATGAAATATAACATGTTTATAGATTTGGCAGAAAACAATTTACTTCTAACCATCTCTTTTTATTTAGAGCTTGAAATTGGATATCCAAAACGGCCGTGCAAGGCTAGGCTGAGGATTCCGGATGCAAGATCGTCTTAACCTTCCCTAGATGTTTGCTACACATATTTCTGGTAGTTTTTCAAATGTTTTTTATCCAGACAGAAAACGGTGAAAAGAAACAACATCTTCTGTAATATTTACCTGTAGAATGGCATAGACATAGGCTACCAAAAAAATCTACCATTTTTCAAATGCTCCTTAATACAAAAAATAGTCTTCTTGTTCTAGGATTTTCTTACAAACATTAATCTAATTACTTAAAAAAAAAAAAGAGTCAAAACTTAGAGGACAGTAAATTACAACGCTGAGTCTAAGAAGTAAAACATCTCTTATAACAGGTTATTTCTTTGGGAACATAAAAGTACTTATCTTAATTTGGACCTGACATAATTACCATTAATTATGGCTTAAATGAACTTCTCTCCTGCAGAGATGCCAAGGAAATCTGTGCAGGAAACATCAGATTCCACTAGTTAATTAAAAGGTGAAAGAAGGAAAAGAATAGTCACTTTAACTACAAAAATCCTTCTTAAACTTGTGGTGGCAGCCAAAGAGGACATGAAATGCTCCTGTTAATTCTAAATGACTAGAAGTTAATTCAAAATCCCTTATTTTTTAGAATTCCTTAAGAACTTGACAGAAAAGTCAGAGCATTACAAAAATTTCAGAAAATTGACTCCAACAGAGAAGAAAGACAATTCCCACGAAGGGCTTTTGAGATCCTTACAATATACGGGTTTGAGCACTTCCTGTGCAATTTCTGCACTGTTTCCTTCCCTGCCTGTCAGTTGACGGTGATGCGCGGGATTGTCCTGGGAATGATTTCAGCTCCTTCTTATATGGGGGCTCCTCAAAGCGTTCTCATGGGTTCTCTATTTTCTTTTTTGTTAACTGCTAAAGCTATCTGCAATTATTTTTTCACTTACTGAAATAAAGTTTTCAAGGGCTTAACTGCAAATTTTCTGATTCCATGAAATAAAGACTGCAAATCAAAGAAGAAAGCTGATGGTTCTTGGTGAATTTCTGTGGCTCTGCTGACTGGTTGATGGGAAGAGTGAGTGAAATCAGCAAAGGACAGCAGTGACTCAGCACTTTGTACCTAGTGTGCTTTCAAAAAGCATCTGTTTTTTCTAATCAAAGCTATTCCTTTAAGAAACAAAACTGGAACCTTGGATGGGCAATGCATTCATGCACCAAGGGCATTTACCAGCCTGTGGTAATGAAACAAGGTTTCACAGTATATATTGATAGGTGTTATAGATTTAATTTGTCCCATTTTCCAGAGTGACATGAGTCTGGTCTTGGTAGGAGATACAGAGTCTGCCTCTGTGCTCTGGCCTCCACAAAAGTGCCTGTCTCCTGCATATCCTCCACAGGATAAGTTGGACACTTAAAAAAGAGATGATGAATAGTTACCTGATTAAAATAAATCTTTATATGTAAAAAAAAAAAGAAAGAAACAATACCGATAAAGGCATGCTTAATGCAAAATATACTAATTGAAATATTTTATGTAAATTTTTGAGAAAAGAGAAATTCCATATCATATACACTAGCCTCATTAAAGCAAACAAAATTTTTGAGAAAAGAGAAATTCCATATCATATACACTAGCCTCATTAAAGCAAAGCATGTCCAAGACAAATATCATATGATATTGCTTATATGTGGAATCTAAAAAAAAAATGGTACAGATGAACTTATTTACAGAACAAATAGTCACAGATGTAGAAAACAAACTTATGGTTGGCAGGGGAAGTGGGGGTGGGGGGTGGGGGGGAAGCAGGGGTCAGGGGGAGGGTTAAATTGGGAGACTGGGATTGAGATATACACACTACTATATATAAAACAGATAACTAATAAGGACCTATTGTATAGCACAGGGAACTCTACTCAATACTCTGTAATGACCTATATGGGAAAAGAATCTAAAGAAGAGTGGATGTATGTATAGGTATAAATGATTCACTTTGCTGTACACCTGAAACTAACACAACACTGTAAATCAACTATAAACAATTTTTTTTTAAAAGACAAAATGAAGGGATGTTCACATATCCATATTTGCCTGAACAATACATGTTGATGAACAATATACATTTTGGTGATATTCCCCCTTTAAAAGAACCATTTTCTTGATTTTTTTTTTTTTTTTATTGTTCCCATATCTCTTTCAGAAAACTCCCCTCATGGTGTCCTTTCCGAGGACATCACTCATGTCCTCTGTCTTGGGCTCCACATTCAGCTAACTACCAATTTCTAGTGATTTCTTTTTTTTTCAAATTTCTTCTCTCCAATTATAAATATGTCTGGAATTCCCTAAGTCCTCCTGCTTCATTGCTTCCTGCCTAGATAATCACTCTAGTCTTCTAATCTGCTTCCCTGTTTTTCAAATAACCCCAGGGGCCTTCTGACAATCGAGCCTGCTTTTAATTTCAGGTGGTATTCACCATGCTTGCCCATACTACTCAACCTGGGCCTTAGAGACTTTACCTACAGTCCTTTCAAATGCTGCCTCTCTCTGCTCTATTTCTTAGGGATCTTCTTCTTCCAATATTGTCTACAGATTAGGAAGCATTTTCACAGCCATCCCCTACTAGTGGGCCCCTTGTAGGCCCAGTTCTGTCCCTGGTTATAGAGCCAGTTATGATTTCATAGCCTTGATATTTCTAGCTCTTGTCACCTCCCAGGGTTTGAATCCTTTCCCTTGAACCCACAGGCACTGACAGAACTCCTGGTGGGAATGGATGTACCTGCTAGACCTACTGTCCGAGCACCTCTGCCTCCCACCTCAGCCCCGTAAGTGCCTTGCTGCCCTGCCACGAATAAATAACCCTTCCTGATGCTAGTACTTGCCTCAACTTAGACGGAGCTTGCTACGGGTCTGGGATGTTGTGTCTTGGGATGCTGGGCTGTGCTTACAGCTGGGTCATGTGCCCTCTGCCCTGGACAGAGGCAGATTTATCGGCAAGCTCATGAAGCTGGGGCTTCAGGGCCCATCACATGCACTGCTCCTTCCAAGACCTTTTATCTAACTTTGTATTTACTTTTTTTTTTTTTTTTTGCGGTACACGGGCCTCTCACTGTTGTGGCCTCTCCCGTTGCGGAGCACAGACTCGGGACGCGCAGGCTCAGCGGCCATGGCTCACAGGCCCAGCTGCTCCGCGGCATGTGGGATCTTCACAGACCGGGGCACGAACCCGTGTCCCCTGCATAGGCAGGCGGACTCTCAACCACTGCGCCACCAGGGAAGCCCTGTATTTACATTTTTTAAGGACATTCAGTGGGCTGGTTTGGGTTGGTGAGCAGGAAGTCAAACGATTGATCAGCAAAAGTGCCGACAGAAAACAAATAGGACAAAGATGCATCTTAGTTAGGCTGAGGTTTAGTCATAGGGAGGGTGAGATTGGACCGACCTGAAATGGGAAGAGGCGGGTATGGGCATGAGAGAAGCATGGCAGGTTTGACAAGCCCCCCACACCATCCCACCCCCACCTGGGGGGTGAGTACCTGAGAGAGCACCACAGAGGAAAATCCAAGGCATGAGTGAAACCCAGCTGAACTCTGACGATGCTCCCCAGCCCAGGCACAGATCAAGGGCAGAGGGCCAAAGGTATATCGGCTCCCAGAATTTGAGCAAAACCGCTGCCCAAACCTCTGACCTGTGAGTGATACAGAACCAGGGAACCCCACAGAAATCAGTAAAATATAAAAAGAAGTCAAACTGAGCAGAGACGTGAGTAGCTGTACATTGCAGGGGGTGGAGGGCAGTTGGGGGATAGATTCTGCAGTTTAACTTCACACAAAATCACTTTAAAAAATTCTCCAGGGCTTCCCTGGTGGCGCAGTGGTTGAGAGTCCGCCTGCCGATGCAGGGAACACGGGTTCCTGCCCCGGTCCGGGAGGATCCCACATGCCGCGGAGCTGCTGGGCCCGTGAGCCATGGCCGCTGAGCCTGCGCGTCCGGAGCCTGTGCTCCGCAACAGGAGAGGCCACAACAGTGAGAGGCCCGCGTACCGCAAAAAAAAAAAAAAAAAAAAAATTCTCCAAAAAAATAAATCAGAATCCGTATTTGTTATAATATATTGTCTAAATGCTACAGTGCCAAGGAATCTCAAGTATATTTTTACGTCATTTCTGCCAGGAATGCAGTGATGGTGACCCAAACGAAAACAAGACAAAACCAGCATTGCCAACAGCATCCATTACAGTCCTGCCTCGGTATCTGTGGAGGATTGGCTCCAGGGCCCCCAAACAAAACTCCTCCCAAGCTCAAGTCTCTTACATAAAACGGCAAAGTATTTGCATATAACCTAAGCATATCCTCCCAGTATACTTTAAGTCATTTCTAGATTACTTGTAATACCCAATACAATGAAAATAGTAGCTTTGTAAATAGTTGTAAATAAAATGTAAATGCTATGTAAATAGTGGCCGGGATGTGGCAAGTTCAAGTTTTGCTTTTTGGAACGTTGTGAATTTTTTAAAAAATATTTTTTCATCCTCAGTTGGTTGAATCCCTGCATGCAGAGCTCATGATTACAAAGGGATGACTGTATTCTCAAATATCAACCAGCTCCATATACCCAATTTGCCTTTTTCTCAAAGCATCTGTACTGACACGAGATTGTGGAATTAAAAAAAATCCACACATTTTAGCACACACATGTGCTAAAACTGGGAAATATATTCTAAAGAAAGGTAATAACCTCCTTATAAACGTGCATATATATGTGGCAGGTCTGTCTGTACCTGACAACCCATCAATGAAGTTCTTAGAATGGTCACTAGGTGGCGACATAGGAAACTAAATCTCCTGTGAGCGGGCAGCTTGCTGGACGATTTCATCCCTTTGTCAGACAACACCAGGCCGTCAAAATCATGACTTTAAATAAACGTACTAAGAAATGTATTAAAGTCCTGTTCTTGATTATTAAGGAGGTAACTCTGTGAATTTAGCCAGACACAACTTCCTGTCTGCCAGGGTCATGGGTTGAGGTAGAAAAATAGGGATCATTATCACTGAACAAAAGGGGAGCTGGGCTGGCAGCCTGAAAGCTATGATTGGAGATTTTAAATTGGAAAGACAAATACTATTTATTCTCAGTTCTGTAATCCAGTCTTCTTGAAGCTGACCTGTCAATAGTCCCAAATAACCCAGTCTCCTGAAGACGCCTGTGAGGTTTTGCTTTTGTTTTTAAATTTTGTATTATCTGTGTACTTATTTTTTAGAAGGCCGGCAGATTAGCCACTTCTGCCATGGAAACTTGAAGAGCTCCCCCTTTTCCAGGGACACCTAATGGATAGAAAATGTCAGGAAAAGCCACAGCCTGTGTGACATGACTTTTTGGTGGACCCTTGATGACAACTGATCATCACCAAAGACTGAGAAACATTGATTAGACTCCTGAGCTCACTGGAAGCTTCCTGATCACTTTCTAACTGAAGGTCAGGCTTTTAAGAAACTCAAAAGCCGTTCTGTAAGGAAGTGGCTGCCTCATGGCCTTGACAGAATCCATTAACATCTTTCTCCAGGAAAAGCGGTAACCGTGAGCTATACGTAATGGATATTGATTGCTAAGGAAAGAAGATACATATAACTTTAAACCTCAGAGGTCTCCAGGAATGAAAGACCTAGAAAAAGATGTCTTCAGCGTCACCCGAGTGCTAGCTCAGAAGAAATTATGCCAGAGCTGTCTTAGAGAATCTTAGATAACTGAATGTAAAACCCAGTGTTCTTGCCATGGATACCAGCAATTTGCTACAAGGAGAGCAAGTACGGCATTTACTGAGTGCACACTCTTTGTTAAGCATTATTCTAAGCACTCCATATGTATAATTTCATTTTAAAATTAAAACAATTCTGAGTGAACTAATATTATTATTCTCATTTTATAGTTTGAGAAAATCAAGGTCAAAAGTCAAATAATCCACCGAAAGAGAGACAGCTGATTCAATTACATAGTCAGGACATCAACCCAGGAAGTCTAACTCCAAAGAGTACGCTTTCAATCACTCCCACGCTGCTGGTGTAAATATACTTTTGATTATATTATAGGGAAAAAGCAGAGACTCCCCCAAATTCAGACTCCTGGAAAGGAAATTAATATATCTCACTCCCATTCTCATTTTCCATCCACCAAACTTCCCACCCTTTGCAGCCTCAGGGACAATGATTCATGGGTTAACACAGCAAGGAAAGAAAAGGGAAGCCAGGCAGCAGAGTCACCTCACGATTTAGCCGATTTACCCTAGTTGAGATGCTGCTGTCCACAGAGAGCTGTGTCTGGGGATACAGCTGAGGCTTTAATAACTTTTGCCGTTCTCCTGGCCACTCCCTAGGGGGTGCTTGTGATCCTGGAATCTTTTCTGTGTTTTACAACTACTTCAGGTTCTGGACGATGCTTTCTCAACAGAACGGGGCTCTCCCTGGGTGATGTTTTAGTTCAGTTTAGCATGCCTGGGAAACAGTCTGATGCTGCCTCCACCATCTGTGTTCAGGGAAGGAAAACCAGCAGAATTATTGACACTTAGCAGCTGATGGGTCATGGGGTGGCAGGCATCAATAAAGAGGCAGAACCCTCTGATGAAGCCTTCTTCCTTGCTCTAATAATAAAAAAAAAAAAATGCCCCAGATGAGTGGTCACCTTTCACAGGTAGGGAAAGAGAGGGTATCTGTACTGCACCCCTTCAGACTCCAGGCACCTGCTAGACCTTTACACACTTCTCCTGGGATGTCCACTGCAAAGTTCTGTGACAACTATTATTTTATAGACAAGGAAACTAACGATAAGTGGTCCCCAGACATACAGGTGTAAACGGGCCTCAGACTAAAAGCATGATCTGAACTGTCACCCATTCCAGTTTTGAGGCTGGAGTGGGTAACAGTCAGGCACCAATGTAACAACAACATAACAGGTCGCTGGTGAACGACCTAAGAGTTTATTCCTGGGGAACGCGACTTTGATCTAGAAAGGGGTTGCCCAACGAAGAGCAGTGGGTGGGCCTGGGTTTTGGCCATAAAGCAACAGATATCAATTTCATTTTTCACACCTTCTCCAGGTTCTTTGAAGTAATGATTAGAGGGAAGAAAATATTCAAAGGTCTGTTGTCATTCCAAAAGGACTCAAAAAAAGGACTTGCTGGATAGAAAAACATGAATCATTTTAGGCAAATCCTCCAGCATTTAAAAATCATTCTCATCCCATATTTAAACTTTTCCATTCCTCACTTTATCAGGATCAGCTTCTCGATATAAAAGTTTATGATGATGACCCGGGAAAGGTGACATTTTTAAAAAAAAGAAGAAATCTGAGGTCCTGACTCTGGAACATGCTTCTTCAGGTCCACCCAGCAAAGTAGCTGGAGATTAGTTTGATCTCAGAAATGTGTGTGATGCTCTCTCTGAAGAGGGACTTAGATTTAGATATCATTATCTTCTGCAGTCTTTAGGCTGCCCAGGAAAGGAAAAGAAATGATCTTCTGAGATTGGTTCAAGATGGCAGAGAAGAAGGACTTGCTCTCACTTCCTCTTGCGAGAGCATCCACATCACAGCTAACTGCTGAACAATCATCAACAGGAAGACACTGGAACTCACCAAAAAAGATACCCCACATCCAAAGACAAAGGAGAAACCACAATGGGATGGTAGGAGGGGCACAATCACAATAAAATCAAATCCCATAACCACTGGGTGGGTGACTCACAAACTGGAGAACAATTCCACAGAAGTCCACCCACTGGAGTGAAAGTTCTGAGCCCAATGTCAGGCTTACCAACCTGAGGGTCCAGCAACTGGAGGAGGAATTCTGAGAGAATTAGACTTTGAAGGCTAGCAGGATTTGATTGCAGGACTTTGACAGGACTGAGGGAAACAGAGACTCCACTCTTGGAGGGCACACACAAAGTAGTGTGCACATCAGGACCCAGGGGAATGAGCAGTGACCCCATAGGAGATTGAACCAGACCTACCTGCTAGTGTTGGAGGGTCTCCTGCAGAGGTGGGGGGTAGCTGTGGCTCACTGCGGGGACAAAGACACTGGCAGCAGAAGTTCTGGGAAGTACTCCTTGGCATGAGCCCTCCCAGAGTCCTCCAATAGCCCCACCAAAGAGCCTGAGGAGGCTTCAGTGTTGGGTCGCCTCAGGCCAAACAACCAACAGGGAGGGAACCCAGCCCCACGCATCAGCAAACGGATTAAAGTTTTACTGAGCTCTGCCCAACAGAGCAACACACAGCTCTACCCACCACCAGTCCCTCCCATCAGGAAACTTGCACAAGCCTCTTAGACAGCCTTATCCACCAGAGGGCAGACAGCAGAAGCAGGAAGAACTACAATCCTGCAGCCTGTGGAACAAAAACCACATTCACAGAAAGACAGACAAGATGAAAAGGCAGAGGGCTATGTACCAGATGAAGGAACAAGATAAAACCCCAGAAAAACAACTAAATGAAGTGGAGATAGGCAACCTTCCAGAAAAAGAATTCAGAATAATGATAGTGAAGATGATCCAGGACCTCAGAAATAGAATGGAGGCAAAGATCAAGAAGGTGCAAGAAATGTTTAACAAAGACCTAGAAGAATTAAAGAACAAACAAACAGAGAGGAACAATACAGTAACAAATGAAAAATACACTAGAAGGAATCAATAGCAGAAAAACTGAGGCAGAAGAACGGATAAGTGACCTGGAAGACAGAGTGGTGGAGTTCACTGCTATGGAACAGAATAAAGAAAAAGAATGAAAAAAAATGAAGACTGCCTAAGAGCCCTCTGGGACAACATTAAATGCAACAAAATTTGCATTATAGGGGTCCCAGAAGGAGAAGAGAAAGAGAAAGGACCAGAGAAAATATCTGAAGAGATTATAGTCGAAAAATTCCCTAACATGGTAAAGGAAATAGCCACACAAGTCCAGGAAGCACAGAGAGTCCGATACAGGATAAACCCAAGGAGAAACACACCAAGACACATAGTAATCGAATTGGCAAGAATTAAAGACAAAGAAAAATTATTGAAAGCAGCAAGGGAAAAATGACAAATAACATACAAGGGAACTCCCATAAGGTTAACAGCTGATTTCTCAGCAGAAACTCTACAAGCCAGAAAGGAGTGGCATGATATACTTAAAGTGATGAAAGGGAAGAACCTACAACCAAGATTACTTCACCCGGCAAGGATCTCATTCAGATTCCATGGAGAAATCAAAAGCTTTACAGACAAGCAAAAGCTAAAAGAATTCAGCACCACCAAACCAGCTTTACAACAAATGCTAAAGGAAATTCTCTAAGTGGGAAACACAAGAGAAGAAAAGGATCTACAAAAACAAACCCAAAACAATTAAGAAAATGGAAATGGTCATAGGAACATACATATCGATAATTACCTTAAAGGTGAAAGGATTAAATGCTCCAACTAAAAGACACAGGCTCGCTGAATGGATACAAAAACAAGACTCATATATATGCTGTCTAAAAGAGACCCACTTCAGACCTAGGGACACATACAGACTGAAAGTGAGGGGATGGAAAAAGATATTCCATGCAAATGGAAATCAAAAGAAAGCTGGAGTAGCAGTACTCATATTAGATAAAATAGACTTTAAAACAAAGAATGTTAGAAGAGACAAGGAAGGACACTACATAATGATCAAGGGATCAATCCAAGAAGAAGATATAGCAACTATAAATATATATGCACCCAACACAGAAGCACCTCAGTACATAAGGCAACTGCTAACAGCTATAAAAGAGGAAATCGACAGTAACACAATAATAGTAGGGGACTTTAACACCTCACTTACACCACTGGACAGATCATCCAAAATGAAAATAAATAAGGAAACAGAAACTTTAAATGACACAACAGACCAGATAGATTTAATTGATATTTATAGGACATTCCATCCAAAAACAGCAGATTACACTTTCTTCTCAAGTGTGCACGAAACATTCTCCAAGACAGATCACATCTTGGGACACAAATCAAGCCTCAGTAAATGTAAGAAAACTGAAATCATATCAAGCATCTTTTCTGACCACATCACTATGAGATTAGAAATGAATTACAAGGAAAAAAACGTAAAAAACACAAACACATGGAGGCTAAACAATACGTTACTAAATAACCAAGAGATCACTGAAGAAATCAAAGAGGAAATCAAAAAATACCTAGAGACAAATGACAGTGAAAACACGACAATCCAAAACCTATGGGATGCAGCAAAAGCAGTTCTAAGAGGGAAGTTTATAGCAATACAAGCCTACCTCAAGAAACAAGAAAAATCTCAAGCAAACAATCTAACCTTACACCTAAAGGAACTAGAGAAAGAAGAACAAAGAAAACCCAAAGCTAGCAGAAGGAAAGAAATCATACAGATCAGAGCAGAAATAAATGAAATAGAAACAAAGAAAACAACAGCAAGGATCAATAAAACTAAAAGCTGGTTCTTTGAGAAGATAAAATTGATAAACCATTAGCCAGACTCATCAAGCAAAAGAAGCAGAGGACTCAAATCAATAAAATTAGAAATGAAAAAGAAGTTACAACAGACACTGCAGAAATACAAAGCATCCTAAGAGACTACTACAAGCAACTCTATGCCAATAAAATGGACAACCTGGAAGAAATGGACAAATTCTTAGAAAGCTATAACCTTCTAAGAATGAACCAGGAAGAAACAGAAAATATGAACAGACCAATCACAAGCAACGAAATTGAAACTGTGATTTAAAATCTTCCAACAAACAAAAGTCCAGGACCAGATGGCTTCACAGGTGAATTCTATCAAACATTTAGAGAAGAACTAACACCCATCCTTCTCAAATGCTTCCAAAAAATTGCAGAGGAAGGAAAACTCCCAAACTCATTCTATGTGGCCACCATCACCCTGATACCAAAACCAGACAAAGATACTACAAAAAAAGAAAATTACAGACCAATATCACTGATGAATATAGATGCAAAAAGCCTCACCAAAATACAAGCAAACAGAATCCAACAACACATTAAAAGGATCATACTCCATGATCAAGTGGGATTTATCCCAGAGATTCAAGGCTTCTTCAATATATGGAAATCAATCAATGTGATACACCATATTAACAAATTGAAGGTTAAAAGCCATATGATCATCTCAATAGGTGCAGAAAAAGCTTTAGACAAAATTCAACACCCATTTATGATAAAAACTCTCCAGAAAGTGGGCATAGAGGGAACCTACCTCAACATAATAAAGGCCATGTACAACAAACCCACAGCAAACATCATTCTCAATGGTGAAAAACTGAAAGCATTTCCTCTAAGATCAGGAACAAGACAAGGATATCCACTCTCACACTACTATTCAACATGGTTTTGGAAGTCCTAGCCATGGCAATCAGAGAAGAAAAAGAAATAAAAGGAATCCAAATAGGAAAAGAAGAAGTAAAGCTGTCACTGTTTGCAGTTTACATGATACTATACATAGAGAATCCTAAAGATGCCACCAGAAAACTACTAGAACTAATCAATGAATTTGGTAAAGTTGCAGGATACAAAATTAATGCACAGAAATCTCTTGCTTTCCTATACACTAGTTATGAAAAATCTTAAAGAGAAATTAAGGAAACAGTCCCATTTACCAATGCAACAAAAAGAATAAAATACCTAGGAATAAACCTACCTAGGGAGACAAAAGACCTGTATGCAGAAAACTATAAGACACTGGTGAAAGAAATTAAAGATGATACAAACAGATGGAGAGATATACCATGTTCTTGGATTGGAAGAATCAATATTGTGAAAATGACTATACTACCCAAAGCAATCTACAGATTCAATGCAATCCCTATCAAATTACCAATGGCATTTTTTAGAGAACTAGAACAAAAAAATCTTAAAATTTTAAAAAATCTTAAATCTTAAAATTTGTATGGAGACACAAAAGATCCCGAATAGTCAAAGCTGTTTTGAGGGAAAAAAACGGAGCTGAAGGAATCAGACTCCCTGACTTCAGACTATACTACAAAGCTACAGTAATCAAGACAATATGGTACTGGCACAAAAACAGAAATATAGATCAATGGAACAGGATAGAAAGCCCACGTACCTATGGTCAACTAATCTATGACAAAGGAGGCAAGGATATACAATGGAGAAAAGACAGTCTCTTCAATAAATGGTGCTGGGATAACTGGACAGCTACATGTAAAAGAATGAAATTAGGACATTCTCTAACACCATACACAAAAATAAATTCAAAATGGATTAGAGACCTAAATGTAAGACCGGACACTATAAAACTCTTAGAGGAAAACATAGGAAGAGCACTCTTTGACATAAATCACAGCAAGATTTTTTTTAATCCACCTCCTACAGTAATGGAAATAAAAACAAAAATAAACCTAATGAAACTTAACAGCTTTTACACAGCAAAGGAAACTACAAACAAGATGAAAAGACAACCCTCAGACTGTGAGAAAATGTTTGCAAATGAATCAACGGACAAAGGATTAATCTCCAAAATATATAAACAGCTCATGCAGCTCAATATTAAAAATACAAACAACCCAATCCAAAAATGGGCAGAATACCTAAACAGACATTTCTCCAAAGAAGACATACAGATGGCCAAGAAGCACATGAAAAGCTGCTCAACATCACTAATTATTAGAGAAATGCAAATCAAAACTGCAGTGAGGTATCACCTCACACCAGTAAGAATGGGCATCATCAGAAAATCTACAAACAACAAATGCTGGAGAGGGTGTGGAGAAAAGGGTAGGGTACCCTCTTGCACTGTTGGTGGGAATGTAAATTGATGCAGCCACTATGGAGAACAGTATGGAGGTTCCTTAAAAAGCTACAAATAGAACTACCATATGACCCAGCAATCTCACTATTGGGCATATACCCTGAGAAAACCATAACTCAAAAAGAGTCATGTACCCCAATGTTCATTGCAGCACTATTTACAATAGCCAGGACAGGGAAGCAACCTAAGTGCCTATCGACAGATGAATGTATAAAGAAGTTGTGGTACACATATACAATGGAATATTACTCAGCCATAAAAAGGAACGAAATTGGGTCATTTGTAGAGACATGGATGGATCTAGGGACTATCATACAGAGTGAAGTAAGTCAGAAGGAGAAAAACAGATATCGTATATTAACGCATATATGTGGAACCTAAAAAAATGGTACAGATGAACCGGTTTGCAGGGCAGAAACTGAGACACAGATGTAGAGAACAAACGTATGGATACAAAGGGGGGAAAGTGGCGGGGGTGGTGGTGGTGGGATGAATTGGGAGATTGGGATTGACATGTATCCACCAATATGTATAAAATGGATAACTAATAAGAACCTGCTATATAAAAATCAATAAAATAAAATTAAAAAAAAAAGAAATGGTCTTCCATGTAGCACACTGAGCACATCTGATGCCTCAGTACTGAGGCACTGCCAAGAAATTCAGAATAGAAGTCAATTCATCCCATCTCATTAGTGATGCTTTGGTGTTTTAACAGGTTTCTATGCTGAAAATCTCACCAGCTGGACCCTGTGCCACTCAACATCCCACCTTCAGAACTGAATTATCAGACACAAGGCCAATGTAATGTCATACTCCTGCCTGGGTTCACTTGGATCTTCAACTGAGAGAACGCTCAGAAAGAAGAGTGAGAAATCTAAAAAAGAGTGGAGATATATATATATATATATGTACATGGATAACTGACTCACTTTGCTGTACAGCAGAAACTAACAAAATATTGTAAAGCAACTATACTCTAATACAAGTGAATTTAAAAAAAAGGGAAAGACGGGGCTTGCCTGGTGGCGCAGTGGTTGAGAGTCCGCCTGCTGATGCAGGGGGCACGGGTTCGTGCCCCGGTCAGGGAAGATCCCACATGCCGCAGAGCGGCTGGGCCCGTGAGCCATGGCCGCTGAGCCTGCGTGCCCGGAGCCTGTGCTCTGCAACGGGAGAGGCCACAGCAGTGAGAGGCCTGTGAACCGCAAAAAAAAAAAAAAAAAAAAAAAAAAAAAAAGGAAAGGAGAGTGATAGAATGAACATCATTTCAGGATCATAGAACAGCCAAAATATGACCTTCTTCACTAGGAACTCCCCCACTCAGTGACACTTCTAAAAGCAAACAAGCAAAAACTAGAAACAGAGACCAATAATCCTTGTAAATTTCAGAGGGGAAAAAAATGGCATAAAAATAACAAAATGAATCACAAATATGGATTGATAGCATTTAGGTTCTTCTTGTTTCATTATCCATTTACTTCATTATTCAACAAGGATTCATTGCACACTTGCTGTGTTGGAGGTATTGTTCTAGGGACATGAAGATATACAGGTGGATAAAGCTCTGCCCTAAGAAACCCAACGCTCACGGGAAAGCAAAACAGGCCTCTAAATGGATGGTCATAAAATAGTGTGATGAAAGGCACAAAGGAGGAAGGCAGTAGATGGGGTTGCCCAGGGGAAGGAAGAGGAGGTGTGTACCATTTGGCAGAGTGGAGAAGCCTTCAAAAAGGCATGTGAGTTTCCAGATAGAAAGTACCCACCTTAAAAGTTACAGTGTAATATAGCTGATTCACTCTGTTATACAGCAGAAACTAACACAACATTGTACAGCAATTATACTCCAATAAAGATGTTAAAAAGGACTTCCCTGGTGACGCAGTGGTTAAGAATCCGCCTGCCAATGCAGGGGACGCGGGTTCGAGCCCTGGTCTGGGAAGATCCCACATGCCACAGACCAACGAAACCTGTGCACCACAACTACTGAGCCTGCACTCTAGAGCCCACGAGCCATGATGGTTGAAGCCCGCGTGCTTAGAGCCGTGCTCCGCAACAAGAGAAGCCACCGCAATGAGAAGCCCGCGTGCAGCAACGAAGACCTGATGCAGCCAAAAATTAATTAATTTAAAAAAAAGTTATAGTGTACTGAAATTTCAAATCACCAGTTTTAAAAAGAAGAACTCAAAACCTCAGAGGCAAGTTATAGGTTATAAAGAGGAATCAAAATCAGGGATACCATTATATTTCTCAATACCGTATAGGAGGTTAGGAGAAAACAGATCAATGCCTTCAAATACTGAGGAAAAGTGTTTTTCAAACCGGAAGTCTAAACTCAGCTAAACTTCATAATCAAGTATGAAGGTAGAATAAACATTTTCACCATGCAATCTTTCAAAATTTTAGCTGTTATTCACCTACTGGAAGTTGGTAGAGGAGGTGCTCCAAAATGTAAGAGAATAAAAGGATAAAGAAGACAAAAGATTTGAGGAACAGATGATTCAACATAGTAGAAAAGTAAAGGAAATTTCCCAGATGTGAGTGGAGGGAGGTCCCAGGATGACTGCTGTCCTAGGGAGTCCCAGAAAGTCGCTGGTCAGATTGCAGAAAGGATAGAAAGCTCCAGAAGAGACGTCCTCAAGAGGAGATAAACAAAAACACAATAGTGGACCTGGCTGAGAACAAAGTGTCTTTACCATCCTGAGATGTGGTTTCCAGTTCTTCTAGAGCAGTGGTTCTCAGTGAGGGTGATTTTGTTCTTCAGGAGACATATGACAATGTCTGGAGACATTTTTGGTTGTTCCAACTAGATGGAGGTGTTAGAAGGAGACCAGTGACGCATCTAAATATCCTACAATGCACAAGACAGCCTCCTGCCCTTTACCATCCCATCCAAGAATTATCAGACCAAATTATCAACAGATCCAAGGTAAAAAAAAAAAAAAAACCCTGTCCTGGAGAGTTTAATACAAAAAAATTTTAATGGGGCTATTTGAAATCCAAGGAAAAAAATGTACAAGGAAAGAAACATAATCACCTATACTGTGCTGTTCAACTATGAGCGATATTTAAAACAACTGTGCTATACCTATTTTGGAAAGATTAGGAAACAAGTGGTAAGAAGAAGGAGATAAAAGAGTGGTGAGTCTTTATCGTTCTCAGATGGAAGATGGTAGGTAATTCCTAAATTGACAAATGTACCAATGGAAACATAAGTGACTTATTTAGAAATATGGAGGTATCTGGTAGTGGAAATAACTTACAGTACTGGTTGTTTAGTGTATAGTGACTGGGAAAGTATGGGGCAGGAGCTCCTATCTTTCATTATAAATCTTGAATATCATTTGATATTTTAAACTATATGTATGTTTCATGAAAAAAAAATACCTTTAATGGACATAAGTTCTCTGTTCATCCTGAGACCCAGTAATCTAATTCAGAAATTAGACTTCTGGTACCTGTAAATGAGTAAATAACTTAGACAATTTTGATGAAAATGTAATATTTTAATTTTCTGATTGAGACACCAAAAGATGCAATTTTTCTGATCTTTGCAATATATTTTCCTTCATATTTCAAGTTGGTTTCCCCCAGTGGAGAATTCAGGCTGGGCAGACTAAAGGGAGTGTATAGAGGGGCTGATTCATCAAGCACCAAGATGGTTCCATCAACATCCTGCCAGAGGGTCCATGTAAAATTGTGATTAAGAGACATAACTGAGGCTGACCCAAAGAGACATGTGCAGAGTGGGTTCTTAAACTGCAATACAGGAAGCATCAAGAGCCCACATACTGAAAATCAACTGGAATTGGAGAGCTTGGCAATTTGGAGAGAACTGGCTGGAATGAGAAGACTAGGAGGTGTCCTGGAATAACTAGAGAGGTGGGAGCCCATGACCGCCACTAAGGTTGTGCAAATTCTCCATAGACATCAGCATCTGTGAGTTCACCCAGTAAAGAGGAGGGAGCAGAGAAGAATGTCACACTATCTCATGAAAGGAAGACTCAAAAATTGAACAAATACACAAAGGGTAAATTGTTCTCTTACTGTGAAATTCGATGCATGACTTCTGTAAACCACCCTAAATTAATGAAATAGATGAGATTACCAGTCTTCAAGTGATCAAGACAGAACCCTGCTTTAATGCAATGCTGAAACAGCATCACTGGATAACAGTGTCACTAGAAATCTGATTGACTTCACAAAGCATCCTGCTTTTGACTAAGGAGTCTAGCATTGAGGGCTTGTTTCTTCTGGGTAATGGGTTTACTTACCTCTTTGCTTTAACTGCTAACATGGGCCTGTTATAATCAAGTCTTCAATAATACACAAGGATTTTTTTAAGTGATTTACTATTTTAATTAGATGTGGTGGTGATTAAACTATCTTGCATTACACTACAGTAGTTAGAAGATGACAGTGCAGTTTTCTTCTTATTACTGAGAATAATTTTTATTAGCAGATTCAGAGGATGCACGCATGTACAAGTAGAGATGGTTTTTAAAAGAGGAATAGCTATGTCACAAGAAAAATATTAAAAATCCACTAAGCTAATGATGCTAATACTTGCATTCGTGTGGTTCAAATCCTTGTCTTTTTCATACCAAATTTTTCAGCTATGCATATTGTTCAGTATATAATTTTTCTCTTAACCACAGGAGGTACAAAGTTGCTCCTTAAGACAATTGCATTTGGGCATGATATTAGAAATAGAAGAACTACAAGTTTGGTTTTAGTTAGTTTTTTATAAAGCCAATGATAACCAAGGAAATTATGGTATTTCTAATGGCAACCAGAGTAGGATAGGAAGCTCAAGACATGGTCTGCAGTACACCTTGGTGCTGTGTGGGTTTGGGTTGGTTTGGGAGGTAAGGATATATCTGATAGGAAACAAAAGATAATTTAAATCATCCTTGTTATCAAGTCACTTATATCAGCTTGGGAATAAAGGCTAATTTGTCGAGAAAAAAATCCCATGTTAAGTGTCAAGCACTCACCTCAGATAGAAGAGGAACACAGTGTGAACTACCTCACGTGTGAACGTCTATGGATTTGAACCCCAAAGACCTTGCAAAAGACTGTCTTTCAGGCTCCAAACTTTGGCCATTGCAGGGAAGAGAAAGTAAAGGAGGCAAGGAAATGAGTAAATTTCTCTCTATACGTTTGCATAATTTACTAGTTAAAAGCAAAGGAGATTACTTTTTGTAATTTAAAAAGAAATAATGTGTTTTTTAAGATAGATAAATGAGTCATGCCTGATTTCCCATCTCCATTCTCAGCATAGAAAATGGCTTGTCGATGTCCTGAACAGAGTCAGAACCAGAACAAATAATCTTCTGTAATAAGGGCATCGCATCCTCGGCCTCTGCTACCACAGAAGGTGGATGGTTAAGTGCATTTTCAGCCCCACCGCCCACCCCTCTCCTAAGTAAAAAGCCACTCAGAGTTCCCCGTCTACCCTGTGTGCTACTGGGGGAGAAGCACTTAGGATGAAGATATTTGGTCATTCTTTACTTCAATGTGGCTTCTATACTGAATAATATGAGAGAGAAATCCTAGTTTTAAAAAAACTTGGGAGGACACTAAGTATACTTTAGATGCTTTACCATCTTTTTTTTTAACATATTTTTTGGAGTATAATTGCTTTGCAATGGTGTTTTAGTTTCTGCTTTATAACAAAGTGAATCAGCTACACATATACATATATCCCCATGTTTCCTACCATCTTTTTTAGACTCTCCTGAAACCCTAACCACACATTTTTCCAAAATAGCAAATTCTCTTCTTGCTACTCTTTTCATTGACATTCATCAATTACCCACACTGAGTGCGGCATCTGTGATCTGCCTAGACCCTGTTGGCTACAACATCAAAATTCTGCTTAGTTTCACGCAGAGGTGGGGAGAATATTCACCCTTTTTCCTGGTTTGGTGCCACATACAATTACATGAGCCCTAAAACAGATCAGTTTCTATACAGTTAAGTCATGAAAATGTCATGAAACTCAGTTTCCTATGATCTTAGGAAACAGGCAAAAAGAAAAAAATTTAATAATTCTCTCCATCCTTCTCATTAGGCCCTGCTCCTATTCACAGCACCCCTGTCAGGCATAAAATATGGATACAAAGAGACATGGCTGACAGGGGCATGAGGAAGGAAGGCTTGGCCTAGAGGGATTGAGTTCCAATACAGAAGCGTGCACGCTGAGGGGGTAGGGAAGGGTGTAAGCGGCAGAGGTAAGAAATTCAAAATTACAAAGGTTGGACTAATCAGAAAAGCTTTGATGGAGAAGATAAAGCCAACTTGACCTTGATAGAGAAGAAGGATTTGGGACTAGAGAGCTTGGAGTGCATTTCAGGGGTGGGTAACATTTATGTAAAGATGACGAGGTAGAACATTAAAAGACTGTGGACAGCAGGTGCTGGGGAGTCAGGGGAGATGGGGTTGAATGGGTCAACAAAGCCATTCAATAGAAGAGCTTGAAAGCTAGTTAGAAATATTTAAATTAAGACTCCACAGAAAGGGTACAAAGGAACTTATCTACAAAACAGAGAGTCACAGATGTAGAAAACAAACTTATGGCTATCAGTGGTAAGGGGGGGAGGGATGAACTGGGAGACTGGGATTGACACATACACACTATGAGATATAAAATAGATAACTAACAAGGACCTACTGTATAGCACAGGGCACTCTACGCAATACTCTGTAATTGCCTATAAGGGAAAGGAATCTAAAAAAGAGTGGATGTATGTATAGGTATAACTGATTCCCTTTGTATACACAGGAAACTACCACAACACTGTAAATCAACTAGACTCCAATAGAAATTTTTTTAAAAAAAGAAATATTTAAATTAGATGTAGTCAGCAATAGGAAAACATTAAAGTTATAAACTAAACATGACCAGATCACTGGGAGGAATTGTTTCAGCAATTTGGGTTAATTTAATAGGATTTTGGAGTTGTGAAGGTGCTCTCCTCAGAACCACCACGTTAGACTTTCAGGAAGACGTGGGAACCAATAGAGCCAAGACAATTCTTCTATAATGGCCCATTTGGAAATCCTGAAATCTTTAGTTAAGAGAGTTACGGCATTTTGCTAAATCTCTCCAAGGAGGAGAGGTGACAGGTAAATAGGCCTAGGACACAATTCTGAGTTTGGAAACTGCAAAGCTGTCCAAGTGTCCAGAAACTCACCCAAAAGTGACTGCCACACAGGAAAGTTTCCCTAATTTCCATTTCTTAAAAAATGAGTCAATAATTCTTTAGGTTTATGCTACATCTATTATGACACATTGCTTGATTGGCAGTCTAAAAGAAGCAATAGTGTAGAAAAGGGCAAAGAGATGAAAATGACCAGAATTGGCTGCAAGCAAAGTCAATCTATCATGGATGGACTCCAGTAAGATTACAGGTCATAAAATGCCCTATGCTTTTTGATCATCTAAACGGCTGCACATGACTTTTTCTTTATAATCTCATAGAGAAGAATAAGAAATACAAAATTAGTGGAGGGGAATAAAACTAACATGTTTCCGAACATTTAAGAAGGGTCGAGGTCTGTGCTATGTTCTTTGCATTTCCTCATTCACTCTCAGTTTTATTAAGCCTAGGGGTGTTAAGTAGTTTGTTCAGGATCACACAGCACCAGGTTGTAAGTTAGGATGCACCATCTTCAACAATCAGTGACTTCCACGTGCTTCTCACCTGGTATAACTGAGCAGAAGTAGTTTGTTTGAATCTATATATACTCAACCCAATAGAGCTGATTTTTTTCTTCCAAGTGTTTTCAACAGGTGTGCTGCAGAGCTAAGACCCTGCCTGCTTGCAATCACTCCTATATCTCTCTGATCTGAATTAAGCCTCTAGTTAAAGAAGATCCACTCTCTATTCCTTTCCTGACACTTTCATTGGGTTTCCTTATTTATTTTTTTTTTTTGCTCCTTCATTTTGTGTTTGAAAAAAGAAGATTTGATGTCATTTATTCATTTATATTTTCATATATTTTAGCACCAGCTATATGCAAAACATTCACAAGAACTAAAAGAAAAATAAAACTTCAATCCCTTATTCAAGGAGTTTTTACAAAGACTTAAGGATATATTTCCATATATTTTAGCACCAGCTATATGCAAAACATTCACAAGAACTAAAAGGAAAATAAAACTTCAATCCCTTATTCAAGGAGTTTTTACAAAGACTTAAGGAATGGACAATTGTGGCAACAAATATTATTGATCCTCTAAAATTGTATATGTATATTGAGTAATGTATGTTGAAAGTGACCCTGGAAAACATATCATGTTGAATTGATAAATTGTATGTTGTGAAGGATCTGAATGCCAGGTTTCAGGAAATTGAAATTTAGGCACTGAAGAGTCATTTTATATTTTTGAGGAGAAAAGTCATTTTAGTATCCCTTAAATCTGTGTCATTTCCAAATACAACTGTGAGATTATCAAGAATCCATGGTGTATGTAGAATAAAAATATAGAATTTAGAAATGGAAGATGCTTTTAAAATTACTCTGTTCCACTCTCTCATTTGTCAAAGAAGATGTTCAAGCCAAGAGAGGTTTTTCTTTTCTTTTTTTTAAAAAACTTTTTCACTTTGTTGTAAAATCCCCAAGGTCTGGAATAACTCTATAAATGATACTGGTTAGAAAAATGCTGCTGCATCTACAAGTGACATTTCCCATTTGGAATAAGGTCATTAGTGCTTTACTCTTCAGTGACTGAGCCCACGGCTTTGCCAATAGCCGGTGCTCCAGAGACGGCTGAAACTAAATTTCCATCCTGGAAATGATAGAGGTAGGTTTCTTTCCTGCTCTAAAAGCTTATAGCTCTTCTTTAGCAGCTGGCCTATTTGTTGAGCTGTAGAAAAATCTCTCTTTCATGAAGGAATTTCATTTCACAGATTCAAAAAGTAGTTCAAGGCTATCAAAGGTCATTGGGCCATTTCCCTCATTTTTTTTCAGGTGAGGAAAGTGATACCCACAGAGCCTGGGGGACTGGCTAGCTAGCAACCAGGTGGAACTAGATCCCTCCACACCTAGCACGTGTCCAGGATTGCTTCCACTGTACCATGTTTCTTTGATACCTTCTCCAATGTAATTCCACCATCATTAAAGAACTTGCAATGACCCATTATGGAGCAGTTTCAGGAAGAGTTCCATCTACTCATTCAATGTCATTCTGGGTCCCCATGGATTTTTATTCCAAGCAGAGCAGCTAGGATGAGAAAGAATGAGACTCCATCAGGGTTTCCTCTTCTTTTGTGGCAACTTTATTGAATGCACCACTTGCTAGCCTGTCTTCTACTGAACACTGTTTGCTCTAGTGATTTAGCATTGAAAACATCAGGAAAATTTGTAAGATAGATATTCTGCTAGACACTTTGCCTGTTATCTCATTCAGTTCTCACATATTTCTGAGGGGCTGTGTGTACGTATGTGTGTGTGTGTGCACGGGTGTGCGTGATTACCTTTATCATGTAGATTACAAAATTGAAGCTCTGAGAGATGAATCTGTCCAGGTCCCACACCTAGTGCATGGCAAAGCTAGAAGTAAACTCTGGTCTCTCCAAACCCAAATCCATGCTCTTTTCACTGCAGCAGTTTCCTCACCGAATGCATCAATTCTGCCCCCTAAATTAAGTAAAAGTAATATTTGCTTCCATGCAAGGTTTACAATGAATAGAACTGCACTTGAATTTATATAGCATTTTGCATTTCCCAAAGGTTTGGCATCCTTTTTTATTGCTTGCTCTATGGGGAAAATGTTTATAAGTGATTTTTGCAAGTCATGGTGGTTAAAAAAAAAAAGCAAGGAGTTAGGGCCCTGAGTAGCGATGGTTCCGGCATTCTATGCCGTCAGACTCGAGGAAGGATTACAACTTTTAAAGTTCCCTGGGTTTTGTTAATGTCCTAGATTGATAAGCCCATCAGTTTCAAGTCCGGAATTGGTATAGGATTGATTGCCAGGGCCACTGAGGACTAAAATACCAGGTCTCTCTATTAAAAAGCAAAATGAAAAACATTACAAAGATAGATTTGGGAGTCACAGAGAACTCATGGTTGTGATTTGTGGAAGTCTTGTTACCACCACTGATATATCAATGACTCCATGTAATCTAATGAGCCATCATAAGCCTTAAATCACCTAGCATTACAAATCCACTGGGGTGGGTAAGCAGGAGATGGTGTCACTGTGTCACAACACTTCCATGCAGTGGCCGATACAGTGACTGCTTTCCCACCCATTTCCTTTGGCGCTATTGATTAGGCTGCATGCATTTACATAAACACAACAGAGACAGTAGTCTGGTTTATACTGCAGTGACCTCTACTTAGAAACATCAATTCTCCAGAAACTCTAGCCTCACGGTTCCCAGAACTGAAAACTTGAGAATAGTATATTTAAGTAAAATTGAGGTGCTGTAAGGTTGAACTAAGATGTGGGAGTTAGTCTTCCCACCTACCTCCAGCTACAGAAATAGACTACGCAAGATGATTTAGATCATAAGCGGAAAGAAAACCAAGAAATGGAGTACTGATAAAGGGACCTTACCAGCAGGCATGAAAAAGGTGCAGCAACAAATTCTTCTGTGAAACATTGTGGCTAAAATCTCTGGGGCTGGCATTTCCCTGGTGGCGCAATGGTTGAGAATCCGCCTGCCAATGCAGGGGACGCGGGTTTGAGTCCTAGTCTGGGAGGATCCCACATACCGCGGAGCAATGAAGCTGGTGTGCCACAACTACTGAGCCTGTGCTCTAGAGCCTGTGCTCCGCAGCAAGAGAATCCACTGCAATGAGAAGCCCATGAACCGCAAGGAGAAGCCCGTGCACTGCAACGAAGACTGGCCCCGCTCACTGCAACTAGAGAGTGTGCAGCAACGAAGACCCAATGGAGCCAAAAAATAAATCAATACATTTTCAAAAAAAGCTATGGGGCTGCAACTCAAGTCTAAGGCAGGTGCTAGAAAAATCTGAACTTGCTCCTTGTTCTGCACTGATTTTTTCTGGAGTAATATTAGACACAAAATCTGAATTTGGGTTCCTATTTCCACATCTGTAGTTTGGGGCATATATCTTTTTGACGTACTGGCATATCTTATTCATGTAGAGCACAGCAGTATTTAATTCATAGATGACATTAAAGTTAGGTTTATTGAATAACTTAGGATTTGGTCTTCTGATTGCCTGTAGCATGCGACATCATTAAGAGACGGCATAGTTTGGTGGTTAAGTGTATATAGATGGGACTCATAAACCCTGTGTTTGAATCTTAACTACACTGCTTAACACATGTAAACCTGGTCAAGTTCGGAAATCTTTCTGGGTCTGATTTTCCTCAAGCGTAAAATATAACAGTACCCATCTCATGAGGAAAGGAGTTAAAACATGTAAAGAAGTTAGGATATATCCTGCACACAGAAAACGTTAGTACATGCCAGCAATATTACCGTGTTAAAAATAGCTTCATCAGCTCTGAGTCCTTTATTCTATTTATAATTTCTATTAAAGGTATTTATGAATACCAAAATGCCCAGTGAAGAGCAAGGGAAAGTGAAGGCAATGAAGAATAATCAAAGAGGAAGAATAAACATCTTACACATCCCAGATTCCCCGGGTTGCTGTCATGTCCTACAGTACAAACAAATCAAAGCATTTTAACAATGTGCTTTCATAAAATACAATGCATTCCTCATGAACTCAGGAATGTGAAAATGAAAGACATCTTCTTACAACTGGGAAAGAGGACGAGAGGGCAGGTTTGCTATCTAATTCCCTTGTTTGAATTCAGTATTATTGTTTGCATTCTTTCTCTGGGCATAAGATGTTTATCATAAACTTTGTCTTTGAGGCCGTTAATTTGCTGACTCTTCCTCCACCTGTATACTCACAACAGTCCCACTGGGGAAGCACTGTTTCAGATTCTACACCTTATGCATGACTTAGAGGTTTACACATTCCACTGAATTATTTCCAAAGGAATAAGGCAATAGAATTTCTGATTTTGTCTTTAAAACACATAAGTAATCTATTTACAATGAGACCTCCTTGAAGGAACAGGGTTGAAACCCTTTACGAGATCATGATCCTGAGCCCCTTCTGCCCTAGTCATGCAGTCCTAACAATAGCTCGTGGGCCTATCATGTGAAGACTCTGGGCCAAGCTAGACGAAACCAGAGGGACCTACAAGGAAACAGGCTGCCACTTTGGGGCTCAAGTATTGGTCTTACTTCATCAAGCCCAGGGTCTGTTTTTTCCGTAGTTATTCACAAGCAGCTGCTTGTAAATTGTGCTGCAGTCTTGGCATTAACCTCTACTATCAGTTTCCAGACTATGGGCCTGGGCTTCTGCCTCTGTTTCCTGATTTTCACTCCAGTTCCTGATGGCATTGGAAATTGAAGCTGGAGCCCAACTGAAGTATGTAGGACTCTGACACACAACTGAAGCCTCACTGGCATTTACTTTGGGGATTAGATTTGCTTTCTCTACTTCCTTTGTTGGTTTCTATTTTGTTCTAAGGCAAATGGACCACCTGCAATCATAATGTTGATTTCACATGACTAGGTCTATGCCCGCTATTTAGAAGTTCTCCTTATTTTGCACCATCCATCAGATCAGATTCTCTTGTGTTTAAATGACAACGCAGATCAAAAGATAATTAATGTTGCTTGTAGATAAACTCATCCAGGTTTATGTATGCTCTCAGAGATTAGCACTACATTTGGGTCTGTTAGTTTTGGCCCAGTGTCTACTTACTCTGCTCCCCACTGAGCTGTAGGCGATTTATCATGCCCCACGGCAGAGCCTCTTGTAGCCATGCTTCATTAAACATTAGAATTAAACACATGTATATGTATATATGTGTCTATGTGTGTGTATGTTTACACATGTAAGTATGTATACACATATGCAGTCTGGGTCACTATTTTCTCATGAATTCATATGCCAAAGCCACTTTTAAGTCCTTTACTCATTCAATAAATATTATTTGAGCAACTGCATTATGCCAGGTACTGGAAAATAGAGGAAGAACTAAAGATTAAGGAGATATGGTCCAACACAAGAAGAAACAGAAAATCTGGATAATCTTATGTATCTTAAAATATTAAAACTATAGTTAAAAAAACAACAAATCTTCCCACAAAGCAAACCTCAGGGCCAGAAGCTATACCAATGAGTTCTATCAAATATTTGGTAATTAATTGTGTTAATTCTATACAAATTCTTCCAGTGAATACCAAAATTCTTCCACTGAATAGCAAAATGAAAACTTTTCCCCAGTTTATTTTATGAGAGGAGAATAACCCTGATGCCAAAACTTGAAAAGGACATTAAAAAAATGACAAATCAATCATGAATAAAGTTGCAAAATTCAAAAGCAAAATAGATTCAAATAAAATTAACCCGTATATAAAAAGGATAATATATCACAATAAAGTTGGGTTTATGCCAGAAAGAAAAGTTTGATTTAACATTAAAACAATATAAATCATATTAACAGACTAAAGAAGAAAAATTACACAATCATCTTGATTTATACAGAACATGATTTGATAAATTTAGCATCCATTTATGGCAAAAATTCTTAAAGTACCAATAGAGGATGTTTATTAATCTGATTTAAGGCATCTACAAAAAACCTACAGCAAAATGTATCCTTAATGGTGAGAAATATGAAGCTTTACCTCTGAAATCAGGAATGAGACAAGAATACATCTTATCACTAATTTCATTTAACACTGTATTAGATGTCTTGGCTAGCACATTAAGGCAAGTAAAAAAAAATATATGAAGATAGAGGGGAAGCAATATTATTCATTGGTAATGTGACTTTTTATTGTTGAATAAACAACAAAATCTACAGACTGTTTCAATTGCTAAGTGGATTTAACAAGGTCACGAGATACAAGATCACAGTGCAAATGTAAATTGTATTTCATTATACTATCTAAAAACAATTAGAAAATGAAACTTTGAAAAACCATACCATTTACAATACCATCAAAAATTGTAAACTTAGGAATAAATCTAACAAAGTATGTGCAAAAACCTCTACACAAAAAAACGATAAAACATTCTTGAGAGAAATTAAGAAAAGTTTAATAAATGGAGACAGAGACGTATCATGTTCATAGTCTTCAAAAAGAAGAATGCATATTTTAAGATATGCATTCTTCCTAAACTGATTTGGAGATCTGATAGAATCCCAGATCCTTGAATGTGTGTGTGTGTGTGTATGTGAGTGTGTGTGTAGGAGTATATGGAAAATAGCAAGCTGATTTTAAGTAGTGTTTTGCATCTGGAAATGCAAAGGATTGGAAATGGCTCAGATCAACTTGAAGAAGAGCAAAATTGGAGAACTTATACTTCCAGGTATTAAGAATTTTATAAAGCCACAGTAATTAAGGCAGTGTTAGCAGACATCAAGATTTTTTATAAAGCTACAAAAATTAAGACAGTCTGTAAATATAGATAAATAGGAAAAAACAGTAATACAAAAAATAAAGGGTTCAGAAGCAGACCCACACATATACTGACACATGCCAGAGCAGTGGCAAAGGGTAGTCTTTCTCTGAATGCTGCTGTCTTTTGATAGTCTTCTGGGAAAAGGTGAACATCTACCTCTATCTCACTCCATATACAAAAATCAATTGTTGGTGGACTGTGACCTAATTTTGAAATAATAGAGAAGATAACGTACAGGAATGTCTTTATAATATTGAGGAAGAGAAAGTTGCCCTTATGCAGGAGACACACACACACGTGCACGCGCGCGCACACACACACACACACACATAATTAATGATAAAGGAAAAGACAGATGAATGGAATAAAATTAGCAATTTCCGGTCATCAAAATATACCATTAGAAATGTCAAAATACAAGCCACAAAATGGGAGAAGATACTTGAAAAACATAAAGTTTAAGAGCACTTGCAGCACAAATTAATAAATGACTCTTACATCAATTAGCATATAGACAGATAATTGGATAGAATATCAGGCAAGAATGCTAAAGAGGCATTCATCAATCAGGATAACCAAATCACCAAACAGCAACAGACACATGCAAAGGTGCTCAACCTCATTAGTCATCAAAGAAATACAAATTGCAACGAAATACCACTTACTCTCCAGAATGACTAATATTAAAAGACTGACATAGACACTGCTGGTGAGAATGTAAATTGGTATAATTATTTTGAAAAACCCTTTGGCAGTCTGCTAAAGATATATCAGTGTGTGTGTGTGTGTGTGTGTGTGTGTGTGTGTGTGTGTGTGCATTTTAAGATCCAGAAATAACACTCCCTAGTTTAGGTCTAAGAGAAATACATGCATACATGCATCTGAAAACATGTACAAGGATGTCATAGCAGTATTATTTTTAATTTCAAGTGATTGAATAACAGAATATATTAAATATATTGTGGTGTATTCATAAAATAGAATACTACAGAGGAATGAAAAATATGATTTACTGCTACAAGCAGTATTATAGATGGAGTCACAGGCATAATTTTGAGTAAAAGAAGCCAAACACAGAAGCGCGTATGCTACATGATTGTGTTTATGTAAAGGGCAAAACCAGGAAAAACTAAGTGGGAATAGTAGAAAGAGTGCCATCTGGGATGCAGATAATGTTCTATTGCAATTGCTCTGTGAAAAGACATTTTCACATTTAATATCTGTGCACTTATTTGAATGCACATTATGTTATAATTACCTGTTATTAAAACATTAAAATATGGTCCCTGCAGTTAAGATCCTTGCAAACTTAATGTGGGGACTACAGATTCACAAATAATACATGATCTTTCCCTTGCTCATTTATCCACCTTCATTCTAGTAATATTTTCCTGTGGGTCACTAATGCCAGAATCTGTAGCTGTAGCCCTGACATTGCTACCCTGCTGCCAACCAGACTTGATGCAATGTGATCCCTTGAGCACTTCCTCATCTCATCCCACAATTCCATTCTTTCTAAAATCACTGAGTCCATTTTCTCCTCCCGTGTCTGACAATTCTGCTTGACACCCTCCTGCCTTTTCCTGGACAATTGTAGTGACCACCTAATTGACCTTCACAAAGGCATTTTATATGTATTGTAAATATAATTCCTTCAAGACTATAAATATGATGATGCCATTCTTTGGCTGAAAAATGTCAACATTCTTCAACTGCCTACTGATTGAAACCAAGGCCTCTGAACCACATGGTGTTACTATCTATTTTTGTTTCCTTTGTTCGTATTTCTTCTGCCAAGAATGTCTTTCTTACCAACTGCAGAGACCTAAGTTAAAACGTTCTACAATGTCCAATTCAAATGCCACCTCTTCCATGAAATTTGTTCCTTAATTCCTTCCTGATTCAACTTCTCCCTCCTTTCCAAGATCATCACTTTACTTCTATAGCTCTGGTGTGCATCTATCAATTTTTGCCTTACATAAAGGGCCAAATTTGCATAAAAATACTAAATGCGTAATTGGAAAGCATGAGTTTGAATGCTACTTTGCCACTTATTAGCTGTGTGATTTGGGGCAAGTCATTTAACTTGAGCCTCCATGTCTTTTTTTGTCAAGATATGAGAGATGCATAAGACTTTCCAAGACCCATCACAATATAACCCTTATCATCAAATAAAAGCCTTTCACATCTCTAGGGAGTCTTGGGAGTCAAATAAAAGACACTTTGTTAGGTGACCTCTAGGGTCTCTCCAAGTTTCATGAACCTCTCCATGTTTTACAGATACTTGTGTACATTTTCCTACCCTCTGCAGTGCTGCAAGCTCCTAGAAGATGGTGTTTGTGATTTACTCATTTTTACTCCCTTAGCCCAAGTATAGTACCTTATATACTATACATGCTCAAGAAATATTTGAGTAAATCATGCAAAAGAACCATATATTGACAGGATGGTATCTTACATAGAGAGTTAGGTAACTAAGGAATTTGATTCGGAATGGTCAAAGATGCTGTAATCAATGATAACATCACAAACTAAACCCAAGTGTCATGTCTGAGTCCGAGACGATAATAACTTGATAGTTCATCCAATCACAGATAAAACAGTGAAAGGAACTCTAGTGATCATCTAATTCAAGCATGTCATTTTATACGTGAGTTCCCTCAAGTGCTGAAATGCTTTTCCCACTTAATGTAATAAGAAAGCTACAGCTAGAAGCAAGGTTTCCTCTCTTCTCTAGAGATTTCTTCAGCGTTTCACATTGCTTTCCTCTGGAAGTTCTGTTGTTCGGCAACCGTGAGCTCTTTCAACCACTTAAGTTTTAAGTGCATTGTATAAAATCTCTCTGCTTGACAGATCTGAATGATGGTGGAGTTTAGTAGGGAAAAAGAAAAAGCCTGGAAATGGCCAGTTTGTGAGCTTATGGCAGCTAAACCCAATCCATTTCCCCAACTGGCAAGTGGGACTGTCCTGCCTGTTGGGAAAAATGAGCAGGGTAATGGCATTACAACATCAAGCACTCAGCGTCCACACATGCCCTGGGAAAGCTGACTGAAGCACTCACATCTCTTTCAAGGGCAGTGGATGTTAATCTCAGTATGTCCTTCTAGAATACAGATTTTATGTAAAATTCCATTTTTAAATTATTTTCTTTAAGAGGATTTTCACTTGGGATGTTCTGTATTTAATCTGATTTTTATAGCAACTCAAAACAGTACAGAGGCCTTTCTCTCTCACCTGATTATTTTCGACTTCCCCTGGAAAATTGCCCTGGGATCCCTTCTGGCCCACTGCTGAACTCTGGTTCTCTTAGTTTCCTCGGCTGCTTGACCAAGGCAGCAAGGGGAAATTGAAGCTGATTCTATAACTGGATTCAGCACTGCTTCTCCTGTTTGTCTGCAATGCACCACAAAATCTCTTCCAAGCAGAGCTAGCCTTAATTCTGGTAATGTTTTCATTCCTGTATTTTTTACTGTATAATATCCTTCCATTTTGACATGTGGGCCACATATTTAAGAGAAGGCAGTCTGCTGTTCTTCAGAGCCTTGGAAATGATGAACAGATTGTATCCAATTACTACTCTCCTGACAACTCTTTTGGCCAAGAGGCAAACTCTGGACATAGGTACTTTCACCAAAAACTGATAATTGTGGGTTTTTTTAAGATCCTAATCCAACCCTGCCAATGAGAAGTCACCTATTAAGTTACAGGTGATAAAAGAGCCAAGGCTATTTTTATACTTAAAAGTGTTTGAAAGTGTCCAAGTGCCATATACATTTTATTGAATAAATTCTTGAATCACCTGTAATAAAACATGTTAGAATTACAACTTATAATCATTTAGTTTTATGTAGCACTTTTCAGAATATAAAGTATTTTATTTTTGAAGTTCATAGTGACCCTGTGAGGTAGACAGCTCTGTAAAGGTAAGCATCAGCTGCAGTTTACACAGATGAGAGAACTGAGACTCAGAGAGGTAACAGGACTTGCCCAAAAGCATTTCACGGAAATGCTGGGACCTGAAACCAAGACTTATAACTTCAAATCCACTACTGTACTAGTAATGCTTCTCTTTGTCAAGAGTCAGTAAACTATACTTACTGAGCTGTTTATCCCATCCTCTGCTTGTTAGAAAGCAGTGATAATTCTAATTATCTAATACTAATACTAAAAGTAGCTAATACTTTTGGAAGCCTGTCACATAGGCCCTATGATTATCCTCTCTTTACTGATGAGAAAACTCAGGCAAAGATAAGTTAAGTAACTTGCCAAATTTCACACACTTAAGAGGGAAAGTGAAGATTCAGACCTAGGCCAGTTGGCGACTCCTGAACACCCCTTGTCTGATGTAATACGTATAAGGCAGCTAGCTAGAAATAAGGGGCAGTGGGGATTATGCAAGCTCACGGGTTCATTTGGGGACCCATCCTGCCACCCCAAGGTCATTATGCTAATACTAAATCCCTGAAAGCTTCAAGCAAAGACGGTGCTAGGTTTATGAAGGAAGAGGCGTTGTAAGCTATCAAGACTATACAGCTAAAGAATATTAAATTCAAGCACTGGAGGTCTGAGAACACAGCTGAAGATGGGGGTAGAGTAGAGGAATGGCCCTTCCACCAAGTGCTGACTGGAACACTTGTCTACTTTAGAGCACAATCCTGCTCTAAAATATTCCTACATCTTTTTTTTTCCCAGTGACATAGTTTGAATAAAACATGGTAGTTAGGATGATCATACATCCCAGTTTGCCCAGGTCATTTCTGTTTATGTCTTTTCTTTCAGAGAAACTATTAACGGTATGCCTTTCACTCTCAAAAGTTTCCCAATTTGGGTAATACATTATGCGGTAAGACACTTGTAGTTTCTGAGCTACCAAAGACTTTGACTTAGTGGAAAAACCTACATTTTGTTATAAAATTGACAAGTGTGGTTTCTAGTTACTAGATGTTTTAGTTTGATGAAATTAAGGATGTTATTTCAGTCTCATATCTTTCATTTGCAAAACAGGGATACCAATATAAATCTTGCACAGTTATTATGAGGATTAAGTAATGGAAAATCACTGGCTGCCAGTAGAAGTTTGTTCCCATTCTTCACTTCTGGTATCTTATTCATATTTAACACTTAACTGCATACTGACCATTATATCTTCCCATATATGCTTCTTCTCTTCCAAATTAGAGAAGTTCCTCAGTAGATATAATAAGATGTTAAATCACTGAATGTCCCAAGCACTCAATATGTTACTTGTACATTCTCTTTGTGTAATAAATGTTTGTTGATTTGTGGATTTGTTGGATTTGTGGATTTGTGGATTTGTCTATTAATTGATCTTACTGAAATATTTAAACATCAATAGTATCATGGAATCGATATTGATACCAGAAAGTCATTCATTTAATAGAAGAGAAAACTGACACCCAAAGAAGAACAAATTTTACCCTCTTGGGCATAAGCAAAACAATTTTGACAGTTATAACACTTCTTTCATCTTACTAGGGTATCCCTTAGCAAGCAACTGTAAAAATATTTTACAAGAGTGGGATGCATTGAAGTCTTTTCCCATATATTATGTCTTTTTGATCCTCAACTCAACACTCATTATTTCCATTTTGCACATGAGAAAATAGTACATACCTCGTTAAGGAAGTATAAAGTATAGCATGGCCTTAAAATGAATCAGGCTCTCCGTTAGAGATAAGTTCCTTAAAGAAACATTGCATTTTTCCCAGCACCACTTATTGAATAGGCTGTCCTTTCTCCACTGTACATTTCTGCCTCCTTTGTCAAAGATAAGGTGACCATATGTGCGTGGGTTTATCTCTGGGCTTTCTATCCTGTTCCATTGATCTATCTTTCTGTTTTTGTGCCAGTACCATACCGTCTTCATAACTGTAGCTTTGTAGTATAGTCTGAAGTCTGGGAGCCTGATTCCTCCAGTTCCTTCTTTCGTTCTCAAAATTGCTTTGGCTATTCGGGGTCTTTTGTGTTTCCATACAAATTGCAAAATTTTTTGTTCTAGTTCTGTGAAAAATGCCAGTGGTAGTTTGATAGGGATTGCATTGAATCTATAGATTGCTTTGGGTAGTAGAGTCATTTTCACAATGTTGATTCTTCCAATCCAAAAACATGGTATATCTCTCCATCTATTTGTATCATCTTTAATTTCTTTCATCAGTGTCTTATAATTTTCTGCATACAGGTCTTTTGTCTCCTTAGGTAGGTTTATTCCTAGATATTTTATTCTTTTTGTTGCAATGGTAAATGGGAGTGTTTTCTTGATTTCACTTTCAGATTTTTCATCATTAGTATATAGGAATGCCAGAGATTTCTGTGCATTAATTTTGTATCCTGCCACTTTACCAAATTCATTGATTAGCTCTAGTAGTTTTCTGGTAGCATCTTTAGGGTTCTCTATGTATAGGATCATGTCATCTGCAAACAGTGACAGCTTTACTTCTTCTTTTCCGATTTGGATTCCTTTTATTTCCTTTTCTTCTCTGATTGCTGTGGCTAAAACTTCCAAAACTATGTTGAATAAGAGTGGTGAGAGTGGGCAACCTTGTCTTGTTCCTGATCTTAGTGGAAATGCTTTCAGTTTTTCACCATTGAGGATGATGTTTGCTGTGGGCTTGTCATATATGGCCTTTATTATGTTGAGGAAAGTTCCCTCTATGCCTACTTTCTGCAGGGTTTTTATCATAAATGGGTGTTGAATTTTGTCAAAAGCTTTCTCTGCATCTATTGAGATGATCATATGGTTTTTCTCCTTCAGTTTGTTAATATGGTTTATCACATTAATAGATTTGCGTATATTGAAGAATCCTTGCATTCCTGGAATAAACCCCACTTGATCATGGTGTATGATCCTTTTAATGTGCTGTTGGATTCTGTTTGCTAGTATTTTGTTGAGGATTTTTGCATCTATGTTCATCAGTGATATTGGCCTGTAGTTTTCTTTCTTTGTGACATCCTTGTCTGGTTTTGGTATCAAGGTGATGGTGGCCTCGTAGAAGGAGGTATGAAATTAGATCACTCCCTAACACCATACACAAAAATAAGCTCAAAATGGATTAAAGACCTAAATGTAAGGCCAGAAACTATCAAACTCTTAGAGGAAAACATAGGCAGAACACTCTATGACATAAATCACAGCAAGGTCCTTTTTGACCCACCTCCTAGAGAAATGGAAATAAAAACAAGAGTAAACAAATGGGACCTAATGAAACTTAAAAGCTTTTGCGCAGCAAAGGAAACCATAAAGAAGACCAAAAGACAACCCTCAGAATGGGAGAAAATATTTGCAAATGAAGCAACTGACAAAGGATTGATCTCCAAAATTTATAAGCAGCTCATGCAGCTTAATAACAAAAAAACAAACAACCCAATCCAAAAATGGGCAGAAGACCTAAATAGACATTTCTCCAAAGAAGATATACAGAGTGCCAACAAACACATGAAAGAATGCTCAACATCACTAATCATGAGAGAAATGCAAATCAAAACTACAATGAGATATCATCTCACACCAGTCAGAATGGCCATCATCAAAAAATCTAGAAACAATAAATGCTGGAGAGGGTGTGGAGAAAAGGGAACCCTCTTACACTGTTGGTGGGAATGTAAATTGATACAGCCACTGTGGAGAACAGTATGGAAGTTCCTTAAAAAGCTACAAATAGAACTACCATATGACCCAGCAATCCCACTACTGGGCATATACCCTGAGAAAACCATAATTCAAAAAGAGTCATGTACCAAAATGTTCATTGCAGCTCTATTTACAATAGCCCGGAGATGGAAACAACCTAAGTGTCCATCATCGGATGAATGGATAAAGAAGATGTGGCACATATATACAATGGAATATTACTCAGCCATAAAAAGAGACGAAATTGAGCTATTTGTAATGAGGTGGATAGACCTAGAGTCTGTCATACAGAGTGAAGTAAGTCAGAAAGAGAGAGACAAATACCGTATGCTAACACATATATATGGAATTTAAAAAAAAAATGTCATGAAAAACCTAGGGGTGAAACAGGAATAAAGACACAGACTTACTAGAGAATGGACTTGAGGTTATGGGGAGGGGGAAGGGTAAACGGTGACAAAGCGATAAAGAGGCATGGACATATATACACTACCAAACGTAAGGTAAATAGCTAGTGGGAAGCAGCCGCATAGCACAGGGAGATCAGCTCGGTGCTTTGTGACCGCCTGGAGGGGTGGGATAGGGAGGGTGGGAGGGAGGGAGATGCAAGCGGGAAGAGATATGGGAATATATGTATGTATATAACTGATTCATTTTGTTGTGAAGCTGAAGCTAACATACCATTGTAAAGTAATTATACTCCAATAAAGATGTTAAAAAAAAAAAAAAAGAAAAGAAACATTGCATCGTATCTTAAGGCACTGACATGGTTTAACTACAGAGAAAGTCAGTTCCAAATCAAAGTTTGCATAAATATATATTTGCAGAGATCTTAATAAGCCAATACGCATAGAATTCTGGGACTTTTGCCTGTAGAGCTGGGAGGGAGAGTAAGACACAGTGGCTAGCTTGAGACAAAATGCCAAAGCCTTACTAGAAGGAGCTGATCTTGCAACTGAGGTCCGCTGAAGAGATAACCAGGCAGCTCCAAGCATAGTGAAATAGTGAAACAAGACTCAATTATGAGTATCTAAGTGATCAGTGTTGAGGAACAGAATCAGGTAGGGAGGACATAGTATGGGGAAATCAAAAGGGAGAGGGGCAGGACTCTTGGAAATCAGGTAAACTGTTGCTGTGATTCTAGGAAATTTCCTCATTGAGCAGAATTCAAGATTGAGCCCCTAGAGGAGATAGGAATTCTGCTTCCCCTATTAGCACTCATTACATTTTATAGTAAGGTCTTGTTAAATACCTATCACCTCAATAGACTGTAAACTCTGTGAAAGTAAGGGAAATCTCACCTTGTTCCTGCTGTAATCCAGTACCTAGCTGACACATTGTAATTATTCAATAAATATTTGTTGCAAAAATGCATGAATTGAAAAGCTACATAGAACAAGAGAATCTTAATTATGGAGACTAAATAGAAAAAAAAAACACTTTAGCTAGAGACTAACAATTCAGGGAGAGAAAACTCTAGCATGGAAATCAAGCTGGGGTCCCAGGGGCCAGCCTGAAATTCTGGTAGTGGTGTGCACTTACCTCCACATACAAAGTCCAAGGTCAACTTGGCAGAAAAAGAGACTCCATGGGACAACTGAAATTCAGACTGAAGTATATGACTCAATCCCAAATCTAACCAGAGAGGAGCAACTGCCATTGACAACCTCTCTTCTTATTAGGGCTGGCTAAGAGAACACAAGGCTGGCTGCCAACGGATCAAGCACTGGAAAGTCACCAAGGCATTAGAGTATTTGTCCTTGCATTAGGTCATTTAAAATAGACACTTCTGGCAGACTCTGTGAAGTCTACATATTGGCTTCACTGTTTATTGCAATTTGATGGAAAGCTGGGTATTGATTTTTTAAATAAAAGCAAGAAATACTTGGAAAGATTTTGATCATTTCCATTAACTTTATTAGGACTATAACAAATCATCCCACTCAAGATTAGAGCATTCGTGTAGAGAAGACAGAGTCCTGCATTAAATTTGTTTTGTCCCATGCTCTGCCTCTCACTAGGCAAGTGGAGTATGTTACCTAAAAGTACTTCTAAAGATGTTTCTGTTTCTAACTTGGTATTTTGTTTTAATGTAAATAATTCTACTTAGAAAAGACCATTTGATTATTTGTTTTGAGGTGAATTAAAGACTTCAGGAAATATCCAAACTATTCAATATGCATTTGGATCTGTTAACAACATTTTCTTCATTTCCCATTTGAACATCTTTGTCTATAAATAGTAAAATGTAGCATTTAAGGATAATTCAGGCTCAGCTATGAGTCGCGTTGGGATAAGTGCAGTATGAGGTGAAGCTGAGACACGGTCAGATCAGGACCAATGGTACTGACTCTGGTATACTTAACTCTGCATCCTAGAACTTAGGGAAGGGTCTGAAGTGGAGTTTACATGCTCAGAAAATGGATGAAAGAATGAATGAAAAAATGAAAGAGTGAATGAATTAACTAATCTTGAAGGATATGCATGCTAATTAGCTGCCCAGCGATCCAAAGTAAGGCCCAAAGAGATCAAGACAAATAGGTTACTATTAGCCATGATAACATGGAACCAGGTCAAGCCCACGGCTCACAAGAGTCCCCATACTTTGAGAGTAGCACAGCTCATCCTTGAGGAAAGGCAGGTGCCAGCAACAACAGCTAGGTTAAAGGTTAAGACTAATTTTATCATGGAACTGCAACAGTTGAACAGGAAGACAAGACATAGCCATTTAGAACAAAGAGGTACACCTAAGAGGTAAAGCTGAAGGCTGTATCCCTGTGACGTTCAGAGGTTCAAGGTTCATCAGAGGTGAAACAGATAAATGACAAGAAATTTAATTCAATATCCATTAATTCAGAAGGATTGGAGGCTGTCAATATACTTCTTTCTGTCTTGATGAGAACTGGTTAGAGACTTAGAGTGTAGTTAATTTAAGCCACGAGTAAAATGTTTCAGGATCTCATGACAGAGCAGGAATGAGTAAAGTAGGAGGTGATACCAGAAAATTCCTGCTAAGAGCAAAATTTTCTTAGTTATCATCCAGAATGAATAAATTTCACCCAGAGTAAAGGGGAGACGGTAAAGAAGATGGCAAGGTGGAAGGATCTATGCAACTTCTTGAAATCCGTGTAACTATTTGTGAACTAGGTTCCATTTCTCCTAGTTTTACAGACAAGGAATCTGAAGTTCATGTAATTTATGAGCTCATGTAATTTATTCATGTAATTTATGAGCTTATCCGAAATTATAATACAGAAAGTGACAGAGCTACGAGTCAAATCTAGATCTTTTCCAAGATCATTATACCTTCAGCCATCTTAAAACTCAGAGGAACTAAGTTTGTGACCTGTAAAAGAGACAAAAGACTCAGATCTTCTCTTCTGGAGTGAACTTTCTTAATCCTATTAGCTATTAAGAATTATGGTCATTTTCAGGTACTTACTCCCAGGTTCTGACTCAGACCATCACAATATTAACCAGTCTTCAAATGTTTATTGGGCTAGGTTCTGAGTGAGACATAAAAAATTTTAACTCCTACATCTTGACCTCATAGAATTTACAATCTAATTGACAACAGGAGATAAAAATGGTTAGATAACAATGTGCTAGGTCACAATACTAGTATAGAACTGTCATGAAACAGGACAGAAGCACTATGTGAGGGGTCAACATATGAGGTAAGAATAGTTAGAACTGCTTTAAATAGAAGAAATGGGATTTTACTTTTGCCTAAAGCATCGGTGGGATTAGGAAGAGAGATGATGGGAAAGGCCTTCCTATAACAGAGAAGAGCAAGTATCTGCTCAGGATAAACATGACAGGAGCCTCTTACCCCTGGATCTCTTTAAAGCTGCTCCTATACCTTAGCTGCATTCAACGTTCTTTTTCCACATACATAGATTTCTACTCCCACTCCAGCAACTAAACCAAGAGTAATCCCCAAGTTGCCAAAGATAAATGTATAAGAAAGTATAATCCATGGAAAATATTGGATAGTTTGGAAGCCACGGGGTTTGATACACATAGAAGACCATCCGTTTGTGATTCTCTTTGCTCTTTTTTTTCTAGTGTGCAAATAGAGATATTACGATTCAGCAAAAAAGGAAATTAAGGTTCCTTTTCTTAAATCAAATTGACCATTAGCATTGTGATATGTTTTAAATGGAGGTAAATGGCATTTGCTTCTTGAATCATATGTTATATTACACAGAATGTCTTTAGTATCAAGAGTTAGTTCCAACACTGCATCATGTAGGATTTATAAACACAAGGGTTAAAGTATTAGAAACTATCTTTAAGCAACTTGGAAAGTGAACAGCCAATGAAACATTCTTTGGATGAGGTAATGCTGTTTGCTTGCGCTTCACTGGTTGAGTCTAAAATTCCTGTTTCCAGGAGTTGAAGGATAAGTTTCTCTGCAACCACAAAGAACTGGATACTCTCCAATTGCTTATATAAGGTATTTTATGATCACTCAATAAAAGCAAGTCCCTCCTCAACTTGCCAATAGCTTCCTCTGAATTATTTCCCAACAACACTTGTACATAAACTCGACTGTAGGGATTTTTGCTGGGTCCAAAAGAAAACCTACATAAGATATTAAGAAAGGCAGTTAAACGCTCAGTGATTATATTTGTGTGCTATGGTGTAAAGAATACTGCAACCTTCCTCTCACCTTTGCAACCTTGTGCTGCTACTTACTACATCTAGAATGTAGTTTCTTCTATTCTTTTCTTTTTTGGGGAGGGGAACGTTGGATTTCTTAGCTCACAATGGTAATAACTGTGCTAGTCCGGCCTACTTCATAGAGTTTCTGCATGCACGGACATCTAATTAAATACTGTATGTGCAAGAGTTCTAAAAGACAGAAATGTCTACCTCAACTTCCAGACTTGCCTGTCATTTTAAGGAAGACAGTATTGATGATTTCTCATTTTTGAGGCAAAATTAGCACCCTTTATAAGCAAGCACAGAAAGCCTCTTGGCTAGAAGTGGTACTTTCAGATGTTGAAGAATCCCGGGAGCTGAGAAAGCTTTCTGCGCTTTAATGCTAGAGAGAAAGATGCAGGCTTTCTTTGGACAGAGTTCTATCCAAGCTGCTTTGAGTCTTAATTACCTAATTAGAAACCACTTTTACCTTTGTGAAATACAGAAAAGTCTGGGACACTGGGACACTTAACTTGCATCTTCAAACCCACTAGGGTTCGAGGCAAGTAGCCCACCTTCATGTGACAATGTCTAACCATCTAGGTGCACGACCCACTGCATAGGTACATCTACAGCTTTAAGTCTCTTGCTATCTTGGCAAGAAAAAATGCAACAGATTCCTTTTCGAAGAGACAGTGCTGGTTATAGATTTTTAACACATTCAAAAGCAAACTCCTGATATCCTTACTACCCAACTCCCACCTTCCAAAATCACCACTCCTCCTATCTTAGTAAGTGGTAATCTTAGTCCTCATGTTGTTAAGACAAAACGCCATGGAAGCATTCTTCTTTCCTTTTTTTTCCCCTTCATCCAACTGTGAATCTATCAGCAAATCCTGCAGGCCTATCTTCAAAATACATCCACAATCCAGCCCAGTGTTTGACTACACTGCTGGTCAAAATTGCTGTCATTTTTCCTCTGGATTATTGCAGTCACCTCCTAACTATTTTCTTTGCTTATGGCTTTGTCCTCATAAAGTCTATTGTTCACACAACTATTTGAGTGATTGTTTTGAAAAAGAAGACAGCTATGTCACTCCTCTCCTCCAAACCCTCCAATGGTCCCATCTGACTCAAAAATAAAAGGCAGAGGCTTTACAATGATCTGGCCCTACCACCTCCTGTCTGCCTCCTCTCTCTTATCACTGACCCCTTCAGCTCCCTGAATAATTCAACCCTTCCACCTCACCTTTGCACAGGGTGTTTGCACAGGGTTTGTACGGGATGATCTCTCGATCTCTCTCTCTCTCTCTCTCTCTCTCTCCAGATTTTTCCTCTATTCCTTTTCAGAGGCCTTTTTCAGACCACTCCATATAAAATAACATCCTCTCCATAAACCCTATCTTTTTTACATTGCTATGTTATTTTACATTGCTATATTTTCCTCCACGTTTCTTATCACCATCTGGTAGACTTCATATTTTCTTGTTTATTGCCATTCTTTGGCACTACAAAATAAACTCAATGAGGACAAGAGCTTGGTCTGGATTTTTCTCCCATATTCTCCCATATTCAGCCTCTAGCAGTAGGTGTTAAAAAAAATATTTAACAAAGTACTCGGCAAAGGTACTGTTTAATATGTGATTTGAGGTAGGCATGAAATACTTTAATATTTAAGAAATACTGAAGTGCAACTATGAAGTACTAAGATATTTCCTAAAAATATTGCAATTTATATGTTCCTGGAAGAGATTTTCAGCATTTAATCAGTGTCAATACCATTGCAATAGTGTACAGCTGCTTAAGGATATTATATTGATTTGGGAAATATGGAAAAGTAGCATACAATGAATGCTTAGAATTCCTCAGACCCTGGGTGATTTTCTTTTGTTAGCATTTTTATCTCATTTAGAGAACCTCAGTGGTCAATAATTATTTAGATGCACATATTCTTTTGTATTCTTTATAAACCCAGTCTTTCATATGTTTAAGTGTGAACATATGTGCTGAGATATTAAAAATGGTATTATCCTGGATATAGAGAGACAAATTCTGACATACAAGTAAGTTACTCTCTAGACAAGAATTAACCATCATGTAGGTTGGAAAGAACATATTTAATCAGTTCTGTAGACTTTAGAAAAGGGTCTGGAAGAATCAGCATACCTCTCAGAGATCCTCATTTATGTGCAGAGCATAGCCATCTCATAGGGAACAACATGGCGTATGTTAAAGAAAAATGTATTCTGACCCCAGTTAAAATGTTAAGGAAGATTTTATTCAGGACTATTTCAATAGGTTTCAAGACTATACCAATAGAGGAAATAGATAAGGCTCAATCCTGAATACAAAAAGACAGCTGGGGATTTATAGTTAAAGAGCAGACCTAGGGGTCAGTGGGTAGAAAATTGCTAAGAGAAGACATAAAGGGTAGGGAGATTTTTGCTAAACTTACTTCGCAGGATTCTTGCTAAAACTGAACTAGGCAGACCAAAGTCAGGACCCAAGGACAATGTCTAGTCACAAAAAGAGCCCAGAAGAGCCTGACTAAAGTTTGGGGAAAGAGTCTTTGTCACATAAAAGGTCTTCTCAAGAGCCCATTTGAAGTCCCTTTGCCTCCAAATATCAATAATTAAATAAGAATCATCCATTGTTTAATTCAACAATATTCATCCACTGAGCTTGCTACAGGCACTGTGCTAAATAAGGAGGGAATAAATTTGAATATGATGCAATCCTGACCCGGGAGCTGCCACTCTAGTGGGGAAATCAAGGTGTTAAGTTAATAATTACAATGTAATAGAACACATGCTTTATTAAAGGGGTAAAACATTCCTGCTATGGAAACACAGGGGTGGGAAGGGAATTAATGCTAAGTAACAGAGAAAAGAACACGGATCAAGAAAGTCTTCTCAGAAGAAGATTCTTTTGGATTAGATCCAGAAGGAAGTGGAGGCACTGACCAGTTAGAAAAAAAAGATTGGCTTTTCAAGGCAAAAGCAACAGCACTTACACAGGTACCTACAGAAACATACGACATCAAAAGTGACAGCTCACTGAGAAATGGAGGAGGAGGCTAGAAGCAGCATTGGGAGTCTGGAGAGAAACAGAAATAGATAAGGCTGGTAGTCACCTGGAGCCTGACTGTGAAAGACATTGTCCTTGAATACTTCATGGACTTGGGCTTGACCTTTGATGGTGGGAGGGGAGAGAAAGTCAAATTTGTAGTTTAGAAAGATTTCTCTGGCACAAGTGGAAGAGGATAGATTGGAATAGGAACAGGCCAAATGGAAGTCAACTAACTTAGTAGTTCAGATCCTAGGAGAGAAAATACTGAAGATCTCAAGGAGAGATAATGGGTCTGGAAAGGAAACTAACGACTTTAGAGGAGACAGATTTCTATTAGTAATCCAATATAAAGTATAAGGAAAAGTTAGAACTTAATAATGGCTCCCAGGTTTCTGGGTTGGGTGTTTGTGAAGATAGTGGTGGTATTAACAAATGTAAGGAGTACAAAAAGCAATAGCAAGTTGTCTGTGGGATATAGAGAGATTTGCTTTGAAAACGTTCAATTTAAGGTGCTTGAGAGTCCAAATCTAGATGTCCAGTACGCAGATCTGTGTGTGGGTTTGCAGCACAGGAGGAGGTGGAAGTTGAGAGAGGAATGTGCAAATCACTGTAATAGAAACGGAAGTTTGAAACACTGGAGAAGGAAAGGGGATACAGGAAGAACACCAGGTAAGGAGGCAAATGGAATATGGAACCATGATGCGCTACTGCTTAAGAGAAAGCCTGGTGTGTCCAATAAAAAAAAGCATGGTTTATGTTATATAATCTCAACTGTTCTTAAAGAAGGCATATTATATTAATGAGAAAAGCCTTGTTTTGAGAGCACATGGATAGGTTTGGGTAAGCAAATTTGGGCTATGCAAGTTTGCTGAATTACTCTGCACGTTAAAAAGAACTGAAATTCTTTAGAGAAAAATAGGGGAAAAGAGAACAAAAAAAGAAAGGCAGGATGCTTAGCGAGATCAGAGGGATACACCTTGGCAGGAACTTTAGAAAAAAAATATGCTGTAAAGAGATTGAAGTTCTATGTTCAGCTTTAAGTTATCGTCCCCAAATGAAAACTTCAGTAAGTCTGCAGTCCGCTGATGTCTTTATGCCTGTGGATTCACTGGCGGGGGATATGGGGGGTGGTAGTCAGTTCTCAAAGATCTATTGATTTCCACTTTTGCCTACTTAGTACAATTAAAAGATGATACATAAAATAGAGAAGGCCATGAGCGACTAGGCCTCGAGAAATGACCAAAAAATATTGTGTGGAGCGTTCCCCGTTTCTCACAGGGACAGGAATGTTCCAGTTGACCTTTGTGTTACATAGTATAGACGTATATAAATGATACATATGAATAAAATATACACTAGATTCAGCTGGCTAGCTCTGCGATCTCTGCCAAGTTGCCAATATTTACCCATATATCGACTCTCTTATACATGTTCCCATACTCATATACCAAATTCAAATTCAAAATGATACTCTCATTGAGATGCTTAGCATGAAGCATCATATTTGTCTATATATTTCAGCACCTTTCTACATTCATTACTATGTATACATGCAAAATGTTGCCTCATTGTATATCCCAAAATAATACAGAAAGAAAAAAAAATATATATATATATACACTCTTCTTAAAGCTACATATCAATCTCTGATTTTAGAAAATGACAATTTTAATTTTATGAGAGTTTTGTGATTAGGCAAATCATGCAAAACAGAAAAAAGAAGCTTAAAAACATTTCCAGGATACCAAAAAGTTAACCAGAAAGGCTTTTCTATACAGGTCAACACAGCAAAGCAAACCTTAAATGCATTCTGCAGGCAGACTCCTGTCAAGTTTTCATGCTGCCCTATGAGTCCCAGAGGACGCCCTTATTCATGCTGCAGATACTGCAGAGATGTGGGTGTGGTTTCTAATACAGAAGCTGACTGTCTATGAATATTCATAGACACACTCTAGCTAAAACCCTCTGATGGTTTTCTGGGAACAGTTAAAATAGAAACAGTAAATTTTCTACAGCTAACCAGATACAGTTAGTTAAGGAAGGATGCTGAGTTCTTGGGAAATGAAAGTATACAGCACCCCACTCCAAAGAGCAAATCTCCTCTGAATCAGCCTCCCCTGAGTTATGGGGGACATGTGACTTGAAATGAATTGGTAAGAAACAAGAAGCACAATTCAGACAGCTACAAAGCAACAGAATCCCATTCTTTCTTAAGATGGTGTCTATAATTGGATATTTCTGGATCCCCAGGAAGGGTTCCAAAATTCAGATAGCCTCAAACTTATTTATTTTGGCAGAATTGTGCACCTAAAGGTATCATTTTTCCCCTAATTATGAGCTGATCTTTGTACAACTTGGGAAAGATACAAAGCTGTACAAAGAAAGCCCAAATGCTTTAAATCCCCTACACAAAATTAAAATTATGAACATCGTTAACACAATAGACTATTATTTATCATATATAAATTCCTTTATGCAAATTTTTAACCTGTCTACTTATCTATCTAATCTACCTGTATACACATATACACACTATTTTTTAAGACTTTTTGAAGAGCAGTGTTAGGTTCACAGCAAAATTGAGGGGAAGGTACAGAGAGTTCCCACATACACCCTGCTTCCACACATGCATAGTCTCCCCCATTATCAACATCCCCACCAGAGTGGTACATTTGTTTAAACTGATAAACCTATGGTGACATATCATAATCATCCAAAGTCCATAGCTTACATTGGAGTTCACTCTTTGGTGCTGTACATTTTATGGGTTTGGTCAACTGCATAATAGCATGTATCGTTCATTACAGTATCATACAGAATATTTTCACTGGCCTAAGAATCCTCTGTGCTTCACCTATTCATCTCTCCACACTCACAACCCCTGGCAACCACTGATCCTTTTACCATCCACATAGTTTTGCCTTGTCCAGAATGTCATGTAGTTGGAATCATACAGTATGAAGCCTTTTCAGATTGGCTTCTTTCACTCAGTAATATGCGTTTAAGTTTCTTCCATGTCACTTCATGCTTGATAACTCATCACCGTTTAGTACTGAGTAATATTCCATTGTCTGGATGTACCCCTATACATTTATCTATTTATCTACTGAAGAACATCTTGGGTGCTTCCAAATTTTAGCAATGATGAATAAAGCTGCTATAAACATCTGTCTGTGTTCAGGTTCTTGCAAAAACATAAGTTTCAACTTTGGGCAGATACCAAGGAGTGCAGTTGCTGAATCCTACGCTAAGAGGATATTTAGTTTTGTAAACAAACAAACAAAAAACCCACCAAACTGTTTTCCAAAGTGGCTGTGACACTTTACATTCCCACTAGCAATGAATGAGAGTTCCCACCACTTCACATTCCTCACCAGCATTAGGGATGGTCAGTGTTCCAGAGTTTGGCCATCCTGATAGATGGGTAATGGTATTTTTTTTAATTTGCATTTCTCTCATGAGATATGATGTGGAGTATCTTTTCATATGCTTATTTTCCATCTGTACCTCTTCTTTAGTGAAGTGTCTGTTTAGATCTTAGGCCCAGTTTTAATTGGGTTGTTTTCTTTTTTGTTGAGTTTTACGAGTTTTTTGTATATTTTGGATAACAGTCTTTTATCAGATACGTCTTTTGCAAATATCAATATTTTCTCCTAGTCTGTGTCTTGTCTTATTATTCTTTTTGTCTTTCCTATAGCAGAAGTTTTTATTTTAATCAAGTTCAGCTTATCAATTAGTTCTTTCATGGGTTGTGCCTTTGTTGTTATACCTAAAAGTCATCATCATACTCAAGATCATCTATATTTTGTCCTATGTTATCTTCTAGAAGTTTTGTAGTTTTACATTTTACAGTTAGATTTGTTATCCATTTTAAATTAATTTTTTTGCACTCATAACCTTCTTTATCACATGTGCTTCTTTCAAGTACTTCTCTAAATGCATTACAGAATGACTATCACATCTATTCCCTGAAATAACATTATTTTGAGTTAATTTTTATGAAGAGTATAAGTTCTATATCTAGATTTCATTCTTTTGCAGGTGGATGTCCAGTTTTTTCAGTACCATTTGTTGAACAGATTATCTTTGTTCTGTCATATTGCCTTTGCTCCTTTGTCAAATATCAGTTGACTATATTCATGTGGGTCTATTTCTGGGCTTTCTGTTCTCTTTCATTGATCTATTTGTCTATTCTTTTGCGAATACTACACTCTCTTGACTACTGTAGGTTTACAGTAAGTCTTGAAGTCGGGCAGTGTCAGTGTCAGTCCTCCAACTTTGTTCTTCTCTTTCAAGAACAGAATAGTGTTGGCTCTTCTGACACAATATACTTAAATGTATATTTTATATATCTAAATATATTAGTATCTTACTATATACTGTTGATATCTCTTTTCACGTTATATGAAGGTCATTCTCCCAAATCTTTAGCGATGATCTCAAAATTTCACATTATGGATATACTATCATATATTTAAACAACCTTTAATTGTTAGATACTAAGTACTTTCCATTTTTTGCTATCATAAATAAGAATATAATAAATATTCTTGTATGTAAGTCTTTGTGGACCTCTTTGATAATTTCCTATGAATAAAGTTCTTGATTAGAATTATCCAGGAGAAACTTCCCAAAATTTTGGAAAATTTATCAGAATTTTTACTCATAAATGAACATTTCTTCTTTCCCCACATTTTCACCACCATTAATAATAATGATGGGGCTTCCCTGGTGGCACAGTGGTTGAGAATCAGCCTGCTAATGCAGGGGACACGGGTTCGAGCCCTGGTCTGGGAAGATCCCACATGCCACGGAGCGGCTGGGCCCGTGAGCCATGGCCGCTGAGCCTGCACGTCCAGAGCCTGTGCTCCGCAACAAGAGAGGCCACGATAGTGAGAGGCCCATGCACCGCGATGAAGAGTGGTCCCCATTTGCCACAACTAGAGAAAGCCCTCGCACAGAAACAAAGACCCAACACAGCCAAAAATAAAAATTAATTAAAAGAAGGCTCAACATTTAAAATAATAATAATAATAATGATGATTATGGTCATGGTCGTGATAGCAACAAACTTTGATCTACATTCTTTGATTGCTAGGGAAGCCAAACATCCTTTATGATTATTTCCTCTCTCCCTCCCTCCTTCCTTCCTCCTCCTTTTCCTCCTCTCTTCTTTCCTTCTATTTCTTTTTCTATATTTTGGTAATGGTCATATTATATCCTCTCTCTCTCTTTCTATCATTATCAGGTATAGTTTTTAGGAATATGTATTTTTTTGTTAAATGAATTAGAAAACTTTTCATTTTTTTTCTTCCACCCTCACATAATTTATTTGTCATGAACATTAAATCTTCTTGGAAGTTCAAAGTAAAAGTGGACCTGGAATTATCTGTGGGGACTATAGTATTTTTCAGATGTAATTTTTCTAACCAAAAAAAAAAAAAAACCCCTTTTGCTATATCCATGGTCAACTCATTTCTTCTATTTTTAAGCCCACTGAAGTCATAAAATTTTGAGACAACTGTACATTTCTCTTTCAAGACAAATGTGTCAGAGAGTTTTATATATTTGATTATTTATTAAAAACTCCTTTTGTTTCATTAGTTATATACTCTTAACTTTGTGAAGTTTTTTCTATACCTCTTTTTAAAATGGATTACAAAAATTTTTATACTCCAGTTAATTAGTAAAGACCAGTACTTCATTCCTTGGGGCGGCATCATTTCTTTAATCTATAAATGGTCTTCTTTTTCCCACTTAAGGCTTTTGTTGTGGAATTATTTACCTGTTAATTGACGCTGTGTGTACTTTGCTTTAGTATTTTATAAATTATTCTTGGTCTAAAATATTCTCTTCATTTTACTGATGATAATTCCATCTAACCTTATTTTTAGAAGAGTATGTATTGGATAACAGGGCTGTTCTTTGCTTTCGTTATCCACTCTATAGGGATAACCAGAGTACCTTGATTGAATATTTTACCATAACTCACGTTTGGTCTTTTTTTTTTTCCATTTTGTCTTTTGTCTCCTTTGCTCTTTCAGCTAAGCTTTTTTTTTTTTAACATCTTTATTGGAGTATAATTGCTTTACAGTGGTGTGTTAGTTTCTGCTTTATAACAAAGTGAATCGGCTATACATATACATATATCCCCATATCTCTTCCATCTTGCATCTCCCTCCCTCGCACCCTCCCCATCCCACCCCTCCAGGCACCAAGCCATCTCCCTGTGCTATGCAGCTGCCTCCCACCAGCTATCCATTCCACATTTGGTAGTGTATATATGTCCATGCCACTCCCTCACCTTGTCCCAGCCTGCCCCTACCCCTCCCCGAATCCTCAAGTCCATTCTCTACGTAGGTCTGTGTCTTTATTCCCGTCTTGCCCCTAGGTTCTTCATGACCATTTTTTTTTGATTCCATATATGTGTGTTAGCATACGGTATTTGTTTTTCTCTTTCTGACTTACTTCACTCTGTATGACAGACCCTAGGTCCAACCACCTCACTACAAATAACTCAATTTCGTTTCTTCTTATGGCTGAGTAATATTCCATTGTATATATGTGCCACATCTTATTTATCCACTCATCTGTCGATGCACACGTAGGTTGCTTCCATGTCCTGACTATTGTAAATAGAGCTGAAATGAACATTTTGGTACATGACTCTCTTTGAATTATGGTTTTCTCAGGGTATATGCCCAGTAGTGGGATAGCTGGGTCGTATGGTAGTTCTACTTTTAGTTTTTTAAGGAACCTCCATACTGTTCTCCACAGTGGCTTTATCAATTTACATTCCCACCAACAGTGCAAGAGTGTCCCCTTTTCTCCACACCCTCTCCAGCATTTATCGTTTGTAGATTTTGGGATGATGGCCATTCTGACTGGTGTGAGATGATATCTCATTGTAGTTTTGATTTGCATTTCTCTGATGATTAGTGATGTTGAGCATTCTTTCATGTGTTTGTTGGCAATCTGTATATCTTCTTTGGAGAAATGTCTATTTAGGTCTTCTGCCCATTTTTGGATTGGGTTGCTTGTTTTTTTGATATTGAGCTGCATGAGCTACTTGTAAATTTTGGAGATTAATCCTTTGTCAGTTGCTTCATTTGCAAACATTTTCTCCCATTCTGAGGGTTGTCTTTTTGTCTTGTTTATGGTTTCCTTTGCTGTGCAAAAGCTTTGAAGTTTCATTAGGTCCCATTTGTTTTTGTTTTTATTTCCATTTCTCCAGGAGGTGGGTCAAAAAGGATCTTGCTGTGATTTATGTCATAGAGTGTTCTGCCTATGTTTTCCTCTAAGAGTTCAATAGTGTCTGGCCTTACATTTAGGTGTTTAATCCATTTTGAGATTATTTTTGTGTATGGTGTTAGGGAGTGTTCTAATTTCATTCTTTTACATGTAGCAGTCCAGTTTTCGCAGCACCACTTATTGCAGAGGCTGTCCTTTCTCCACAGTACATTCCTGCTGCCTTTATCAAAGATAAGGTGACCATATGTGCATGGGTTTATCTCTGGGATTTCTATCCTGTTCCATTGATCTAGCTTTCTGTTTTTGTGCCAGTACCAAACTGTCTTGATTACTGTAGCTTTGTAGTATAGCCTGAAGTCAGGGAGCCTGATTCCTCCAGCTCCATTTCTCTTTCTCAAGATTGCTTTGGCTATTCGGGGTCTTTTGTGTTTCCATACAAATTGTGAAAGTTTTTGTTCTGGTTCCGTGAAAAATGCCAGTGGTAGTTTGATAGGGATTGTATTGAATCTGTAGATTGCTTTGGGTAGTAGAGTTATTTTCACAATGTTGATTCTTCCAATCCAAGAACATGGTATATCTCTCCATCTATTTGTATCATCTTTAATTTCTTTCAACAGTGTCTTATAATTTTCTGCATACAGGTCTTTTGTCTCCTTAGGTAGGTTTATACCTAGATATTTTTTTGTTGTTGTTGCAATGGTAAATGGAAGTGTTTTCTTAACTTCACTTTCAGATTTTTCATCATTAGTGTATAGGAATGCCAGAGATTTCTGTGCATTAATTTTATTTCCTGCTACTTTACCAAATTCATTGATTAGCTCTAGTAGGTTTCTGGTAGCATCTTTAGGATTCTCTATGTATAGTATCATGTCATCTGTAAACACTGACAGCTTTACTTCTTCTTTTCCAATTTGGATTCTTTTTGTTTATTTTTCTTCTCTGATTGCTGTGGCTATGACTTCCAAAACTATGTTGAATAATAGTGGAGAGAGTGGGCAACCCTGTCTTGTTCCTGATCTTAGTGGAAATGCTTTCAGTTTTTCACCATTGAGGGCAATGTTGGCTGTGGGTTTGTCATATTTGGCCTTTATTATGGTGAGGAAAGTTCCCTCTATGCCTACTTTCTGCAGGGTTCTTATCATAAATGGTGTTGAATTTTGTCAAAAGCTTTTTCTGCATCTATTGAGATGATCATATGGTTTTTCTCCTATAATTTGTTAATATGCTATATCACATTGATTGATTTGCGTATACTGAAGAATCCTCACATTCCTGGGATAAACCCCACTTGATCATGGTGTATGATCCGTTTAATGTGCTGTTGGATTCTGTTTGCCAGTATTTTGTTGAGGATTTTTGCATCTATGTTCATCAGTGATATTGGCCTGTAGTTTTCTTTCTTTGTGACATCTCTGTCTGGTTTTGGTATCAGGGTGACTCATAGAATGAGTTTGGGAGTGTTCTTCCCTCTGCTATATTTTGAAAGAGTTTGAGAAGGACAGGTGTTATCTCTTCTCTAAATGTTTGACAGAATTCGCCTGTGAAGCCATCTGGTCCTGGGCTTTTGTTTGTTGGAAGATTTTTAATCACAGTTTCAATTTCAGTGCTTGTGATTGGTCTGTTCATATTTTCTATTTCTTTAGCTAAGCTTTCTTATTTGGTTTGGTTTTCTCCAATAATTTGGGAAACATACCTATTTTTGCATTTTATGTCTCATTAACTCAAACTTTTAAAACTATCCTAGAAATTTATTTCTGTAATAATTAGAGTCAGCAATGGGAAAACATTAACTGTCTTTCATGTAAAGGGGGAATAAATTATTTTCTATTTTCTACGCTTTTGGTGCTATTTTCTTGGATTTCAGACCTACTGTTTGCTTGGATTTCTCTTTGTCACCTGATTAGTGTTTTCCAAATTTACCTGATGATGGAAATCACATCAGGCTTTGGCTGCTAACCCAGATTGTTTGGTTCCATCCAAACCTACTGACTCATACTCTTCAGGAGTGGGCACGGGCATTAGTATTTTCAACTTGTACTCAAGGTGTTCTTTGTTTTAAGAAGATAAGAGTTTATTTTCAACCTTTGTATTCAATGGATATTTTTTCTGCAAACGTCAATTTTGTTCAATTCAAGAGTCTTTCTATGTTATCTATCTATTTATCTATTATTACTGCTACAGTTTTTAAAAATTCTTTGTGTTGAATGCTAATATCTGTAAATTGCATCTTCAGTCTTTGGATGAAAACTTTTGCCTTTTAGCCATCTTAATGCTTTTGCTTTTAATTGTGAAAGTTTTAGATATTTAGTTTTTTTTTATTTCAAATTTTGTACTTTATACACGATGCTATCGTGAACATCTTTGTTCAATTACCCAGACATGATTTGATAAATATTAACAAAGTTCCCTTTAAAAGACTGTATGACTTCAGAATCCTGACAACAGTGGTACAGTTGCTCTATTGACTGTTATTAATTCTTTTAATCACTGGAACTCTGAGAGACAAAAACCAAAGTTCACTCTAATTTATGTTTTTCTTAATTAGATGACTGAACATATTTTCATATAGTAATTTTCTATCTGAATTTCTTAACTTTCATACCCAAAACTTCTCTGCACTATTTATTCATTTAAAAAATAAAATGTAGCACTTAGTATGTGCCAGACACTGCTCTTGGGGCTTAAAACACAGTAATACATTTACTCTACCACTAAAATACTCATTTTTTTTAATATGTGAGAGATTTCATATATTAAGAATATTGAATCTTTCCCTTTCATATAATTTGAAAATGATTTCTCCCATTTATGATATTGTGAGTTTTATTTTTAACTTTATTATGATAGTTGAGAAGGAGAGAACCAACTTTATTTTGTTGAAATTCCTAGCCATTTACCCACATTCATTAAGCAATCCTTTGCTTACTGATTTGGAAGGCCATCCCAAAATGTACTTGTACAAGAGATATCTGCAAACACAATGTTTTTAAAATGAATTTTATAGTGCGTTTATACATCTTTTAGAGATTTAAAAAAACATAGTTAAGAGTACAGAAAAAGTTACATCTTCCCCTATATTTTAGCGTATTTAATGGCATCTATCTAATAATCTCAGATCTCTAGAATGCAGCCAAGAACCTCCTGGAGGAAAAGAGGCTTGTAAGCATCTACATTCCACATGACAAAGAGCAGGCATTAAATCTCAGCCTCTTAGAATCTACACATTGTCAGTCAAGAGTCTAGTCAAGGGACCTTGATCGTAGCATTCCTGATTCACTAAGATTAGAAAGTATGAAAGGCATTAAATCTATAAGAAGGCTTATAACGAGCAGTGAGAAATTATGTTAAACCTTGACAATAACGGAAAAGAGAGATGCAGAGCAAAATACAGGCATGAGGAATAAATAACACAATGGTTGAAGGTCATTTAATAGAGTGACAAATAATTTACTCACTTCAAAATGTTATAAAAATTGATTCTCGAAGGGGCTTCTGGTAAGATGGAGGAAGAGTAAGACGCTGAGATCACCTTCCTCCCCACAGATACACCAGAAATACATCTACACGTGGAACAACTCCTACAGAACACCTACTGAACGCTGGCAGAAGACCTCAGACCTCCCAAAAGGCAAGACATCCCCCACGTACCTGGGTAGGGCAAAAGAAAAAAGAATAAACAGAGACAAAAGGATAGGGAAGGGACCTGCAACAGTGGGAGGGAGCTGTGAAGGAGAAAAGGTTTCCACACACTAGGAAGCCCCTTCGCGGGTGGAGACTGCAGGTGGCGGAGGGGGAATCTTCGGAACCGTGAAGGAGAGCACAGCAACAGGGGTGCGGGGGGCAAAGCGTAGAGATTCTCTAATAGAGGATCGGTGCTGACCGGCACTCACCAGCCCGAGAGGCTTGTCTGCTCCCCCGCTGGGGCGGGCGGGGCTGGGAGCTGAATCTCGGGCTTTGGTCGGAGCGCAGGAAGAGGACTGGGGTTGGCAGCGTGAACACAGGTGCAGGGGATTAGTGCGCCACGGCTGGCCAGGAGGGAGTCCGGGGAAAGGTCTGGACATGCCGAAGAGGCAAGAGACGTTTTCTTCCCTCTTTGTTTCCTGGTGCGCAAGGAGAGGGGATTAACAACGCTTCTTAAAGGAGCTCCAGAGACGGCCGCGAGGCGCGGCTAAAAGCGCGGACCCCAGAGACAGGCATGAGACGCTAAGGCTGCTATTGCCGCCACCAAGAAGCCTGAGTGCGAGCACAGGTCACTATCCACACCCCACTTCCGGGGAGCCTGTGCAGCCCGCCACTGCCAGGGTCCCGGGATCCTGGGACAACTCCCCCGGGAGAACACACGGCGCGCCTCAGGCTGGTGCAACGTCACGCCAGCCTCTGACGCCGCAGGCTCGCCCCGCACTCCATGCCCCGCACTCCGTGCCCCTCCCTCCCCCTGGCCTGAGTGAGCCAGAGCCCCCGAATCAGCGGCTCCTCTAACCCTGTCCTGTCTGAGCGAAGAACAGACGCCCTCTGGCGACCTACACACAGAAGCGGGGCCAAATCCAAAGCTGAGCCCCTGCGAGCCATGAGAACAAAGAGGAGAAAGGGAAATCTCTCCCAGCAGCCTCAGAAGCAGCGGATTAAAGCTCCACAATCAACTTGATGTACCCTGTGTCTGTGGAATACATGAATAGACAACGAATCATCCCAAATTGAGGAGGTGGACTTTGAGAGCACGATTTATGATTGTTTCCCCTTTTCCTCTTTTTGTGAGTGTGTATGTGCATGCTTCTGTGTGAGATTTTGTCTCTATAGCTTTGCTTCCACCATTTGTTTGAGGGTTCTATCCATCCGTTTTTTATTTTTAATTTTTCTTTAATTTTTTCTTAATAATTACTTTTTATTTTAATAACTTTATTTTATTTTACTTTATCTTCATTCTTTCTTTCCTTCCTTCTCTCCTTTAGACAACAAATCATCCCAAATTGAGGAGGTGGACTTTGAGAGCAAGATTTATGATTTTTTCCCCTATTCCTCTTTTTGTGAGTGTGTATGTGTATGCTTCTGTGTGAGATTTTGTCTGTATAGCTTTGCTTCCACCATTTGTCTTAGGGTTCTATCCATCTGTTTTTTTCTCTCTTAATAATTATTTTTTCATTTTAATAACTTTATTATATTTTATCTTACTTTATTTTATTTTACTTTATCTTCTTTCTTTTTTTCCTTCCTTGCCCCTTCCTTCCTTCTTCCCTCCCTCCCTCCCTCCTTCCTTCCTTCCTTCTACTAATTCTTTCCTTCTACTTTTTCTCCCTTTTATTTTCAGCCGTGTGGATGAAAGTCTCTTGGTGCTGCAGCCAGGAGTCAGTGCTGTGCCACTGAGGTGGGAGAGCCAACTTTAGGACACTGGTCCACAAGAGACCTCCCAGCTCCACATAATATCAAACAGCGAAAATCTCCCAGAGATCTCCATCTCAACACCAGCACCCAGCTTCACTCAACGACCAGAAAGCTACAGTGCTGGGCATCCTATGGCAAACAACTAGCAAGACAGGAACACAACCCCACCCATTAGCAGAGAGGCTGCCTAAAATCAGAATAAGCCCACAGACACCCCAAAACACACCACCAGACATGGACCTGCTCACCAGAAAGACAAGATCCACCCTCATCCACCAGAACACAGGCACTAGTCCCCTCCACCAGGAAGCCTACACAACCCACTGAACCAACCTTAGCCACTGGGGACAGACACCAAAAACAACGGGAACTACGAACCTGCAGCCTGCAAAAAGGAGACCCCAAACACAGTAAGATAAGCAAAATGAGAAGACAGAAAAACACACAGCAGATGAAGAGGCAAGATAAAAACCCACAAGACCTAACAAATGAAGAGGAAATAGGCAGTCTACCTGAAAAAGAATTCAGAATAATGATAGTAAAGATGATCCAAAATCTTGGAAATAGAATAGACAAAATGCAAGAAACATTTAACAAGGACCTAGAAGAACTAAAGATGAAACAAACAACGATGAACAACACAATAAATGAAATTAAAAATACTCTACATGGGACAATAGCAAAATAACTGAGGCAGAAGAACGGGTAAGTGACCTGGAAGATAAAATAGTGGAAATAACTACTGCAGAGCAGAATAAAGAAAAAAGAATGAAAAGAACTGAGGACAGTCTCAGAGACCTCTGGGACAGCATTAAACACACCAACACTCGAATTATAGGGGTTCCAGAAGAAGAAGAGAAAAAGAAAGGGACTGAGAAAATATTTGAAGAGATTATAGTTGAAAACTTCCCTAATATGGGAATGGAAATAGTTAATCAAGTCCAGGAAGCACAGAGAGTCCCATACAGGATAAATCCAAGGAGAAATACGCCGAGACACATATTAATCAGTCTATCAAAAATTAAATACAAAGAAAACATATTAAAAGCAGCAAGGGAAAAATAACACACAAGGGAATCCCCATAAGGTTAACAGCTGATCTTTCAGCAGAAACTCTGCAAGCCAGAAGGGACTGGCAGGACATATTTAAAGTGATGAAGGAAAAAAACCTGCAACCAAGATTACTCTACCCAGCAAGGATCTCATTCAGATTTGATGGAGAAATTAAAACCTTTTCAGACAAGCAAAAGCTGAGAGAGTTCAGCACCACCAAACCAGCTCTACAACTGCTAAAGGAACTTCTCTAGGAAAGAAACACAAGAGAAGGAAAAGACCTACAATAACGAACCCAAAACAATTAAGAAAATGGGAGCAGGAACATACATATTGATAATTACCTTAAATGTAAATGGACTAAATGCTCCCACCAAAAGACACAGATTGGCTGAATGGAGACAAAAACAAGACCCATATATTTGCTGTCTACAAGAGACCCACTTCAGACCTAGAGACACATACAGACTGAAAGTAAGGGGATGGAAAAAGATATTTCATGCAAATGGCAACCAAAAGAAAGCTGGAGTAGCAATTCTCATATCAGACAAAATAGACTTTAAAATAAAGACTATTAGAAGAGACAAAGAAGGACACTACATAATGATCAAGGGATCGATCCAAGAAGAAGATATAACAATTGTAAATATTTATGCACCCAACATAGGAGCACCTCAATACATAAGGCAAATACTAACAGCCATAAAAGGGGAAATCGACAGTAACACATTCATAGTAGGGGACTTTAACACCCCACTTTCACCAACGGACAGATCATCCAAAATGAAAATAAATAAGGAAACACAAGCTTTAAATGATACATTAAACAAGATGGACTTAATTGATATTTATAGGACATTACATCCAAAAACAACAGAATACACTTTCTTCTCAAGTGCTCATGGAACATTCTCCAGGATAGATCATATCTTGGGTCACAAATCAAGCCTTGGTAAATTTAAGAAAATTGAAATTGTATCAAGTATCTTTCCCGACCACAACGCCATGAGACTAGATATCAATTACAGGAAAAGATCTGTAAAAAATACAAACACATGGAGGTAAACAATACACTACTTAATAACGAAGTGATCACTGAAGAAATCAAAGAGGAAATCAAAAAATACCTAGAAACAAATGACAATGGAGACACAACGACCCAAAACCTATGGGAAGTAGCAAAAGCAGTTCTAAGAGGGAAGTTTATAGCAATACAATCCGACCTTAAGAAACAGGAAACATCTTGAATAAACAACCTAACCTTGCACCTAAAGCAATTAGAGAAAGAAGAACAAAAAAACTCCAAAGTTAGCAGAAGGAAAGAAATCATAAAAATCAGATCAGAAACAAATGAAAAAGAAATGAAGGAAACGATAGCAAAGATCAATAAAACTAAAAGCTGGTTCTTTGAGAAGATAAACAAAATTGATAAACCATTAGCCAGACTCATGAAGAAAAGAAGGGAGAAGATTCAAATCAATAGAATTAGAAATGAAAAAGGAGAAGTAACAACTGACACTGCAGAAATACAAAAGATCATGAGACATTACTACAAACAACTCTATGCCAATAAAATGGACAACCTGGAAGAAATGGACAAATTCTTATACATGCACAACCTGCCAAGACTGAATCAGGAAGAAACAGAAATTATGAACAGACCAATCACAAGCACTGAAATTGAAACTGTGATTAAAAATCTTACAACAAACAAAAGCCCAGGACCAGAGGGCTTCACAGGCAAATTCTATCAAACATTTAGAGAAGAGCTAACACCTATCCTTCTCAAACTCTTCCAAAATATAGCAGAGGGAGGAACACTCCAAAACTCATTCTACGAGGCCACCATCACCTTGATACCAAAACCAGACAAGGATGTCACAAAGAAAGAAAACTACAGGCCAATATCACTGATGAACATAGATGCAAAAATCCTCAACAAAATACTGGCAAACAGAATCCAACAGCACATTAAACGGATCATACACCATGATCAAGTGAGGTTTATCCCCGAAATGCAAGGATTCTTCAATATATGCAAGTCAATCAACGTGATACACCATATTAACAAATTGAAGGAGAAAAACCATATGATCATCTCAATAGATGCAGAAAAAGCTTTTGACAAAATTCAACACCCATTTATGATAAAAACCCTCCAGAAAGTAGGCATAGAGGGAAATTTCCTCAACATAATAAAGGCCATATAGGACAAACCCACAACCAACATCGTCCTCAATGGTGAAAAACTGAAAGCATTTCCACTAAGATCAGGAGCAAGACAAGTCTGCCCACTCTCACCGCTCTTATTCAACATGGTTTTGGAAGTTTTAGCCACAGCAATCAGAGAAGAAAAGGAAATAAAAGGAACCCAAATCGGAAAAGAAGAAGTAAAGCTGTCAGTGTTTGCAGATGATATGATACTACACATAGAGAATCCTAAAGATGCTACCAGAAAACTACTAGAGCTAATCAATGAATCTGGTAAAGTAGCAGGAAATAAAATTAATGCACAGAAATCTCTGGCATTCCTATATACTAATGATGAAAAATCTGAAAGTGAAATCAAGACAACACTCCCATTTACCATTGCAACAAAAAGAATAAAATATCTAGGTATAAACCTACCTAAGAAGACAAAACCTGTATGCAGAAAATTATAAGACACTGATGAAAGAAATTAAAGATGATACCAACAGATGGAGAGATATACCATGTTCTTGAATTGGAAGAATCAACATCGTGAAAATGACTCTACTACCCAAAGCAATCTACAGATTCAATGCAATCCCTATCAAACTACCACTGGCATTTTTCACAGAACTAGAACAAAAACTTTCACAATTTGTCTGGAAACACAAAAGACCCCGAATAGCCAAAGCAATCTTGAGAACGAAATACGGAGCTGGAGGAATCAGGCTCCCTGACTTCAGGCTATACTACAAAGCTACAGTAATCAAGACAGTTTGGTACTGGCACAAAAACAGAAAGCTAGATCAATGGAACAGGATAGAAATCCCAGAGATAAACCCATGCACATATGGTCACCTTATCTTTGATAAAGGCAGCAGGAATGTACTGTGGAGAAAGGACAGCCTCTTCAATAAGTGGTGCTGGGAAAACTGAACAGGTACATGTAAAAGTATGAGATTAGATCACTCCCTAACACCATACACAAAAATAAGCTCAAAATGGATTAAAGACCTAAATGTAAGGCCAGAAACTATCAAACTCTTAGAGGAAAACATAGGCAGAACACTCTATGACATAAGTCACAGCAAGATCCTTTTTCAACCACCTCCTAGAGAAATGGAAATAAAAACAAGAAGAAACAAATGGGACCTAATGAAACTTCAAAGCTTTTGCACAGCAAAGGAAACCATAAACAAGACAAAAAGACAACCCTCAGAGTGGGAGAAAATATTTGCAAATGAAGCAACTGACAAAGGATTAATCTCCAAAATTTATAAGCAGCTCATGCAGCTCAATAACAAAAAAACAAACAACCCAATCCAAAAATGGGTAGAAGACGTAAATAGACATTTCTCCAAAGAAGATATACAGACTGCCAACAAACACATGAAAGAATGCTCAACATCACTAATCATTAGAGAAATGCAAATCAAAACTACAATGAGATATCATCTCACACCAGTCAGAATGGCCATTATCAAAAAATCTAGAAACAAAAAATCTAGAAACAATAAAATCTAGAAACAATAAATGAAAACAACAAAAAATCTAGAAACAATTTATTTATTTATAAATAAATAAATAAAACAACAGTGTGGAGAAAAGGGAACCCTCTTGCACTGTTGGTGGGAATGTAAATTGATACAGCCACTGTGGAGAACAGTATGAAGGTTCCTTAAAAAACTACAAATAGAACTAACATATGACCCAGCAATCCCACTGCTGGGCATATACCCTGAGAAAACCATAATTCAAAAAGAGTCGTGTACCAAAATGTTCATTGCAGCTCTATTTACAATAGCCCGGAGATGGAAACAACCTAAGTGTCCATCATCAGATGAATGGATAAATAAGATGTGGCACATATATACAATGGATACTCAGCCATAAAAAGCAACGAAATTGAGCTATTTGTAATGAGGTGGATAGACCTAGAGTCTGTCATACAGAGTGAAGTAAGTCAGAAAGAGAGAGACAAATACCGTATGCTAACACATATATATGGAATCTAAGAAAAAAAATGTCATGAAGAACCTAGGGTAAGACAGGAATAAAGACACAGACCTACTAGAGAATAGACTTGAGGATATGGGGAGGGGGAAGGGTAAGCTGTGACAAAGCGAGAGAGAGGCATGGACATATATACACTACCAAACGTAAGGTAGATTAGCTAGTGGGAAGCAGCCGCATAGCACACTCGGTGCTTTGTGACTGCCTGGCGGGGTGGGATAGGGAGGGTGGGAGGGAGGGAGACGCAAGAGGGAAGAGATATGGGAACATATGTATATATAGAACTGATTCATTTTGTTGTAAAGCAGAAACTAACACACCATTGTAAAGCGGAAACTAACACACCATTGTAAAGCAATACTCCAATAAAGATGTTAAAAAAAATTGATTCTCATGCCATTAATAATGTGACATAAGTAAACAATAAATTTTTATATGATATTCAGCTAAAAGTGGCAAAAAATCAGATAATTCATCTTTTAAAGCTTTCTATAAACTGACAAATAAAATATATATGAATTATGCTTTAGCACCCCAACATGTGCTTTTGTGGAACACATTTAGAAGAAGACAGACCATGAGATTTTTCTATTGTTTGAGGTAGATGTAATTTTGTTGTTAGGTAGTAAAGGGCTAATTCAGTGGGCTTGGGATACCCAAACCCTGAACATTTCAAAGAAAGGACTGGCCCTTGCCAGCTTCTGAGAGATAACCTCTAAGTCCCTGTAATACTCTACTTGATAAGAATATCTTTGTATACCTGGCGACTTGAGACAAACCAGATTTACTCCAACAATGTGATTTATGATAAATACATATTTTTATTTGCTTGGGGTCTTGGGCCACACTTCATCAGTTTGACCTCTGGGGAGCAGGAGGAAGGTTAAGGCTGAGTAGTTAAGGTCAGTCTTGCAGGCACCCTATGCCAATGGGACTGACCTAAAATAAAAACACTAGACTCCAAAGCACAGCTGAACTTCCCCATTGGCAACACTTCAGATGTATTGTCCTATATCATTGCTGTGAGAGTTAGGTGCTGTCCATATGACTCCACTGGGAGAGCACAGTTGGAAACTGAGGCCTGGTTTCTCCTGGACACTGCATTACGCACCCTTTTCCTTTGCTTATTTTAATCCATATGATTTCAATTTGTAATGAATTTTAACCATGAGGATGACAGCTTTACTGAGCTCTGTGAGTCCTAGTAAATCACTGAAGCTGAAGGTGGTCTTGGAATCCTTGACACAGTTGCTGAGACAGCTAAACATCTTCAGTAAGTGCTTGCTAAGTGTCACAAGAGTTACTGAAACTTCAGATTGGAAATGGCTACCAAGGAAATCTGAGCTACAGCTGGAGCTGGAGCTTGAATTCTGGATTTCATGTGTGTCACTCTATACTTAGAGTGGAAGCTGCATGCCAAAAGGATTATACCCAAGGAACAGACCTGGCCCAGCTGTGGAGTAAACCAGAGAAACTGAGAGGTCAGAGGGGTCCAGTCTCATGCTCAAGGCTAGAGGTAAGGATACAGTTTTGAGCCAGGTATTTGGGTTTACACTTACTACCTCCTAATTTTGATGAAAAGTGTAAGTTAGTTAACCTTTCTGTGCCTGCAACTCTCACATTATATATTTCTAAAGAAATATATAAAATCATAGAGAATTTTAAGAAGCATCAACAATATTAATATAGAGGTATAAGTCTTTATCCCACAAGCCATGCCTGTTTGTCTTTCTTCTGAATATTCACATTCAGGATTTGTCCTTTGTATACTCATATTCTGGCTTCTTTCTCCTAAGGAATTATTCTCATCAGCTATATTGCCAGGGTGGGATTAATGCTGTAAAAGATATTAATGTTTTTATGATTGTGTTATTTATAATCATACTTTTTTATAACAAATTACACTCCACGATTCAGTGCCAGCTAAGCAGAATATGCAAGGTGAAACTCTAGAGTCCTTGAATCATTTGAGTTGATGGAGGTGACCACCCCTGTCACTTGTAAGCTTTGTGACATGGTGCTTGTCACTTAAGTTCCTGGACACTATTTACCTCTACAGAATTCCAGTGATGAAAACATCAAGGTCATTTGCATTTCTGGAGGATTAAATGAGAAAATGCATGGAAGATGATCAGAGTTAGCCCCAGGAGTAGATACTACAAACATATGTTGTTTTTGTTAATATTTGTTCTGAGTAGGTACCATGTGCTTTGTGTCAGGCACAAGGGTAGTGATTCAAGGATTTAACAAATATTAAGATATGGTTAAACATATGTACATAAGAATGAAAACAGATGTGCATCTAGGTGCTTATGGTTCAGTAAGGAGACCGACATGCATAAAGATACAATGCAGCAGAGGCAAGTGAGTTGGGGAAGGGCATTTCAGGTAGAGGGTAGAGTCAGTCATAGTTTGTGCAAAGGTGTGATGAGTATATTTAAGAGACAGTGAAAATTAAAGTTTCCAGAAGCTGGAAACTAGGCTGTGTGGGTGGAGATAAGGAGGCTCAGAGAGGGCACCCAGGTACTGGAACTGAATCCTTTTCCCCACAATGTCACCAGTGTTTCCTCAGTTGCTTTCCTAAAGGCAGAGACTGTAGAGGCATTTGGACTCTCTGTCTTTAAGCTTTCCCTTTAGACTGTGCAGTATGTTCCTTCAGAAGCTAAAACAAATTACCCTTATTGGCAGATGGCTGAGACTACTGCAGTTAAGGCTGTGTGGCGTGTCTGCATTTCCAATGAGATCCTTCTGATTTATTTCATCTGCAGTAATTAAACTTGCCTTTCCTTGCAGCAATGACTTAAAAATGCCAGGCGCTCTGGGCCTCATTGAAGAAGTTTGTCGTTGTCACTGTTGGGTTACCCAGATGCATCTCAACTCTTGCTGTGGCCATTTCAGATTTTCACCTGCAAACTCTAGGAACGAGGTCCTCAGCTATCATACTGAGGTGCAGCTCACAGCCTTTCCATCCATTAGAACCAAAGACTGATAACGCTCTCATCTCTTTCTTTGTATCCCAACAGAATGATGACTCCATCCTACGGTGTGTTTGTCAGGGCTCCCCAGGACAGTAACAGGGGAACAGGGCTCTGTCAAGTTATAGAGAAAAGAACCATTTTGGAATACTGTATGCACCTTAAAGGATGCAAAATATAGAGACTTCAAACAAAAATAAATAAATAAATAAGCTTCTTAAGCACAAAAAAGAACGCAGTTAGTACCAGAATTCCACTTCAGAAATCCACAGACATTTAAACTAAGTTTCTAATCCCCAGCCTTCAATAACATGCTTTGACTGTCTCATTGAAGAATCTGCAGGCATATCAGGAACAGTGCAGAAAAACAAAGGAAGCCAAGTGAAAGGCACATGCAGTAGAAACACTCTTTGCACAACGTTGCTGGATCAGATCATTCTTCAGATAAAACTCAAAGGAGATAGCCAGGTATAATATTGTGATTTATAATAAGATATATATACTTGATCTTAGGTCACTGTTGTCCCTGGCACACAGCCTGTAAAGCCCTTGATATTTCCTATAATGAACGTGATAAAGATGTCTTTCTTTATGTTAATGAGGTGACTTTTGGAAAACACCTAAGGATGGGGACTGGTTGCCAGGGGAGCCAAACATGTGATTAGAGGGTTGGAACTTTCAGTCCCACCCTCTTGACCTCCAGGGAGTGGAGGGTGGCTACAATCACCAACGGCCAATGATTTAATCAATGGTGCCTGTGCAATGAATCCTCCATTAAAACCCCAAAAGGACAGGGTTTGGAGAGCCTCCAGGTTGGTGAACACATCCAAGTACCTGGAACATGACGCAACCCAACTCCGTAGGGACCGAAGCTCCCAGGCTCAGGACCCTCCCAGACCTCACCCCATGTACGTCTCCATTTGGCTGTTACCTTTAGTATCCTTTGTAATAAATCTGTAATCTAGTGAGTAAACTGATTTCCTGAGTTCTGTGAGCCTTTCTTGCAGATTAAACGACCAAGGAGGGGGGCTGTGGGCACCTCTAATGTATAGATAGTCGGAGGCACAAGTATCAACTTGGACCTAAGATTGGCATTGGAAGTGGAGGTGGACTTGTGGGACTGAGCCCTGCTTAACCTGTGAAATCTGATGCTATCTCCAGGTAGACAGTGTCAGAATCGAGTTAAATTTATGGGACACCTGGCTAATGTCCCCAGAAAATTGATGTGTAAAAAAACCCAAACACACACATTGGAATTAGTGTCTGAATGGTACCAAGTATATAGGCTATTGGGAGGTGGGTGTGGGAGAATGAAAGAGGCACTTTGGATGTGGCAACCAGTAGGGTTTGGTAAGACTGGAAGGAGAGTGGGTGGTGGGAGTGGTTGGAGATAAGAACAACTAATTATTGTTATACAATTATAATTACACGGCCAACATCTTGCTCACTTACTCCATGTAGGGCACTGAGCTAAGTCTGTTAAATGCCTTATCTCATTCAATCCTCACCAGGGGCCCTGTGAGGTAGGAACATCATTATCCCAGTTTTGCAAAGGAGTGAACTGAAATGCAGAGATTGTGATGTACTGGTCAAGGTCATTCAGCTCTGTAGCTAGGCAAAGGTCAGGTGATAAAAGTTCTTATATTCCAAGCCAAATCTGGAGTTTACCTCTGAAAGCAATGGGGAGACGTGGAAGGATTTCAACTGAAAGAGTGGCATGCTCAGACCTGTATTTTGTAAAGATAGATTTGGAGGTGGGGGTGGAGGAGGAAAGGGGGAGCCAGGGGGCAGAGGAAAGCAAATCAGGACCAATTAGAAAGCCTTAGCTGATATCTGGAGGTAAATGATGAGGCAGAAACTGGGCAGCTGGTGAGAAGGGAATAGCTTTGAAAGACAAACAAACTATAGTGGACCATAATGAGCAATTCAAGAGTTAAAGCAATGTTCTCAAGCAGATATTAATGACATTTTATTATTTTATATTTCCCAAAGGATGATGGGAATCTGAACAATTATACAGGATTCACACCATGGTAAATATTTACTTGGCAATTTGGAAAATCTGATTAGTGATTAATAGAGTTGTTTTAAACACACAGGCCACGGTCATTAAGAAAAAGAAAATTGGGCTTCCCTGGTGGCGCAGTGGTTAAGAGTCCGCCTGCCGATGCAGGGGACACGGGTTTGTGCCCCGGTCCGGGAAGATCCCACATGCCGCGGAGCGGCTGGGCCCATGAGCCATGGCCGCTGAGCCTGCGCGTCCGGAGCCTGTGCTCCACAACGGGAGAGGCCACAACAGTGAGAGGCCCGCGTACCGCAAAAGAAAAATAAAATAAAATAAAATAAAATTGCCTCTCTTGTTGCATTATATTTTAATTCCAGGCAGGAAAGCTTATTTAGCAGCCTTTGTCACAGAGCTTATAAACAACAGTTTTTTAAAGTGAGACAACATAAACACGGTATCATCCTGACACTGCATGAGTCAGCCTCTACAAAACAGGACAAATTTCCTCAGCCCCAGACCAGTAGTCTGTTTATAAGGGGTGAAAGCTCATTCCCTAACACCACCTCTTAACTCATGCCCTTGAGAGGAAAAATAAAGTTACAGATCTCTAAGGGAACTGCAATTAAAAAAATATATATATATCACTTGGTTAGCAGCCACAGAAACAGATTCCCTCAATTTCTCTCTCATATCTTCACAAAAACTGGTCAAGGTCAAATTTGCACTAGTCATGGTTTTCCCCCTAGAAGAAAAGTAAAAGCAGTAGCTACTTATGATTTTCCAGAAAAAGCCAGACAAGAGAAGTATCAGAACTTGAGTCCAGTTTACCTGGCTTCAGGGTACCTTTCCCCATAATAATACGAGAGCCCTGGGGATTCAGGGCATGAAATAGCATGATTCAGGATTTTTCAGAAAGGCCAATCGGAGGTTGAGTTCCTGCTAAGTCCTGTATTTTATACCTTAAAAATTATAATCTGTAAATAGTTTGTTATTTATGTTGAATTTTCATAAATCATGTTCAAAAAAGCCTTCATATTTAGAAGGCTGGATAACTTTTTGAGAAATGCAAATTAAACCTCAGAATGGAAAAAGTGATCAAAGTTGATATAGATTATCTTGGCACAATCCCTAAATCTTAAAAGAGGTGAGAAGCCATGAAATGATAATATATAAAAGAAGGACATCGTGTAAAGTTTTCTGAGCATTTGTTGTTTTTTTTAAATATAACATATACACCAAAATGTGCACAGACTTTAAGTGTATAAGCTGTTGTATTTTTACAGTGATCCCATCCATGGAAACAGTGACCAATTCAAGAATCAGAACCTGGTCATCACTTCAATCACTACTTTCTCTTGAACGATGAAGTTACGGACAATGTTTGTATCCTCTCAAAATTCATTGGTTGAAGCCCTAACCTTTAATATGATGGTATTTGGAGATGGGGTTTAGGGAGATATTTAGGGTTAGATGAGACCATGAGGGGGGGCCCCCATGATGGGATTAGTTCCCTTACAAGAAGATATACCAGAGACCTCGATCTCTCCCCATAGATGCACAAAACAGAAGTCACATGGGCAGATAGCAAGATGGTAGCCACCTACAAGCCAAGAGGAGAGGCCTCAAGATGAAACCTGTCTTTCTGACACCTGGATCTTCAACTTCCCAGCCTCAAGAACAGAATAAATTACTGTTGTTTAAATCACCCAATTTACAGCATTTTGTTATGGCAGCTCAAGCAGACTGAGACAAATGGTAACCACTGTTCTGACTCCTAGCAGCATAAATTATTCTTCCTTGGTTTTGAATTTTATATATCTAGAATAACACTGTATGCATTCTTCATGTTTAGCTGTTTTACCTTGGTATGAGAAATTCAACCATATTTCCCAGAATAAGGAAATACTTTTTGTATTTTTAGTTTACTGAAACGTTTCCTTTTTTTTTTTTAACTCTGAACAGTGTTGAATTTTCTCAAATGTTTTTTCTGCATCAAGAGGAGAGATAATGTGATTTCCCCACACACATCATTTTCCTGCTAATATGGAGAATTGCTTCATTAGTTGATTTTCAAATATTAGCTTACTTATATTGGTGGAGAAAGATCAGTTTAATCAAGATGTATTATCATATATATATCAAATATATATCATATCTATGTGATATATAGATATATAATATATATCATATACATATTGCTGGATTCACTGTGCCAAAATTTTGGTAAGAATATTTGCATCTACGTCCATGAGAAAGATTGCTGTGCAATGTCATTATCAAGTTTTGAATTCAAGGTTATATCGTACTCAAAAACAATAGGGAAGTGTGTTCCCTTTGTTTCTATTCCTTGAAATAATTTTTTAAGATTGGTGTTATTTTTTTTCCTTAAATACTTGGAAATATTCGGAAATATTCATTGGTGAAGTTATATGAGGATGTTTTTTGGCTTTTGTAACAACAAAAACAGCAGTTTTTGTTTTTTGTGTGTGGAAGGTATTTAACAATGGGTTCAATTTCTTTGCTAAATATTAGGCTAGAGATTTTTGTTCCCATTACTTTCAGTTTGAGTAGTTTTTTCTTAAGTAATTTATTTATTTCATCCCAATTGTCAAACTTATTGGCAAAAAGTTGTTTCTAACATCCTCTTATCACTTTAATGCATGTAGGGGATATGTACTGATGTTCATTCTTTCTGTTGGTTACTTGTGTTTCCTCTCCCTTGCTGCCTTTCTTTTCTTCCTTCCATCCTTCTTCTTCCTTTCTTCCTTTTGTCACTGATCACTCCTTCTAGGTTTTTATCAATGTTAAGTTTTTAAAAAGAGTCAACTTTTGTCTTTGTACTCTTGTATTTTATTAATATCTACTGTCGACTTTATTATTTTCCTTCTCTTTTATTTAATTTAGTTTTCCTGGGTATTTTTTTATTTTTATTTACTAGTTTCTTTCTCCTCTAATATATGCATGTAAAATTAAAAATTTGCCTCTGGACCCTACTTTAGCTGAATCTCACAAGTTGCTAAGTGTTGTATCTTTGCAGTAATTCCATTCAAAGTATTCTCTAATTTCAGTTGTAATTTCTTCTTTGACACACAAATTACTTAGGAGAGCACTGTCTAATTTCTAAAAGGTTAGAGATGCTCAAGCTATGTTGTTATTACTTATTTCTAGCTTAATTCCACTGGGGATTGGACATCATACTCTGAACATTATTAAACCTTTGAGTTCGATAAAGCTTCCTTCACAGTCCAGCATATGATAATTTCAGTGAATTTTTTAACTCATTTTTCTCTCTGTGCTTCATTTTGGGTATTTTCTACTAACTGTTCTCCCTAGTCACTGCTCTGTCTTCTGTTATGTTCAATTTGCTGTTAAAATCACCAATTCAGAGACTGTTATTTTTCTATTCAACAATGTCCATTTGATTCTCTATATATGTTCCAATTACATGTTAAAATTGTACATTATTACTATTTTCCCTCTTTTCCTCTATTTTCTGGAACATTCTAATCAAATTTATTTTAAAGAGCTTGTCTGCCAACTCCAGTATCTGGACTACTTGCTGGTTTTCCCTCTAGTGTCTATTTTGTATCTTAGGTTTTGGCCCTATATCCTATCTCTTCACATGTTTAGTAATTTTTTATTGAATGCCACATATTTGGGTAAAAAAATTGTAGACGCTTCAAATTATTTTATCTACCATAAGAGAGGTTTCCCCTTTCCTTTGCTAAATAGTTAGGAGACGATTGTGTTAATCTAATCACAAACTGCTCTGGGCCAACACTGAGGTGCAGTTGTGTTAAGGTTTGGTCAACTTCTTTTTTGTACCTGTTCCTAGGGCAAGGCCCCTCAGGGCTTTCAATTGAGATCTTTGTAAATCTTTGTCTCCTCAGCAATAAAAAACTGCAGGAATTTCTGCTCTAATTTCTGGGGGGTTTCAGTTTAGCTCTTTAGCCTTCCATCCCACACAGCATCACAGTTTGACAACTGTCTTGAGGAGGAGACCAGCTGTGTTTAAAGTCCCTCAAATTTCCAATTTTATCACTCCATTTCTGAATAAATGACAAAAGCTCTGCTGATTTCTCTGTCTACAGGAATGGTCCTCTTTCAGAGGTCAAGCCTAGATCCTTAGATTATAGCTGTACCAGATCTGTAAGTGCCTCCAGGAAAAAAGAAGTTAGAGCTTTGCATCTGTGTCAGCTCACCACTCCAAGGGGGGTTTTCAGTTCTCATCCCTTGCTTTCAGGTTTCCTGCCCCTTGTAAGTATTTGTTTTCTAAGTAGCAGGAGGCTGTGGAAAATTCCACTCAGCTTTTCCGAGACTTGGGCTTAGTTCTTTAGTCTCCTCTTCTACGTAGATTTGTAGTTCAGCACATGTATTAAAGAGGAAATTGGCCATCTGTTTGAGGACTTTCATATCTCTAAACCTGTCACTCAAACCCTTCATGACTGCTCCAATCTCTAGTGCTTATTTTATACCCCAGTAGTCCACAACCAGGCTGAGTCCAGGCTTTCTCTGTAGTCCTTATAGTTCTGTGGTTCTCTGACACATCAAATCTTTAAAAATTGTTATTTTATCTGACTTGTCTGGTTGGTTTCAGCAGGAGCATTGGCCTGCTATGAAATTTTCTATCTACCCCAAAGCAGAAGTCCTGACTTGGCTTTTTATATAAATTAAATAAGTGTCATTCCTCATTTTTTTACTTCTACATGGAAGTTACGTTCAGATCTTCTGAATGTATACCCAATAGCTTTACTTGGGGCTTCTCAGCATATAAATGAAAACTGACAAAATAATTTTATTTCAAAGAAAAGGAAAATCCACACATCATAATTTATTTCATCTTTTCCGAAAGTTGCTGGGTGTTGTTAATCTACAATCACTGATAAGAGAAACCATCAAAACCAGTTTTTCTATAAATGTTAGCTTTTAGATAACATCTAGACTTATGACTTCTGAATAAGAATTTCTTTACTAATAAATTTTATAGCAGATCATGTCTTTTTTGTCCCCTGTCCCCCCCTTCAGTGACACTGTTTGCAGATTAACTCCACTCTTGCCCCACACCTCGACTTCAAGCATCCAAACATGACCTTCTCCCTCAGTGTTGTTCACCAGGAGTTTTGATACTTCTGAGTTTCATAATAGAATTTTAGTTGGGAAACATGCTTGTAGAGGGATTTGAGACTTTGTAAATATAAAGGCATTTGATATCAGCATTTGTCTGGTATAATGGGATTGAGAAGTTCTGACACCTCTTTCCTTTGGTAGAACAATAACAATGGTAATATTAGTGTAGAGTTTTTTTGCTTACAAAGTAGCTTTACATAATCTCACATTTACATCTCAAAAATCATATAACCAAGTTATTATTATCTCCATTGGAGAGAGTTATTGATTTCCCCAAAGTAAAGTGGCTAGAAGTAAACTGAACTGGGGCTCAAATTCGGGTCTTTTTATAAATTCCATGCTGTTTCCTTTTACTTCATTGCTTTAGTGAGGATAACTAGCATAGCAAGTATTGTGCTAGAAACTGGGAAAATGTAATCATATAAGGTCCTGCCCTTATGTCTACGTAGTCCATGAGAAGACACAGGCTAATGACTCACAATTTTCAGACAGTGTAATAAATATCATACTATGCAGATGATGATATGGGAACATACAGACTTAATATTTAAATTAAAAACAATGGATTGATCTCAGGTGGCCTCGGCCTGCAGCGACTTGAAGCAAGGTTTTGGTTCCTGGCCAGAGACAGAAGTCAGACTACAGCAGTGAGAGCGCTGAATCCTAGCCACTTGACCAGTGTCCAGTGACAAGGCCTTGACCTGTCAGTTGTGTAGAACTGAATTTCCACAGACAGATGGAAAGTAGTGAAACAAGTAAAGTGTTTATTAGGAGGAAAAAAGGTACGTGTGGATAGACACGTGGGCGGGCTCAGAGAGAGTCGTGCCCTCATGGTAGTTTGAATCACTTATATGGGGCATTTTTTCCGGGTTTCCTTTGGCCAGTCTCTTGCTTTGCGTGGTTCTGAGTCTGTATTTGGTTTATCTCAGGGTCCTCCCAGGTGTGCATGTGCATCTCTTAGCCAAGGTGGATTCTAGCGAAGAGGCCAATGGGTAGGTTGACATCATCACCTACTATGGGATGGCGACCCCTCCCTTTTTGACCTTCAAGGAGCCTTTCTGTGCATGTGCAGTCAGGAAGGTCTCCTTGACCTTGAAAATGAGAAATATGTGGTCTCTTATCTGGGCAGGGCTTAGCTCCTCCTCCTCTTCATCTTGGAGTATTTGTCCACAGGGGACAAACTCCAGCTGTTCAGCCTGGGACCCACCTATCTCCTGCCTCAAGATTAGTAAAGGTTTATCTGAGGAATGACAAGTGCTGAGTTTTCAAGGTGCAAGGGTTGGGCTAAGAATAAAGGAAGAACATTTTCCAGAGGCAAAAGTAAATGGAAAGACACATGCTCTAATGTTCTAAGTACAGTATTCCACCTGGGGAATGGTTCAGAGGCAGTGATTAACTTATACTCTATTAAAGATTCTTAGAGCTAGAATTGTTCCCCAGAGTCTGCCCAGCCAGTCTACTTGTTAGTAGCCACATAGTATCTTAATGATACCAGCCAAGTGGTCATTAGTCCATAAAAAAAAAAAAAACTTTATACTCTTTCTAATAATATTTTCCATTTGCTAATAGCACTTATTTCAGAATTATTTCAATAAATAATCTTCAGAGCTCATATACTACCTGTTTCTGCCTTGGGTAAGATTAAATGATGATAGACAAGCGAGAGCACAAACAATAACAAACTAATATTTCAATTTGTTAAACTCATCATATATTTTACCAACTATTCTTGAAAATGTCACTGCAGCCTTTGAGGACATCAATTTCCTTCCACATGGAGCAGGTCATCAAAAACTCAGCTAACTTTGGTTATGTTTAATGGACCAAAATTTACAATTTTTTATTATATCAACTTAAATATCCTTTACTTTCATTTAGTGACAATTTTCTAACCTAAAAAAGATGATAGAGAAAATAATGTAATTTTTATTATAATAAAATACAATTAAATGTATCACTGATCCTACTGTAAATTAAAATAGTTTATCAGTCATAATAATTGTTAAATTTTTATAAAAAGTATACTTCTCAAAGATGTCACATATTTTATTTCATCCTCACATTTTATGACATTATGAGCCACAAGCAGACGTTATGTCTGCCTGGCCCTTGGTCACAAGTGCTGAACCTGAGTTAAACTCCTTTTCAAATCCAGTGATTTTCCCATTACTCCATGCTGCCTGACCACTAGTCTCCCTCTTTTCCTCTCTCTTTTTTTCTCTTACAGCCTGTTCTTCTAAAATCTTATTATACCTTGTAAATTCTATAGTGAACAGACTGGAGTTTCCTTCCCTGGAGTTTATGCTTTTGATTAGAGTTCCTGAATCCCATAACCAAATGACGAACGACTTTGACATTAGGGAGCTCTCTCTTTGTGTCAATTATTGAATATTCCCTTTCTGAATCTTAGATTCATTTTTTATTCCTGACACAGATGTAGGACTTGACCTACTTTCTAAATTTATATTACATTGCACTTTACCCTCACTTCTAACAACCCAATTTATCTCACTGCTTTGAAGAAAAAAACTGATGTGAGGACACTGCTTGGTGAATGTGATATTGTGGTTTATAAGAAATATATATTTGTCCGTTCGGATGAAATATATTTCTCATATATATTTGGTATTTGTCCACAGCTCCTGTCTCAGAGTTCCCCAAACCCTTAGAATTTCTTAAGTCTTGAAAGTGATAAAAGTGTCTTCTATTATGCTAATGAGGTGACTTGTAAAGCACCTAAGGATGGTGGCTGGTTGCCAACGGAGTCAACCAGGTGATTGGAAATTTCAGTCCCACCCCCTGACCTCTGGGGCAGGGCAAGGGGCTAGGGACTGGGTCAATTGCTAATGGCCAATAATTTCATTAATCATGCTTACGTAATGAAGCCTCTACAGAAACTCAAACAGACAAGGTTCAGAGAGCTTCTGGGTTGGTGAACACCTGGAGATGTGGTAATAATGGTGCACTCCCAGAGGGGATGGAAGCTCCAGACTTTTGCCATGCTTGCTCTATGCTTCTCCTCCATCTGGCTGTTCCTGTGTTATATTCTTTTATAATAAACCAGTGATCCATAAATAAAATGTTTCTCTGAATTCTGTGAGCCACTCTAGCCAATTACGCGAACTGAAGGAGGGAGTCGTGGCAACCTCTTATTTAAAGCCTGTTGGTCAGAAGTACAGGTAAAAACCTGGGCTTGTGATTGGCATCTGAAGTGACGGGGAGGGTGCAGTCTTGTAGAACTGAGCCCTCAACGTGTGGAATCTGATGCTATCTCTGGGTAAAGAATGTCAGAATTGAATTAAATTTAGGACAGCCAGAGAATTTCTTGGTGGGAGTGGGGGCAGGGAAACCTTCATATATTTGGGGACCAGAATTGAAGTGTTCCTGAGAAGGTAATGGAGACACACAAGGAAGAGAAACATATAATAGGGAAGAACTGGGTTTTTCCTTACACAGGAGAAGATCTGTGACTTTTTCCATTTCGGTGAATTTTTAACTTAAACTCTTAGCAAGCCCATCAGCTCAAGATGAGATGTGTAAAACTACTGAAGAGATAGCAAGAGGAAAAAAATTAAAACTTATCCTAGATTGTCACTTAACTGAAAGGTTAAGTATATCAAAATAGACCTTGGGGTCAAGCTCATTAAAACCATAATCTTCACAAGCAAGTTTGGGGAACAACATTCTGGTAAATCATTTCCATCTCCCAGTGAAGATATTGCAAAATGAAAATTAAGATTAAAATATAAGAAAACCAGAGGATAAATCTAGAAGAATTTAAGAACAAAGAAAAAAGGGTGAATCTTATTAAAGCAATAATACAATAAAATTTCCAGAGCTGAAGAAATGTCCTCTGATTTAAAAGCACAGCTGAGTTACAAAACAATACATGAAGAAAATTTCAAAAGTTTCCAAGTGAAAGAAAATCACATGAAGAATATTTGGGATTTGAATGCTTTCAGATTTCTAATTAACTACTGTTTCACATAGAGAAGTGACATAATCTTATTTATAATTTTTATATAATGACTCTGGATGCTTGTAAATAAATGAATTGTAATGAAAGCAGGGAGGCCAGTTAGGAGGCTATCACAACCATCTGTTGACCTAAAACATACAGACTGTCAGTTATTTCTCCAGCAAAAACAAATTTATTCAGGATCAGGAGAGAATTGCAGTTCGGGGTGTGCAACAATAGCAAGCCACATGCAAGTCCCTGCAAAGCAAAGGAAGGAGAACTCTTTTATAGAGGGAAAAGGGAAGTTGGGAAGGCTATCATAAACAGAGTCCATGGCTTTTCATTGGCTGGGTTGTTGCTAGAAAAGAAGTAATCTGTCTTCTTCCTTTTGGGCTCTGCTACCATCATAGGACCTGAGAGCTCCCCCTGTGGCCTCTCACCTCTATATAATTCAGGTTTCTGTTTACTAATTACTTTACACATCCCACCAATATGATGATGATAATGAGGATGGAGAGTTATATCTGAGATAGAATCAATAGGAGTATGGAAATAAGGAATCCTAGGGGAGGGAGACTTACCAACTTACAAAATCCCATAGATACTTCCCATATACCTCATCATGACTGAAAGTGACACAAAGATTGTATCTGCAGATACGCACAGTCTGAAGATCTGGAATTCTTTTCACAACATCAAAACAACCTTTACTTTTATATCTCTACATTACATACATACATTCTTTTGGCTGAGCCAGTTCCAAGATTAGACCCCAAGAGACCTTGTACACTTCCACTTTTTCTCTTGGTCCTCTGCCTTCCCCAACAGAACAAGATTAAGCCTACCTTCTAGAGGGCGAGGGGCCCCATGAGACGGAGCTGAGTCAGTTGCCCAGCAAAGATCTCAGAACTGTGAGAAAGCCCAGCTAAGATGTGCATTAGACTAGCTGAACTATATATAGCTGACCACAGACATATGAGAGCCTCACTGAGCCTAGACTAACAGCCAACTTCACCTATATTCATGAACAATAACAAACATTTTTTAAGCCAATGAGTTTTGTGATGGTTAGCTATGTGACATCATTATGGCAAAGGTAATTGCTACATGCATCTTCTAGGGAGGAAAATATGGTCCAGAGAGGTAATTTACAAAATTGTTTGCAAAGAAATTTGCCAAATGGCTCAGTTATTAAGTATTAGAACCAAAATTCAATCTCTTTAATGCCTGGCTCCTAAGCCAGAATCTCCTTTATGCTGCACAAACTGTGAACAAACACATCAATATAACCCCTCATGTACCCAGACTCAGAAGTTGATACTGAACCAATGGGGATATTATATCAATCTCTTACTCAAAAGTCTTTTACTCAAAAGTGGCATGTTTGTTTTTTTACCCCTACAGTCATCTAAATTATTTCATCCGTTTGCAAGGTCCTCTTGTATCTGGGCCCACACCTTCCTTTCAATCATAAGAATGACCCAAGAAGGACTATCCTGTGTTACACTATAAACAGAGCTACTAATGAAACAGCATTTTAAAATCCCAATCACTCTTTACTAGAACCACATCACTTTAGGCTTTGAGCAGAAATTTGACTGAGCTAGGGGACTGACTGACCAAGAAAAACTTTATTCTGTGATTTTTTTCCCACCAATGATTAGTATTAGTCTTTTATTTTACCCAGAAAGCATATTTCACCCAGAACCTTTCTTTCCTTTGGATGAGACTCTTAAAACATCCTTTGAAAAGTCCCCTGAGCAAGGGGTGGAAGATTGCTATGTCCTATTCCATCTGCTACAGCAGAAACCCACATCTCATGTTAAATGGTGGTGTGACTTCAATAGGTCTTGGTATTGCCTAACCTCAAACCCTACTGAACTTCCTTCTACCTATTTAAACTCCAAGCCCATGCACTTCTTGTTTCAGCTTTCACACATAAAGAGGTAAAAGTTTTCTATGCCATCTTTACAACAAACAAAGCTGGACAATCTAAAAGGCAATGACTTTTCTTGCACACTTCAGAGCACTGAAGACATAGGGCATAACACCAAACCCCAAATCTGGAAAGACGGTGGTATCCAGAAAGATACGCTTACTGGAAGAGAAAAATTGGGAGTCATTAACTGGTAGGAAAATTCACAATTTAGATTTACTGTTGGAAGCTGAGTGTGAACTAGCATGAAAGGAAGAAACTCCTGGGAACTCAGTCTTAGGGGATCCCACACTTTTGTGGGCTTTCCCTCTAGGAACCTCACAAGGTTTTCACAATGAGGGTCCAAGAAAGAACTACAAAACAGCCAAAAAATGGCAAAATGTCAATAGTAATTTTTACCTATCAATAATTAATTGTAAATAGATTAAATTCTCTAATTAAGACACAGAGTGACTGAAATGATTTAAAAAGGAAAAAAAGGATTTAAAAAAAACACTCAACTACATGTTACATATAAGGGACCCACTGCAGATTTGAGAATGTACATAGGCTGAAAGTGAAGGGATGGAAAAAGATATTCCACATAAATTGAAATCAGAAGAGAATGAGAATAGCTACATTTATATCAGACAAAATAGACTTTAAGTCAGACACTGTAATGAGAGACAAAGAAGGTAATTTTAGGCAAAGGAGTCAATTCATAAAAGGCTATAACAACTATAAATATACATGCCCCTAATGTCAGAGCACATAAATATAGAAAGCAACATTAACAGATCTCAAGGGAGAAATACACATCAATATAATAATAGTAAGAGACTTCAATATCCTACTTTCAATAATGGATAGACCATTCAGACAGAAAATAGATAACAAAAAGACATAAATAAATGGAAAGATATCCCATGTTAATGGATTAGAATAATATTCTTTAAATGTCCATAATACTCAAATGGTTCAATGCAATTTCTATGAAAATTCCAATAGCACAGTGCACAAAAACAGAAAAAAAAATTATAAAATTTATATAGAACCAAAAAGACCCCAAATAGCTAAGCCAGTCTTGAGCAAGAACAAAGCTGGAGGGATCACAGTTTCTTTTTTCAGACTATATTACGAAGTTATAGTAATGAAAAGAGTATGGTACTGATGTAATAATAAAAACAGACCAATGGAACAAAATATAGAATGTAAAATTAACCCATATATGTATGATCAATGAATCTTCAACAAATTTGCCAAGAATACACAATGGGTAAAAGATAGTCTCTTCAATAAATGTTGTTGGGAAAATTACATATCTACATGCAGAAGAATTAAATTGGGTGCTTATTTTACACCATGAACAAAAATTAACTCAAAATTGATTAAAGACTTAGATGTAAGATATGAAGCCATAAAACATCTAGAAGAAAACATAGGGGAAAATCTCGTTGACACTGGCCTTGGTGGTAACTTTTTGGATGTGACACCAAAAGCAAAGGCAACAAAAGCAAAAATAAATAAGTGGAATTATGTCAAACTAAAAAGTTTCTTCACAGCAAAGGAAGCAGTTAAAAAAAAGTGTAAAGGCAACCTACAGAATGGGAGAAAATATTTGCAAACCATATCTATGATAAGGGGTTAATATCCAAAATACATAAGGAACTTATACAACTCAAAAGCAAAACAAACAAAACAAAAAACGGATTTAAAAAATGGGCAAATGGTCTGAATTGATATTTTTCAAAAGAAGACATACAAATGGCTAACAGAAACATGAAAAGATGTTCAACATCACTAATCATCAGGGAAATGCAAAGATGACATCTCAAAACCATAATGAGATTAATCCTTTATCTGTTGTTTCATTTGCAAATATTTTCTCCCATTCTGAGGGTTGTCTTTTTGTCGTTTATGGCTTTCTTTACTGTGCAAAAGCCTTCAGGTTTAATTAAGTCCCACTTGTTTATTTTTGGTTTTATTTCTGTTACTTTAGGAGGTGGGTCAAAAAAGATCTTGCTGTGGTTTATGTCAAAGAGTGTTTTTGCTGTTTTCCTCTAAAAGTTTTATAATGTCTGTTCTTACACTTAAGTCTTTAATCCATTTAGAGTTTATTTTTGTGTGTGGTGTTAGGTAGTGTTCTAATTTCATTCTTTTACGTGTAGCTGTCCAGTTTTCCCAGCATCACTTACTGAAGAGGCTGGCTTTTCTCCATTGTATGTTCTTGCTACTTTGTCATAAATTAGGTGCCCATATGTGTGTGGGTTTGTCTCTGGGCTTTCTATCCTGTTCCATTGATCTATATTTCTATTTTTGTGCCAGTACCATTCTGTCTTGATTACTGTAGCTTTGTGGTATAGTTTGAAGTTGGGGAGCCTGATTCCTCCAACCCCATTTTTCTTTCTCAAGATTGCTTTGGCTATTTGGTGTCTTTTGTGTTTCCATACGAATTGTAAGATATTTTGTTCTAATTCTGTGAAGAATGCCATTGGTAGTTTGATAGGGATTGCATTGAATCTGTAGATTGCTTTGGGTAGTACAGTCATTTTCACAATATTGATTCTTCCAATCCAAGAACATGGTATATTTCTCCATCTGTTTATGTCATCTTTGATTCCTTTCCATATACTGAAGAATCCTTGCATCCCTGGGATAAATCCCACTTGTTCATGGTGTATGATCCTTTTAATGTGTTGTTGGATTCTGTCTGTTAGTATTTTGTTGAGGATTTTTGCATCTATGTTCATCAGTGATATTGGTCTATAATTTTCTTTTTTTTAATATCTTTTTCTGGTTTTGGTATCAGGGTGATGGTGGCTTTGTAGAATGAATTTGGAACTGTTTCTCCCTCTGCAATTTTTTGGAAGAGTTTGAGAAGGATCAGTGTTAGCTCTTCTCTAAATGTTTGATAGAATTCGCCTGTGAAGCCATCTGGTCCTAGACTTTTGTTTGTTGGAAGATTTTTAATTATGGTTTCAATTTCATAAATCATGGTAGGCCTGTTTATATTTTCTAATTCTTCCTGGTTCAGTTTTGGAAAATTGTACCTTTCCAAGAATTTGTCCATTACTTCGTGGCTGTCCATTTTATTGGCATATAGTTGTTTGCAGAAGTCTCTTATAATCCTTTGTATTTCTGTGGTGGAAGTTGTGATTTCTCCTTGTTCATTTCTAATTTTATTGATTTGCATCCTCTCCCTTTTTTTCTGGATGAGTCTGGTTAAGGGTTTATCAATTTTGTTTATCTTCTAAAAGAACCAGTTTTTTTTTTTTTTTTTTTTTTGTGGTACGCGGGCCTCTCACTGTTGTGGCCTCTCCCGTTGTGGAGCACAGGCTCCGGACGCGCAGGCTCCGCGGCCATGGCTCACGGGCCCAGCCGCTCCGCGGCATGTGGGATCTTCCCGGACCGGGGCACGAACCCGTGTCCCCTGCATCGGCAGGCGGACTCTCAACCACTGCGCCACCAGGGAAGCCCTAAAAGAACCAGTTTTTAGTTTTATTGATCTTTGTTATTGTTTTCTTCATTTCTATTTCATTTATCCCTGCTCTGATCTTTATGATTTCTTTCCTTCTACTGACTTTGGGTTTTCTTTGTTCTTCTTTCTCCAGTTGTTTTAAGTGCAGGATTAGATTGTTTATTTGAGATTTTTCTTGTTTCTTGAGGTGAGATTGAATTGCTATAAACTTCCCTCTTAGAACTGATTTTGCTGCATCCCATAGATTTTGGGTCATTGTGTTTTCATTGTCATTTGTTTCTATGTATTTTTTTTTATTTCACGGAGCTCAATATCAAAAAAGCAAACAATCCAGTTAAAAAATGGGCAGAAAATCTAAATAGACATTTCATCAAGGAAGACATACAGATGGCCAAGAGGCACATGAAAAGATGCTCAACATCACGAATTATTAGAGAAATGCAAATCAAAACTACAATGAGGTATCACCTCATGCCAGTCAGAATGGCCATTATCAAAAAAGCTAGAAACAATAAATGCTGGAAAGGGTGTGGTGAAAAGGGAACCCTCCTACACTGTTGGTGGGAATATAAATTGATACAACTACTATGGAAAACCGTATGGAGATTCCTTAAAAAACTAAAAATAGAACTACCATATGACCCAGCAATCCCACTACCAGGCATATACCCTGAGAAAACCATAATTCAAAAAGAGACATGCACCACAATGTTCACTGCAGCACTATTTACAATAGCCAGGACACGGAACCAACCTAAATGTCCATCGACAGATGAATGGATAAAGAAGATGTGGCATATATATACACTGGAATATTACTAACCATAAAAAGAAATGAAATTGAGTTTTTTGTAGTGAGGTGGATGGACCTAGAGCCTGTCATACAGAGTGAAATAAGTCAGAAAGAGAAAAACAAATACCGTATGCTACCACGTATATATGGAATCTAAAAAAAAAAAAAAAGTTACTGATGAACCTAGCTGCAGGGCAGGAATAAAGAGGTAGACATAGAGAATGGACCTGATGACATGGGGTGGCAGGGTGAAGCTGGGGCGAAGTGAGAGTAGCACTGACATATGTACACTACCGAATGTAAAATAGTTGGCTGGTGGGAAGCAGCAGCGTAGCACAGGGAGATCAGGTTGGTGCTTTGTGTTGACCTTAGAGGGGTGGGATAAGGAGGATAGGAGGGAGGCTCAAGAGGGAGGGGATATGAGGACATGTGTATGCGTATGTTTGATTTGTTGTGCAACAGAAACTAACATGGTATTGTGAAACAATTATACTCCAATAAAGATCTATTTAAAAAAAAAAGAAAAAAATACCATAATGAGATGTCGCCTTACACCAGTTAGGATGGCTATCAACAAAAAGTTAAAAGTGTTGGCAAGGATGTCGAGAAAGGAGAATCCTTGTGCATTATTAATGGGAATGAAAATTGGTACGTCCATTACAGAAAACAATATAGAGGTTTCTCAAAAAATTGCATATAGAACTACTATATGATCCCACAATTCCACTTCCGAGTATATATCCAAAGGAGTGAAAATCTGGATCTCAAAGAGATATCTGCACTTCCATGTTCAATGCAGCATTATTCACCATAGCCAAGATATGGAAACAATAACAGGATATATATACATATATATGAATATTATTCAGCCTTAAGGAAAAAGGAAAAGTGTGCCACTTGCAACAACATCAGGAGAGCATGTTATGTCAAATAAACTAGACACAGAAAGATAAATACTGCATGATCTCAGTTATATGTGGAATCTGAAAAAGTCAAAGTTGTAGAAACAGAATAGAATGATGATTACCTAAGGCTGGTGGGGAGAAATGTGGAGCTACTGGTCATGAGTACAAACTTTCAGTCATTAGATACATCAGTTCCAGAGACCTAATGTACAGCATACATTATATACATATATATACACACATAACTAGAGTCCTATCATTAATAATATATTTAAAGTGTTAAAAGAAAAAAACACCAACTTAGAATTCTACTTCAGTGGCATTATTCTTTTTTTTTTAAGCCATAATCACGCATTTATCCCTTCATTTATTTGTTCTTAGCAGTCCCCTTTTTTTTTTTTTTTTGTCCACACCGTGCAGCATATGGATCTTAGTTCCCTGACCAGGGATGGAACCTGTGCCCCCTGCATTGGAAGTGCGGAGTCAACCACGGAACTGCCAGGGAAGTCCCTCAGTGGCATCATTCTTAAAAGGCAAAGGACAAATATACTTTCTCAGTCAAATAAAAATGGACAGAATTTACAGCCAGATGAACTGCCCTACAAAGGCTTCAGTGAGAAGAAAAAGGATAGAGGTCAGAAACTTTGATATAAAGAAATGAAGAACATCAGAGAAAGAATAGGTGAAAGTAAATTAAAACTTATAATATTTTTATTCTTAACTAATCTTAAATATAACTCTATTTAAATCAATAATAGCAAAAGTATTGGGTGATGATAGCACATGGATAAATTAAATGGATAAGAGCAATACCAAAAAATATGAGAGAAAGGAATTAGGAATACAGCTGGTGGTCCATATCTGTGAGTTCCATATGTATGGATTTAATGAACCACAGATTAAAATTTTTTTTAAAAAAGTTCTGGAAAGTTCAAAAATCAAAACTTGAATTTGCCACATGCTAGTAACTATTTACATATAATTTACATTGAATTTACAACTATTTACATAGCATTTACATTGTATTAGGTATTATAAGTAATCTGGAGATGATTTGAAGTATATGGGAGGAAATGCATAGGTTATATTCGAATACTATGTAATTTTATATAAGAACCTTGAGAATCCATGGATTTTCATATCTGTGGGGCATCCTGCAACCAAGCCTGCATGGATACTAAGAGATGACTGTACTGTTATAAAATACATGCATTTCAGATAAAGTGCTATAGTGTTATTTGAAGGTGGACTTCAATTAGCTTAAAAATATTGCAAGCTCTAGGACAACTATTTTTTAAACGAGAGGAGATAAAATGAAACTATATTAAAGGCTCAATTAAAATTGGAGAAGCCAAAAAAGGAAAAAAATAAACAGAACAAACACATTGAATAAAAAATATTGCAAACATGGTGGTTAATCTAACTATTTCAATAATCACTTTAAATACGGTCAAAGTTAAACACATCAATCAAAATAGAGATTATCAGAATGGATTAAAAAGAAAAAAACAAAGTCTGACTACTTTGTCTACAGGAAATCCACCTTAAGTATAAAAATTCCGATAGGTTAAAAGTAAAGAAGTGGAAAAGATATATCTTGCTAACATTAATCAAAAGAAAACTGAAGTAGTTACAGTAATTTTAGACAAAGTAGAGTTTAGAGCAAGGAAAATTATCACTGATAAAAAGAACATTACATAATGGTAATGGGGTCGATTTTTCAATAAAACAATTCTCCAAGAATCCTGAAGTTGTATGTATCTAACAATAGAGCACCAAAATACATGACTTAGAAAGAAGAAATAGATAAATACACTGTTATAGATGGAGACTTTAACACCTGATTCCCATTAGTAATTAATAGATCAAGCAGGCAGAAAATCAGTAAGGCTATAATTGACCTGAACAGCACTATCCATCAACTTATCTAACAGCCAAACTGGCTGTTAGTTTTTGAATACTCCACTCAATAACTACAGAATAGACATTCTTTTCAAGCTCACATAGAACATTTACCAAGACAGAACACATGTTGGATCACAAAATACACTTTAACAAATGTAAAACAATACATATTATACAAATTATGTTTGCAGATAATAATGGATTTAAAATAAAAATCAATAACAGAAAAATAGCTAGAAAATCCCCAGATGTTTGTAAAGTAAATAACATATTTCTACATAACACATAGGCTGAAAAGGAAGTCACAAGATAAATTTTAAAATGTTCTGAATTAAATGAAATGGAAATACATCTTATCAAACTTTGTGGGATGCAATAAAAGCTATAATTAGGGAAAGTGTAGAGCACTAAATGCATATACTCAAAAAGAAGAAATATTTAAAATCAATAATCTAGCTTCCACCTCAGGAAACTAGATGTTTAAAAAAACAATTTAAGTATAAGCAAGGAGAGGAAAAGAAGTTTAGGTAAGGGAAACAAAAACAAAAATAAACAAATGGGACTACAACAAACTAAAAAGCTTTTGCACAGCAAAGGAAACTTTCAACAAAATGGAAAGGCAGTGTACTGAATGAGAGAAGATATTTGCAAATGGTATATCCAATAAGGGTTTAATACCCAAAATATTCAGAGAACTCATACAACTCAACATCAATCAATCAATCAATCAATCAATAAATGGCAGAGGGACTACATAGATATTTTTTGAAAGAAGACATACGGGGGTCAACAGGCATATGAAAAGATGCTCAACACTAATCATAAGGGAAATTCAAATCAAAACCATGAGATCACTTCACACCTGTCAGAAGGGATATTATCAAAAAGAAAAGAAACAACAAGTGTTGATGAGGATATGGAGAAAAGGGGCCCTTATGCACTGTCAATGGAAATGTAAATTGTACAGCTGCTATGTAGAACAGTATAAAAGTTTTTCAAAAAATTAAAAATAGAACTACCATACAATCCAGCAATTTCATGTCTGGGTATTTTTCCAAAGAAAAAAACACTAACTCAAAAAGATATATGGGGGCTTCCCTGGTGGCGCAGTGGTTGAGAGTCCGCCTGCCGATGCGGGGGACACGGGTTCGTGCCCCGGTCTGGGAGGATCCCACGTGCCGCGGAGCGGCTGGGCCCGTGGGCCATGGCCGCTGGGCCTGCGCGTCTGGAGCTGCTCCGCAGCGGGAGAGGCCACGGCAGTGAGAGGCCCGCGTGCCGCAAAAGAGGAAAAAAAAAAAAAAAAAAAGATATATGCACCCCCCTATATTCAATGCAGTATTTACAATAGCAAAGATGTGGAAGAACGCTGATAGATGAACGGATAAAGAATATGTGATATATATATATATACAGACACATGCATATACATGTGTATGTACATATATATACAAATACACATTAAAATACTACTCAGATATAAAAAATAATGAAATCTTGACATTTGCATCAATATGGATGATCTAGAAGGTATTATGCTAAATGAAGTAAGTCATAGAGAGATACATATTGTATGATATGTATGTACATATTGTATGATTTTACTTATATGTACAATCTAAAAAACAAAACAAATGAACAAACACATCAAAATAGAAACAGAGTCATAGATACAGAGAACAAATTGGTGATTTCCAGAGAGGAGAGGAGTGGGAAGATGAGTTAACTAGGTAAGGAAAATTAAGAGGTACAAACTTCCATTAATAAAATAAATAAGCTACAGTGATATAATGTACAGCATACATAATATAGTCAATAATACTGTAATAACTTTGTTTATGATATATGGTAACTAGATTTACAGTGGTGATTTTATAATGTGTACAAATATTGAATAACTGTATTGTACACATGAAATTGACATAATATTCTAAGTTATACATCAATAAATAAAGTAAATAAATAAATACAATTAAGTACATCCACAGGTAGTATTGATTTAAAGAGTCATTTTCTAAGTGAACCATGGATTTGTTCTCTCCAGACATTCCTTCTGGAAACATGCTAAAGGAAAAAGTGATGAGATGCCAAAAGTGATGATTTATACATTTTACATTATCAATTATATGTTTGGCATTAACTCTATCAGAAGAGAATACACTTAGGTATGGTTTACTGCCTTCAATATTGATGGCCTATAAAATTATATTGAAAAATCAATGTGTTAAAGTGTGTAGGTAACTGTCAGGAAAATGGAGAAGCCACTATCATTTACAGTTGCTTTTACATTCTAATTCTAAATCCATTGTCACAATATGTCTATGCTTATAGAAAGACTTTTTCTATCAATCTTTGGATAAGACCCCTCTCCGCACTCAGATATCTTTTTTTTTTTTTAATGAAGAGCTAATTTTGACAGAGAAAAGTTGTTAGATCTGGATCCATAAGAAAGTCATCTTCTTGATTTTTAGAAGTGCATAATCACTGAAGAAATTACTAACGTTCAAGCTAAAATTTGTAGAAATGCTTCCTGGCCTTGAGTGAACAGAGTATAATATTGCTTGAGATTTTTGCTATTCCTCCTTGGAATAGAGCTTGATTCAGAAATATCTTGTGTTAAGAAGATTCTGGTTGCCTGATGAAGGCTGTAATCTAACTGAATCCTGTCTCTAAAACAGTGATTTTCTGAAGAGCCCATCCATGCACAGTAGTGACGAGTTTCCTAAAAGACACAGAGATTACAGAACAGGTTGCAAGATTATTCTGCGCTATTTTCTAATGAGTCATTGACTTGTGAAAGAACTTGGTTTGAGGTTTATTTTCTTATAATTTAGTAGGGAGAATGTGACAGAAGAGACCTAAACTCTTTACCCAGCTCAACATTCCCCAAAATAGCATACATAACCATATTGGCTTAGGTCAGTTAGCAATCTACTCTAAATCAAGGTTAAAAAAAAAGAAAAATGATAGCCAGTGCTCTAGGGCAGCTCAAGTCTTCCCCAATCTCACTCCCACCTACTCCTGTTGGACAAGAAGACCACTGACATAGTGCAGCTTTCTGGATAAAAGTTGAACATGTAATAGAGATGAAGCATTTGTTATAGAATACTCTCACTTCCTTGAAGCACCACTTCTTGACTCTTGGCATTTGTGCTCTTTTCTGGAGGCTGTGTCAGAATCTTTCTTTTATTTGGATAATTTAAAGTTTCTGACTATGTGGTTGACATGGAAAGAGGCCATGACTTCTTTTGCTTTGTTGGGGAAGGTATTGTCCACTGTCTCTTAGAGTCAGGAATGGAGGGTGAAGCACGAAGAACCTACTGACACCAATTACTGATAACTTTCTTGGGCATGGGAGGGGTGGGGCATGGGGCAGTAAAAGACGGAGAAGGCTAGAGAATTAAGGTAGAGACAGAGAGAAAAGTTCCCTGTGTGTCATGCTAAGGATTCTGGACATGATGCTTTGGGAAATGAGGACAAAGGGGTGGGAGTCACAAGACAGACCACTGCAAGTTTTAAGTCAGGAGGTGCAGAAACATATTTGCATTTAAGGAAGTACTCTGGAGGATGTAAAGACCCAGAGACAACTAAGGAGATCATTTCTTAGCCCAGGCAAGAGAATAAAAGGAATGAAAGTGTGGAGAAGGACACTAGCAGGGAGATGGAGGGGAAGATGGGCTATATTCAAGGCATTTTTAAGAAATAAAGGATTGGGTCCCATTTCTCCAATGTACTTTTTCACTTTTCATATTTTAACACATATTCAAAGCATCTAAAAATAAAATATTTTTCCTAGAAAAATATTTTCCATTTGTGACTGGAGTCATCACTCATAGGAGCATTATCTGGTCACTCAGAGGAAAAAAAGAACTATAATCTTTTTTTCAGTTGAAGTATACTTGATTTACAATGCCATGTAATTTCTGCTTTACAGCAAAGTGACTCAGTTATACACATATATTCTTTTCCATTATGGTTTATCCCAGGAGATTGAATATAATTCCCTGTGCCATACAGTAGGATCTTGTTGCTTATCCATTCTATATGTAATCATTTGCATCAGCTAACCCCAAACTCCCAATCCATCCCTCTCCCTACCCCCCTACCCCTTGGCAATCACAAGTCTGTTCTCTATGTCTGTGCGTCTGTTTCTGTTTTGTAGATAGGTTCTTTTGGGCCATATTTTAGATTCCACATATAAGTGATATCATATGGCATTTGTCTTTCTCCTGACTTACTTCACTTAGTATAATAATCTCTAGTTGTGTCCATGTTGCTGCAAATGTCATTATTTCATAAAAGAACTATAATCTGAGTCCACAGTGTCCTTTGTTCTTTCTCCTTTATTAGTTGCCCAGAAACTCAAATTCATATTTTCCTTGTTCTTTCCAAGAAGCATACCTTTTTGCCCAAGCCATCTTTAACCAGTGGAGTCAACTGAGATAACTTTTCAACTGGTTTTCTTGCCCTTTCTCACTTTTTTCTCTCCCTTTTTAATCTCTGCTTTCAAACTAATCTATGACACTACTTTTTTTCTCCTAAACCTCCATTGTTATCGACTTGCAATGGGTTCCAGTGACCAAGAGAATAAAGTTAAAATGCTTGCTATTCAAAAAACTTTACAGTTGGTTCTCACCTTATCAATCCTACTTCATCGTCCAAACTCTCTAACAGATATCCCACTTTTTATTCATTCAACAAACAATCTGAACACCTATGTCTCAAGCACTATTTAAGTTATAGGCAGGAGCCATGTTTAAAAAATGGTAAAAATAATTGAACTTTTTTCAAAGCATGGTGGGAAGCCATCAGCAGTTTGGGGGGGGTTATTTTTAGTTTTTAAAATTTTATTTAATTGTATTTTAAAATAAAGACTGACACAACCTGCTTCTGCTTTGAATCTTTAAAGGGTCACTCTGGACACGGTATGGAAAATGGATTCTCAGGAAGCCACAGAGAGGCAGGGCGGCTATTATATTACGTGGGAGAAATTATTATGACTTGGACTAACATGATAGCAGTGGAGACTGAGAGAAGTCAGCAGATTCTGGCTATATTAAGAGTAGAATTTACAGGGCCTGGCTGGTGGGTGACAAAACAGGAAAAACAGAAAGATATTAATCAGTAAGGACTTCGGAGTTGGACATCATTATACGACCCTGTAAAAACTCTAACTTTTCTGAGACTAAAATTCTCTGTTTAATAAGGATAACAATATTTGTTTAGACCATACAAAATTGCCCATTTTGACCATTAGTTTAAAAAAAACCATTTATATAGTTCATATAAAAAACATTTGTATCTAATAGCAAACACAGAATAACTGTAAGGACTAAATGGAATAATGTGTACAAAGACAGCAGCTTAACACTCTACCTTAGTAGATGCTAATTGCCATTTCCCCCCTTTTTTTTTTTCCTACCTTCTACTTCAGGATCCAGATAAAAAATCTTTTTATTGTAGTCTTCTTGGATTAACTGGTACACATTGATCTCCTTACTCTCAGAACTCTTATTTAAAAACCAGACTGCTCGACCTACTAGAGAATGGACTTGAGGATACAGGGAGGGGGAAGGGTAAGCTGGGACAAAGTGAGACAGTGGCATGGACATATATACACTACCAAACGTAAAATAGATAGCTAGTGGGAAGCAGCCGCATAGCACAGGGAGATCAGCTCGGTGCTTTGTGACCACCTAGAGGGGTGGGATAGGGAGGGTGGGAGGGAGGCAGACGCAAGAGGGAAGAGATATGGGGATATATATATATATATATATGTATAACTGATTCACTTTGTTATAAAGCAGAAACTAACACACCATTATAAAGCAATTATACTCCAATAAAGATATTAAAAAAAAAAAACACTAGACTGCTCTAGTTTAACAATCCTAAAATCTGCCTTGTTTACAAGAGTCCAGATAGGCCATTTTTACCACAAAGGCACTAATATGAACATTAGTCTACTTAGAGAAAAATGAAAGTTAGCAAGAATATGAAACTAGATGTAAATTAGATCACTATGATTATGCCATATTTCTTCCTGACTCAAAAAAACAAGCAGAGAATATTTCATTATTTCAATGATACTGGGAGTGCTATTCATCACATATGTGGTACAGTTAACCAAGGCTAAGACAGTTCCAAATATCTTGATTTAGGGGAAAACCAAGGCATCATCAACAGGAAGCCAGTTTTCTGAACTATCTAACATTTTATGAGATTTTACTGAATTGTTTTATGATAAGTGAGAATAGTCAAGTATGGTGGATAAAAATATTCAGCCTAGTTTTCCCCAAATCTTATAGTTTCCACAAGTACATATGAAATAAATATATGGAACATGGATTTTCAACATTATGTTTTAAAATATTAGGATGTTCCAAGATTAGGATGACCAGTCTACCAATTTGCCCAGGACTGAATGGGTGGGTTCGTGGAGTGTGGGACTTTTAGTTTTAAAACCAGGGCAAAAAAAAAAAAAAAAAAAAATATATATATATATATATATATATATAAAGAAATTCATATTTCCTACTAATTATAGGATTCATGTTTTTCCTTTTTTAACCATTTTTTAAAATTGAAGTATAGTTAGTTTACAATGTTGTGTTAGCTTCAGGTGTACAGAAAAGTGATAAATATACATATATATATATTTCAGATTCGTTTCCATTATAGGTTATTACAAGACATTGAATATAGTTCCTTGTGCTATACAGTAGGTCCTTGTTGTTTATCTATTTTATACATAGTAGTGTGTATATGTTCATCACAAACTCCTAATTTCCCACCCTATCCCCAATATTCCTTCTGGTGACCATAAGTTTGTTTTCTATGTCTGTGACTCTATTTCTATTTTGTATATACACTCATTTATATCATTTTTTTAGATTCCACATATAAGTGATACTGTATGATATTTGTCTTTCTCTGTCTGACTTACTTCACTTAATATGATAATCTCTAAGTCCATCCGTGTTGCTGCAAATGGCATTACTTCATTCTTTTTTAATGGCTGAGTAATATTCCATTGTGTAGATATACTGCATCTTCTTTATCCATTCATCAGTCAATGGACACTTAGGTTGTTTCCATGTCTTGGCTGTTGTAAATAGTGCTGCAGTGAACATCGGGGTGCATATATCTTTTCAAATTAGAGTTTCCTCTGGATATATGACCAGGAGTGGGATTGTAGGATCATACGGTAAATATATATAATTAATGTATATAGTGTATAGTGACTGCACCAATTTACATTCCCACCAACACTGTAGGAGTGTTATTTTTTCTCCACACCCTCTCCAGCATTTATTATTTGTAGACTGTTTCATGATGGCCATTCTGACTAGTATGATGTGATACCTTATTGCAGATTTGATTTGCATTTCTCTAATAATTAGTGATACTGAGCATTTTTTCATATGTTGGCCATCTGTATGTCTTATTTGGAGAAATGTCTACTTAGGTCTTCTGCACTTTTTTTTTTTTTTTTTTTTGCGGTACGCAGGCCTCTCACTGTTGTGGCCTCTCCGGTTGCGGAGCACAAGCTCCAGACACACAGGCTCAGTGGCCATGGCTCATGGGCCCAGCCACTCCGTGGCACGTGGGATCCTCCCGGACCAGAGCACGAACCCGTGTCCCCTGCATCGGCAGGCGGACTCTCAACCACTGAGCCACCAGGGAATCCCTTCTGCACATTTTTGATTGGGTTATTCACTTTTTTTATATTAAGCTATATGAGTTGTTTCTGTATCTTGGAAATTAATCCGTTGTTGGTAGCATCATTTGCAAATGTTTGCTCCCAGTCTGTAGGTTGTCTTTTCGTTTTGTTTATGGTTTCCTTTGCTGTGCAAAAGCTTTTAAGTTTAATTAGGTCCCATTTGTTTATTTTTGTTTTTATTTCCATTATTCTAGGAGACGGATCCAATAAAAATATCGCTGCAATTTATGTCAAAACGTGTTCTCCTATGTTTTCCTCTAGGAGTTTTATAGTATCCAATCTTCCATTTAGGTCTTTAATATATTTTGAGTTTATTTTTGTATATGGTGTTAGAGAATGTCCTAATTTCATTCTTTTACATGTAGCTGTCCAGTTTCCCCAGCACCACTTATTGAAGAGACTGTCTTTTCTCCATTTTATATTCTTGCCTCCTTTGTTGTAGAATACTTGACCATAAGTGTATGGGTAGAATTCACTCTTCAGTTGTAATCTATTTGTATCAGAATCAAGAATTTCAAAATCTCTCTACTGAACATGTTGGCAGAATCATCTTTCTAGATTGAAAAAAAAAGACATACAACTAGAAACCTTGATTTGGAAAAGGTGCTTCAGTGCTAAGAACTGCCAAACATATAAGTTTAGTAAGTTCAATACTTGCTTATTTCCAGCTTAAAAATATTCATTCTCTTGTGATGTATAAAACTCACAGTGGGGGAGTCATACTGCTGAATCCTGCCGATTTAGATGTACCAATGTTGGGATTATATCTCAAAATAGAAAGAGAAAACTGCGTATGGTACAATTTACATACCAATAGCAGTGATATTATTCCTCTCAACACCAAAGGTATAAAAGGTTTACATTGCATACAAATGTTTTGGCGTTGGTTGTTCTTAAAACTCCTTTAACTGATATATTTGACAAAATAAATGTGTTATTATGTTTCTTAGATTATGACAGGATACCCAAAATTAAACTGTACTCTCTGATGAACTGAAGGCATGGAAAGACAGAAAGTTCTCTATTTCTTCTTTTAGCAGGCAGGGCAATCACATATACACAATAAAAAATTCTACAAGAGTAATTTAGTTTGTGTCTTTCTCACTTTCAGAGAACAAATGGCAGAATGGATTTACTTTAAACTATCACCACTGTGGTTTTAACTTTTTTAAAAAAGCATGTGGGGTTGGAAAAATCAATGAATAAATAAATTAATAAACATAGTGTAATCTTCTATTAGATTCAGACTTAGCTTCATTTAAGAAAATGGTACAGATGAACTGGTTTGCAGGGCAGAAATTGAGACACAGATATAGTGAACAAACCTATGGACACCAAGGGGGGACAGCGGTGGGGGGGTGGTGGTGGGATGAACTGGGAGATTGGGATTGACATATATACACTAATATGTATAAAATAGATAACTAATAAGAACCTGCTGTATAAAAAATAAATAAAATAAAATTCAAAAAAAAGAAAATATTAACAATAATTATTTATACTTGCTGAATATGGTCCTGTAGACAACATTCTTCTCTACAAGTCACTAATGGAAAAAAACTATCCACATAATGATTATCTGAAATATATTTAATAGCTCACCCAATTTAAGCATAATACATTTGTAGATGCTCTCTGAAAAGGATGATATAATGAACAGTACAGAGTTAGAATAATTTGTCATTAGTGACTTTGTTTTTTATTATTAAATATAGAGAAATGTATTGGTATGATAAATCAAGGCATAAGTTACAAAAATATTTTAAAGAAATGTAATTGTACATATATTTTGAATAATACTCAAAGGTTATGTTTTACTGTTAGATTTATATAGCTTGAGAGACATAAAAAAATTCCTCAAAATAAATTTAAATATCTTGGCTTACAAATTACATTTAAATTTGACCCGGCAGTATGATAAACGTTTATACTTTTCCGAATATAGAATGGATTGGTGAACAGCTTTAGGTGATGTTTTATGAACATACGTATGTAATTCTATTAATTTAGTCACTCACTGGTTCTTGAATGCTTCTGCACGTATCTGCTACTGCTGATCTTAAGAAGGTCCACCACAGTACATCCTTCCAGTATGTGCTTGCAAAAGTGCTTGCCTCAGTTGCCCGCTACTGTGCAAGCAGCTTCTGACTGCAAGCACTGCAGTGATGAGCTTTATAGCAAGCTCTGACCTTTGGCAGGTGTTAGCAGAGTGCTACAATAACTCATAAACTTTCCTGTAATTTTAAACAAGAGAGCAAACAACAACAAACCACAAAAAAACAGAAATCCTGTTTGGTTTTTTTTCCTGTTTCACTATAAAATATGCCCTCTTCACCCTACCTCTAACAAAGTACAGCACCCTGGCACTATTTACTATCTCACAATCCCTCAACATCGACACCCAAACATATGGAAAAGTAGAAGTGTGTGCCATGTTCAGGAAAGGGCAAGACATTCGTGAATTGTGTGATTAGAGTGAGGAATGTTCTTAGGAAAAGTTCTTAGCAAGTAAGTGGACACAAGGCAGTAAACACAAGCTGTAGCTAGAGTGTAAAGAATACAGTTGCAAAAATTTTTGCTCTAGTTCTGTGAAAAATGTCCATGGTAGTTTGATACGGATTGCATTGAATCTGTAGATTGCTTTGGGTAGTAGAGTCATTTTCACAATGTTGATTCTTCCAATCAAAGAACATGGTATAGCTCTCCACCTATTTGTATCACCTTTAATTTCTTTCATCAGTGTCTTACAATTTTCTGCATACAGGTCATTTGTCTCCTTAGGTAGGTTTATTCCTAGATATTTTATTGTTTTTGTTGCAATGGTAATTCGTATGGAAACACAAAAGACCCCGAATAGCCAAAGCAATCTTGAGAACGAAATACGGAGCTGGAGGAATCAGGCTCCCTGACTTCAGACTATACTACAAAGCTACAGTAATCAAGACAGTATGGTACTGGCACAAAAACAGAAAGATAGATCAATGAAAGAGGATAGAAAGCCCAGAGATAAACCCACGCACATATGGTCACCTTATCTTTGATAAGGAATGTACAGTGGAGAAAGGACAGCCTCTTCAGTAAGTGGTGCTGGGAAAACTGGACAGGTACATGTAAAAGTATGAGATTAGATCACTCCCTAACACCATACACAAAAATAAGCTCAAAATGGATTAAAGACCTAAATGTAAGGCCAGAAACTATCAAACTCTTAGAGGAAAACATAGGCAGAACACTCTATGACATAAATCACAGCAAGATCCTTTTTGACCCACCTCCTAGAGAAATGGAAATAAAAACAAAAATAAACAAATGGGACCTAATGAAACTTCAAAACTTTTGCACAGCAAAGGAAACCATAAACAAGACCAAAAGACAACCCTCAGAATGGGAGAACATATTTGCAAATGAAGCAACTGACAAATGATTAATTTCCAAAATTTACAAGCAGCTCATGCAGCTCAATAACAAAAAAACAAACAAGCCAATCCAAAAATGGGCAGAAGACCTAAATAGACATTTCTCCAAAGAAGATATACAGACTGCCAACAAACACATGAAAGAATGCTCAACATCATTAGATTAATCATTAGAGAAATTAATCATTAGAGAAATGCAAATCAAAACTACAATGAGGTATCATCTCACACCAGTCAGAATGGTCATCATCAAAAAATCTACAAACAATAAATGCTGGAGAGGGTGTGGAGAAAAGGGAACACTCTTGCACTGCTGGTGGGAATGTGAATTGGTACAGCCACTATGGAGAACAGTATGGAGGTTCTTTAAAAAACTACAAATAGAACTACCATATGACCCAGCAATCCCACTAGTGGGCATACACCCTGAGAAAACCATAATTCAAAAAGAGTCATGTACCAAAATGTTCACTGCAGCTCTATTTACAATACCTCGGAGATGGAAACAACCTAAGTGTCCATCATCGGATGAATGGATAAAGAAGATGTGGCACATATATACAATGGAATATTACTCAGCCATAAAAAGAAACAAAATTGAGCTATTTGTAATGAGGTGGATAGAGTCTGTCATACAGAGTGAAGTAAGTCAGAAAGAGAAAGACAAATACTGTATGCTAACATATATATACGGAATTTAAGAAAAAAGATGTCATGAAGAACCTAGGGTTAAGACAGGAATAAAGACACAGACCTACTAGAGAATGGACTTGAGGATACAGGGAGGGGGAAGGGTAAGCTGTGACAAAGCGAGAGAGAGGCATGGACATATATACACTACCAAACGTAAGGTAGATAGCTAGTGGGAAGCAGCCACATAGCACAGGGAGATCAGCTCAGTGCTTTGTGACCGCCAGGAGGGGTGGGATAGGGAGGGTGGGAGGGAGGGAGACGCAAGCGGGAAGAGATATGGGAACATATGTATATGTATAACTGATTCACTTTGTTATAAAGCAGAAACTAACACACCATTGTAAAGCAATTATACTCCAACAAAGATGTTAAAAAAAAAAAGAATACAGTTGCTAGACTAAGGCATTTGGACTTTATTTTATAATATATGCAGTAGATTGGGAGATTTTAAGCAGACAAGTAACTTGATCAGATTTGTATTTTGTATATTTATAAAGATCACTCTCATGGCAGAGTAATCTGTAGGTATATACACCTTTAGGACAATTTTTGCAATAATCAAGTGAAGGTTGATAAAGTTCTGTGATAAAGCAATGGCCTTGGAAAAATGGAGATGCGGATGAATCAGGAACTATTAAGGAGGTAGAAGTCAGAGGATTTGGTCATTGACTGGGATACTGGAAGAGGATGTGCTATAGAGTCAGGCAGACATGGGTGGAAATTCTGGTTCTACCACTAACTACCTGTGAGTAACTTGGACACTTAAATTCTGTGGCTCAGTTCCCTCATTTGTGAAATAGAGAAAATAACAATGATTTTCATAACGCTGTTATGATGACAAAATAAAATAACCCATTCAAAAACAAACTGCAATGTCAAGTACAGAATTAAAAATCCATAAATTTAGCTTCATACGGCATGGGTAAAAACGTAAGGATGACTCTGAAGTTCCTGACTCAGCATTCCATTAGGAATATCACAGAGGAGACTAACACCCTGGGCCTGATGAGAAACTATGATTCAATGAGTGGAAGAAAATATAATTCCTATGACACAGATAAAAAATAATTTACAGAGCACAGTTCTTACTGCCTTTAGGATCAGTTAACTGCAGCAGAATCTCCGGTTGCTGATCTCACCCCAGGTGACCTGTCCTGCTTCCTTTGATTAATTGATCCTTGCAGAATTCTAGGAGACAGCATTTGACTCTGCAGCTTTACAGGCAACCCCTTATTTCAGTACAGGCTAATCACTTTAGGCTCCATTTCCAGCCTCAGGTCATGCCCTTGTCAGAGCATCCCAGCTGCTTCAAAGCAGGAGGCGCCTGGCTCTCCATTAAATACATCATATGAAGCCCTAGTAACCATGGCAACAATCCTCGGAAGACACAGCCCCATCACCATGCTGACCTTTTGACCATCCATAGTGAAAACCACAATTCCTGTTTAAATGTTTTAAATTGGACACTCATATGGTCTGCTTTTAGTCAAGGGAAAATACCACGTGCCCATGTTGACAGCTGCCTAATATCAATCAAACCAAGATGCCAATGATAAAATGCTGGTCTAACATAATTTGGGGCAAAATATAATCAGTCCTTTATCTCTAATGGGCAGCCAACATTCTTCAATTTGTGTATTATTGTGAAGTTTGAGATGTCTGCTTACTATTTTAAAATATTTTCTGCATGAAGAAACCATTTTCCGTGTTTCTCTAGGAGTTTGGGAGCAAAGAAAATTTAAGAGTGTTATAATTAAAATGAAACCTAATGGATCTTCTAGTTCTCTGCCTAACTTTAAAAAGAATGAAATTGAAGCACAAAAATAAGATCAAATGGATTGTCCAAAAAGCAAGGCTTGAGGGGTCACTGAGACTTTAAATCTCTCTCTTGATTCCCCTAGAAGCTTTTTTCTACTGCATTCTGCTCCTTGCTGGGTAACAGAACAGTGGCAAAACTGATTATGCTGTCAGTTTTACAACTAGGCTTTGATATATTAAAGATCAACAACAACAAAATAGCACCATTGTCATGGGAAGAACAGTGTTTACAATCAGACAGACTTTAACTCAAATCCAGCTTCTGCCACTATCTTGGAGCCAGTATACAATCTTTTTACTTTTCAGTTTCCTCATATACAAAAGGCAACAATAGTTATCTGCTTACAGGGTTAATGTGAGAATTAATTAAAGCCGTTTACATAAAATATCTGGCATTAAGACAAATACACAATAAATGTTCATTTCTCTCTTTCTTAGATTCTATATTCAAATTATATAAATAAATGAACAGCATATTTCTAAAGTTAATATGGACAAATAGAGCACGAGGATGGGTTCACTTCAATATTTTTCTTCCCTTCAGAAAATAAAAAGGTGATATCATTATATATATATAGGTTGCATAAAGAAGCTAAAAGATTATTGAAACAGGCCTTTTAGTTCACTGAGTGAATAGCATTCATCATCCTTTGAGCATGAGATAATCAAAGCTCACTGAGAATCTTGACATGCAGGAAGCTGACCCAACAATGGCTATGAATGGACAAGTCAGATGGCTCACAGGGGAATCAATGAGGTGAATGAAAGTAGAAAATAATTTATTTTCCTTGGAAACAACTTTTTCCAACAAGAAAGTGCTTCTAAGGAACATATTTCTCACATGCAAAGGAGAACAACATTCACAACTCAAAATTGCAAGTTAAGGAAAAAAGACAAATATCAACAAGACCAAAAACCAAGATAAAGATACACCTTCATACCAGTGTCAAGATGAAATCCTAATTATTAATCAACAGGACAGGTCAAATCAGATTTAGAAAAAAATCCTACTTAGGGCTGATTTTAAACCAATATTTCTTCATAAAATAAAGACATAATGAAAAATAGTAATAAGTAAGAGGGCACCCGCTATCCTTCCCCCACTAACTGTCTCCATACTCAGGGCACCAACAAATGCAGGTTAACAAGGCATATTACCATGGCCATCACCTGCCCTTCCCTACAACCTTCATTCTTTCAGTCATTCCAACATCTCACCATTCTTATTAGAGGTATGTTCTATAAGAAGAAAGGAGACATGTAGAAGAGTCAACAGTATATTCTTTCATATATTTTTGGGGTTTCTACTGTGAGCAGTGGTATATTTGTAAATATTTAACCATCAACTCTCCAAAAATACAGTCTGGATATATGTGTACAAATATCGGTTTTTATATAAATGTAACTGATTCAAAGGTGCAAGGCAGCAATTTACAAATAAAAATAAAATATGCAATATTCTTTACTGTAGATTCTAAATTACCAATTAATTATCACAGAATACATTTCCTTGATTTTTGCTGAACTTTCATATCCATAGTCAACCTACAGTTGCAATTGGCAAATGGGTGTTGTGACATAAAGGTTGGGGATGGTTTGTCTTGAGTTAACAAAGAAGAGAAAAATGACACAGTGAAGACATATGTCAGAACTTCATTCATTAATGACATGAGCAACACTTTTTGCTGAATCAGTTAATAATTTCCAAATATTAGAGGAACAGTTCCTCCGATTCTGGTCTTATTGACACTGAAGTGGCTACAGACAATAAGTTTAACATTTTCTGCATTAACATTTCCTTCAGCATTTTTCTAAGTCTAGACAATCAACAAAACAATAAATGGTAATAGTTTCTTTCCATGATGCGAATACTCCCACCACGACTGATTTTTAAATGCACCTACGTATATCACTGAATGCAGAGTAGAAAGAGATGCATGCTAGCACACCATTATATAGCATTTCAACCTTGCAGATACCATATTCATACATAATCTCAAGAGCAAAGGATATAAGAAAATGTAGTAAAATAATTAGGAAGTAATGGAAAGTGAGTTTTTACTGCCTCTGTTTTTTATTATAAGTTATTTAATTGAAAGTTTATGTAATTTAATTTTAACAATAGTTCTATTTAACAACTGGCTCATAAAATTCCTGAAAATTTAATAACCTGCACTTGCAGACCAGAACGAGCTGGCTCTGGGACAGCACTGAATGTACAAAACACTGTGTTCCATGCTGGCATGGCCACTGTTTATCTGAAACAAATATTCTTGTAAGAAAGACAAATATTTTAAGAATTATATTATTTATTATTTAATTATACCACATTCATTCATTCATGATAAATATTTATTGACCTTCTTATATACCAGACAGAAGTAAAAATATAAGGTACAATGGGAGTATGGCAATGTGTTCCTAAAGAAATAGCATTTTCTGAGAGATGAGTAGGGAGTTACACTGGAGAAAGTAGGATTTGGAGAGGTTAGAAGGAGTGTGTTCTAAGAGAAAAAAACAGCTGTACAAAACCTCTAAGATGAGAAAAAGTATGATATATTAGGGAATTTGAAAGAATGTTTCTGGTGCACAGTGAATGAAGAGGAATATAGCATAAAATATTGGTAAGAAACTAAATCACATAGAACATTTTAGGAAGGGTATCCATACACCCTGGTTTGCCTCAGATTTTCCCATTTTACTCTTACTGCCCTAATTATTGGTGTAATTATAAATAGCACCCCTCTTTCACTTTCAAATGTGTGCTACTCTAGGTAACAAATTATACAGCCATCCTATCTATAAACCATGTTAGGGACTTCAGTATTTATCATAAAAGATTTAAGCAAGGAAATCTAGAAGGATTTTAGCCACATCTGTATGTATTAAAGAGTGGCTACTGTGTGTAGAGAGCATTAGGAAGTGCAAGAATCAAAACAGGAAAATCCATTTTGGAGGCTTTTACAGTAATCCAGTGAGAGGCCATGGGAGCATAGATAGGACTTGTGGCAAGGATTTGAGAGCACTTAATCTGAGACATAATGAATAGGCAAGACTTGGTGATTCATGGAACAGAGAGGAAGAAAGAGAAGGAGATGTCAAAAGTATTCTTGAGTTCTGGTCTATGCAGCTAAAAATTGACTGGCTGCGGCATTCACTGAAATGGGGAATACCAGAGGAAGACCGTGTCTAGAGCAACAACAGATGGGTTCTGTTCGTGCATCAAATTCAAGATAATGATGAGACCAAGAAATGGATATGTTCATAGGTGACTGGATAAAGACCCTTAAATTCAGAGGAAATACCTGGGCTGGAGAGGAAAATTAGAAATAATCATTTCAATGAGAGGGTCATGACAGTCATGAAATTTCCTCAGAAAAGGGTAGGAAGGAAAAAAGAAGCTCTAGGGCAGAGTTTTGAAAAAACCTACCTAGCTCACGTGATACATCTCAGAATTAAATCAGCCTTATATCTAGAAAAGGAAGATCCTGGAACCCAATAAGTGGATCCTGCTATCCATGAAGATGATAAATAGAAGACACAGCTAGGAAAAGGAAACTTTCTTTATGATTTATTGGTGATCTACCCCTAAGTGCCAATTTGGAGCCTCTTAAATTCAATGACTTGAGATAGGAAAACTTTCCTGGTGCAGACAGCCTACATAGACATGCTTCTATGGCCCATATTGTTCTTACTTGGGAAGGGGGCTTCTACTGAGGAGGAGCTAACTACAGTGTAGGAGTAGCGAGAGGGGATGCGGTGGGAGGGCAGACAGAGAGAATGTTCCATAGACAGACCATAAAACTAAAGCCTCAAATAATAATTATAAAGAGTACAACTTACTGAGGACTGAAAACACTTAATTGAATCGTCACATAAATCTCATAAGGTAGATGTTCCCATCTGAAAGATGGAGGTCTGAGCCACAGGGAGGGTAAATATACAGTAAACCAGTTTTTTCTTTTTATTTTTTTAGGAATAAATTTTTTTTAACATCTTTATTGGAGTATAATTATTTTACAATGTTGTGTTAGTTTCTGCTGTATAACAAAGTGAATCGGCTATATGTATACATATATCCCCATATCCCCTCCCTCTTACGCCTGCCTCCCACCCTCCCTATCCCACCCCTCTAGGTGGTCACAAAGCACTGAGCTGATCTCCCTGTGCTATGCAGCTGCTTCCCACTAGTTATCTGTTTTACATTTGGTAGTGTATATATGTCCATGCCACTCTCTCACTTCATCCCAGCTTACCCTTCCCTCTCCCTGTGTCCTTCAGTCCATTCTCTACATCTGTGTCTTTATTCTTGTCCTGCCCCTAGGTTCATCAGAACCATTTCTTTTTAGATTCCATATATATGTGTTAGCATACGTTATTTGTTTTTCTCTTTCTGACTTACTTCACTCTGTATAACTCTAGGTCTATCCACCTCATTACAAATAACTCAATTTCATTTCCTTTTATAGCTGAGTAATATTCCATTGTATATATGTGCAAAATCGTCTTTATCCATTCATCTGTCGATGGTCACTTAGGTTGCTTCCATGTTCTGGCTATTGTAAATAGTGTTGCAGTGAATATTGTGGTACATGTCTCTTTTTGAATTATGTTTTTCTCAGGGTATATCCCCAGTAGTGGGAAAGCTGGGTCATATGGTAGTTCTATTTTTAGTTTTTTAAGGAACCTCCATACTGTTCTCCATAGTGTCTGTATCAATTTACATTCCTACCAACAGTGTAAGAGGGTACCCTTTTCTCCACGCTGTCTCCAGCGTTTATTGTTTGTAGATTTTTTTCATGATGGACATCTGCCCAGCGTGAGGTGATACCTCATTGTGGTTTTGATTTGCATTTCTCTAATGATTAGTGATGTTGAGCATCCTTTCATGTGTTTGTTGGCAATCTGTAAATATTCTTGGAAGAATTTCTATTTATGTCTTCCACCCATTTTTGGATTGGGTTGTTTGTTTTTTTGATATTGAGATGCATGAGCTGTTTATATATTTTGGAGATTAAGCAGTTGCCCGGTGATTCGTTTGCAAATATTTTCTCCCATTCTGAGGGCTGTCGTTTCATCTTGTTTATAGTTTCCTTTGCTGTGCAAAAGCTTTTAAGTTTCTTTAGGTCTCATTTGTTTATTTTTCTTTTTATTTCCATTACTCTAGGAGATGGGTCAAAAGAGATCTTGCTGTGATTTAGGTCAAAGAGTGTTCTTCCTATGTTTTCCTCTAAGAGTTTTATAGTGTTTGGGCTTAAATTTAGGTCTTTAATCTGTTTAGAGCTTATTTTTGTGTATGGTGTTAGGAAGTGTTCTAATTTCATTCTTTACATGTAGCTGTCCATTTTTCCCAGCACCACTTACTGAAGAGGCTGGCTTTTCTCCATTGTATATTCTTGCCTCCTTTATCAAAGATAAGGTGACGATATGTGCATGGGTTTATCTCTGAGCTTTCTATCCTCTTTCATTGATCTATATTTCTGTTTTTGTGCCAATACCATACTGTCTTGATTACTGTACCTTTGTAATATAGTCTGAAGTCAGGGAGCCTGATTCCTCCAGCTCTGTTTCTCTTTCTCAAGACTGCTTTGGCTATTTGGGGTCTTTTGTGTTTCCATACAAATTGTGAAATTTTTTGTTCTAGTTCTGTGAAAAATGCCCATTGGTTGTTCGATAGGGATTGCATTGAATCTGTAGGCTGCTTTGGGTGGTATAGTCATTTTCACAATGTTGATTCTTCCTGTCCAAAAACATGGTATATCTTTCCATCTGTTTGTATCGTTTTTAATTTCTTTCATCAGTGTTTTATAGTTTTCTGCATACAGGTTTTTTGTCACCTTAGGTAGGTTTATTCCTAGGTATTTTATTTTTGTTGCAATGGTAAATGGGAGTGTTTCCTTAATTTCTCTTTCAGATTTTTCGTCATTACTGTATAGGAATGCAAGAGATGTCTGCATTAATTTTGTATCCTGCTACTTTACCAAATTCATTGATTAGTTCTAGTAGTTTTCTCGTAGCATCTTTAGTATTCTCTATGTACAGTATCATTTCATCTGCAAACACTGACAGTTTTACGTCTTCTTCCCCGATTTGGATTCATTTTATTTGCTTTACTTCTCTGATTGTCATGGCTAAAACTTCCAAAACTATGTTGAATAATAGTGGTGAGAGTAGGCAACCTTGTCCTGTTCTCAATCTTAGAGGAAATGCTTTCAGTTTTTCACCATTGAGAACAATGTTGGCTGTGGGTTTGTCATATATGGCCTTTATTATGTTGAGGTAGGTTCCCTCTATGCCCACTTCTGGAGCGTTTTTTTGTTTTTTTTTTTTTTTTTTTTTTTTTTTTTCCGGTACGCGGGCCTCTCACTGCTGTGGCCTCTCCCATTGAGGAGCACGGGCTCCGGACGCGCAGGCTCAGCAGCCATGGCTCACGGGCCCAGCCGCTCCGCGGCATGTGGGATCTTCCAGGACCGGGGCACGAACCCGCGTCCCCTGCATCGGCAGGCGGACTCTCAACCACTGCGCCACCAGGGAAGCCCTGGAGCGTTTTTATCATAAATGTGAGTTGAATTTTGTCAGAAGTTTTTTCTGCATCTATTGAGATTATAATATGGCTTTTAACCTTCAATTTGTTAATATGGTGTATCACATTGATTGATTTGCATATATTGAAGAATCCTTGCATTGCTGGGATAAACCCCACTTGATCATGGTGTATGATCCTATTAATGTATTGTTGGATTCTGTTTGCTAGTATTTTGTTGAGGATTTTTGCATCTATGTTCATCAGTGAAATTGGCCTGTAGTTTTCTTTTTTTGTGACATCTTTGTCTGGTTTTGGTATCAGGGTGATGGTGACCTCGTAGAACGAGTTTGGGAGTTTTCCTCCCTCTGCTGTATTGTGGAAGAGTTTGAGAAGGACAGGCACTGCTCTTCTCTAAATGTTTGATAAAATTCACCTGTGAAGCCATCTGGTGCTGGGATTTTTGTTTGCTGAAGGTTTTTAATCACAGTTTCAATTTCAGTGCTTGTGATTGGTCTGTTCATATTTTTCTATTTCTTCCTAGTTCAGTCTCAGAAGGTTGTGCTTTTCTAGGAATTTGTCCATTTCTTCCAGGTTGTCCATTTTATTGGCATATAGTTGCTTGCAGTAATCTCTCATGATCCTTTGTATTTCTGCAGTGTCAGTTGTTACTTTTCCTTTTTCATTTCTAATTCTATCGATTTGAGTCTTCTCCCTTTTTTTCTTGAGGAGTCTGACTAATGGTTTGTGAATTCTGTTTGTCTTCTCAAAGAACCAGCTTTTAGTTTTATTGATCTTTGCTACTGTTTCCTTCATTTCTTTTTCATTTATTTCTGATCTGATCTTTATGATTTCTTTCCTTCTGCTAACTTTGGGGATTTTTTTGTTCTTTCTCTAATTGCTTTAGGTCTAAGGTTAGTTTGTTTGAGATGTTTCTTATTTCTTGAGGTAAGATTGTATTGTTATAAACTTCCCTCTTAGAACTGCTTTTGCTGCATCCCATAGGTTTTGGGTCATCGTGTTTTCATTGTCATTTGTTTCTAGGTATTTTTTGATTTCCTCTTTGGTTTCCTCAGTAATCTCTTGGTTATTTAGTCACATATTATTTAGCCTCCATGTGTTTGTACTTTTCACAGTTTTCTTCCTTCTATTGATATCTAGTCTCATAGCATTGTGGTTGGAAAAATACTTGATACGATTTCAATTTTCTTAAATTTACTGAGGCTTGATTTGCGACCCAAGATATGATCTACTCTGGAGAATGAGCACTTGAGAAGAAAGTGTATTCTGTTGTTTTTGGATGTAATGTCCTATAAATATCAATTAAGTCCATCTTGTTTAATGTATCAGTTAAAGCTTGTGTTTCCTTATTTATTTTCTGTTTGGATGATCTGCCCGTTGGTGAAAGTGGGGTGTTAAAATCTGCTACTATTATTGTGTTACTGTTGATTTCCACTCTTATGGCTGTTAGTATTTACCTTATGTATTGAGGTGCTCCTATGCTGGGTCCATAAATATTTACAATTGTTCTATCTTCTTTCTTGGATTGATCCCTTAATCATTATGTAGTGTCCTTCTTTGTCTCTTGTAATAGTCTTTATTTTAAAGTCTATTTTGTCTGATATGAGAATTGCTACTCCAGCTTTCTTTTGATTTCCATTTGTATGGAATATCTTTTTCCATCCCTTCACTTTCAGTCTTTACGTGTCCCTAGGTATGAAGTGGGTCTCTTGTAGACAGCATATATATGGGTCTTGTTGTTGTATCCATTCAGCCTGTCTGTTTCTTTTGGTTGGAGCATTTAATCCATTTACATTTAAGGTAATTATATATGTTCATATTACCATTTCCTTAATTGTTTTGGGTTTGTTCTTTTAGGTCTTTTCCTTATCTTGTGTCTCCTGCCAGGAGAAGTTCCTTTAGCATTTGTTGAAAAGCTGGTTTGGTGGTGCTAAATTCTCTTAGCTTTTGCTTGTCTGTAATGGTTTTAATTTCTCTGCCAAATCTGAATGAGATCCTTGCTGGGTAGAGTAATCTTGGTTGTAGGTTTTTCCCTTTCATCACTTGAAATATGTCCTGCCACTCCCTTCTGGCTTGCAGAGTTTCTGCAGGGTTCATCAAGTTGATGGTGGGGATTTAATCCACTGCTCCTGAGGCTGCATGGAGAAATTTTTCTTTCTCTTCTTTGTTCGCACAGTTCCTGGGGTTCAGCTTTAGTTTTGGACCCGCCTCTGCGTGTAGGCCATCCTCAGGAGTCTGTTCCCCACCCAGACAGGAGGGGGTTAAAGCAGCAGCTGATTAGGGCTCTCTTGCTCACTTAGGCCGAGGAGAGGGAGTGGTCTGACAGTCATAACTGGAATGTGGTGCGAGCCTGTGGTGGCAGAGACCAGCATGACATTGCAACAGCCTGAGGCATGTCATGTGTTCTTCCAGGGAAGTTGTCTCTGGATCTCAGTACCCTGGCAGTGGCATGCTGCACAGGCTCCTTGGGGGTGTGGGTAGTATCCTGTGTTTGCATACAGGATTCTTGGTGGGAGCAGCGGCAGTGTTAGCATTTCATGCCTGTCTCTGGGGTCTTAGCTGATAGTCATGGCTCGCACCTGTCTCTGGAGGTTGCTTAGGTGGTGCTCTGCCTTTTGTGGGCACATGGGGAAGGAATCCCCTCTCTTTGAGCACCCCGAAACAATGATCTCTTGCCTCTTTGGCAGGTCCAGAGTTCTTCCTTGACTCCCTCCCAGCTAATTGTGGTGCACTAGCCCCCTTCAGGCTGTCTTCATGCAGCCTACCCCAGTCCTCTCCCTGGGGTCTGACCTCCGAAGCCTGAGCCCTGGCTCCCAGCCCCCACCCGCCCTGGCAGGTGAGCAGACAAGTATCTCAGGTTGGTGAGTGCTGGTCAGCACCAATCCTCTGTGCGGAAATCTCTCTTCTTTCCCCTCTGCACCCCTGTTGCTGCACTCTCTCCTGTAGCTCCGAAGCTTCCGCCTCACCCACCCCCAGACCCCACCAGTGAAGGGGCTCCACAGTGTGTGGAAACTTTTCCTCCTTCACAGCTCCCTCCCAGAGATGCAGGTCCTGTCCCTATTCTTTTGTCTCTGTTTTTTTCTTTTCTCTTTTGCCCTACCCAGGTATGTGGGGAGCCGGGGGGAGGTTTCTTGCCTTTGGGGAAGTCGGAGGTCTTCTGCCAGCATTCAGTAGGTTCTGTAGAAGTTGTTCCAAATGTAGATGTATTTTTAATTTATCTGTGGGTAGGAAGGTGATCTCCATGTCTTACTCCTCCACCATCTTGAAGGTCTCCCGGGTAAACCAGTTTTTAAGTAGTAGAAACAAGACTTGATCCCAGGTTTACCTGACTCCAAGGTCTATGTTTGCAATTACTGGTCCTAAAGAAAACTCTAATTGATTCTTCATTGCAAAACGTCTTCTCTTGAGCAGTGTGGCCCTATTCTTCTTAAAAACTGCTAGTTGAGTGAGGGAGAATAAACACAAGTTCACCCAGAGGAAGACAGTGTGCAACTCACAGCACAGTGATGCAATGGAAGACCATGCACACGAAACAATTGATGGATTAGAGAATCAGTTAATCACACAGGGAATGGCTTTCCATACGGTATTGTCTATGCTCCTCTAAAGGGGATGCCTGTCCCCTTACATGTAAGATGATGTTTGACCCATATGATAAACATAGCTTATCTCCACAGACTGTCAATTTTATTAAATATATCTGAGGGACAATTCTTTAAAACTAACATGCATTTGATATGGATTGCAATGCAAAATTCACATGAAAGAGAAAAACACGGAATTCAAAGAAAGTGTCTATTTTTCGTGGACCTGGTTAGGCTTCTATATCAAGACACTCAAAGTTAGTTATCTCCTCTTGTTTATTATTAGGAACAAAAATTTAGAAGAAAAATCTCTATGTCACGAGAAAAAAAAATCATGCAATAGAGTATATACAATATAATCTCTGACTCCATAAAAAAATACAAAATTTTACATAACACATACAGGGAGATATAGATATATTTAAAAAAAAACCCTGATTGGGGAAAAAATACATGATGGCAGTACACCAAAATATTAACAGTAGTTGTCTTTTGTATGATTACAAGTGTTTACTTTCTTCTTTATGCTTTTTTTATATTTATATAATTTTTCTTAAGTACAGATATGTGGCTTTTTAAAATTATTTTTAGATAATCTGTTATTTTTGAATGAAGAAAATCCATAGGAACCCATTTCTGTTATATTAATGACCATAGAAAGACTAATTTCAAATTTAATAAAGTAATAGCATGGCTATATTAAATAATAAAACAATTAACATTAGAATATATGAGGTTTCTTCGATTATTAACAGTCTTCCTCTGGAATGAATTGTTTAACTTTCATGAAATGATTGAAGTTTGGGGAATAGAAGTTTATTATTCTCTTTTTTAATTGTATGGATATATTAAATTCTGCTAGTGGAAGCTACATCTTCCCCCATGTGACAAATACATGAGAAATAATGCTCCAGTATCTCTGTATCCAGAGAGGTGCCAAATGTTCCACAGCTTTATTCATTATTAACTATAAAAGTCTTTTAACATGTGCTTTGCACTCCTTCTTTTGAGAAGCAACTTTAGTTTTATTTTCACCAGTCATACTCATAAATGTTAAACAAGAAAGAATATTTTAATAAATACCAAATTACCATATCATCGGTCTCCACTGTGCTATCAGAGTGCTTTAGTGCACTACAGAAACTAGGGCTAGCTCTTTTGAGCCTCTGCTTCTGAATCTTTGGTCCAGCGAGATTGTGGATTGCTTAAATTCTCTTATGTGAACTGCATGTTGCATCTGGAGATGAATGATCTGGTTGTGTACATAGTCCAGGAGACAATCAGTGTTAGGAGTGGACTGTAATTCAGGCTTGTGAAGTATCAGAATGGTCTTTTCACAAAACCTCTCTCAACCAGCCTAAAAATTGAAGGCACTCTTTTAATGCTATGTGTTCAAATATAAAACTTACATGTCATCTGTATAAAATGTCTTAAAATATTTCTGAGTGTAATAGAAATAAAACAATTTAAGGCTAAGAATCAAGAGTTCTGGATCCTGAGCCTAATTCCATCACCTTATATGACTGTTAAGAAAGTCATTGACCTTTGGGCATCTCATTTTCATTGTCAACAAAATGAGATTAATAACACTGCTTTTTGCTATCTCACAAGACTGTTGAAAGACTCAAGGGACTGGAAATATACTTTGAAAAGTATAAGAGAAAAATGCAAATATAAGATAATGTGATTTTTAAAACTTCAAAGGTCAATTATCTATAGACCATTTTTCTCATGTTTGGAAAAAGAAAGTGCCCTTTAAAAAAAAAAAGTGATCTGAGGCATTGCATCTCTTAAGGAAAAACAAAACAATAGAATAATTCTCTTATCTTGCCAGTGGACACTATTATATTTTGACTTTCAGACCCAGCTGAGTCAAATGAGGTATACCAATTCTATGATAATCTTCAAAATAGAAGTTAAATATTTGATACATTTTTTTCTGTATTAAGATAGGGCTGAAAGGTGACCCCCCCCTCCCAATCTATGGAGCCATCTATCCTCAGATCCCAGGGAGAACAACACCCTTGACGACTCCTGAGTTCGCTTTGGCACCATAAGGTTGGCCACTTTTACACTGAGACCTTCCTCAGCATTTCCTCCTGTGTCTGGCCTCCCCCGTCCCCAAAATTGTAGATTCCCTGGGAGCAGAGAATGTGTCTTATTCATTGTTTTATCCCTCCCTGTTTTACAATATAGAGCTGTGTGAATTATAGCCACAAATGATAGTTGTTAAATAAATAATTACTATTTCTATGCTTGTAGCTGTACTGAGAACTAGCATTTATTGAGCACTTATTATGTTCTTGGCCACCAAGCTAAATGTTTTGCAAACAAGTCTCCCTTAATCTCTTAAGGGGATGTTACACGTAGCCCTTAGAACACAGCCCTTAGTCAGTGTTAACTGTGATTGAGATAATGATAATTCTTATTATTGTCCTTCAACAAGTGAAGAAACTGAGTTTCAGAAATGTGAAGGTAACCAAGGTAACATGGTGAGTAAATGGTGAAACAAGGACTTCAACTCACACCTATCTGATATCCTACCTCCTAGTCAGATATTTTACTCTGCTGCTTCTCCAAAGATGTGGATATGATTACTGAGATGTTTCCCCAGACAGAAGGGCCATCTTTGTCTATTATTGCAAAATTGCTTATCCCTCTGTATGGTTTGATAGACCTTTAAAGAGTCTGTGAATAGTCTGGACTATTTATTGTGTGTCTCCTTAATCAGATTCAGTTTCAGACTCTTATCTTCTTGTTCTCCCCCTCTCACACACTGGGCTTCATAATATGTGCCTCAGGATTTCTCACTGAAAGCAGGCTGAATTTCTGTGTAAGCAGTTTATGATTCTTACCGATTTATGTGCTACAATATTCCTTTGTTTGGTTGAAGAGAGTCTCAGTCTTTTCGTTATTTTTGAACTATTACTGTTTAACTTTATTCTTTATAAAAGGAGTACGATGATTATTATAGAGTACTTAGTAATACACAGGAGCAACAAGGAGAAAAGAAGACTCATCCGTAATCACACTATTTACTGCTGTCCACAATTTTCTAGATGTCGTTTTCTATGTGTGATATGTATGTGTGTGTATATAAATATTGTATGAGTATCGTGCATATACATAACCATACATACAGCAGTGTCATACCACACAAACCATATGTACTAGGTGATTCTGTTTTTTAACGTAATAATATATCTTGAGCCTCTTTCTATTACAAAAAATATTCTTTTAAATTATCATGTAATTGGTTACATAATAATATTTTGTATAAATACATCATGCTATTTAAGCAATCTTTTATTATTAAATATTTTCAATTGTAAACACAATGGTGCAAGGATTATCATTGTAGTTGAGTATTTATCTGCATCTTCAACTATTTCCTTAAAATTACTTCTGAATTTGTCTTCTTCAAATTTACAGCTTTACAAAGGGAAAGTGTTTTGATCTGTAGTTAAGTGAATATACAAAGGTTTTATATATATATATATATATATATATATCTCCAATGCACAAAGTGGTTTGGATTCTAACCTCCAATATGTATAACTTAAAAGTTCCTGCATTTTCCACTGTACCATATGGTCTCCTATGATAGCATACCAGTCAGAAAACTATGTCCAATCCACGTGCCCAAAATGCATAAGGGAATTTTTAAGAAGAAAAATAGTAATGCTTATCCTAGGGAAATTGTAATTTTGATGGTGTGGTCATATTTGGGAATCATCTTTGTATTTAAATTTTTAATTTGCAAAATGCTAGAGGGAGCTTGAAACACAGTCTAAGAGGTCTAACCATGAAGTATATTGGTCTTTCTAATGAGCTCAGCAATTTTAAGGGGAAGAAAAATGCATTTATTGATTTGGCTCAGCTGTCTCGATTTGGGAGCTGTCCCAGTAATCTCATTACTATGGTATGTATGCTTTTATTCCCTCAGCATCAGAATTAAGTCTATATATAGAGCCAGCAGCTGCATTCTCAGCAAGACCTCAAGGTATCAAATGCACCCAGGAGCTCTCAACTACCCATTTTCATTAACACAAGGCACTGATGACAAATATCTTTTTTATTTTTTTTGACCAGCATGTTATTTCCAGTCCACAGACTTTTTTTCTCCTTTATATATCTTTGTCTAAACTAACACATAGCTTTTATCATTTCTGGATTCAGGCCTTAAATGCTTAGATTTGGGCCAAGGTTTAAATATATTCAAGCAAAACTTTCTTTTTATCTGACTCATGAAATCACCAGATTAGGCCTCAGAATATCTCATTAATCTAATACAAAGAAAACTATAATAACTAAAGAATGATACTGCATATCTTGATTATTGTTCTTTTCATCACAACAATTAATTCTAAAATCAGTATGTATCCTTTTCTTGCCAAGAGAAACTCTTTTCAGTGCTATTCCTTTACATTTTCCTCTCTCCTGCACAAGGAAAAAGATGCTTATGTACAGAAAGTCTGGCTTGCCAGAGTCTCTAATTTACCCTCACTTGCCATATGCAATGCATAAATTTATAATGTGTTAAGCTTCAAGAACAGCTGACGACAAATTTCAGCTTTCCGACCTAGGTTTGTTCCATTTAGACTCTCTGTCCCCTTATATCAGCTCTGTGTGTTGTGAAATGCTTTATGACTAATCAAATATCTTCTGCTGCAAAGATTTTAAGGGCTCTTGGGAAAAATGAAAACCTGTATTAATAAGAACTTGAGAAGTGCTAATGAAATGTGTTTGTCTCAATGCCATATTTTTTCTCCCTTACCCTTGAAAGGTCATGGGCTTTCAGAACAGAGTTTCTCCTATGGCCAAATTCTATGACATTCAAGTGAAATGTTGGGTTATAAGGGTATCTTCTTAAATAGTAAGATTAGTTCTTGCATTATTATCATTTGCTTTCTAATATCCCAAGTAGAAACTATGTTCAACTTCTATTCATTTATTTGAGGCAAGAACTAGCCATTTAATCTCTTGCTACTGAAAATTAGGCAGTTCTAAAGGAGGAAGGGATTATCTGTTTCAACAACCTTTGTTTTTTATAGAAGAAAAAAAAAAGTTAATGCCACACAACGAATAAAGACAGGGCTGTGGCTTAAGCACAGTTCTCCCAAGTACCTTCCAAAATAACACATGGATATACATTTGATGATGTTCCTTAAATGCTGAAGTGTAAGCAGAAAACCTATTTGCCTATTTAAATTATCTTGGTGTCTTAAAAAAAATAAGTAGATTGAGTGGAGCACGATCAGTAGCCCAACAGAGAAAGTGTTTTGCTTATTTGATTAAAAGTCTCTCACTAATGTGTCAAGTCAAATCAAAACTGGGTACCTACTAATCTAAATAAAGCTGACAGGAATCAGCAGGCTATGAAGTAAATTATGACATAAAAATGATTCTAAACAATAGATTATTGTGAATTTGAGAGTTTGAAGTAAATGATGCAGATGGTGACTTGTTCATTAAGTTATCTAAAAAGAAATTTTTCAGAAAGAGAGATTAGAGCATTTCCTAGAATGATGGCATCTTGAATAAAAACATCTAAGCCAGTTTCTTTCTTAAAGTATAGCATAAGACCAAAGGAATACAAAATTGGGAGGAAATATGTATCAGCACTGGAAACTAGAAAGTAACGCTATGCACATCTTATAAAACATGAAGTCACATTCTGCTAAATACTGAACAAATAGGAATATACTGAGTAGAAACACAGCAAGAACCAACTCATAATCACTCTCTCTGGAACGCAATAATTTCAAGTGTACTAACAAAAGATATACAAGCAGAACACTGCTAACAAGTCCCAATTTGCAAGGGCAGAGGAAAGATATTGATGCATAGCAAAGCATTCTGAACCAACTGTGCTAGAAAAACCCTGGAGTGAGTTTTGCTACAGCAAACTGTGAAAATGAAGCCTCTGTCCCAGCTCCACTATTTCCTCTCCATGCGACCTCAGGTTAGTTAATTACTCTTTCTGTGACTATCCGTTCTCTAAAATGTCAAATAGTAATAACAGTGGTACTTACCTCAAGGGTTTGTGGAAAGGAAGAGATGAAAGAATATGTGCAAAGCTTTAATCATGGCGACTAGCGTAAAATAAGCACGCAATATGTGGCAACCACCATTGGCATTATAATCATTAGCGTTATCATCACTATCATCATCATGACCTTCACCTCTTGAAGACATATGGACCTTCCTTTTTTATAGTAATGCAAGGAAAAGAGCTGGACAAGCTCTCTTATGTGAAGACAAAACAG